>NC_049242.1:1414192-2039192 GCF_011100685.1 Canis lupus familiaris
GCCCAGGTGGCTCAGCGGTTTAGCGCCACCTTCAGCTCAGGGCTTGATCCTGGAGACCCAGGATCGAGTCCCACGTCAGGCTCCCGGCATGGTGCCTGCTTCTCCCTCTGCCTATATCTCTGCCTCTCTCTCTCTGTGTCTTTCATGAATAAATAAAAAAATATTAAAAAAATATCTTTTAAAAAAAGATATTTTTGAATACCTTTTTGACTGGAATCCCTGGCTTCTTCCCAACTCTCTCAAATCCATCCTTCTTAATGTTGGCAGAATGATGATTACATACACAGATACTGCTCTGTTCTCTTGACTCCCATATAATGCTTTGCATACTTTCATTAAAGTACTTGTCACAGTATATTTCAATTAGTTGTTTCTGGATTCTGTTTTCCAATTAACCTGATAATGCACTGTAATTCACCAATGGAATTGAAGTTCAAATTGGTAAAGTGACTTCCTTAACTTCCCAGTAAATGACTAGATTCCAGGTTTGTGATTTTTGCTCCTGGACACTTCATTTATATAAATATATTTTTCTCATGACTACAATTTTATTTAAGTAGCATAGAATGGATAACCTGACATAGCTATCTAACCAGAAAAAAAAAAAAAAACTTCACCTTTTAATATAATCACCTGGATATTTCAGATTACAATTATTTATTGTGTAATTATTCATTTTCTCCTCCACGAGAGTTCCAGTACTTAGACTAGTACTTGACACATAGTGTTCAATGAGTATATTTTTTAAATGAATGAATAAATAAGTGAGTAGTTTCTGAAATGTTTCCAGTTAGAAATAAAATTCACATTGAAACTCTGAATTTACTGGTTCACACTGGGAATTTCATATTATAAGCTTCTGTATATAGGCAAAGCAGTCTGAATAGTCAACTGGAAATTTAATTTTTATTTTATATAACTTTTCTGTTACACAAATGTGTTGAGATAGTGCTTTATGTATAAAACCAAAATGAAGAATAGGGGAAACTTTTAGTCAGATATAAAGTTCTTCCACTCCAAGTCTTTTATGTACCACATATTTCTATGTCATTGCAAATACAGATCTATGTAATCAATATACATTTATGTATATGCTATAAACATATTAAACATGTTTAAGTAAATGTATATATTTTAGTAAAAATGTTAATTTGATCAAAATATTTGGACTTATTTATAATTTCCTCACGTTTCATTGAAGGTATAGACATGGAGAGCCATCACCATAGGCTCTTCTTTGCATGCAACCTAAATAAGAATGGAAAGGTGAAAAAATATATTGTTTTTCTCTTTTTTCCTAATTGTTTGGTTTCTTGTGTGTTGTCCTATTTTTTTAAGTTTGGGAAACTAGGCACATGTTTATCTTCCTGCCCTTTAAAACTGAAAGGTATCCATATAAATCTCTCCCGGCTTAAAAAACAAAACACGTATTTTGTTTGCTTAAATAAGTAATCATCTGTTATCTTTGTTTAGAAGGATTTACCTAGGACTTTCCAGGTAGTATAAAGTATCAATTTATATGATATTTTTGAAATAATTTCTCATTAGATTAATGATAATCACAAAAACTGAAAAAAATTAAAAGATGACTGCACATCTAAGTTATTTTTCCTCCAGAATTGAAGATACAAATCTCAATAGAATTAGAGCAGAGTTCATTTTATTTTTTCAAAGTACATTAGGAAAAAAGCAAAAGAAGTCCTATAAATTAGACTTTTTCCATCCTCTGAATCCAAATACAAATGCATATGTGATCTTTAAAAGAGATGGGAAAATGCCACATACATAAAGAATGATATATGAATAAAATTTATTTCCATTTATATTGAATAGAAGAATTGAAATGGTGTGTTTTGAATACCATATTCAAGGGCAAGGTATCTCAAATTCTCAAAACCAGTATTACTATGATGGCTGTTATCTTGAACCTTTACTTTGACAATCCTGAGTTTAATCTCATCTTTATGGAGCTGTGGATGATTTAGCCACATTTGTTGTCCTAATTCAACAAAACATTATTCTAAAGTTAAAATAATGCTGAATGATCTGTAGGTTGAGAGTATTGTTTTTATATGCCCTGAACATAGCACTGAAATTCTAGATGATGGTGACAAATGATGGCATATAGCAGTATTCAACAAATTATGAACAGAGATGAGGCCTTACTTGACTCAAAGAATAGCAGGGATAGAGCTAATGAAGCAGATGATGAACTATTATTTAGAACCAGCCTATAAGTTCTGACTGAAACTAAATGGAAACAAGAGATTATAAACTCAGATGAGATGAAAAATTATGAATACCAGCAATTGCAAGCGTGACAACAGCCATATTTATTAGTCAAAAAAGAGCCTGGTGAAATTGTAACCAATGTTACAGAGCAGTACAAAACGCAATATTCATGGGTGATTTTATTCTTCCTGTAAGATCTGAGCCATATTTTCCTGTGCTGGGCAAGTAGGAGATGTTTAATAAGTATATTACTTGTTTAATAAAAAGATTAGTAATAAAAGAGAATTAGAAAAATGATGGAGCCTAGTCTTCACAGCTTTTAGTAAGAAGCGCATTTGTTTTATCTGGGAGATTTAAATACAATTCTATTTAATCTCATATCCAATGTAACACAAGAACTTATGTTTATCATGGGAACATAAATATTTCTCATTACAATCAAACCATGTTGTCTCTTTATGTCTTTAGCATCCCTAGAGAAAATATAGTAATTATTTTTTACAATAAATGTAAAAACTGAGTCAATTAACGATTAATTAAATTGGTACATATTGAGAATTTTCTGTGTCAGATGCTGTATAAATACTAACTATGAAGGAGTAGGTTAGAAGAGAAATATGAACAAATATTTGCATTATCTTCATATTTGAAGCTGTGTAAGATAATACTCTTGAAATACAGTGCAGATGGGTAACTTTCTTTGCTTGTGTTGAGTAGGTAGTAGACTCAAGGACATAGGAAAGCTTTTTTGGGGAATGATCATTTAAGCTGAATCTTGAAAGTGAAGTCAAAGTTACGGAAATCAGCAGGTGTTAGGAAGGGCATTTCAGGCTAATAGATGAGTTAAAGATACAAAGATAATAATAGATGGTCTCTGACATGAAGGAATTTCTAGTCCAGTGAAGTCAATTGACTGGCAAACAGATACTTTTAATAAAATAACAAACTACAATCTATCATTTATTAGATTTAGCTATATGCTAGGCATAGGTACCTTATATTCATTACCTCATTTAAATCCCCACTTCATAATTTGTGAAACTGCTGCTTGAAAAATTTAATTTGCTTGAGGACACATAGCCAATAGAATGTGGAGGCTGAATTTTATCAGGCCATACCACTATTTAAGGTGAACACAGAAGAAAAAGAGATTCTCTAAACAGATTATGGAGGGTTTATAGCCTGCCCTCCAAGTTAATATTTCACTTACTTTGGTAAAAACAGTTTAAAGGCAAAAGTCATGCTCAGTTAAGTTCATTTTTCATGTAAGTGAATTGCTGGTAGCAGAAGAAGTTAGCCCTACTTCTCTATCAACTGTGAAAAGACACTTTATCTTTTTTGTTGATATATTTAGGGAGTTTAAAAATATATATTACTTGTATCTTTAGTGGCTTTTATCTCATTTTTCTATTTAGGCTTTCTGATTTCTATCCTCGCAATCCTTTGTTATTTTCTGACATTTCACCTACTGAACCAATTTTTGCTTTTGCTGGTATTCCTACCTATAAGTCCACCTTTGGTATCACTAGAAACTAATCGAAATAAAATGACAATATAAATTGAATTTGAGGGAGAACCATCTTTGAAATTAGATACAAAATAGTATTTTTCAATTTTTAACTCCAGTAACCAGCAAATAGCTGATTATGTGCCCTTTGTAACTTTCCAATGGAACTAATATTGGTAACAAAGGGCCAAGTCATCTCTCCTCTCCCAGATTACGTGGTAAAGGAAGTCAAGCTCACTGTTTCTAAGAACACAGAGTTGCTTAATAAATATGTACTGAGGGAATGAGTAAAGGGGAGGCATTGTGATCACATTTAGAACTTTACATTGTTCTTGTTGAATTACATCAAGGTCAAATTATCAATTGTGGATCCCATAAGTTCTTATAAATACATTCCCTATGCAAAAGTATGATTGTATTTCCTTTGTAGCTCTCTGTGTTGCCAGAGATAAACAGGAAGTCTGGATTTTTTTTAACTTTTCCTTGTCATTATGTGAGCAGAATCTCTACAAAAAAACTATATTTTTAAGAGAAAAAAATTAAGTATGCTAGGCTGAATCTGACAGCAAACCAAAGTGAATCCCATTAGCCAGTTGGATCTCCTAGATAGAACAGTTAGTCCTCTGCTCCTGGCAATCCTTCCCATATCTGTTGGTGACAGTACATTCTGAACGGGGAATATCTAAAAGCAGACAGCCCGTGTGAAGGGATGACAGAGGTTGAACTGGCCATTAGCTGAATATGTGAGTTGCTATTCATCATTAAAGTTATTGCCAGTGACTGAAAATAAACCTCAGTGTGTATAATTTCTTTTAATCTATGTAGCCACCTTTGAGGAAATTACTGAAGGATTTCCAAATTTCTGTCATTCATGTTGTCCATTTTGTAACATAATTAAAATTAATAATAAAACACCCTTCTTTTATTTCATAAAGGTGATTAAGTAACTTACAGCACATCATTAAAATCTATATCCTCCTATAGAGAAATTAAAGCTAAAAACAAGAAAATATTAGTTGCTTCTGTATTTGCAAAGCACAAATCAAAAAGCTCTAATTTTTCTGCATATTGAAAATAAAAATTGGAGTATTCATAAATATTAGGTTTATCAAGACAGGTGGGTTTTTTCAAGGGTAACACTATCTTTTAAAAATGGTCTTGTTTTAGAAACTGAAGTTTTGGTGTGTTGACAATACTGCATCATTTGATTTCAGTTGTAAAAAGTGCATATGAAACATTTGGGGATTTTATTGCTTAGTTACTCAAAATTTAAGCATGATGTCGCACAGTATTCTCAAAAGATAAATATGATTCATCCAAATTGCCAGAATAATTTCACTAGCAAGTTTATTATAAGAATGTGCATAATGGATCAATCCATGAAATCTCTCTATAAAAATGAACTGTGAATGTCAAAAAATATATCTTAACTCCAAAATTTCTGAGAAAACATTAAATAGGCAGTTCATTCTATTTCCTCGACTGTTGGTACAATTACTACTCCTATTGCCCCACTACTAATGCATTCCCCATCACTATCCGCGCTTACCACATGCTGCACTTTTACTATGTGCCAGGCAGGCTCTGTACGAGATGTGTTCATCTATTACCAATTTTTATTCATTTCACACAATTATTCCGTTAAGTGGGTATCTTAGTCAATTTAAGCTGCTATAACAAAATACTATACCCTGAGTGGCTTATAAATAGAGATTTATTGCTTACAGTTCTGGAGGCTAGAATTCCAAGATCAAGGTGTCAGCATGATTAGGTACTAGTGAGAGCTTTCTTCCAGGTGCAGACTACTGACTTTTTTATTCTCACATGCAAAAGGGGTGAGCTAGCCTTTTAAAAGGGTACAAATTTCTGGGATGCCTGGGTGGCTCAGTGGTTGAGCATCGGCCTTCAGCTCAGGTCATGATCCCAGAATCCCAGGATCAAGTCCCACATCGGGCTCCCGGCATGGAGCCTGCTTCTCCCTCTGCCTGTGTCCCTGCCTCTCTCTGTGTCTCTCATGAATAAATAAATAAATAAACTATTTAAAAAAATAAATAAGAGGATACTCATCCCATGGATGAGGGCTCCAGTTTATTACCTAATCACTTCCTAAAGGTTTCACCTAATACCATCACCTAGGGAATTATGTTTTCAAGCTATGAATTTTGGGAGGATGCAAATTGTAAGTCCATGGCAATGTGTGGTATTTTTAAAAGTGAGGAAACAGGTTCAAGTGGTAGGTAGTTCATGGTTACAGAGTTTTTAGGAAGTTGAGTGTGCTTTGATCTTGGCCCTCCAACAGCTCTCTTTAGACTGAATGAAGTTATTTAGGCTCAGCTAGGACTTTGATCGAAGACAAATATGCATGCTTTGGCTTTTTCTTTCTTTAATAACTTCAGATGTTCAATGTTCTTCCTGTATCAAGGCCATGTCTCAGAAATGAAGCTGAGCTATGTCTGTCATCTCTCTAAACTCACTGTGTGCATCCTAATCCTTCTGCTTGGATTCCCTTCCACTTTCTCTCTACCTAACTCCCTTTCCATGCTGAATTAAATGCTCCTTATACAGTTACCAGAATATTCTGTATGACTTCTATTATGACATTTATCACTGTTGTGTTGGAATAATTTCTGTCTGTGTCTCCCTTTCCTCAACCTCACCCATCTGGATTGTAAAGCAGGAATATAAATTTTAGATTTTTAGATCCCCATTGCTAAGCATACTGTTACAGCGTGTTTACATATTGAAACATTCTCATTTGTTGGCTATCTTTCTTTCTTTTTTCTCATTCCCTATTTTGCCCACCTCTCCACCCAATTCCCCATTGGTAATCATCAGTTTGTTCCCTATAGTTAAGAGTCTGTTTTTTCCTTTGCTCATTTGTTTTGTTTCTTAAATCCCACATATGAATGACATCATATGGTATGTATTTGTCTTTCTATAACTTACTTCACTTAGTATTATACACTCTAGTTTCGTCCACATTGTTGCAAATGGCAAGATTTCATTCTTTTTCATGGCTAAGACTTCATCGTATGTATATACTACAGCTTCTTTATCCATTCATCTATCGATGGACACTTGGATTGCTTCCATAATTTGACTATTATAAATGATGTTTCTACAAACATAGGGATGTACGTGTCCTTCTGAGTTAGTGTTTTTGTATTCTTTGGGTAAATACTAGTAGTATGATTACTGGATTTTAGTATAGTTCTATCTTTAAATTTCTGAGGAAATTCCATACTGTTTTTCAGAGTGGCTTCACTAGTTTGCATTCGCACTAATAGTGCCTCAGGGTTCTTTTTTCTTCACATCCTTGCCAATACCTGTTGTTTCTTGTCCTTTTGATTTTAGCCATTCTGACTGGTATGAGGTAATATCGCATTTTAGTTTTGACTTGCATTTCCCTGATGATGAGTGATGCTGAGCATCTTTTCATGTGTCTGTTGGCCATCTGTATGTCTTCTCTGGAGAAATGTCTGTTCATGTCTTCTGCCCATTTTCAATTAGATTATTTGTTTTTTTTTTTGGTGTTGAGGTGTGTAAGTGCTTTATGTATTTTGGATATTAACCACTTATCATTTATGCCTCTTGAAAATATCTTCTCCCATTCTGTAGGCTGCTTTTTGGTTTTGTTGATTTTGTTTTTCCCTCCCTGTGCAGAAGCTCTTCATTTCGATACAGTCCCAATAGTATATTTTTCTTTTTATTTTCCTTTCCTCAGGAGACATAGCTAGAAAAATGTTGCTGTAGTCAGGAGGAGAGAAATTACTGCATGAGCTCTTTTCTAGTTTTATTGTTTCAGGTCTCACATTTAGGTCGTTAATCCATTTTGAGTTTATTTTTGTGTATTGTGAAAGTGACCAAGTTTCATTATTTTGCAGGTAGCTGTGCAGTTTTACCAGCACCATTTGTTGAAGAGACTGTCTTTTTCCCATTGGATATTCCCTCCTACTTTGTTGAAGATTAATTGACCATATAAATATGGCTTTATTTCTGGGTGTTCCAGAAAACACCCATGTTCTATTCTGTTCCATTGATCTATGTGTCTAATTTTGTGCTGGTACCATACTGTTTTGATTACTAGTGCTTCGTGATATAACTTGAAATCTGGAACTGTGATACATTTAGCTTTGCCTTTTCTTTATCAGTTTGCTTTGGCTATTTGAGCTATTTTGGGTCTTTTTTGGTTTCATATGAATGTTAGGACTTTTTGTTCGAAATCTATGAAAAATGCTATTGCTTTTAATAGGGATTGCATTAGATGTACAGATTGCTTTGGGTAGTATAAACATTTTAACAATAATTGTTCTTCCAACCCATGAGAATAGAATGTCTTTCCATTTCTTTGTGTAGTTTTGAATTTCTTTCATCATTGTTTTATATTTTTCAGAGTACAGTTCTTTTATCTCTTTGGTTAAGTTTATTCCTAGATATTTTATTGTTTTTGGTGCAATTGCAAATGGTATTATTTTCTTAATTTCACTTTCTGCTCTTTCATTATTAGTATACAGGAATGCAATGGATTTCTGTCCATTGATTTTTTTATCCTGCAACTTTACAGAATTCATTTATCAGTTCTAATAGATTTTGGAGGATTCTTTAGGGATTTCCATATAGAGTATCACATGATCTGCAATAGTGAAAGTTTTACTTTTTCCATACCAATCTGGATGACCTTTAATTCTTTTTGTTGTCTAATTGCAGTACTATGCTGAATAAAAGTGGTGAGATGTCTACTCTTTCCCTTGAACTTAGGGGGAATGCTCTCAGTTTTTCCCCATTGAGGATGATGGCAGCTATGGGTTCTTCATAGATGGCTTTATTGGGTTGAACTATGTTTCCTCTAAACCTACTTTTTTGAAGGTATTTATCATGAATGGATGTTGTACTTTGTCAAATGTGTTTTCTGCATCTATTGAAATGATTGTATATTCCTTTTTGTTGATCGATGTGGTGTATCATGTTGATTGATTTGTGAACATTAAGCCACCTTTTAATTCAAGAATAAATCTCACTTGTTTGTGGTGAATTATTCTTTTAATGTATTGTTGGATTTTATTTGCTAGTATTTGGTTGATGAGTTTTGCATCTATGTTAATCAGAGATATTGGACTGTAGTTCTCTCTCTCTCTCTCTCTTTCTCTGTTGTATGTTATTTGCTTTTGGTATCAGGGTAATACTGGCCTCATTGAATGAATTTGGAATTTTTCTTTCCTCTTCTAATTTTTGGAATAGTTTGAGAAGAATAAGTATTAACTCTTCTTTAAATGTTTGATAGAATTCTCCTGGGAAACCATCTAGTTTTGAACTTTTGTTTGTCGGGATTTTTTTGGTTTCTGATCCAATCTCCTTGCTGGTAATTGGTCTGTTCAAATTTTTCTATTTCTTCCTGCTTTAGTTTTTGTAGGTTATATATTTCTTGGAATTTACCTATTTCTTTTAAATTGTCTAATTTGTTGGCATACAGGTTTCTATAGTAGTCTTCTGTCATTATTTGTATTTCTGTGGTGTTGGTTGTTATTTCTCCTCCCTTTCATTAGCGATTTTGTTTATGTGGGTCCCCTCTCTTCCTCTCTTTCCCTCTCCTTTAATCAGTATTGCTAGAGTTCTAACAATTTTGCTGATCTGTTCAAAGAACCAGCATCTTGTTTCATTTATCTTTGCAATTGTTTTTTAGTTTCTATATAATTTATTTCTGCTCTAATCTTTATTGTTTCCTTCCTTTTGTGAGGTTAGGTTTTTTTATTTGAGATCTTTCTTGCTTCTTGTGGTGGTCCTGTATTGCTGTCAACTTTTCTGAATGCCAAAGATTTTGGACTACTGTGTTTTCATTTTCATTTGATTCCATGTAATTTTTGATTTTTTATTTCATTTCTTGGTTGACCCATTCATTGTTTAGTAATATGTTATTTAACCTCCATATATTCATGGTCTTTCCATATTTTTTCCTGTGGTTGACTTCTAGTTTCATAGTGTTGTGGTGATGAAAGATGCCTGGTGTGACCTCAACTTTCTTTTCTTTTCTTTTCTTTTCTTTTTCTTTTTCTTTTTCTTTTTCTTTTCTTTGTTTTCTTTTCTTTGTTTTCTTTTCTTTTCTTTCTTTTCTTTTCTTTTCTTTTTTTTTCTTTCTTTTTAAATTTGTTGAGATTTGCTTTGGAGCCTAACGTGATCTATTCTGGAAAACATTCCATGTAAACTTGAAAATAGTGTGCATCCTGATGTTTTAGGATAGAATGTTCTGAATATGGCTATTAAATCCATCTGGTCCAGTGTGTCATTCACAGCAACAATTTCCTTGCTGATTTTTCTGTTTGAATGATCTCTCCATTGATGTAAATGGGGTGTCATAGTCCCTTACTATCATTGTATTATTATCAATTAGTTCCTTATGTTTGTTATTAACTGTTTTATGTATTTGGGTGCTCCCATACTGATGCATAAATATTTACAACAGTTGTATGCTCTTTTTGGACTGTTCCCTTTATTATTATATGGTGTCCCGAATTGTCTCATTACAGTCTTTGTTTTAAAGTCTATTTTGTTCAGTATAATATTAGTATACTGGATTTTCTTTGATATCCATTTGCATGATAGATGTTTTGCTATACCTTAGCTCTCAATCTTCAAGTGTCTTTAGATCTAAAATGATTCTCCTGTAGGCAGCATATTGATGAGTCTTGCTTTTTAATCCATTCTGTCACCCTATGTCATAATCTCCTTTAGTTTTTGTTTTTCTGAGAAACTCTTCATCATTCCTTTTATTCTGAATGGTAGCCTTGATGGATATAGTATCCTGGCCTGTAGACTTTTCCTTTTAAATACTTCAAATATATCCTGCCACTGTCTTCTGGCTGACAAAGTGACAAAGTTTCTGTTGAAAAATCTGCTGATAGCTTTATGGGGTTTCCCTTGTATGTAAATTTTTTCAGTTGTCTTTCTGCTTTTGATTTTTTTCTTTATCACTATTTTTTTTGCCTTTCAATTTCTATGTGTCTCTCTATGTGGGCTTCCTTGGGTTGATTTTTTTTTTTTAAGGATGGGGTATCTGTGCCTCCTGAATCTGGATATCTGTTTTCTTCCTCAGTTTAGGAAATTTTTCAACTATTATTTCTTCAAATCAATTTTCTGCCCTCTTTCTCTCTCTTCTTCAGAGATCCTTATAATATGAATGTCATTATGTTTGATGAAGTCACTGAGTTCCCTAAGACTATTCTTAATTTGCACAATTTTCTTACCTCTTCTTTGCTCAGCTTTTTACTTTCCATTACTCTGTCTTCCAGACTGTTAATTTATTCCTCTGTTTCATCTGGTCTGCTCTTTATTCTATCAAGTATATTTTAATTTCAATTTTTGTATTCTTGATCTCTGACTCACTCTTTTTTACCTCTCTCTTAAGGTTCTCACTGATGTCCTCCATTCTTTCCTGGAGTCCAGTGAGTATCTTTATGATCATTACTTTAAATTCTCTGTTAGGTATATTACTTATATTCATTTCACTTTGGTCTCTTGGTGTGGTTTGGTCCTGTTCTTTTATTTGGATGATATTCCTCTGTCTTTTCATTTGGTCTGACTTTCTGTGTCTGTTTCTGTGTTAGGAAAGTCAACTACTTCTCTTACTGTTAATGGTAATAGCCTTATAAAGCAAAGTTCCTGTAGTGCCCTTCAGTGCAGTCTCCTCTTCCTCAGAGCCTGGAGCTTTAGAGAGTGTCTCCTGTGTCTATTGCATGTTCTCTGCTGTTGAATCTTGGCTTATTTTACCTGTAGTCCAGTTGTTTGCAGAGGCTCTCTTTGCCTGTTATGGGAAGTGTTGGGTCCTCAGCAGGGTGGGGTGCATTTTAAAAAGGTGTGTTGTGGTCTGCTTGCAAAACAAGATCTTTCCAAGCCACCAATGGATTTGGAGTCCTGCAAAATGTATGAACCAGGAGATGTGATATTGATAGGGTTTGTGCTGGTCTTCTATGAGAGGGGGCCTGTAGTACAGGACCTAAGGTAAGAGTGACTGGGAAGAGTGGACACATTGATGTGTGAGGGGGCAGGACTTGGTACAAGCCAGTTAGGCAGCAAGTGTCAGTGCTGTATTGGTTCCTGCAGGTGCCTGTTATTTATGCAGGGGGTAGGGGTGGTGGTGCTGCCAGCTCCTTTGTTCCTGGAGGGGACTTCTTCCGATAACTGGGTTGGTCTGAGATGAGCAAATCATTATCCCTACTGTTTGCCCCCAGGGTTTTTCAGGCCATCGGTGCTATGTTCTATCTGCATTTCTTTGTTGTGCTGTCTGTAAAGGTGGGGACTCTGTTTCTTAACCTTCCCCCTTAGCTGAACCTGCCAATTTTTAAAATTCCAGGCTTTATGTTCTGCTAGTTGTAAGAACTCATGGAATTCAGCCCCTCTTGCTTTCAAAGGCAAATGTTATGGACATTTGTTTTTCTTGTTCTTGGGCTCCCCAGTGTGAAAATCTGTTTTTGCTCTTCTCTGAATGGGTCCCTCCTCACCATGGAAAACCATGTTCCTTTTTGCTCCCAGACCACATCTTAGCCCTTTGTACCTTCTTCAATATGGCCTCTTCTTTACCTTTAGTTGTGGAGTTTGTTCTGCCAGTCTTCAGGTTGTTTTATGGGTTATTTATTCTGATGTGAGTGTTATCTAGTTATATCTGTGGGACAAGGTGAGATTAGAGTCCTCCTACTCCACTATTTTCCCAGATGACTTTGTTGTATTTCTTTCTAACATGGTTTTGTTGTTGTTGTTCTCCCCTCTAATTTCTTTGATCATTCTTTGTCTGTTTCATTATTTGAGCTTTGGTTTTGTGGTCTTTTCATCTATACTCTCTTGAGACAATCTCTTCTACCTGCTTTGCTTCAACTGCTATCTATACGCCAGGGCCCAGCCCCATCTTTGTT
The DNA here is from genome assembly GCF_011100685.1 of Canis lupus familiaris. NCBI lineage: Eukaryota > Metazoa > Chordata > Mammalia > Carnivora > Canidae > Canis > Canis lupus. The sequence goes on from NC_049242.1 coordinate 1,426,832, forward strand.
TTGGTTACTCACTACCATAGCCATTTGGATAAATCACAGATATCTTATCCTTAACATGGCTAAAACTTAAAGATTGATCTTCCTCATCCCAGAGTCATTCTTCCTCTCATGGACAACACATCTTTGCAAAGGGAACACTTTCTACCCTATTTATTGTTCAATCCCTCACACTTCATGTCAAATCTGTATCAAGCCTTGCTGTGTTTATCCCCAAGGTAAACCTCAACTCTTCATTTTATTCCTTTTCCACCATAAGCACTCTAGTCCACAACATGAGCTTTAGTTCCCTGAAGTACTAATGTAGCTTTTTGATTAGTGATTCTGTATCCATTCTTGTTTCTTCCCAACTCATTCTACACAGCCTGGGTAAAGTTCTTGAACTCTACATAAGATCAGGTGACTCTTGTGTTTAATTTCTTCACTATTGTTCATAGGATAAAAGGAAAGTTGGGGATCCCTGGGTGGGATCAGTGGTTTGGCGCCTGCCTTTGGCCCAGGGCATGGTCCTGGAGATCCAGGATTGAGTCCCGCGTTGGGCTCTCTGCGTGGAGCCTCTGTCTGTGTCTCTGCCCCCCCCCCCCCACCGCTCTCTCTCTCTGTGTGTGTCTCACGAATAAATAAATAAAATCTTTAGGAAAAAAAAGGAAAGTTATTTAACATATTACATTTGAATTTTAGTGTGCACCATCCCCTTAGGTTGTCCTCTTCTCAGTTTGAAGAAGAAGAAAAGGAAGAAGAGCAAGGAGACAACAAAAACAACAATGATATAGAGAGGAGGAGGATGAGGAGGAAGTAGAGGAGGAAGAAAAGTTAACTTATATATATTTTTTATCTTTTACCCTGGTCTGAACTAATAGGATTATATCTGTGAAAATCAGAATATATTTTCAAGTCATGATTTTCATTCTGGATTCTTGTTTTGGAAAGTTGTACTAATCAGTTTTACTAGGATTAAATATAGACTATATAAATATATAAATTGTATATATATATATATATATATTTAAATTTTAGAGGGGGAATTTAAGATTTGCTTTTTTATACCCTTATTGAAGGTGTCATATGTAATAATGAGAGAAGAGTATGGATCTGAATTGTGGTACTTTCTTCAGTAATATGATAGTCTGTGATTTGCAGCTTCATGGTCTTTAAATGTTTATTTTTGGTTAAGTCTTTTTCATTGATAGAGTTAAATGCTTACAGAGGGATCAAAAGAACTTCTGTAGATCCCATGAAAGTCAGAAAATATTCATGCTCAGACAGCTATATATTTATGTCACTCTTTGGAAGACCTGATGAAAATGTGCCTTAGTAACACTTCTAAGCAACTGTAGTTTTAGCTGTGATTGCAATCTCTCTTCTCAATCTTCAAAGGAACTTTGATTTAATGAATGCCTGTGTGTAAGTATAAAAATGGAAGCATAGAAAAATGGTCACAGAATGGCAAAAGACTCGCATGTACTGGGATTTTAACAGGTCCCTTGGTTGGGATTAAGAAAATTATACATTGAAAACATATCTTGCAAGTTTGGGTAAATTTCTAGCTATGAATAGAAAAGAAGCCACTCCACAGCCATTTAGCCACTTTATATAAGGGGATGACTCTCCATTAACATATTTTGTATCTCCATCCATCCACCCACCTATCCACACCATATATACGTACATTTATTTAGCTATTTGCTCATTCACATATGTTTTATGAGAACCTATTCTGAATTAGTAACTATGCATGTTACTAATAAACAAGGAAGACATATTTACTTGCCTCAGATTCCCTGGTGCTCATAGTCTACTGGAGAAAATGTAAGTCTTAAACAAATTATTCGACAAATAATAATTAATTAAAATTGTTGCAAGTGGTATAATGGATAACTAGGCATTCTTGTTGAAGTGCACACTGAGAAGGGGTAGCCAACCTGAATGTAAATTTGGATAATTTTTCCATGGGCAAGTAATATTTTACATGAGATCTGGTAGCCAAAAGGAGTTAGCTAAGTAAATGAAGGTGGAATAGGAGTAGTAGTGGAGAGATAGTATTCCAAAAAGAGGGGAAAGCACAAAAAGCATCTCTCCAAGCTAAGAAAAACATAACACCATTAGAGTTTCCTTGCCTTTTCAAGCTTCTAAAGACTACCTATATTCCTTGGCTTCAGGATCCCTCCCTCTATTTTGAATGCCAGCAAAATTATCTCTCTGTGACTTTTTTCTAAAGTCATTCCATCCTCTTACTCTCCTATTCTGCCTCTCTCTTCTTTTTTTTAAAATTATTATTATTATTTTTAATTTATTTATGATAGTCACAGAGAGAGAGAGAGAGAGAGGCAGAGACATAGGCAGAGGGAGAAGCAGGCTCCATGCACCGGGAGCCCGATGTGGGATTTGATCCCGGGTCTCCAGGATCGCGCCCTGGGCCAAAGGCAGGCGCCAAACCACTGCGCCACCCAGGGATCCCCTCTCTCTTCTATTTTTAAGGACATGTAATTATATTGGGTCCCACAGAGATAATCCAAGAAAATTTGTCCTAATGTGAGGTCAGATGAATAGGAATCTTATTCTCATCTGCAACCTTTTGCCATGTAGGGCACAATAGATACAGATTCCAAAGATTAGGATGCAGTTATCTTTGAAGGGCCATTTTCCTGCTTACCACTATCAGGAAAAATCTGTAGGAAGAAGAATGAACTGGACATAGTACTGATTGATTAGATGTGGATGAGAGTGTAAAGACTGGCTTTTAAGTTTTTGGTTTAAGCAGATGGGAATATGGTGCTTTTGTTTACTAAAAAGGCAAGAATATAAGAGTCAGTCTAGGATTTAAGTTGATGCTATGAGTTTAGGTTTGGGTTTGTTAAAATGAGGCAGCCAGCCACATGGAGATGTTGAACAGGCAATTGGATATATAGGTCTAGAGCTCAGAGTACATGTTTAGATTGGAGATGCAAATTTTGAATGACTGATGCATAGATGATGATTGATGCAATACACATCAAAAGCAGAGAGGACATGAGTAGAAAATCTAAGACTGAGTGTGGCCATTATTCCTATCCTAATAAAGTCTGTGAACCATTAAGATTCATTTAGTTTTCCACTTTTTCAACCCTAGGTAGAAGCTCAGGTAAAATATTTTAGAAAAATCATTATCTAACTTGACCTTAATAACTTCCAGGGAGTTTTTCCAGGGAGTGAAACATCAGCCACAACTAACACAGATCTGTCCTGCTATGCAATCATATGACTAACCTCTCATGAAAGGACGGCAACTTCACCTTCCATAGAATAATTATGATGAAAACCAGGGGATTGACAAGCAGAGAATTATGAGTGCTTTCAAGGAAGGACTGTAAGCATTTCCCATTGTATTCTCTATCATGTCTTATCTTTAATTCTCAGCAGCACATTAATTAATTGAATTAATTCAATTCTTAATTAGCCGTTTACAGAGCAGTGCTTTCCCAGACCAGCAGCATTAGTAATCATCTAGAAATCTTTTAGAAATGCGAACTTTTGAACCCCTCCTCTGACCTGCAGAATCAGAAACTCTGGAGGTGGGCCCCAGAAATCTGTATTTTGACAAGCCCTTCAAGTGATTCCTGTGCACACTGAAGTTTGACAACCATTGGTTTATAATATAAGAGCTAATTTATTAGCATGTAAAGAATCTTGATTTATAAACTGTATTCAAGTGAGCAGCTTATTGGAACAGTGTCATTTCTTAACCTTGACACACTCTAGTCTAGGTCCTATAGAGATGGATTTTTTTTTTTTTACATGATCTCATGCTGCTTTGATCTCATTCTTAAATTTATTACTATCTCTTTCAGGACTATTGAAGAATGAAGATTATCGGTCTTTTCTAGCTAGTATTACAAGTACTATCGTTATAGTCAGACTATAAGCCACAATACAATATATCGTACTAATGAACCCAAAATAATTGCTTTTCCTCCCACACCTTGGAGTCAGCAGTCTTTCTGACCTGCCTTTGTCAGATATTTCCTTAATAAAATGTCCTGATACTCTACACTTGCCTCTCATCTTTATTTCTTTTATACCTTTTAATTTCATGCTGTTTACCTTTTTCTGTTTTCTGACTTCTCTGCCAGGTTCTAGAATAATTTCCTGACATATAGTTACAAGCCTTTGCCCTTGTATTTAGTTTATGTATCACGGTTCTTAGCTATAGGACAAAATGGATATGGGGGCAGGGCAAGATGGTGGAGGAGTAGGATTCCCAAGTCACCTGTCCCCACTAACTTACCTAGGTAACTTTCAAATCATCCTAAAAACCTATGAATTCGACCTGAGAGAACAGCTGGAATGCTACAGAGAGAAGGGTTTTCGCTTCTAACAAGGTATGAAGGCGGAAAAATAAAATAAAAAAAAAGAATCAAATGGGGACGGGCCCCCACGAGGAGCTGGGCTAAGGCCAGGCAGCGAAAGCCTCCAGGACAGGAAAGCTCAGCCCCGGAGAAGCAGGAACTTTAAAAATCTGCACCGGATTCTTCCTGGATGGAAAGGTGCTTAGCAGGGAAATCTGGCAGGATCGCAGGATGGGTAGTGGAGCCTCCAGTTTCCTGGAGTCACTAATAGAGGAAGTACACCCAGGGGAAAGCATGCTGCACATCGCAGGCCGATCTCGGTGAAGGGCTGGAGCGCGTGCCCCGTGGGGCCTCAGGAGATCAGGTGGCAGCTCCAGACCGAGGAGACTGTGCCTTGCTGCCTTGGGGAGCTGCAGCCCGGGAGCACGATTCCAGCAGGCCCCGGATCCCAGGGCACATAGACCAGGATCCTGTGTTCCCCCGGGACAGTGGAGGCAGGGAAGGCCCAGGGCAATGAGGGCTCTCCTGCTGCTGGGTGCCCCCAAGCTGTGCAGATCAGTGCCCCCCACACCCGGGAGCATCTTGACCAGTGTGGACTGGGAGACTGCAGTAGTTACTGCAGGGAGCTGACTCTAGCGCTGGAGATCTGGCCGCTGCCAGTGTTGTTGTTCCTCTTTGTGTCACCTGGTGCCTGGAATGGAGTAGGGCTGCCAGGGAACAGGGACCTCACAGGATAAACAGCTCCCACTGAGCCCTGCACCCAGCAGGGGGGGAGGCATCTCCCCCAAGGGCATGTACCTGAGAGTCAGCACAGCAGGCCACTCCCCCAGAAGACCCGCTGGAAGGACAGGCGAAGAGGAAGTTCTTGACCAAGTAGCGCTGGAAAGCTCCAGGGAGGGTCGAGGGATTTACAGTACTTAGAACTAGAGGGTACCACTCCTTTTTTTTCTTCCTTTTTCCACTACAACTTGTTTTTATATCTGACTTGTAAATTTCTAATTTTTTTCTCTTTTCCCACACTAACTACAATATTTTACCACCTCTTCATTTTTAAGATTCCTTTTTGACTTTCATAGTTCTACAATTACAAGTCCTAGATATATTTTCCATGTCTATATTCCCTTTACCATACTCAATTTAATTTTGGGAGATATACAAGATATGTTTTTTTGCTTTGTGTTTTTTGTTTTCTCTGCCTCATTTTGTTCTACAATGGCAGAAGTTAATACCTTCTAAATATGACCATTATGTACCCAGAACCAAGTAGTACACCATGATGGTTCATTCTGTGATATTCTTCATTCCCATTCTGCCTCCCTCTGTTATCTCATTTATGTTTTGGTGGTCAATGTTGGCATTGTCTACAAGTATTTCTGGTTTCCATAGATTTGGGACTGAGCATCTTCTAATATACAGAACTTAATATACTCAGCAACAAGAGGATCACCCTTTAGAACCCCTCAGGTAGCCTCCACTGCAACTTTTTCACCACCAACATCTCCCAGTCCCCCCCCCCCTTTTTTTCTCCTTTTTTCTTTTCTTTTTTTTTTTTTTTTCTCTTCTTCTTTAGATTTCCTGGCCTTTTATTTTTTACTACTTTGTTTTAAAATTTGTTTTTCACTTTAATGGTCCTTTTGTTTGATTTCATTCTGATCTTTGTTTTCAATTTCTGATCGCTGATGTCGGCAGAATCACCTAGGGTGAAATTTGCTTAGGTCTTGGTTGATATTCTTGACTCATACAGCCACTCTGCACTGAGCAAAATGACTAGAAATAAGAACTCACCACAAAAGAAAGAATCAGAAACAGTCCTCTCTGTCACAGAGTTACAGAATTTGGGTTACAATTTAATGTCAGAAAGCCAATTCAGAAGCACAATTATAAAGCTACTGGTGGCTCTGGAAAAAAGCATAAAGGATTCAAGAGACTTCATGACTGCAGAATTTAGATCTAATCAGGCCAAAACTAAATATCAGTTAAATGAGATGCAATCCAAACTGGAGGTCCTAATGATGAGGGTTAATGAGGTAGAAGAAATAATGAGTGACATAGAAGACAAGTTGATGGCAAGGAAGGAAGTTGAGGAAAAAAGAGAAAAACAATTAAAAGACCATGAGGAAAGGTTAAGGGAAATAAATGATAGCCTCAGAAGGAAAAATCTATGTATAATTGGGATTCCAGGGGGCGCTGAGAGGCACAGAGGGCAAAACATATAAGAAAACATATAAGAAAAAATCACAGCAGAGAACTTCCCTAACTTGGGGAGGGAAAGAGGCATTCAGATCCAGGAGATAAAGAGGCCTCCTCCCCCAAATCAATAAGAACTGTTCAACACCCTGATACTTAATAGTGAAACTTGCAAATTCCAAAGATAAAGAGAAAATCCTTAAAGCAGCAAGAGACAAGAGATCCCTAACATATATGGGGATAAAGATTAACAGCAGACCTCTCCACAGAGACCTGGCAGGCCAGAAAGGTGTGGCAGGATATATTCAGGGTCCTAAATGAGAAGAACATGTAGCCAAGAATACTTTCTCCAGCAAGGCTCTCATTCAGAATAAAGGAGAGATAAAGAGCTTCCAGGATAGGCAGAAAATGAAAGAATATGTGGACCACCAAACCAGCTCTGCAAGAAATATTAAGGGAGACTCTATAAAAGAAAGAGGAATCCCAAAGAAATAATCCACAAAAACAGGGACTGAATAGGTATTATAATGACACAAAATTCATATCTTTCAATTATAACTCTGAATGTGAATGGGCTAAATGATCCCATCAAGAGATGCAGGGTTTCAGACTGGATAAAAAAAGCAAGACCCATCTATTTGCTGTGTACAAGAGACTCATATTAGATGTATGGACACCTCCAGCCTGAAAATGAAAGGATGGAGAACCATTTACCATTCAAATGGTCCTCAAAAGAAAGAAGGGGTAGCAATCCTCGTATCAGATAAATTAAAGTTTATCCCAAAGACTGTAGTAAGAGATGACCTAACAATCATGAATATTTATGCCCTTAATGTGGGAGCTGCCAAGTATATTAATCAATTAATAACCAAAGTAAAGACATACTTAGAAAATAATACACTAATACTGGGAGACTTCAACATGGCAGTTTCTGCAAATGACAGATATTCTAAACACAACATCTCCAAAGAAACAAGGGCGCTAAATGATAACCTGGACCAGATGGATTTTACAGATATTTACAGAACTTTACAACCAAATGCAACTGAATACACATTCTTCTCAAATGCACATGGACTTTCTCCAGAAAAAACCACATACAGGGTAAGAAATCAGGTCTAAACCAATACCAAAAGATTGGGATTGTCCCCTGCATATTTTCAGACCATAATGCTTTGAAACTTCAACTCAGTCACAAGAAGAAATTTGGAAGAAACTCAAATATGTGGAGGTAAAAGAGCACCCTGATGAAAGATGAAAGGGTCAACCAGGAAATTAGAGAAGAATTAAAAAGATCCATGGAAACTAAGGAAAATGAAGACACAACCATTCAAAATTGTTGGGATACAGCAAAAGAAGTCCTGAGAGGGAGATACAAGCATCCCTCAAAAAATTGGAAAAAACTCAAATACAAAAGCTAACCTTGCACCTAAAGGAACTGGGGAAAGAACAGCAAATAAAAGCTACACCCAGAAGAAGAGTTAAGAACGATTTAAGCAGAACTCAATGAAATAGAGACCAGAAGAACTGTGGAACAGATCAACAAAACCAGGAGTTGGTTCTTTGAAAGAATTAATAAAATAGATAAACCATTAGCGAGCCTTATTAAAAACAAAAGAGAAAAGATTCAAATTAATAAAATATGGAATGAAAAAGTAGAGATCACAACCAATACCTAGGAAATATAAACGATTTTAAACATATTATGAGCAGCTATAAGCCAATAATATGGCAATCTAGAAGAAATGGATGCATATCTGGAAAACCACACACACTCAAAACTGAAACAGGAAGAAATAGAAAACCTGAGCAAATGAGACCAGGGAGGAAATTGAAACAGTCATCAAAAACCTCCCAAGACACACAAGTCCAGGGCCAGATGGCTTCCCAGGGGAATTCTATCAAAGGTTTAAAGAAGACACAATACCTATTCTACTAAAGCTGTTCCAAAAGATAGAAAGGGATGGAATACTTCCAAACTTGTTTTATGAGGCCAGCACCACCTTAATTCCCAAACCAGACAAAGACCCCACCAAAAAAGAGAATTATAGAACAATATCCCTGATGGACACAGATGCAAAAATTCTCAACAAGATACTAGCCTATAGGATCCAACAGTTAAGAAGATTATTCACCATGACCAAGTGGGATTTATCCCCGGATACAAGGCTGGTTCAACACTCATAAAGCAATCAATGTGATAGATCATATCAACAAGAGAAAAAACAAGAGCCATACGATCCTCTCAACAGATGCAGAGAAAGATGCAACATCCATTCCTGGTCAAAACTCTTCAGAGTGTAGGGATAGAGGGAACATTCCTCAGCATCTTAAAAGCCATCTACAAAAAGCCCACAGCAAATATCATTCTCAATGGGGAAGCACTGGGAGCCTTTTCCCTAAGATCAGGAACACGACAGGGATGTCCACTCTCACCACTGCTATTCAACATAATACTGGAAGTCCTAGCCCCAGCAATCAGACAACAAAAGCAAATAAGAGGCATTCAAATTGGCAAAGAAAAAGTCAAACTCTCCCTCTTTGCAGATGATGTGATACTGTATATAGAAAACCCAAAAGACTTCACCCCAAGATTGCTAGAACTCATACAGCAATTTGGCAGTGTGGCAGGATACAAAGTCAATGTCCAGAAGTCAGTGGCATTTCTATGCACCAACAATGAGACTGAAGAAAGAGAAAGTAAGGAATAAATCCCATTTACAATTGCACCCAGAGCATAAGATACCTAGGAATAAACCTAACAAAAGAGGTAAAGGATCTATACCCTAAAAACTACAGAATACTACTGAAAGAAATTGAGGAAGACGCAAAGAGATGGAAAAATACTCCATGCTCATGATTGGAAGAATTAATATTGTGAAAATATCAATGCTATCCAGGGCAATTTACACATTCAATGCAATCCCAATCAAAATACCACGGACTTTCTTTAGAGAATTGGAACAAAGATGTTAAGTTTGTGTGGAATCAGAAAAGACCCCAATAGCCAGGGGAATATTGAAAAAGAAAATCAGAACAGGGGGCATCACAATGCCAGATTTCAGGTTGTACTACAAAGCTGTGGTCATCAAGACAGTGTGGTACTGACACAAAAACAGACACATAGATCAATGGAACAGAATAGAGAACCCAGAGATGGCCCCGCAACTCTATGGTAAACTAATATTCTACAAAGGAGGAAAGAATAACCACTGGAAAAAGGACAGTCTCTTCAATAAATGGGTGCTTGGAAAATTGGACATCCACATGCAGAAGAATGAAACTGAACCATTCTCTTACATCATACACAAAGAAAAACTCAAAATGGATGAAAGATCTGAATGTGAGACAAGATTCCGTCAAAATCCTAGAGGAGAACACAGGCAACACCCTTTTTGAACTCGGCCATAGTAACTTCTTGCAAGATACATCCACGAAGGCAAAAGAAACAAAAGCAAAAATGAACTATTGGGACTTCATCAAGATAAGAAGCTTTTGCACAGCAAAGGATACAGTCAACAAAACTCAAAGACAACCTACAGAATGGGAGAAGATATTTGCAAATGACATATTAGATAAAGTGCTAGTATCCAAGATCTATAAAGAACTTATTAAACCCAACACCAAAGAAACAAACAATCCAATCATGAAATGGGCAAAAGACATGAACAGACATTTCACCAAGGAAGACATAGACGTGGCCAACATGCACATGAGAAAATGCTCTGCATCACTTGCCATCAGGGAAATACAAATAAAAACCACAATGAGATCCCACCTCACACCAGTGAGAATGGGGAAAGTTAACAAGGCAGGAAACCACAAATGTTGGAGAGGATGTGGAGAAAGGGGAACCCTCTTGCACTGTTGGTGGGAATGTGAACTGGTGCAGCCACTCTGGAAAACTGTGTGGAGGTTCCTCAAAGAGTTAAAAATAGAGCTGCCCTGTGAGCCAGCATCTGCACTGCTGGCGATTTACCCCTAAGATACAGATGCAGTGAAACGCTGGGACACCTGCACCCCGATGTTTCTAGCAGCAATGTCCACAATAGCCAAACTGTGGAAGGAGCCTCGGTGTCCATGGAAAGATGAATGGATAAAGAAGATGTGGTATATGTATGCAATGGAATATTCCTCAGCCATTAGAAATGACAAATACCCACCATTTGCTTCAACGTGGATGGAACTGGAGGGTATTATGCTGAGTGAAATAAGTCAATCAGAGAAGGACAAACATTATATGGTCTCATTCATTTGGGAAATATAAAAAATAATGAAAAGGAATAAAGGGGAAAGGATAGAAAATAAGTGGGAAATATCAGTGAGGGTGACAGAACATGAGAGACTCCTAAGTCTGAGAATCAAATAAGGGATAGTGGAAAGGGAGGTGGGTTGGGGGTTGGGGTGACTGGGTGGTGGGCACTGAGGGGGGCACCTGATGGGATGAGCACTGGGTGTAATGCTATATGTTGGCAAATCGAACTCCAATAAAAAATATACCAAAAAAAAAAAGATATTTTGAATATAATAGAAAAGGAGAGTGTTGATTCTACCTTTACCAATTTTTAGATGTTTAAGTTTCAAGACCATGGGGTTTATGGTCAGAAAATCTGGGCTCAGGGCATTTGGACGGCCCAGTCATCTAAACATCCACCTCTTGGTTTTGGCTAGGGTCATGAGGTCAAATCCAGTATGGGGATCCATGCTCAACACAGAGTCTGCTTGAGATTCTTTCCTCTTCCACTCTCTCCTTATCTGTTGCTCCTCCTGCTTCTCTAAAATAAAGAAATAAATAAGATCTAAAAAAAAAAAAAAGAAAAGAAAAAATCTGGGCTCAAATCCTACCTTTATCATTTGCTTCATGCATGATCTTAGATAAGCTCTTTTTAACAGTTTTGAACATTCATTAGGTTTTCTATCTTCAATATGGGGATAATTATAGCACTGATTTCAGAGGTTTCCTGAGATTATTAAACAAGATATTACACATAAAGTACTTAGCATAGTACCTGTACCTGGTAAACAATAAATATTGGCTATTATTATAAAGAGGGGAGTGGATTTTTAGTTTTTGTCTTAGCCCGTTTGAGCTACTATAACAAAATATCACAGACTGTGTAGCTTAAAAACAACAGAAATTTATTCCTCAGAATCCTGGTGGCTCGAAGTCCAAGATCAGAGTGCCAACCTTTTGAATGAAGGCCCTTTTCTGGGCTGCAGAATTCTCAGTATGTCCTCATATTGCAGAGGGGTTTTGAGAGCTCTCTGGGACTCTTATAAGGGCACTAATGAAGACTCTGTCCTCATGACTTCCCAGAAGTCCTAGGTCTTAATGCTATTACATTGGGGATTAGGTTTTCAAATTTATGAATTTTGGGGGATACACAAATATTCAGACCGCAACAGTACCTATACCTATTTTGCTATGTCCTAAAGACATTATTCTTTATTATTTAATAGTTCTTCAACCTTGGTTTAAATCAAACTGGTGCTGACATACTTAATTTTTTTCCAAACTTAATTTTTTTTCTGTCCTATGTCATTGTAACAAACAATTTAAATACTAAATGCTAGTGAGTGCTAGTAAATATTGATTACCTCAATTTTTCTTAGAGATACTTTTCTAATCAGTTTACATTTCAATGAATCTTTTTAATTGCATTTTAATCCCTCATTGTTGTTAACTTTGAGCATTAATACCTTTAAAGTTGTCTTTCTCTATTATCTTTTCTGACTCTCAAATCTTGAGTCACATAATTTATTTTGATTATACATTCTGGATTAAAGTACAAGAACTAGTTCCATTTGCCTTAGGAATTTGGCTGGCTTATATTAAAATAAAAGTTTAGAAAAGAAATTTTAAATTGGCAATGATGATTAATTTCAATATTTAAATGAACTATTGGCACTTTTACAGTTAAATGGCATCCAAGATGTTTGACATTAAAGTGTTTTACATTTGTTATTAGCATCACAAGTTACTATATTCATATTTATTCCACCTTAGTGGTTATGATGTATTATTTATGAATTTGATTCTTCTTTTTGCATGAAATATTAAGGCTAGATATAGATAGATGTAAAGAGAAGTTCTGATTTTCATCTAACAGTAACAGAAAACCTAGTGGCAAACATTTCATTTTTAAAGGGTAGAAATTATGATGGACTGATTTATTTATACTATTTCACAAACTCTAAAGCCTAGTAGTTATTTCTGGCAAACTTCTGAAATATGAGGCAAAGACGAGTACATTCTCAAGAAAAACAACCCAGGGCAAGAGTTGGACATTTTACTTTTAGTTTTCAACTATGCTAGAGGCTAAATTAAGTAATGGCTCTTGTAAAAGATATTCACAAATACTACAGTAAACCCTTGGCTATCCAGGAGTGTATTAACTGGTTGTGTATTGAGTAACAAGAGTACATTAACTTTAAAAAGTGACCAAGTAGAGAAAAATATGTGCTCTTCAGAAAGTATCTGTTGACAATATTTACATAAAAATTCAGAAACTGTATGTACTTTTTATATACTATATGTAGCACTATACATACTGTACTGTGGGATACCTCCCTTCTTTTGACTCTCAGATTTGCTCAGTGAAATAGTTTCTTTTTTTTTTTTTTTCGATTGTATTTATTTATGCATGAGGGACAGAGAGAGAGAGAGAGAGAGAGAGAGAGAGGCAGAGACACAGGCAGAGGGAGAAGCAGGCCCCATGTAGGGACCCCAACGTGAGACTAGATCCTGGGAGTCCAGGATCACGCCCTGGGCTGAAGGCGGCGCTAAACGGCTGAGCCATCGGGGCTGCCTTATGAAATAGTTTCTTGTCTCTCTGCAACAATCCTTTGTCACAGACAACTCAGCACCAGAAAGGTGGGCAAATAGGTAAAGAAGGGAAGGGAAAGCATAAAACCACAAGCTATGACTACATCTCTAACTCATTCTTTGTCTAATATCAGGGTCGGGTGTGGTGGGAAAAAGGGCTACTGAAGCAACAGTCTCTTTTAAGCAATATCTTTTTTTTTAAAATATCTTTTTTTATATTTTTTTAAGCAATATCTTTTAAGCCTCTTTTAAGCAATATCGTATTTTGTCGTAGGATGCTCAGGATAGGATGGATGGGAGGAGATATTCCATTTCAAAAATATAAAAATTTTTAAAAAGTTACTATTAGAATCAAAAACATTTAAGAACATACTTCTGGTAAGCTTCATATGTGATGTTTTGATCCTTAAACTATTACCTTGGAATCAAATTTATAGCTTTGAAAAATGTCCTTTTTTTTTGTCTCCCACTCCATACCCAAACCAGTAGCAAATTAGTCCAGCCTACAAAACCTGTAAAATAAACTTTCACTTTTACATTTATGTGTTTTTATATTCAGATTTTTCTCTTCCTCCAAATCTATGCTTTAAAATCACAGGTATGAAAGTATTGAAAAGACAGATTGATCCCTGGATTAAATGGATCATGATTCTTCTATGGAATCATCTGCTTCCACTTCCCTCTTGAGTATACTAATGTGGCCTGAACTCCTTTGGATTGATTAAAATCCTCTGAAACATGAATTGGAGAAAGAAAAGAGTCATTATTTAAATAGACTATTAACACTTTGATCAGCTTAAATGGAATCAAATGAACTAACCGATATTCTCTTATACTTATGGTGGTATAAATTTGATCAACTTCTCTGCAGAGCAATTTGTCAATATCTATAAAAATCCTCAATCTCACACACACACACACACACACAAAAATATATATATATATATATTATGCAGAAGTTCTAATTCTGGGGGAGTAAATGAAAAATAATGCATATTTTAAAGATGACTGGTTAAATAAGTAATAGTACAAGCATGAAAGGAGACATAGTCATTAAAATTTTCTTGTGATTATGTAAATTAATATGGAAAATGGCCCTTGATATAATGCTATGTAAAACATACAAAACTGAAATAGAGTATGCTCCAGTTGTAAATATATCAATATTCATATCTTTAAATAAAGATGCTTACAAATAATATATATTACATATGTGCTATATATATAAATTATATATATAATATTTCTATGATTATATTTGTCTAATTCAAATTTAATGAATGGCTACACTTATGATAATCTTTAGTTATAAATACTTTAAAGGTGTGGAGGGATTTTATCTAAATTGTTTAATGATGGCTACACTTATGATAATCTTTAGTTATAAATACTTTATTTTATTTTTTAAATTTTTTTTTTTTTATGATAGTCAGAGAGAGAGAGAGAGAGAGGCAGAGACATAGGCAGAGGGAGAAGCAGGCTCCATGCACCGGGAGCCCGACGTGGGATTCGATCCTGGGTCTCCAGGATCGTGCCCTAGGCCAAAGGCAGGCGCCAAACCGCTGCGCCACCCAGGGATCCCCTAGTTATAAATACTTTAAAGGTGTGGAGGGATTTTATCTAAATTGACCCAGAAATAAAGTTTAGAAATAAATAAATTTCATCTTTGACCTCTTCTCAAGTGTCTTCTCTAGCTTCATGATTTTTTCCTTTGCATATTGTAAAATTAGTTCTCACAGCAAGAACTTTGCTCTTACATATTTTTCCACATATTCTTTTAAAATTGTTTATTTATAGACACTGCCTCAGAATCAGAATGAGGTTGTTCTTTTATTGTATTCACTTCAAAATAGCTTTTTTTTTTTTATTTTAGGAAATACAAAAGTAAAAAATACTCTAAATGATTCCTTTAGGAAGTATTTTTGAGTAATGAATCTTGGACAGCTTAGTAAGAACTGTTTGGTTGTCTGGTTACAGGTAAAGAGAAGATGTAGTGTTCCAATAATAATTTACATGTAAATGGTAATCATCAAATAGCAATAAGAGCATGACAATATCTTGCAGCTGTTTGCATATTATTTGCTCCTTAAGGACCCCCAAGGAGAAATGTAAATGAATAACCACGGACCAGTTTTTTTTTTTTTTTTTTTTTCCTGTAGTAATATGTGTTTCTAACTTAACCTGTTCTCAGCTGAGAATTGAGGAACACTGCATTTATGCTACTGGACAGTTTCAAAGCAAGCCACATCACAGTTTAGTTATCTCTTTAGAGGATGTTCTTGTGCCTCTTGTTTTTCATAAAAGATTACTCTGTTACTTGGTGAGGGAAATTCAGAGAATGTATGGAATCTTTTTTTTTTTAACTAGTCTTTTTAAAAGGAAATCAAAAACTTACATATTGATATGGTTAATGCAGAACCATAGAAATTTAGAATGCTAGCCAGAGGTTTTCAACTTCTTCCAAGGCAAACAATGTAATTAGAAGAAATATAAATAGTATATATGGATAATGTTTCTTTAGCTACTAAAAGCTATTTCCATGTAAATTTTACAATTTTAAAATAAAAGTTCTTAACAATTAATTATATATAAGAAACATTTAAAGACAAGATGAATATTCTTGAAGAAAGAAACACATTCTACCCATTAAAATGATGTATTGTATTCCAAAGCCTTTGATTATGGTCCATTCTGCCAACCTTTGAATGGTCAGGTAATTTTGCAAACTACAAAATATGACACTATTATTAAATCAATATCCAAATGAAAAAGATGTATTAGTTAAAATTGAAAGCAATTACAAATCCCCATTAACTTAGCACAGCTGAAAAGAATAGATAAGTCTAAAATGCTGCCTGGTTTCAAATCAATTCCCTGTTATTGAATAGTTTGTACCCAATAATTTATTATTGACTCAAAAGAGTTATTTGCATTTTATATCAATAACATTTCCATATGTCTATCACCAAATAATAGATAGGCATGGTTAGAAGATATTATAGTCTAAGCAGTGCTGTCTTTGTAGGTGCTTTTACAGCCTTTCCCATCTTTGTTTTGTATTGATTACAAGAAATTCAGAATCATAGTAGATAGAGGTCACCTACTTTCATTCTGCTGTAGTGAGTAGCAGTCTAGTCCAATGGTAGTGAGGGAATCACCTGTAATTCCCCAAAAACTTACATTCAGAAATATTATTACATAAGTAAATTTAAAGCAGTTATTTTGAAAAGCACACGGCACATGATATCCTCAAAAGTAATATGAAACTTAAGAGTAGTTACCATATTATTTTATGTTAGCTTTGACAAGTTAGACATTATCTTCAACTTTGACAAACCTCTATAAAGTATTTTTATGACCATTACATGGATGAGTAAAAACAAACAAACAAACAACAAACCTCTGAGGTTCAACTAGAACCTAGTTTACTAGGTTCAGGTATTTTCCAGTGCATATTGAATCCACAATAGGATTTTGTTACATAGTCCTAGCCAAGAGCACAGAGACAGTGACACCAGAAAGACTCCTGATCCCCTGAACTCAGGACTGATCTCCTGAACTCAGGAAACTTTTAGAAGCTTCTGCCTGTGAAGTTCATCTTTTAGAAGCTAACTAAGGAATTGCTGGAACAGGAAAAAAAAAAAATCAACAATGAAGCCTGTGGAGATAAATAAGAAAGTGCCTGACAGTGACCTCAGATTCATTATGATTTTAGAAAGCCCCTCTGAACATTCATCCCAAGTCCTAATAAAAGGATCCTGCTTACCACTGTTCCTGGAGCCCCAGCTTTGGAAATTATTCCCTGTGATCTCCTTATTTGTACGAGTAAAGATGCCTTTGTAAGACAACTGCACCCAGTATGGTATCCATCTATATCTCACCAAGGAGTGGACCCACTTTGTTCCAGTAACACGAATCAGGTTCTCAAATATAGTCTAATGAAACCCACAGCATGAGATACATTATATATTAATGTTTGCATGAAAAGACACTCTATTCAATCAACTCATTCATTCACTTCTCCAACCAAAAAATATTCACTTTTTGAATAATTAATAGATGTGTTAAGTAAAATACAGATGCAGATAATAGTGTGTTGCAATAGAATTCCATTCTTAACAAAAATGTTCCTGCAAAAGTTAGTGAACTGTGTTTTCAAAAATAATTATAGATTCTGGGTACTTATAAATCCTATTATGTCAATCTTAGTAATCATAGTGGTGGATATTATGACCAAAGATATTTTCAGATGATAGAGAAGATTTTACTAGAGTAAGATACTGGGGGAAAGAGATTAATATTTGTTGAGCATATACTACGTGCTATATGTTTTAGACATAACTTTTCATGTAATACTGACATAAACATTGTTTTGCAATAGACAGTATTAGGTCAGAGAACTTTGTAGGTTTTGTATTCAGTGTTTTTCTTCTCATAGGACAACTGTATGATATAAATAAGACAGTGGAATCATAACACTTGACAGTTGGAAATAGCATTATTTATCTCCTTCATTTTGCAGGGCAGGTAATGGAGTTCAAGAAAGTCACTCATTCAAGATCACAAGGCAAATGGGCCTTATAATGGATCAAAACCTACCAGGACCCAGGTTCTGGCTTCTCACTCCAAAATGCTTGAGGCACTAATGCACAGTAATCCTAACAGGCATATTATGTCTTTGCCTTTTTTCAATCCAGAAAAAAATAAGACAGCAGTTCCTCTGCCAAGAGAAACCAAGTACATGCTTACCTCGGGACCCTCTTAGTTTTTTTCCTGAAGATAAGCCCAACCCAGCAAGCACTGTTGTGATTGTGTGACTTTGATGGACACATTTACTGGCTGGAAAAAAGTCAAGGAAACTGGAATTTCCTCACCTGCCACCAATGATGTGCGTTCAAGGCAGACAGTTCAATTTGTTCTATTATCCTTAAAGAGTTTCTTGGAAGCTGCTACCCAGTATTTCATTTGCTTTGCTATATACCAATATTTCTCTTAAAGTTACCTTAAATCTTACACTTCATTTCCTATCAACCATTCAGACTTGCCAGAAGAAATGTGCAAAATCCACATATAAAATAATGTAGGACTTGCCTTCTAATGATGAGATTCATAAAAAATGATGAATAATGTAAATAAATATATGATGTTAATATTATAAAGAGAAAAGTAAATTTGCAATAGGCAACTGTATTTTCTACTTGCCTCCAAGAGGTTATTTTTGTCCATGCCCAGAAAAAAAGGTTATTCTTTTTCTTCTCAGATAACCGAATTCATATATATATTTTTAAATTCACTCTGAACTTCAAACTTGTAACCAATGACCTGAATATTTATGTATGTTTGCACTCCTCCAAGTCTAATTTATAACCATTAAACTTATGTTTTTATTTAATAGAAAATCTCCCATATTTCATGGGGTGTTTTACAAGTTGTAATTGTAATTATGTATCACACATATAGGGGTGACTTCCTTTTGTTTAAATGATTCATTGATTTCTTTAGTTTCTCTCCCAGAAAGGAAAAATGTAGAATGAGTTTTCTCTTTTATATAAACTGTTGTTGGTTGAATGAATTATGGGTGAATTTGCTGATACATTAGGGAAGGGGATTAATGCTTTTACATTGTTTCCTCTGCTTGTTGGTACTGATGGATCCCATACGTGATTTTTTTTATATAAAAACAATGCATGCCTGGAGTCCCAGGTTGGTCCAAATGCCAAGAGATTTTATTGTTATACTGGCTGAGGGTACTAGTAGAATAGAAGAAGATCAGGCACAGGTTGCTCTTTTTTTAAAAGTGGTAATGGCTTCAGACAGACCCACCCAACACATTCTCTCCTGTATCTCTCTTGCAGCCATTGGCCTGAATTTTTCATATGAATGGCTTAAAGTAATATGTGAATGTACAATGTAGAACCAGATTTTTCTCCATGCAAATTTCACTGGTTCACACATGAATAGATTTCTTGACTTCTGTGTTTCAAAAAGAAAAAAAAGTTCTTTATAATATCATTTTAAGACAACGTCCAGTTTTAAAGAAAGAGGAAAATCTCTCATGTTTCACTAAAATTATATAATTTTAAAATCATATTATAATTTTTAAATATTGGTCTTTTACCAAAACATCATTGTATAAGGGTGACTTTTTACAAGTTCTTGGCATTTTGGGGAAAAGAAACAAGGCAGAATTCTACTTCTCTGGTACCACTATTTCTGTTTTTTTTTTTTTTTAACCAATTAATTAGGTAATTAATTTGTGTAGTTAAATCTGCTGAACAACATCATTTGTTAGATCTGCCGTAACACTCCAGAAATAACATGTCTCAAAACATACGTCTCAACTTTTCCCAAAACAGTACTCTCTAGGCTTCTGATTTCTTGTTATTTGATCACATTACATATATATATATATATATATGTATATATATATATATATATATGATTATAATATACATATAGTTGCAGATGTTATTGCACATATAGTAGTCAATAAAAGCTTAATGTCACTGATTGTGATATGAGCAAAGTATGAATAATATCCTACTCCTTAATTATCCCTAATAGTTGATTGGGATACAAAGACAAGGCCGCTTGTACTTGCTGTATAGGAAAAACACAGCAGTAACCCAAACTATTTTGCTAATAAAGTGACCTGAACTCCAACTGGGGTTTTCAGGATGAAAACAGGTTTGTGTCATATTAATCAGTGTTTTCTTTCCTACTGTAAATCTATAGTAGTCTACAATATTCGCTTGGTCCTACTTTGAAATTTGACTGCTGGAGAAGAAAAGAGGACCTGATGATGTAAGCATCATCCCTTAACAGACATACAATATCAGTGGATCTCCTCCAGTCAGTAAGAATGGTGGGTGAGCGGGTGGAGGTTCTTGGAAGGTGGGAGAGCAGGATGGCCAGCGCTCACCCGTCCTTGTTTGTAAAATCATAACATGATCATCTGCTTCATGAGGTTGTGAGGATTAAGTAAATTAACTTATAAGGCACTAAAGATAGTACTTGACACACAGCAAATATTTATTATCTTTTTGGTGAATGAATAAGATGACATATGAACTTGGTCTTGAAAGATGAGAGAGCATTTGCTAAATGGGGAAAGATGTATAGTTCTCTAGACAGTTGAAACAAAAAAATTTCAAGACTGATAGGTAAATTCTGGGCTGAAGGAAGGACCTATTGTAATAAGGGGCTGGAAAATAAGATTAGTCTCAGGTATGAAGAACTTTTTAAAATTACACAAAGCAGTTATAACAAAATGGGCAAGAGGGGAGCTGCTGATGGTTTCCAGTTAACGTGATAATTTATTAAATCAAAATTCTATAAAAAAGAGATAAAATAGGGCAGCTCGAGTGGCTCAGAGGTTTAGCTCCGCCTTCTGCCCAGGGCGTGATCCTGGAGTCCCAGGATACAGTCCCACATCCGGCTCCTTTCATGGAGGCTGCTTCTCCCTCTGCCTGTGTCTCTGCCTCTCTCTCTCTCTGTCTCTCATGAATAAATAAATAAAATCTTAAAAAAAAGAGATAAAATAAAAATTTAACATGTGACATAATTTTTTTAGCATATGCTAAAAACTTTTTAAAAAACTTAAAATCCTCCAAATTTTACATAAATTAGGACTTTCAAACTTGGGTAGAAAAATCTGGGGAAACAATACAATTTTTATTTGAAGTAAAAGTTAAAGTAATTTGAAACATTTATAATGTCATGTTTGCAAAAAAAAATGTATTAAGGTCTATGGGGGCCTATTTCTTGATTGGAACATGGCCTATCTGTATTAAAAAGAATTGGGAAAAAATATACTCACAATTTAAATTCTGTACCCAACAACTGCAGGAGTCAAAAGACATTCGGTATTGTTCTTTACAATATAATACTTCTCTAATGTCAATGCCTTCTTTAATTGCACCTCTCACCTCCTTTAATAAACTTTAGGCAGTGCTGAGGCTCTGAATACCAAGATTTTGGTGCAGGTATCTTCCACACTTTCATTTGTGATCTTGAAGACTCAACTCTAGTTTCTGGTTGTATGGAAACTGAAACAGGCTATACTGCTGACATGGTTACCACTAGCTATATATAAATTAATTAAAATTAAATAAAACTAAAAATTCAATTCTTCAGTAGCAGTAGCCACATTCCAAGTGCTTAATAGTAGCCACAGTATTGGACAGCACAGGTGTAGAATATCACTCTAATCACAGAAAGATCTATTGAATCATACCACAGAGAGGATCAGATTTGACTGCAATAATAAAAGACCAAAATCAGATTAAACAAGGAAATTCTATATGTTATTCTCTGATGACCAACATGGAAGTTCTGTTATAATGTTGCTTGATTGTCTTTTTGAGATTATATATATATATATATATATATATATATATTCACATATCATATATATCATTATAGCATTACAGTGCTTTTAATTTTTCAAAGTATCATTAAGTGGAGGTGTTAGTAAATTACTTATCATAAGGCCATTCATTCTTTCTCCCCCCTCCATTGTATTATTTTGTATTTAGCTTAACATTACATCATAACCATAAATTTGAAATTTTCATGTTTACTTATCTTTAGACTTAATTATGCCATTCAAAATGAGTAGAATGGCTTCAAGTAAAGAAAGATATGCTTCACCTATTTTCCATCTTCTTTTGTTTTTAATACCCTAGTCAGGAGGAATAAGAAAATGTAATTGCCAAAGTTTCATAACACTATACAAAAATGTTAATTGCAACAAATATCCTGCTATATCTCTAAGCAGATATCAAAAATTTTCAGTTCTAACACTGGGCTAACTGAGAAACTAAGACAATGAAGCAATTAATGCTTGATGCATTTGTGTCTAGTAATATAAATCATCAATTTTGTTTTGAAATAGAATTCTCAACTATTAATGAACGTATATCTCTTATATTCATTACATCAATGTATTTATCATGGGTAATATGCACCAGGCTGTAGTAACAAGAACATGCTAAATCTCAGTATCTAAACACTACAAAAGGCCTTTCTCTCTTACTTCTGAATACACTGCTTGAAGGTTAGCTTAAAGCTCTGTTGTTCATTGTTTTCAAACTTATTACCTAAGCTGTAGGAGTCGCCCCTGTCTATTTTGGTAGCAGAGAGGATGAGAACATGGGAAACCAGTCTCTGGCTATTAAAACTCCTCCCAAGAAGTGACACAAGCACCTTGTACCCACATATAATTGGCCAAAGCAAGTCACATGGCCATACCTAATTTCAAGGCAGTATGGAGGTGTATTCCCACCGTGTGCTGAGAATGAGTCAGTATATTTATGAACAGTTACTACTACAAAAGGGAAATGGAGCACTTTGGGAGATATTTCTCCATGCAATTTTGTATAAAAATAATAGAAAGTGATAAGGTAAAAATCAAAATTCCTAAATAAAAGACACTGCCAGCAAGAAAAAGATAACAAAATAACATTGCAGGAGGTAAAAGAAATACCATTATTGTCTTTTCTGTTGGCAAGATAATGAATAATAGAAAGAAGCTGAGGCTGTTAAACTCTCTTGAACTATGAACCGAACTTCTCATTCTGAAGGTTACTTCCTGGACACACATCTCTTTGCTCTGCCTCTGGATCACAAAGATAAGTTGGTTGTCTGATACATGGCTTTCATCCTTTCTTTCCTGTCTTTATAAAATGTTGCTTCATCAGTCTCTTTCATTCAGTTTTTCTGTCCTTGTAATTTTTCTCACTTTCTAGAGTGAATTGCTAATTGGATAATTTAACTAAAACTGAAAATGGCACCAGTTTTTAAACAGTATCTGCATGGTTCAACAAAAGTCAGGTACATGGAAAAAGATTGGTCTAACCTTTCCCCTTTCCACCTCTCACATATATGACCTTGGGTGTCATTTATAACCAGTCTTGATATTGACAGGTCTCACATTTAAATCTAATGTATTTCTCTCTCTCTCCCTTGGTACATCTATGTAACCATGTTCTCTTACGAAGAAGTTTAGGGTTACAAATTTAGTTAGGCATACATTTCTCATATTGGTCCTTTGGGAAGAATTATATTCTAGTGAAGGATATAGTTTGAGATTCCCCTTTTAATTTGACACTCAACGGGCTACTGCATTTTCAGGAGCATATTCACAAATGCTGACAGAAAATAAAATGGCATCGTTGATGCTACAGAAACGAAACATTTTTAGATAAAACATCCCAGGTTGAAGTCACATTAATCCCACATTTCACTATTATCATGGTAAATGGTTCCCCTGACCCTGTGCCTTCTATCAATCTTTGATTCCGAAGATGCAGTCAGGAAAATCAGATTTGTCATTGGACACTTAATTAAATACAGAGCCCTACAAGGTCTATTTACAAACAAATATAAGTCATTTTTCTCTTGTAGAAAATTATGGTCCCTATTATGTATTGCAAAATTAGATTTTGAGTACTTTGTTGTACATTATATGACTTATAAATACATTGTTCTATGTTTTTATCCCTCAAATATATTTTATAATATCTAGTGAGAAAACTCATATATAAGCTCACATTTTAATTATAAACTAGCATACATTTTGCTTTTTAAAAATCAAGAAAATAGTTTAAGCATGTAATAGGAAAGACAGCAGTTCTATATTATTGAAAAATATCAATTTGGATAGAATTTCTTATAATTGCACTTAAAATGTTATACTTATTTTCAGAGGTGTTCATGCTAGAAGTAGATGCTTGAGGGAGTGGATTCCAGGAGTGTGTGCTTCGAGGATGCCCCAAATACCACCGTGTAATGATCTAGTATCTTTGGGTATCTTTAAAAAGCAAGTAATCCTAGTATTATACATGATTTAATTTTATATGCTCTTTAGTGATGACAGAAGACCATAGTGGCATGAAAGTACTGGATGCTGGAAGACAAAAATTTACTGAAAGATGTTGAAATATCATTACATAAGGGAAAGGAGTTTTTCTCCATTGTGATTTTGCATTTATTCCAGAGCCAGATAGGACTATGATAAATTTATGGAAAAGCATAGAACCAATATGCTGCCAAATAACTCCGATCCTTCACATTGCAATGGATCATTGATTTTAAAAAATATTGAACTTTAATGTGCATTGGACACAATGGTGAGAAAATGTACATGGTCTGCACTTTTATGGCATTTTTGTTTTGGGAGCAGGGCCATCTACTTTTCATATAAAGCAGTATGTTTTATGTATTATTTTGCTACATAGCACTAATACCATTGATTTCTATCTAAGCTCATTGATATTTGTTAGATAATGTTGAAAAACCTATGATAGCTCCCTGTTCTCTGTAAGATCAAATGTAGTCCTCAGCCTGGTTCCCCTACATGATCTCAACCTCTTTTTTCTAATCTTTCCATTGCTTTATTCCTATACTAACTTTATTTAGGCCTTTTCTTTACAAGGAAAGTTCCCTCCACTATTCTTGGTTTAAATAATCCTACTCAGCTTTCCAGTTTTCACCCAAAACAAACTTTGATTCCTATAAACTATGTAATGTTAACTTTTTTGGGAGAGTTTGATATTAAAAGTACATATACACACACATATATAATGTATATATATGCATAGTACATTTGCTTATATGTTAAAATGTTACATGTAACATATAGATTGATATCATTAATAATAACATACATCTATATATTATAAATAGAGGTCATCGAAAATGAAGACTTTTTTACTTTTATAAACATCATGGTTTTATACATGTTTTTCATAAGAATTTGTTAATTGATTAATTTGTGGTAATAGGGAATAAAAGTATAATTATAAATTATATGATGATGCAATCATACTTCAACCTATCTATATAATAAAGTACTATCTTGTTTGTTTCAGTAAGCCTTTAATTCAGTCCTCAAAAATGGTTGTCAGCGTGGTTTTCAAACATTTGATTCTATTGTACTTTGGCCTGATTTTAGCAATTACTGAGATAGTTGCAGCATCTGGAACAAGCTTTTTATTTTATAATCTACTGCAACTCTGGGATTTGTTGGAATTGTCATAATTATTATATTTTAATATTGTTTATACCATGAAATTTTTTCATTAAGTCTTTTGACCTCATGCTAAGAAAGAAATTATTTTTAATAAACAAGAGTTTATTAGTTGTCAAAAACTCTTGTATTTTACACAACGGGCCTTTATTTTTCTCAAAATCTGCAGGATATCTGGTATGAAGGCAATAAAACTTTATTGACAAGTGTAAGCAATGTAGAAGTGAGGGAAAGTGGTCTTGGGGATATTTTTATTAGTCTAAGTTTATTATTAGTATATTTTATTAATGTGTTAGCTATGGTCAGAAACTAGTGAATATAAATCTACTAAATCTGGATGAATTTATCTATCTTTTGCATTTTTAGACTTAGGCATAAATAAATATGACAATAGTCACTATGTCTTCAAATCACCAAAACAAATTACTTTCAGAGTTGACCGACCTCTGGAAGTGATCAGAAAACTCTCTTGAAAGTAAGATATTATGCAGAATATTTCACAGGACTCTGACAACAGTAGGCTATTTGCCTTCACGTTGTCTTGAGTGGGGACACTGATTTTATATAAATACCATAACACCCTTATCATGTTCTCTATTAGAGAGCAAAGGCCATTATTACTTTCTGTAGTCCCCAGAAACAATTATAGGTAATCTCATAGGCAAATAGACAAATTCTTAGTGTCAAATCTGGAGAGTCTTATCATTTCCCAAACAAATATATTTATTTTTACATTTTCAAGGCAGTGAAAGACTCCATGTTCATTGTGTTCTATGATGATTTTACTCACATATGGTACAAATTAAACTACAGGTTTACTTTATAAAGGGATTCTAGCATGTGTCATGGTTTTAACAATGAAGAGTTTTCTTCATCTTCTTTTTCTTTTTTTTTTGACCTCTCCTTCCTATTTCCTTCTAGATGTCCCAAACCTAAGGAAAGGGTCTTTGGTAATGCTTTAGAAAGAGACAAAATTTTGCATTGCACAGTCTATCTTTTCCAAACCCCTCTTCTTTTTTTGGACTCCAATTAGATGTCACATTCTGGCTAAGAATACATATATACAATGCTGTGTCACTTGGTGGCTTACATTTTCTTATTTCCTCGCAGATAGGTGTCGCTAGTGGCTTCTGAATGGATGTGACAGCTGCCATTCCAGGCATGATCTATTCAAACTTTCCATGTTGTGTCAGTTCTTTTTTTTTTTTTTTTTTTCAGTTTGATGTAAAGATGGTTGTGACACGCCTTACAAAGGGCCTGAGTCCCTGAGTCCCCATTTGCAGGAGAGCCATATTCTTATCATAGCAACACTGGTTTGAATTTTCTATGAGTTGAAATCATCTTTATTTATAGTAAGCGCCTTGTGATTTGAGGGCTAACCTCTTATGCAACTAGTGTTCCATTAAATAATTCCTTTCTTAGCATACTTGAGCACCAAAGTTCTTTTATAAAAGGTGGGCAATGTTGTGAGAGAAAGGATTATTTGACAGAGATTTTTCCTTTTGAAGAATTTGCATGTTTAAGATTTGTCTTTAAACACAAAGATTTACGGTTTTGTGGATCCTTGGGCACTGCCTGGACACATGAAGGCCTGGCTGTGGGGAAAAATATCTGCAAATCATACATCTGATAAGCAGTTAATATCCAAAATACATAAAGAACTCATACAACTCAATAGCAAAAAACAAGCAATCCGATTAAAAAAAAAAAGGCAGAGGAACTGAATAGACATTTTTCTACAGAAGACATTCAGATGGCCGACAACTATATGAAAAGGGGCTCAACATCACTAATCATCAGGGAAATGCAAATCAAAACTACAATGGGATATCACCTCATTTCTATTAGAATGGCTATTATCCAAAAGGACAAGAAATTACAAGTGTTGGCACAGATGTGAAGAAAAGGGAACCTCTGTGCACTACTGGAGGGAATGTTAATTAGAATATGGGAAAGAGTATGAAGGTTCCTCAAAAACTTAATATAGAACAACCATATGATCCAGCAATTCCACTTCTGGGTATTTATCTGAAGAAAACACACACACACAATGGAATACCTTTTAAAAAGAAAGAAATCTAGCCGTGACAACATGGACAAAACTTGAGGGCATTATACTAAGTGAAAAAAATAGACATCCAAAGGATTCTTTGATTTGCTGTAAATGTCACGGAAGTCAGCATTTGCCTCTTTCTTGGAAGCGAAGCACTGTGTCTCTCATCACACAGGTGCAATATATTCTCTGCTTGCACTTTCAGTTCATGCATCTCTCTTAGAAACACTGGCTAAACCTAAAACCTAAAATTCTGCTGCTCGGAATGTTCGTCATGACAGGGATGTGATAAAAGTAGTAAGAGTTTGAGGTCATATAATCCCTGAGTTGCAATCTTCTCTCTCTCCCCTAGCAGTGGAGTAACCCTGAGCAAGCTTATGAAATTCTTTATACATAACTTTTTTAGATAAATTAACTCCTCGTTATCGTTAGTTTCCTCAGTTGCAAAGTAAATATTGTAAAACCTGCCTTTCTAGTTGTGATGAAGATAATCTGTTTAACTTAGTGCAAGATACTCTATTTCTAGTTCATGTGAAATATAACATGAAAATATATGCTGAAAAACATTTGTATATGGCAAAATACCTAGAGGAACATAAGATACTTTTGTAGGATACCATATACCTCTTAATTAGAAAGACAGCAATACTACCAGACTCAGGTGCAAAACTAGTAGAGAGGTAAGATGTAACAATGGAGGGATCAAACTATCCGGCTGGATACTATGGCCTGCTCATTCTTCTCAAAGGAAAACACCTGAGGCTATTTTCTATTTGTCTACCTAATCTTTCCTATCATCTCATCTATCTTACCTAGAGGCAACTGAATCTACACCTAAGGGTCACTTTTGTTAATACTTTGCTATCTTTAAAATAAAAACAGGGGATCCCTGGGTGGCGCAGCGGTTTGGCGCCTGCCTTTGGCCCAGGGCGCGATCCTGGAGACCCGGGATCGAATCCCACGTCGGGCTCCCGGTGCAGGGAGCCTGCTTCTCCCTCTGCCTGTGTCTCTGCCTCTCTCTCTGTGTGACTATCATAAATAACTAAAAATAAGATAAAATAAAAACAGGCCTGAGGGGGCAAGACGGCGGAAGAGTAGGGTCCCCAATCCCCTGTCCCCACCAAATTACCTGGATAAACTTCAAATCATCCTGAATATCGACGAATTCGGCCTGAGATTTAAAGAGAGACCAGCTGGAATGCTACAGTGAGAAGAGTTCGCGCTTCCATCAAGGTAGGAAGACGGGGAAAAAGAAAGAAAGACACAAAAGGCCTCCAAGGGGGAGGGGCCCGCGAGGAGCCGGGCTGAGGCCGGGGCGAGTGTCCCCAGGACAGGAGAGCCCCGTCCCGGAGGAGCAGGAGCTGCACCGACCTTCCCGGGGGAAAGGGGCTCGCGGGGAGGGGAGCAGGACCCAGGAGGGCGGGGATGCCCTCGGGCTCCCGGAGACACTGACAGGCACCTGCGCCCCGGGAGAGCGCCCCGAGCTCCCTAAGGGCTGCAGCGCACGGCGGGACCCGGAGCAGCTCGGGGGGCTCGGGGGCGGCTCCGCGGAGGGGGCTGCGGGGCGGGAGCAGCTCCGGGGGCTCGGGGGCGGCTCCGCGGAGGGGGCTGCGGGGCGGGAGCCCGAATCCAACAGCACAGGCTCCGAAGCACAGGGCGCAGGGACACAGCCCAGGATCCGGCCTCCCCCCGGGACAGGCAGAGGCCGGGAGGGCCCAGGACAGCAAGGACGCTCCTGCCCCAGCTGAGCAGATCAGCGGCCCCGCCCGGAGCCTCCAGGCCCTGCAGACGGAGAGCTCCGTGGTGACTGCGGGGGCTGACTCCAGGGCTGCAGAGCTGGCCCCGCCACTGCGGTTGTTCCTCCTGGGGCCTCACGGGGTAAACAACGCCCCCTGAGCCCTGCACCAGGCAGGGGCACAGCAGTTACCCTAAGTGCTAACACCTGAAAATCAGCACAACAGGCCCCTCCCCCAGAAGACCAGCTAGACGGACAGGGGAAAAGCAAATTATTGACCAAGCAGCACTGGAAAGTTCCAGGGGAAGTCAAGGAATTTACAGTATATAAAATCAGATGATAATCCCCCTTGTTTTTTGTATTCTGTTTGCTTCCCCCACCCCCACCGTTTTATTCCTTCCTCCTCCTCCTCCTCCTCCTCCTCCTCCTCTTCCTTCTTCTTCTTTTTTCTTCTCTTCTCTCTTTTTCTCCTTTTCCAGTACAACTTGTTTTTAACCACTCTGCATTGAGTAAAATGACTAGAAGGAAAAACTAACCTCAAAAGAAGGAATCAAAAACCGTCCTCTCTCCCACAGAGTTACAAAATTTGGATTACAGTGCCAGAAAGCCAATTCAGAAGCACTACTATAAAGCTACTGGTGGCTCTAGAAAAAAGCATAAAGGATTCAACACACTTCATGACTGCAGAATTTAGATCTAATCCGGCAGAAATTAAAAATCTATTGAAGGGGAGGAGGGCGGGGGGGGGGAGTGAATGGGTGACGGGCACTGGGGGTTATTCTGTATGTTCGTAAATTGAACACCAATAAAAAATAAATTAAAAAAAATAAAAAAAAATAAAAATCAATTGAATGAGATGCAATCCAAACTAGAAGTCCTAACGACGAGGGTTAATGAGGTAGAAGAACGAGTGAGTGACATAGAAGACAAGTTGATGGCAAAGAGGGAAACTGAGGAAAAAAGAGACAAACAATTAAAAGATCATGAGGATAGGTTAAGGGAAATAAATGACAGCCTCAGAAGGAAAAACCTCCGTTTAATTGGGGTTCCCGAGGGCACCAAAAGGGACAGAGGTCCAAAATATGTATTTGAACAACTGAAAACTATCCTAATCTGGGAAGGGAAGCAGGCATTCAGATCCAGGAAATAGCGAGATCCCCCCCTAAAATCAATAAAAACCTCTCAACTCCTCGACATTTAATAGTGAAGCTTGCAAGTTCCAAAGATAAAGAGAAGATCCTTAAAGCAGCAAGAGATAAGAAATATCTAAATTTTATGCGGAGAAATATTAGATTAACAGCAGACCTCTCCACAGAGACCTGGCAGGCCAGAAAGGGCTGGCAGGATATATACAGGGTCCTAAATCAGAAGAACCTGCAGCCAAGAATACTTTATCCAGCAAGGCTCTCATTCAAAATGAAAGGAGAGATAAAGAGCTTCCAAGACAGGAAGCAACTGAAAGAATATGTGACCTCCAAACCAGCTCTGCAAGAAATATTAAGGGAGACTCTGTAGTAGAAAGAGGAGGTCAAACGGAACAATCCACTAAAACAGGGACTGAATACGTATCATTATGACACTAAACTCATATCTTTCAATAGTAACTCTGAACGTGAATGGGCTTAATGACCCCATCAAAAGGCGCAGGGTTTCAGACGATAAAAAAGCAAGACCCATCTATTTGCTGTCTACAAGAGACTCATTTTAGACATAAGGATATCTGCAGCCTGAAAATAAAAGGTTGGAAGACTATTTACTATTCAAATGGTCCTCAAAAGAAAGCAGGGGAAGTCATTCTTATACCAGATAAATCCAAGTTTATCCCAAAGACTGTAGTAAGAGATGAAGAGGGACACTATATCATACATCCAAACAACTGTATACACATTCTTCTCAAGTGCACACGGAACTTTCTCCAGAATAGACCACATACTGGGTCACAAATCAGGTCTGAACCAATACCAAAAGATTGGGATCATCCCCTGCATATTCTCAGACCATAATGCCTTGAAATTAGAAATAAATCACAACAAGAAGTTTGGAAGGACTTCAAACACATGGATGTTGAGGACCATCCTGCTAAAAGATGAAAGGTTCAACCAGGAAATTAAGGAAGAATTAAAAAGATTCATGGAAACTAATGAGAATGAAGATACAACCGTTCAAAATCTTTGGGATACATCAAAAGCAGTCCTGAGAGGGAAATACTTCACAATACAAGCATCCATCCAAAAACTGGAAAGAACTCAAATACAAAAGCTAACCTTACACCTAAAGGAGCTAGAAAAAAAAAAAAAAAAACAAAAACAGCAAATAGATCCTACACCCAGCAGAAGAAGAGAGTTAATAAAGATTTGAGCAGAACTCAACGAAATCAAGACCAGAAGAACTGTGGAACAGATCAACAAAACCAGGAGCTGGTTCTTTGAAAGAATTAATAAGATACATAAACCATTAACCAGCCTTACAAAAAGAAGAGAGAAAAGACTCAATAAAATCATGAATGAGAAAGGAGAGATCACCACCAATACCAAGGAAATACAAATGATCTTAATAGCTTATTATGAGCAGCTATACTCATAATCTAGAAGAGATGGACACATTTCTGGAAAACCACAAATTACCAAAAACTGGAACAGGAAGAAATAGAAAACCTGAACAGGCCAATAACCAGGGAGGAAATTGAAGGAGTCATAAAAAACTTCCCAAGACACAAAAGTCCAGGGCCAGATGGCTTCCCAAGGGAATTCTATCAAACGTTTAAAGAAGAAACCATACCTATTCTACTAAAGCTGTTTGGAAAGATAGAAGGAGATGGAGTACTTCCAAATTCGTTCTATGTGGCCAGCATCACCTTAATTCCAAAACCAGATAAAGACCCCACCAAAAAAGAGGATTATAGACCAATATCCCTGATGAACATGGATGCAAAAATTCTCAACAAGATACTAGCCAATAGGATACGACAATACATTAAGAAGAGTATTCACCATGACCAAGTGGGATTTATCCCTGTGATGCAAGGCTGGTTCAACACTCGTATAGCAATCCATGTGATTGATCATATCAGCAAGAGAAAAACCAAGAACCATATGATCCTTTCAATAGGTGCAGAGAAAGCATTTGACAAAATACAGCATCCATTCCTGATCAAAACTCTTCAGAGTGTAGGGATAGAGGGAACATTCCTCAACATCTTAAAAGCCATCTACGAAGAGACCACAGCAAATATCATTCTCAATGGGGAAGCACTGGGAGCCTTTCCCCTAAGATCAGGAACAAGACAGGGATGTCCACTCTCACCACTGCTGTTCAACATAGTACTGGAAGTCCTAGCCTCAGCAATCAGACAACAAAAAGACATTAAAGACATTCAAATTGGCAAAGAAGAAGTCAAACCCTCCCTCTTCACAGATGACATGATACTCTACATAGAAAACCCAAAAGACTCCACCTCAAGATAGCTAAAACTCACACAGCAATTTGGCAGCGTGGCAGGATACAAAATCAATGCCCAGAAGTCAGTGGTATTTCTATACACTAACAATGAGATTGAAGAAAGAGAAATTAAGGAGTCAATCCCATTTACAATTGCACCCAAAAGCATAAGATCCCTAGGAATATACCTATCCAAAGAGATAAAGGATCTATACCCTAAAAACTACAGAACACTTCTGAAAGAAATTGAGGAAGACACAAGGAGATGGAAAAATATTCCATGCTCATGGATTGGCAGACTTAATATTGTGAAAATGTCAATGTTACCCAGGGCAATTTACACGTTTAATGCAATCCCTATCAAAATACCATGGACTTTCTTCAGAGAGTTGGAACAAATTATTTTAAGATTTGTGTGGAATCAGAAAAGACCCCGAATAGCCAGGGGAATTTTAAAACAGAAAACCATAGCCGGGGGCCTCACAATGCCAGGTTTCAGGTTGTACTACAAAGCTGTGGTCATCAAGACAGTGTGGTACTGGCACAAAAACAGACACATAGATCAATGGAACAGAATAGAGAACCCAGAAGTGGACCCTGAACTTTATGGTCAACTAATATTCGATAAAGGAGGAAAGACTATCCATTGGAAGAAAGACAGTCTCTTCAATAAATGGTGCTGGGAAAATTGGACATCCACATGCAGAAGAATGAAACTAGACCACTCTCTTTCACCATAAACAAAGATAAACTCAAAATGGATGAAAGATCTAAATGTGAGACAAGAGTCCATCAAAATCCTAGAGGAGAACACAGGCAACACCCTTTCTGAACTCGGCCACAGTAACTTCTTGCAAGATAAATCCACGAAGGCAAAAGAAACAAAAGCAAAAATGAACTATTGGGACTTCATCAAGATAAGAGGCTTTTGCACAGCAAAGGATACAGTCAACAAAACTCAAAGACAACCTACAGAATGGGAGAAGATATTTGCAAATGACATATCAGATAAAGGGCTAGTTTCCAAGATCTATAAAGAACTTATTAAACTCAACAGCAAAGAAACAAACAATCCAATCATGAAATGGCCAGAAGAGATGAACAGAAATCTCACAGAGGAAGACATAGACATGGCCAACACGCACATGAGAAAATGCTCTGCATCACTTGCCATCAGGGAAATACAAATCAAAACCACAATGAGATCCCACCTCACACCAGTGAGAATGGGGATAATTAACAAGGCAGGAAACCACAAATGTTGGAGAGGATGCGGAGAAAAGGGAACCCTCTTACACTATTGGTGGGAATGCGAAATGGTGCAGCCACTCTGGAAAACTGTGTGGAGGTTCCTTAAAGAGTTAAAAATAGATCTGCCCTACAACCCAGCAATCTTTGGGATTTACCCCAAAGGTACAGATGCAGTGAAACGCCGGGACACCTACACCCCGATGTTTCTAGCAGCAGTGTCCACAATAGCCAAACTGTGGAAGGAGCCTCGGTGTCCATCGACAGATGGATAAAGAAGATGTGGTCTATGTATACAATGGAATATTACTCAGCTATTAGAAATGGCAAATACCCACCATTTGCTTCGACATGGAGGGACCTGGAGGGTATTATGCTGAGTGAAATAAGTCAATCAGAGAAGGACAAACATTATATGCATTATATGGTCCCTCATTTGGGGAATATAAAAATAGTGCAAGGGAATAAAGGGGAAAGGAGAGAAAATGAGTGGGAAATATCAGAGAGGGCGACAGAACATGAGAGACGCCCAAGGCTGGGAAACGCCCAAGGCTGGGAAACGAACAAGGGGTAGTGGAAAGGGAGGTGGGTGGGGATGACTGGGTGATGGGCAGTGAGGGGGGCACTTGATGGGATGAGCACTGGGTGTTATGCTATATGTTGGTGAATTGATCTCCATTATAAATAAATAAATAAATAAATAAATAAATAAATAAATAAATAAAATAAAAGAATAAATAAAAAATAAAAAATAAATAAAAAGAAACACCAAATTTTTTGCTGTCTTTCCCTTCATATGTACATTAAATTTTATATATATAGTTTTCTTTCATAGGTATGTTAAATTTTATATATATAGTTTATATATATAAATATATATGTTTTTATTATTTATATGTATAGTTTCTTATTTGGTGTCTTTCATATGAACTTATATTATGAAGAAATTTCTATGAGGTCAGATTTACCTATGTTAGAAAGCCATAGGTAAAACTATCAGGCATAATTGTGTTTGAGATGACAGGGAGTGGCAACGTTTAAACTTTACTTGCTTTATCCCTGAAAATATTGGTGATTTATTTTTTAATTATAAACTTCTACATGTTTAGGATAAATGCTTTCCAGAGTTTTACTTTAGCCATCAAAATGAAGTCCAAACTCCTTTACATGACATTTAGATACCTTCAAAACAGTTCCCACTCATCTCTCAAACCTTAGATCTCCTCTCTCCAAACTTGCCCAATCATATCCTATTCTCCAGCCTTCCTCAAGCTTCTTTGCCTTGGCAACTTCTGTTTCAATTTTCACCTGAAATGCAGTCTTTCCCTGGTTTGTCTGGTGAATCCCTACTCAAAGGAGGCAATATGATGCTCTCAAAAGTGCATAGGCTTTTCAGGTAACCTAGCATTGAATTTGAGTTTTGCTACTAGTCTTACCATTTAGTTCTAGTTATATAACCTTATCTCAGATTTCATATCTGTAAAATAGTTATAAACTTTCCTAATATTCCTCAATGAAGTCAAGATTAAACTAAATAATACAGAGTCTAGTACAGTACTTGGTTTCTACTGAGTCCTCAAGATATTATATGTGACTATTTGTTTTGGAATTTCCTATATCTGACTGTACTATGATGTCAAAGAACTACTCATTTTTTAAATAAATTTATTTTTTATTGGTGTTCAATTTGTCAACATAGAGAATAACACCCAGTGCTCATCCCGTCAAGTACCCAACTCAGTGCCCGAGTTCAAAAAGGGTGTTGCCTGTGTTCTCCCCTAGGATTTTGATGGAATCTTGTCTTACATTTAGATCTTTCATCCATTTTGAGTTTGTCTTTGTGTCTGGTGCAAGAGTGGTCTAGTTTCCTTCTTCTGCATGTGGATGTCCAATTCCCCAGCACCATTTATCAAAGAGACTGTCTTCTTCCAGTGCATAGTCTTTCCTCCTTTATCGAATATTAGTTGACCATGAAGTTGAGGGTCCACTTCTGGGTTCTCTATTCTGTTCCATTGATCTATGTGTCTGTTTTTGTGCCAGTACCACACTGTCCTGATGACCACAGCTTTGTAGTACAACCTGAAATCTGGCATTGTGAGGCCCCCGGCTATGGTTTTCTATTTTAAAATTCCCCTGGTTATTAGGGGTCTTTTCTGATTCCATAAAAATCTTAAAATAATTTGTTCCAACTCTCTGAAGAAAGTCCATGGTATTTTGATAGGGATTGTATTAAAAGTGTAAATTGCCCTGGGTAACATTGACATTTTCACAATATTAATTCTGCCAATCCATGTGCATGGAATATTTTTCCATCTCCTTGTGTCTTCCTCAATTTCTTTCAGAAGTGTTCTGTAGTTTTTAGGGTATAGATCCTTTACCTCTTTGGATAGGTGTATTCCTAGGGATCTTATGCTTTTGGGTGCAATTGTAAATGGGATTGACTCCTTAATTTCTCTTTCTTCAGTCTCATTGTTAGTGTATAGAAATGCCATTAATTTCTGGGCATTGATTTTATATCCTGCACGCTGCCAAGTGGCTGTATGAGTTCTTACAATCTTGGGGTGGAGGATTTTGGGTTTTCTATGTAGAGTATCATGTCATCTGCGAAGAGGGAGGGTTTGACTTCTTCTTTGCCAATTTGAATGCCTCTTATTTCTTTTTGTTGTCTAATTGCTGAGGCTAGGACTTCCAGTACTATGTTGAATAGCAGTGGTGAGAGTGGACATCCCTGTCTTGTTCCTGATCTTAGGGGAAAGGCTCCCAGTGCTTCCCCATTGAGAATATTTGCTGTGGGCTTTTCGTAGATGGCTTTTAAGATGCTGAGGAATGTTCCCTCGATCCCTACTCTCTGAAGAGTTTTGATCAGGAATGGATGCTGTATTTTGTCAAATGCTTTCTCTGCATCTAATGAGAGGATCATATAGTTCTTGGTTTTTCTCTTGCTGGTATGATGAATCACATTGATTGTTTTACGGGTGTTGAACCAGCCTTGTGTCCCAGGGATAAATCCTACTTGGTCATGGTGAATACTCTTCTTAATGTACTCTCGTATCTTATTGGCTAGTATCTTGTTGAGAATTTTTGCATCCATGTTCATCAGGGATATTGGTCTATAATCCTCTTTTTTGGTGGGGTCTTTGGTTTTGGAATTAAGGTTATGCTGGCCTCATAGAACGAATTTGGAAGTACTCCATCTCCTTCTATCTTTCCAAACAGCTTTAGTAGAATAGGTATGGTTTCTTCTTTAAACGTTTGATAGAATTCCCCTGGGAAGCCATCTGGCCCTGGACTTTTGTGTCTTGGGAAGTTTTTTATGACTCCTTCAATTTCCTCCCTGGTTATTGGCCTGTTCTGGTTCTCTATTTCTTCCAGTTCCAGTTTTGGTAGTTTGTGGCTCTCCAGAAATGTGTCCATTCTTCTAGGTTGCCTAATTTATTGGCGTATAGCTGTTCATAATATGTTTTTAAAATTGTTTGTATTTCCTTGGTGTTGGTAGTGATCTCTCCTTTCTCATTCATGATTTTATTAATTTGAGTCTTTTCTCTCTTCATTTTAATAAGGCTGGCTAATGGTTTATGTATCTTATTAATTCTTTCAAAGAACCAGCTCCTGGTTTTGTTGATCTGTTCCACAGTTCTTCTGGTCTCGATTTTGTTGAGTTCTGCTCAAATCTTTATTAACTCTCTTCTTCTGCTGGGTGTAGGATCTATTTGCTGTTTTTTGTCTAGCTTCTTTAGGTGTAAGGTTAGCTTTTGTATTTGAGTTCTTTCCAGTTTTTGGATGGATGCTTGTATTGCGAGGTATTTCCCCCTCAGGACTGCTTTTGCTGCGTCCCAAAGATTTTGAACGGTTGTATCTTCATTCTCATTAGTTTCCATGAATCTTTTTAATTCTTCCTTAATTTCCTGGTTGAACCTTTCATCTTTTAGCAGGATGGTCCTTAACCTCCACGTGTCTGAAGTCCTTCCAAACTTCTTATTGTGATTTAGTTCTAATTTCAAGGCATTATGGTCTGAGAATATGCAGGGGATGATCCCAATCTTTTGGTATTGGTTCAGACCTGATTTGTGACCCAGTATGTGGTCTATTCTGGAGAAAGTTCCATGTGCACTTGAGAAGAATGTGTATTCAGTTGTGGTTGGATGTAAAGTTCTGTAGATACCTGTGAAATCCATCTGGTCCAGTGTGTAATTTAAAGTTCTTGTTTCCTTGGAGATGTTGTGCTTAGAAGACCTATCGAGTGTAGAAAGTGCTAGATTGAAGTCACCAAGTATAAGTGTATTATTACCTAAGTATGTCTTAATTTTGGTTATTAATTGATTGATGTATTTGGCAGCGTCCACATTTGGAGCATATATATTGATGATTGTCAAGTCCTCTTGTTGGATAGATCCTTTAAGTATGATATAGTGTCCCTCTTCATCTCTCATTACAGTCTTTGGGATAAATTTAAGTTTATCTGATATAAGGATGGCTACCCCTGCTTTCTTTTGAGGACCATTTGAATGGTAAATGGTTCTCCAACCTTTTATTTTCAGGCTGTGGGTGTCCTTCTGTCTAAAATGGGTCTCTTGTAGACAGCAAATAGATGGGTCCTGCTTTTTTATCCAGTCTGACACCCTTCACCTTTTGATGGGGTCATTAATGAAGCCCGTTCATGTTCAGAGTTGCTATTGAAAGATATGAGTTTAGTGTCATCATAATATCTATTCAGTCCCTGTTTTTGTGGATTGTTCCATTGAACAACTTCTTAAAGGGGAATTTTAAGAGTCCCCCTTAAAATTTTTTGCAGAGCTTGTTTGGAGGTCACATATTCTTTCAGTTCCTGCCTGTTTTGGAAGCTCTTTACCTGTCCTTCTATTCTGAATGAGAGCCTTGCTGGATAAAGTATTCTTGGCTGCAGGTTCTCATTTAGGACCCTGAATATATCCTGCCGGCCCTTTCTGTCCTACCAGGTCCCTGTGGAGAGGGCTGCTCTTAATCTAATATTTCTCCCCATAAAATTTAGAGATTTCTTATGCCTTGCTGCTTTAAGGATCTTCTCTTTATCTTTGGAATTTGCAAGCTTCACTATTAAGTATGGAGGAGTTGAACAGTTTTTATTGATTTTAGGGGGGGGATCTCTCTATTTCCTGGATCTGAATGCCTGTTTACCTTCCCAGATTAGGAAAGTTTTCAGCTATGATTTGTTCAAATACATATTCTGGACCTCTGTCCCTTTCGGTGCCCTAGGGAACCCCAATTAAACGGAGGTTTTTCTTCCTCAGGCTGTCATTTATTTCCCTTAATCTATCCTCATGGTCTTTTGTTTGTCTCTTTTTTCCTCAGTTTCTCTCCTTGCCATTAACTTGTCTTCTATGTGACTCACTCGTTCTTCTACCTAATTAACCCTCGTTGTTAGGACTTCTAGTTTGGATTGCATCTCACTTGATTGATTTTTAATTCCTGCCTGATTAGATCTAAATTCTGCAGTCATGAAGTCTCTTGAGTCCTGTATGCTTTTTCCTAGAGCCACCAGTAGCTGTATAATAGTGCTTCTGAATTGGCTTTCTGGCATTGAATTGTAATCCAGATTTTGTAACTCTGTGGGAGAGAGGACTGTTTCTGATCCTTTCTTTTGAGGTGAGGTTTCCCTTGTAGTCATTTTGCTCAGTGCAGAGTGGCCAAAAACAAGTTGTATTGGGAAAAGGAGAAAAAGAGAGGTGAGAAGGAAGGAACAAAAAGAGAAAAAGAAAAAAGGAAGAAAAAAAGAAAGAGTAGAAAAAGAGAAAGAAAAAGAAAAAGGAAAAAAAGGGTGGGGGAAGCAAACAGAAATCAAAAATCAAAAGGCAAAAAAAAAAAAAAAAAAAAGACCACGGGGGAGTATCCTCTGATTCTGGACTTTAAGTCCCTTGGCTTCCCCTGGACCTTGTCCGTCTAGCTGGTCTTCTGGGGGAGGGGCCTGTTGTGCTGATTTTCAGGTGTGAGCACTTGGGGGAGCTGCTCCGCCCCCTGCCTGGTGCAGGGCTCAGGGGGGGTTGTTTACCCCGTGAGGCCCCAGGAGGAACAACCGCAGTGGCGGGGCCAGCTCTGCAGCCCTGGAGTCAGCCCCCGCAGTAGCTCCGGAGCTCTCCGTCTGCAGGGCCTGGAGGCTCCGGGCGGGGCCGCTGATCTGCTCAGCTGGGGCAGGAGCGTCCTCGCTGTCCTGGGCCCTCCCGGCCTCTGCCTGTCCCGGGGGGAGGTCGGATCCTGGGCTGTGTCCCGGCGCCCTGTGCTCTGGAGCCTGCGCTGTTGGATTCGCGCTCCCGCCCCGCAGCCCCCTCCGCGGAGCCGCCCCCGAGCCCCCCGAGCTGCTCCGGGTCCCCCGTGCGCGCTGCAGCCCTTAGGGAGCTCGGGGCGCTCTCCCGGGGCGCAGGTGTCTGTCAGTGTCCCCGGGAGCCCGAGGGCATCCCCGCCCTCCTGGGTCCTGCTCCACCTCCCCGCGAGCCCCTTTCCCCCGGGAAGGTCGGTGCAGCTCCTGCTCCTCCGGGACGGGGCTCTCCTGTCCTGGGGACACTCGCCCCGGCCTCAGCCCGGCTCCTCGCGGGGCCCCTCCCCCTCGGAGGCCTTTTGTGTCTTTACTTCTTTTTCCCCGTCTTCCTACGTTGATGGAAGCGCGAACTCTCCTCACTGTAGCATTGCAGCTGGTCTCTCGTTAAATCTCAGGCCGAATTCGTCGATATTCAGGTTGATTTGAAGTTTATCCAGGTAATTTGGTGGGGACAGGTGACTTGGGGACCCTACTCTTCCGCCGTCTTGCCCCGCCCAACTACTCATTTAAAACATGGCATTGCCTACCTTGTCTTATGTTTGTCTTGTTTTGAAGTAACATATGAGAAGCAGATGTCTTAATGATTTCCAGTTTTGTTTGGCAAAATAAAATCTGAAAGAAATTATGTGACTTGGTAAAGAGATACAAAGTTCTATTCACTCCATAATTTCAATCATTATACTCCTCTACTACTCGTCAAAGATATCTGTTATCTCTTGTAGGTATGTTAGAGAAAGTCCTCATTAGCCTATGGAAGTTGCTAAGTTTGAGTCAAGGATTCTTCATGGCTTCCTTTCTAGTAGAAATTTCCCCCAAACTGAAGACGGTGATCTAATAATAGCTTCCAGGTCCCTGGTAGCATCTGAAAGCTCTACTAAGGAGAATGTAAGTAATTAAAATAAACTGTACTCTTCAATAT
Source organism: Canis lupus familiaris (assembly GCF_011100685.1). Classification (NCBI taxonomy): domain Eukaryota; kingdom Metazoa; phylum Chordata; class Mammalia; order Carnivora; family Canidae; genus Canis; species Canis lupus. The sequence goes on from NC_049242.1 coordinate 1,467,880, forward strand.
CCCACTGACTGAAGCAAGGTTGGATTTATAGGATTGTGGTTCTCCTTCCAAAGGTGAGTTCACGGATGAAACCTGTAGCACTGTGTGGAATAATGTTATTAAAAATGAGATTTCAAACTAAAAGGAAATAGCTACATCAAACTTTACCTCATTGAAGCAAGGTTAGAGAGCTGTAAATACTTGGAATACTTTTTTTTTTTTTTGGTTTTAACAAGAAAAATGTAATAAGTATTCAAATTCCCATTACAAGGTTGTCAGTGCAAAATTAGTACATGATGCCCTCCAAGACAGGGATTGTTCAGAATTTACTGATGCATGAAATCAGAATTAGGCAAAATGCTGGAATCAGGAGGAAAGCTGGTAAAGACTCATTTGCAACTACTGAAGTGTCAATAAAAATATTACTGTCTTTTAAAAGAATTTTCTCTGAAGTTGAAGTAAAGTCTAAAGGGTGATAAGAATGTACTCATACTAATTACTTTTATTGATTTTAAGCATTTATGAACATTTTAAAAAGATTTTACACTGAAAACAAAAGAGATAAAAATATTGTATAGTGTATTTGCTAAATTATGAGTTGAAGGTATCTGATTCAGTGACTTTATCTTCTCATTCATTTAATGAGGCATCAGAGCTGGAAGTTCAAGTACTTTTTTTTTTTTTTTTTTTTTTTTTTTAGAGGTAAGAGGACAAGCATATAGAAAGGTGAAGCAAATTGATTAATTGTCAAGGAAGTTGTAGGGGAAATTCATATATTGGGTGAGGGTAAAATGACCTTTAAACTTAAAGATTCTATTGTTCTATGTTTTGTTCAAACATCACACAGCTAGAGATAGAATCCATGTATCTTAATTAATCACATTATGTCTGGTGCTAATGTTGAGATTACTGGTAATACAGAAAGGAGAAAAATCATACCACAATCAAGGATCGCTACCACTAATTAAACATCTTTTGTTTTTTTTTCCTGAGTAAACTTTTTTTATCCCTTAAAATATATATAATATATAACAACACACATTTTAATAATATCTTTTCCTAAAATTCTTCTTTTAAATATTTCCTATCAATGATCAGATTCTTGATAAATTTTAAATTTTTACTTTTTTCAGTTTTGGCTTCTTTACTACATTTGTAACTTTTATCTCTTTTCTTGAAACTTTTTTTTTTTTTTGATCTCTGGAAAACTACATTTTTAGACTTTTACCTACCTCCCTTATTCCACAGTCTCTGTTTTATTTGTTTCCTCATCTTCCCTTTTTCCCACAAATGCACACTTTTCTCCAAACCTTTCTCTATGCTTTGTAGTCTATGCATTTCATCGTGTATAAGGCAACTATGTTCAAGTTTCTGTCTTTTACCAAAGGTTCTGTTTTGAATCAGTAGTTTGTGACCAGATATTTTAAGACAGAACTTTTGCTCCTAACCTATCTCCAACATATCCCGAATCACTCATCATATTTTCCAAAACAATTACTTCCAATTGTGTTCCCTCTCTGTAAAGAAGAGAATTCATCTATTTGATTCACTCACTTTTTCATTATTATTATTGGTATACAGCTGGCAGTAGGTGAGTAGCAGTTTTGTATTTGGTCCTAATTACAGAAAAAAAAAAGAGATATAGTGATGGTCCTTTTAGCAGCTTGGAGAAGGCAAGGAGAATTTGGATCTTGAAGGATAAGTAGGAATTTCTCAGGAGAAATGGGTAAGGATCAAGTGAAGAAGCCACATGAGCAAAGACAATTTGAATCAAAGGCATATAATAAATTCAAGGAACATAGAAATTTAGGGTGTTTGGAACATAAATGACATGGCTTGATGGTTAATGATAAGCCTAGAAAAGTGAATTTTTCCTTACTTCAGAAATATAAACTCACTTTAATCTCATATGTCTTTTTGGGTTTGTGCCTTTATCCTCATTCTCATTGCCAGAATACCATGTTTAACAGTGAAAGATCCCAGGCTGTTTCTCTGTCATTGGTATTTCCCATTAATATTTACATATATTTTGCATGCTCCTCTTCTATTCATAAATGCAAACATTACAAGCTTATATCTTTCAGCTTTGTTTAATTAGTTCTAGTCAAACCTACCTATCCTTATCCTATAGTTTACTCATGTGAAGGTCCACACTGTTACAGAAATACCCTATGTTATTTCCATTTCATACATTAGATTATTTCCTTTATCTGAAATATGGTTTTTTGTTTTTGTTTTTTTGTTTTTTTTGTCTGCTAAACCAGGTCATACTTCCCACTCCAGGAATGGCTGAAGTCTCACATCTTATATGATATCTTTCTGATGACTTGTAGATGTCTTATCAGTGTTGATATAAGCAAAGTGTGGATTTCATTTTACTCATAAGTTAGACTCCCCTTCCATAGGAAGTTGTCAAAATGTAAATTACAAATTTAGGTAAAGCAAATTAGAGAAATTAGCAAACCAAGAGCTGGGCTTTTCTTCTTCTCACCTTCCAAGTCTTGTAATTACACATGCCTGCTAAGTTCTGGAAAAGACATAGGCTGCTCTAAATATGCAAAAGTTATTCCATAAGCCAAGAGGAGGTCTGAAGTATTCTTTTTCTTTAAATAATGTTTTCCTAAGAAACTATTTTTGGCTTTACCTCATTAATTTGATTAACTCGTCCATGAAGTAAACAAGGAATGTTTGGGTATTCACTATGAGCTAGATATGGCAAAGGCAAATAGTCTATGGATAGTGATCTCAAAGAATTTACAGAATAGCAGAGGAAAATATACATAATTAAGGATTTGCTGATAATACAAAAAGATAGGGCTATGGCAGAAGTGTACAGAGCATCAACAAAAATGGGATGGGCTTGGTCAAGAAAAGCAGAGGATGAGTTCCAAGAAGAATCCTATTCTGTGCTCAGTATGAACATTGAGAAGACTATAAGCCAGAATTGGTATTGCCAAGTACAAACACAAAAACATAAGACCTCAAACAAAAACATTTCTGATCTCTGTGCAGACTTTGTATTGGGTTGGATTAGAAACATATTAATGAAACTAGTTTCCTACTTTGGGAACCCATAGCCAATTAAAAATCAGCAAATTGGAAAGTGAAGCTGTGTTGTTTGAGGCAGCAATTATTCTGAGATAAAAGATAAAAATGTATAAAATACACAGCTGAAAAAAAATAACCCAAACAAGGCCTTTTAAGTGACAAAAGAGAAAATTCTCACATTGCAATAGGCCCCAAGAAATAGTTTGCTCATTCATTTATTCAGCAAAAGCAATAACAAAAGACATTACTGAGTGCCAACTGGATGTGGAGGATTATGTTAAGTAAAGGAGATAAAAGGTGAAAAACACAATAGAGTAAAGTAATTAGTTAATGTATTAGAAACAGTATGATAAGTACTGTGAACAAAATATGGGCCAAGTATCCTGGGAACACAGAAGAGGTAGTGATTAATTCTGCAGGTGAGGACATATCACAGAGAAGGTAATTGAGAACTGTGAATGATTTTAGCACAGAGAAAAAAGTGAAGGCCATTCTAGACAGAGAGGTAGAGTAAGTACAAACCAGAAAGAATAAACATTCAGAAACATTAAAGTACAGAGAATATTTAAAGAATGGTAATGTAGGCTTGTATAGTTATCATGTGATATGCAGTGCTTTATACAGTGCTTTAAACCCTTTTGGAACAAAGCAAGATATGAATCAAACAAACTAAATATAAGCAAGTATCCTAGTGGAGGATGTAGGTAGGAGGGTAGGCTGATCTTATGCTAATAGCTACATAGTCACATTGATCAGGTGTTAAGGCCAATTTTAGCATACTGAAAAGAATACAGGACTAGGAATCCAGAAATCCTAGTCCTTCTCTACGGTATCCAGGTGTGTGTGAGATTTTCAGTTCTTCGAGTGGGGGTAAAGGGGGGAGGAGATGGATTTTCAGTCCTACAACTGACATAATCCCAGGCAAAATAAGGTGGTTGGCCATCTTAACTCTGCTATCAACTTGTCATAGTCACTTGACCTCTCTAGGCCTCACTGTTTTTTGTTTGCTTATTTGTTTGCTTATTTTAGCTAAAATCAAAGTAATTAAAATAATTTTTCTGTAGAAACTCTTCCAGGTCTATGATAAATTATAGAGCTTGTTCTGAGGCTAGACTTTAAGACTAGACTAGACTTAAGGCTTAAGTCTTAAGGCTAGACTTTAAGACTAGGCTAGACTTTAAGAGAACTTGCAAGATTTCTATTCATTCTCTTGAAACCTTAATCTGCTAGAAAATGACAGAATATGTGGGCCAGTTGTGCTGAATAGGTAATACAAGATGTGATGAGAGATTTATAGAAAACTAAGATCAAGAAACCTTCTGACCCAAATACAGCTGATTGCATAAAAATGATGGAACCCAGCAGAGTAACTACCCTGGTGACCCCCCAAAACCTGCTGGGTGATAATAAATGCCTATCATTTGAAACAACTGCATTTAGGGATAATTTGTTACACAACAATAGATAGGTCTAAAAGATTATTTGCAAATTCAAGGTAAAGGGGATGCCAAAGTACACTAATAGGATCTTCAGATACTAATGGATGGTCTTCCAACAAGAAAAACTGTAGGGATAAGGGTAGGGATGAAAGTTTCTTACTCAATAGAGTAAATCTAAAACACAAAGAAATAGAGAAACACAACACAAAATATAGTTGAGGATATGGGAATCCTAATCAGAAGATGGCTCCCTTATATGAAAATATCACCTTCTTGGCATCCTAATATTATTATGTTTTGTAAGTATACTGCAAGTCAGAGGTAATGATAGAAATTTATACCTATATAATACAAATAATCACTATGTTTGGTTATCTTTGAATATAATAAAAGATGAATAATATTGTACCCACTTCATAGTCTGATGACTCATAATCTCTTTGCTTATAATAACCATAATTCATGCTGGGATGTCCCTGGGTAATTGGACACAAGTTTTAAAATCCTGCAGTAGTCTGTCTATACTTAAATAATCATTAATGGTAATGGACCAGAAAAAATATGAAGCCCATTTATAGAAGATGATTTTTAGCTCATAGAGCTAACCTATCAGTTTGCTCGTCTTATAGAATGTTCACAATTGTGACAACGGGATAAATGAAAGATTTTTTTAAATCCTCCCCAATTAAATTTATTCTACAGGACTCTACTCTGTCCTTTGATAGTCACTCACAAGTTAAATTGACCTGCTATTGAAGTAAAATACATGGGAATAACTGAGAGTATAATCTTCCCTCCAATATGGAATGTACATTCTGTCTCATTACATGAAAAATGAATAGCTATTTTAGTAGCATCCTGTGACAACGCATGAATCTCTCAGTTCCTAAAATTTTAAGTAACACTGCATTTAATTATTTTAGAAGTTTGTATCTCAAGATACTCAATATTTTCCAATGAATGTTAAATCTAGACATCCTTCATTCCTTATACTCTTCCTTTCAATCTCAGTAGTACCAAAATTTGATTTATCTCATCACATTATTCATTTGCCTGTCATTCAAGCTTTTTATGATTTCTTCTCATTTCAGTCAATTGCCAGGAATAACTTTTATTCTGTGGGTTCCCCCCACCCTGAATTTTTGCTAACATTCCTCTGCATAGGCATAATGACATTCAGCATCCAGAAAATCTCTTCTTTTAAACTCTAACCTCTTTTATTCTCATGGAAAATAAACCTGATTTTCATTATATAAGGGCAGAATGGAATTCTGGGAAAGACACTTGGCTGAAATTTAGGAGACGCAGGACCATGAATTTGGGAAAACTATTTTACTTCTCTGAACCTTATTTTTATTACCTGTAAAATGAGGAACTTGGACTGAATGATATCTAAGATTCCTTCCACTTGAAAAACATCTGCTTCTTCAGTATTATGGAAGGAACTGAGGAGATAACAATACATTAGAATTGTACGGGTACTTCCGGCCCTAGAGTGGCTTAGGAAAAAATGAATTTCTATAAAATCTCAATGGTGAAGGGAAAATAATCTACCAATATTTTTTTTCCAGTTAAAGTTTGTTGACCCCTATTTCCTTAAACAATGCAGCATGGTATTGAAAATGAATGAAAGGAAGAACAAAGCTCAGGGAGAACTGGGTTTCTGGGGAAAGCCTGTGTGCTGGGGAACTGCATTCTGGACATTCTGTTCCTTCCTTGCCACTGGTTTACTTCAGCAGTTTGAAAAAGCTTTTCCTATCAATTGCCTTCAAATAGCACGGAACTTTTTCTCTTCTCGCACTATGTGGTTACATGGCAAATGACGGGGGATTACTGCCCTGAGAGACCAGCAAACGTTTTGGAGCAGACTAATATACTGAAAATGATGTTATAGGTAGATTAATTTTATATGATAGGTTATGTAGCTTACATTTTAGTATAAGTGAACTTGCAAACTAGATTTAAGTTAATAGGTTTAAATGTTTCAAGAGTGATGTTGTTGTAATGAGGATTCATAGATTTTGGTGACCAATGAGGCCTAGGAGAGCAAGCAGTCAAAGAAGACTATTATTTTAAGTCTGTGGATAAATGAAGAATGGTGGCAATAGTGACAGAGCTTCAGGTTTGAGGGTGATCATATCTCAAAAGATAATTATGTGGGAAATGTCTACATATTAGGCAATCGCAGAAGCTCCCAGTGAAAAAGATCATCCCAGAATGTAGATGTCTATCAGTCAACATGTGAATAGAGGGTATTAAATAGAGCCATGTGCTATAAACATATTGAAAGTATCATCTCTTTTAATTCTTGCAAAAACTATGAAATATATATAATTATCCTCTCCTTATAAATGCACAAAATAAGGTTTTCAAAAATTTGATAACTTACTTGGGACCATACAGGAAGCACATAGCCTAGCTATATAATTTGTGGAATCTAGTGGAAAATAAAAACATGGGGCCTTTCAAAAAATTATTACAAATTTCAATTTGGTGGGATGCCTGGGTGGCTCAGGGGTTGGGGGCCTGCCTTCGGCTCAGGTCTTGATCCCAGGATCCAGGATCAAGTCCCACATTGGGCTCCCTGCAAGGAGCCTGCTTCTCCCTCTGCCTGTATCTCTGCCTCTCTCTCTCAGTCTGTGTCTTTCATGAATAAATAAATATATCTTTTTTTTTTAATTTTTTTTTAATTTATTTGTGATAGTCACAGAGAGAGAGAGAATGAGGCAGAGACACAGGCAGAGGGAGAAGCAGGCTCCATGCACCGGGGGCCCGACGTGGGATTCGATCCCGGGTCTCCAGGATCGCGCCCTGGGCCAAAGGCAGGCGCCAAACCGCTGCGCCACCCAGGGATCCCTAAATAAATATATCTTAAAAAAATTTAAATTTGGTGACAGTAAAGCACTTAAATCAAGGACAGAACCCTTCTAAGTGTGTTGATCTATGCAATTGCACAAGTGGAATGCCCATGAAGCCAGCCTGTTTATTGATTATTAATCCCAGGCCTGTTGGAGCTCATATCTGGTACTTTTAACCCGTCACATATCCTGGGTCCTATTGAATCGGGAGCAAAACTATTTTGATAGAAATTTAAAATTGTTATTAAGACTGGAAATACAGTTGTTGATAACAGTTCTTGGTCAAAAAATTAGACAAATACATGTTGAAATGTTTCAATGGCCTGTTTTGAACCTAAATTTGAGACCAAATTATTGATTGGAGTGAATGTGTGCTGAAAAAGTAACTTCACATTTGTAAAATCACCTTTCCCTGCAATTTTCAAATCGAGCCTCTTAATTAAGATCATTTTTTAAAAAAAAAGACAAATTTGAAATTATGCAGAATGCACCCATGCATATTATAGAGGTATTTGCATACATAGAATAAACATCAACTATAATGTGCATGATGTTGTCTTTAGCCATGCAATTCTAGTCAGCCGGAAACTAAATGCAGGCATGCAATAGATGGTTCCAAAAATATCAATTCTTAATAAAAAAGAACAAATATAGCAAGATTTCTAGACTCTTCCACCCAAAAACGTTTTCTAGGTTTTTGTTAACTAAGGCATTTTATAATTTCAGAAAGAAACATTTGATAGTATACTTCCATTCTTTATATTGGAATCTTCCTTTTTTTATTTTATACCTTTTTAGTTTATTGGTTCCTTGTGAAATATACTCATCTAATAACCAAAATGGAGTAATCATGTTACAATAAATATTGCTAAATACAATAATGCTAAAATGTTCAGATCATTGAATGGAACTTTTTTAATTACCTTCAATAATTTCAGTAATTTTTTGCCTACTTGCCAAAAGGGATTTCCAAGAAAATATTGGTTTCCAAATATGTCTTGACTTACATTAGTGTTTCTATTTATGCAAAGTGAGCAATGCACTCTCATAAAAAGTATGTTTTCAAACAAACATGAGGCCAAACGATGGTTTTCTTGCCCTCTTTCCTTTCTTCTTCCCTCCCTCCCTTCCTTCTTTCTGTCCCCTCTCTTTCTTTTTCTCTCTCTGTCTCCTTCTTTGATGTGGGTCCTGGGGAGGCTGGAGGTGAGGGATACCACTTAGAAGAAAGATGTGTTGGAACCTGCCTTTTCCTCTACCCAGCAGTCCACAGATCTTTACTCTAGTGATTAGAAGAATACTACATGATTTAAACATTTCATAGAACTTAAATTTAAGTTTTAAAGTGTTTAGAAATAGACTGACTCTTCAAAAATCAAAGATAGTGAAAATTAACAAATGTTTGAAGATCCTTTTTAAGTTAAATAACTATTTATGCCGCAGATGTGGGGGGTGGGCAGATAGATTGGATTAAGCTCAGTATGAGTGGAGTATAAGTAATGATCCAGTTGGGATCAGGTGGAGAAACGAGAAGACACAAAATGATCTGCACAAACAGAGAAAGGAGAATTTCTAATTAAAGGTGGGAGCACTCTAAAGTTAGATCCATGGACCAGAACTGATAAAGTTTCTGGATCTGCCTGATTCAGAATAACTGTCCAATTCAGTCTCTTGAAGGCCTGGTTCCCCAACATGTTTTGTTTTTGCCTTTTTTCTTTTTTCCTGAGAGATGCCTGCCTCTGTCATTGTCAGGTGTAACCATATAAGTAGTCTCTATTATTTGTGAAAGTCTTAAAAGTCTGGTTTTATTGTAAACAAGACAACTTGATATAAATTATGAATAAGCTGCATAGTTGGAATTAATTGACACATAGCAGGAGAGTGAAACTGTCCAGTTCACCCTGTTTGAGGGGAAATGCTAATCTTGAACAACTGTTCCTTAAACCTGCCTGTTCTTGAGAATCTTCATATACTTAAAAAATTTTAGAACCCATCCTAGTTCTGCTGCATCAGAATTTCCAAAGGAAGTGCTCTGTTTCTCTATATTCCTAATAAGATTCCTGGATAATGACCACTTTGGGAAATATTGTTGAGTAATGATCATGAGATCATGATTGTGCCCGAAAGTCAAGTTATGGTTGCACAGGCTGTAGAAAGGATTGGGAAATCCAGACTTGCATTATTATTTTTACTTTCATAAAAAGCATCAACTAAAGAGAGGAGTGCATTTAAAAACTTGCATCTTTTGGAAGTAATCAACAAATGCAAGCTATAGGCTGGAGTGTACCTCAGGGAAGATAAGGCAGCCATTAGCTAGATCAAGTCTGTGAGGTCTAAAGTAGGAGAGGAAAAGAGCCATTCCCGTTTCCCTATGAATCACCACAGGCTTTGGGTAAACCCTGTAGTGCTGCAAAATATGTATGGCTAATCAGGGACTCAAGTCAATGACGGTCATTGGGAGAGAAGGAGGCAGATACCGGACGTATATCAAAGTTGAAGAGACCCATATACATTATAAATGACCCCTACAATGAGGCAGGGGGATATGGATTACCTTTTTCCTTCAAACATAACTGTGTGCCCCAAGAACTTTGCCCGGTGGAAGAAACTGGGTAAGGGAGAGTTCTGAGAAAAGCAGAAATAATTCTATTTACAACTTACGTGTTGAGGAATACATCTTGTTTTTTTTCTTGTTTTAATTTCATTTTAAACTTCAGAGCCTCTAAACAACTCCGAGAGAAAGAGAGTTGGAATCACTCTAGTAAAAGGTGATACACAGGTGCATGTGTGCACACTGGCCCCCGTCTGTCCCCTCCTCCCAGAACACACATACACACACGGAGGACAATCACATAAAATTTTAAATGTTGATCTCAGTATGGGGGAGGAACATAGTCCTATTGCATACACATGATTTATACAAATATAACAGCACTAATGTGGTCTGCCACCCTCTAAATTTTTAAAACAGTTTTATAAAAGTGTTTAAAACCAGACAGGGACAGTTTGGAGAGCAAAGTTTTATTAAAGGGTTTAGTTAAAATGATTTACTTGTGGGTTTTAAACAGCATTAAGTGGTTTGTGAAAAGTGTTCTGATTTGTGCTTAATATGGATGGTGCTTAAAAAGTCTGGGCACCGGAAAGGTACACCCCTAGAGACACATTTACCAGGAAAATGCGGGCCTTAAATACAGCTGGGTGTTTGCTTCCAAGACTGTTTTTCTGAGTATTAGCATTTAAACCACCCACAGAGGCTTTGCAGATGCTTCATTGAATAAATGAGGTAGAGACGAGGAAGCTCACACCTCTCATGGCTGCTACTTTTAATTTAGTGACAGACCTGCAAACTGGGTTGACCAGAAAATCAGATTTTAAAGTAGCATGAAAGAAGCTATCTTGGAAATACAACTCCATTTAGTTAATTTTCTTAAATTAAATAAACAAAGAGAATTGATCTTACTTCTTCTCATGACTTTTGATTGAACTCCATGCTATTTTAATTTAATCATATAAGAGAGAAGCCCCAAATCTTTATGTGAATAATACTAAAATAGTCATAACACTATCACTTCCTTTATTACAACATTTTTCTTCAAAGAAAGTCAGAGCAGCATATGGTGCTTTCTCCTCTAATCCTCATAATATCCTTAAAATGTTATTTTGAACTATTACCATTGTCTCTCATATTCGGGAGGCTGTCACCTGGACATAGAAGGTAACAGACCAGTGGAGGATTTGGGTACATGTGTTCTTCCAACAAATTCATTTGTAAGCATTTATTAGTTTCTATCATATACGGAGCGTCATTCTAAGCTCTGACTAAAAAACAAACAAGGTCCCTGCCTCACAGAAATTATATTCTAGGGAAAAAGATAAATGATGAATGAGTAAACAGACAAACAAGAACATATCAGAGTGTGGTAAGAACATAAGATAAAGTGATGTGAGAAGGGTAATTGTGTTGGAGTTTCTATTATTGGAAAACCAAGAATGCCTCTGAGAAGATAAGATTTGACCCAAGACCTAGATATTTAGAAGAAGATAATAGTGCTATGGGAAAACAGCGTTTGAAGCTAGGAAATAAGAGATAGATTGCCCTAAGACAGTGATGAGTCTATTATGTACACACCATACATAGTAGGATGGTGGGCGTGGACCTTCATGAGTAAAACCAATACGATGAGACGAGTAATGAGATGAGAAAGAAATGCAGCAGTAGCTCGTATAGGATCTCATGGTCATAATATGAAGTTTTAATTTTATCCTAAATAAAGGAGGGAATCATTGGAGAAGTTCAAAAAGTAAACTGGCATGATTCAGATTATGTTTTAAATGAAAACTCTGGTTGCCAGGTACAGAATATTACACAGGGACAAGGCCAGATAAAGAGAGGCCTGTTTGGAGGCTATAGAAGACAATACACCGGAAAACACCCTGTGGATTATGTGGGTAGTCTCACAAAAATCTTCTGAGTTAGTTATCACTAGTGTCACCTTACAATTTAGGAAACTGAGATTCAGAAAGAGAGGTAAGCTTTGTATACGAGATACAGTATTGTTTGTTTAAGAGCATAAGCCTTGACTATATATCCAAGATGCAAAGCCTGCCACCATCCTCTACTGTATGACTGTGGTCAAATTATTTCACATCTCCATAGCTTGATTTCTTTTTTTGTAAAATGACAATGAGCCAAAAACCAACCTTGTGGGAGTGAATGCGCTAATATGTGTAATTCAGACATTCCTGGCCTGCTGTAAACCTGTAAAAAATTCTATTGATTATTTTTGTTGTTGTTGTTGTTATTGCTCAAATCATACAGCTAGTAAAAAAATGATGTTCACTTCTATTCAGTTTTTTTTTTTTTAATTTTCAAAAGTGATATCAACAAATAATGAATATTAAGAAATTGGGGTCCAGGGCAGCCCCAGTGGCCCAGCGGTTTAGCACCACCTTCAGCCTGGGGTGTGATCCTGGAGACCCGGGCTCGAGTCCCACGTCAGGCTTCCTGCATGGAGCCTGCTTCTCCCTCTGCCTGTGTGTCTCTGCCTCTCTCTCTCTGTCTGTCATGAATAAATAAATAAATCTTAAAAAAAAAAAAAGAAAAAAAAAGAAATTGAGGTCCAATTAAACATCTTACAAATAAGCAATTCTTTTCAAGTTGATGTATTTACCAATAACTATCATGAAATGAGAGGCCCCAAATTCTCTAAATATTATTTCAACTTTCTTCATTTCCTTCTTTCAGTCAACTTTAAAATGTCAACCAGAATCTTAAAATAGATTTAAAAGAAAACCCTCAAAATATACGTATATAAAATGATCTTTCCAACAGAAAAACAAGAAGCACAGAAAACAAAATTATAGATAAACCATAAACATTCTATATATTTTTCTAGAAAAGCACAAACAATACCATAGTCAGATCTATACTAACATTCTCACACTGTCTGCCCTTTTTGCATTTCTACTCACTTGTATGCACATGAACCCACACATCCCACAATACATTGAAAGCACCTTTAAAAGAAATAACATCTATGAAGCACTATAGAGGCCAAGGGCAGGCCACCCCAAAAATGTGCCACTTTAGCATATTAATTATTTTAAATAAAAGTTATTGGAGAAACAACTGGGGCAAGGATATTCAGATTCTCCTCTGTCCCTCTGAAAGCAGAAAATAATATGAAAAATATGCACCCTATACTACACTGAAAAGACATCCTTATCACTAGAAATTAGAACTTGAAAGCTAAGAAAGCTATAGAAACAAATCTTATTATATTTTTTCTAATCTACTGTTGTGCCCAAGATCGCGAATCCGAGAAACCACCGAGGAGCCGACCCGGATGCAGACACACGAGGGAGGGTTGATTACAAGCTCGAGCCTGGGTCCAAGCGCACCCGACGCGGCGGAGCAGGGACTTGGACGCGAGCTAAGAGGCAGCAGCGTTATAGGGGCCCGAGGCCCATGGGATGCGCGGAAAGTCGCCCAGTCCCGCTGGTCCTCTGAGCCGGTGTCGGTGAGGGTGTGCCCTGGGCTTGACTAGGGCGGGGCGGGGCCCTAAGGAAGAAGCAGGCGGCACAAGGCCAAGGCGGGGGCAGCCCCAAATAGAGTCAGTCCTGCTCTGCTCCTCCGGGGGGGGGGGGGGGGGCTTTTGTTCAATTTCCTGGGTCCCACAGCTACTACCTCAGCCTAAAATCTGCTTAGAATTCCTTACTGATTAAAACTCTCAGCTGTTTTCTTTATCCTGCCAATTCCTCACAGATTTATTGTGTTTCTGTCTAAAATGTATAAAAATTATCCACTTTGGTTATTTCTTTAGGTCTCAATTTCATTATTGGGCCACTGTGTGCACATAAGACTTTAGTTTTTTCCTGCCATTAACCTGTCTCGTGTTCTTAGTCCAACTGGAAGGCCTAGAAGGCTAAAGGAAGAACTTTTCCCTCCTTACATTACTAAGTTATACTCCTTGGCACACAATGGAGTTGTTTACTATTACTATTGTCTGTCATTATTATTAGTTATCTCAACCCAGTGACATTGCCTCTGTGCACAGTGAGGGAGACTGCAAATTCTCTGCGTTGTTTTGAGAAAATCCCAAGCACAAACTACTTGTCTCTATAATTGCTTTGTATGGAAGGATGCTCTTCTGGCATCAGAAAAGAGGGAATAAAGCAAGTAACTTTTAGAATATGGGGCCTTGAGTGTAATATAGTTTAGGAAAAGTTATTCATGAGTATATTCAACTGCATATTTTAATTAAATATAGATTTTTAAATTAGAACATTAATCCCAGAGGTATGTTATTTGTCCCTCCCAAAACTATTCCAAGGCCAACTATTCAGAAGTAACTTCCTTGGTGTCCTTGTCAATTTCTCACTCTTTGTTTTACTGTATAGAAATGGAAATTTTTTTGATTCTGTATTTAGAAACTTATTTAAGGTCTCTAAACAGTTCAAGTAGTTTTTCTATAGATTATTTTGAAATTTCAATGCATCAAGTTAAATATTTTACCAATAAAAAAGTTTTGTTTTTGCTTTCTAATCCTCATACATTTCTTTTCCTGAGCTGGTGGGGACTGCTATAGCAGGAACTCTTGTCTATTTCCCATTCTCAAAAGGAATGCTTCTATCTTACTATTCTAACTTCGTCTATCTATCTATGTATCTATCATCTACCTATCATCTATTATCTATCTATCTATCACCAATCTATCATCTGTCATCTCTTTATCATCTATTAAAAGATACCTTTAGAGATTTCCTTTTATCCCATTTAGATGCTATGAGATTTTTTAAAATCATAAATAAACGTATTTGATTGAATATTTTTTCTATTCTATTGAGACAAACATCATTTTTCTATTGAATCTTTAATATGGTAAATTATATTAATTGGTTTTCCCATATTAAACCAACTTGGTTTCCTATGAAGCTCAACTTTGTTACACAGTATCTTTTTTCAGATTCTGCTGCTTTCTAATTGCAAATGTTTCATTTAGAACTTTTATGTCTACGCTCATGAAAGTGATTGATTTGTATTTTTATTTCTCCTACTCTCCTTGATAGATTTAGTTAGTTAGGTCTCTTTTCTATACTATGAAATAACTGTGTAAAATTAGAATCATTTATTCTTTGGTAGAACTTTCCAGTAAAAGTGTCTAGGCCTGCAGGTTTTTGAGTGCGTGTATATAAATGTTTTTTAACTTTTAACATAATAGGCTATTGGGATTTTCCAATTCTTTAGAGTCAGTTTGGGAAATTACGTTTTATTTATCCATTTTATATAAGTATTCTACTTTGTTGACACTCACTTATTCCTTACATTCTTTTATTACCTTTTCAATTTGCAGAATCTGTGCTTGTTTCTCTTAATTTTTTCTCTTAATTTTTAAAATATTTTCCCTCATTTTCTAGATCATTAGAAATATGGGACTTTTTTTAGTCTTTTGAAAGGACCAATATTTGGCTTTATCAAATCTTACCATTGTGCTTGATATTTGTTTATAATTTAATTTTTATTTTTATTATTTTCTTGTTTACTCTCTGTTAGTTTAATTTTATGTTCTTTTCCTAACTTCTTTAGATGCTTAGTTCTTTAATTTCAGTTTTCTACTTTTCTAATATAATTACATAAAGCCATAAATTTTCCTCTAACTTCTGGAATACAAAAGTGATATGTTAAATTATCTAGAATAGTAGATTCTCTTATTTCTTCTTATAGAACTGTTAATTTTTATTTTTCATATTGTGATGCAATGTTATGAGATAGGTACAGATTGAAAATTGTTGTTTGGTCACTCTACATATATATTTTATAGTGACTATCTCTGTGCTTCTTGTATAGGCTATTTTTCTGGTTTTGATGCAGCTAAATACATTTTTTGGGATGCTTGTATTTAACCAATAAATATTTAACTTCTAACTTTCCTATTTTCATATGCTTTAAACATACGACTGTTAGATTTTTATTTTAGCTCAATACTTATACTAATATCTTAATGATTAAGGATACTTTTACTAAATTGTTTTATGTTCTCTGTCCCTTAAATGAAACATGAAATAATTTAGTAAAAGCTTCGTTAATCATTAAAATATTAGTATAGATATTAGTATAAAATTTTACATATATATCATGTTATTGTTTTCAAGTCTTTGATTTTCCCCCTAGGCTTTGAAATTAAAGATATTATTGTTTTATATGACAACTTTTGTTTACCTTTACCTACATATCGATACTTCCCTTGCTTTTTGTTCATTGTTGTACCTCAAATGCCTGGGTTCATGTCCTGTGTGGGATGACCTTAACTCAAGTCCTACATTGAACTACATAGTATATTAGGGCTCCTGGCCCTTAATCACAACACCTAAGGGGAAGATTTCCCCTCTGCATTCAGAACTAAGACATGAGATCATGAATTGTTCTTATGGTTTTCTGAGTGGATTCATTTATATAAATTTCAGTTTTATGCCCTGACCTTGTCTTTCTTCTTCTCAGCCCACCAACCAAACTCAGTATCAGCAAATTCCCTGGGTATGAAAATCAACTTCCACACAGGTTTCATCACCAGAATAAGTTCAGATCCTGGCTTTAACATTTCCTCCTGACTTTATTGTGAGCTCATTGATAAAATCAAGACATTTAAGTAACATGTTTATTTATTTTATATTAAGTCATCATTTAATACATATTTTTTAGGACATTTGGTGCAGTTTTCTGTTATATAAAACTTAATTACAGTTTTTAAAATTATATAATAAAAGTAAATGTCCCAAAATAGATGTTGAATTGAGTCTTGTAAAGACTATCCTTTGGCTACTAAATTAAATATAAATTCAATCTTTCTTTCCAATTCTCCTCAATTTGTCTTCAACTGTTCAGTCTTTCCAGCTTATTTCCATTTCTACACATAATCTATACCTTGGCCAAATAATAGTATTTACTTTTCATAAAACTGTCCTGGACTCATGATTTCTTTTGCAAATTCTGAACTGTCTTTCTCAAACACATTCTACCTCTGGGGCACCTGGTTGTCTCAGTTGGTTAAGCATCTGACTCTTTTTTTTCTGGCTCAAGTCATGATCTTAGGGTTGTGATGATAAAGCTCCATATCAGACTACACACTCAGCAGGGAGTCTGCTTGAGGATTCTTTCTCCTTCTCCCTCTGCCCCACATTCCCCCAACTCATACAGGCTCTCTTTCTCAAATAAAACTTAATACATCTTTAAAAAGAAATAAAATACATTGTACCTCTATGTGTCAAAATCCAAAATTCAAGGACCATTTCAAATGGCAGTTCATTCCTGTTTTCTCTCATCTTCCAATAAGATTTTCTTTTATTTTTTCTTAACTCTCAAAGTTTTTTGTACAATGGAATAGACCAGAATTGATTTTGAATCCAAAGATAATTAAGCTCTCTTTCCGATTCTCCAATTTCTTATGTGTGTTAGCTTAGGAAATTTCTTTGTGACTCAATTATTTTATTTAAAAGAGGAATGAGGGATGCCTGGGTGGCTCAGTGGTTGAGTGTCTGCCTTTGGCTCAGGTTGTGATCCCGGGATCCAGGATGGAGCCCCACATTGGGGTCCTTGTATGGAGCCTGCTTCTCCCTCTGCCTATGTCTCTGCCTCTATCTCTGTGTCTTTCATGAATGAATAAATAAGAATAAATAAAACAGGAATGATTATATTTCCTTACAATATTACTTTATTGTGAAGATTGAAGTAAAGTAGTGCATACATAAAATAGCCAGCTCTCCATAAAGGGTAGTTATTTTATCATTATCTTAAATATCCTGTTAATAATACCTAAATATTATCTATTAAGTATCCTGTGCTAATAAGCCTATGTTATTATTACCTTAAATATCTTGTGTTATAGTTATCTATGCATTAGTTTTATTGCCTATTAGGCAGGCCTCCTTTGGAAATGGAAGTCTCTCTTATTTGTCTTGGAATGACTGGTATAGTGTCTTACATTCAATTTATTTTGAATAAAATTTTGTTTACACTGAAATAAATAGAATTGAATAGAAGAGTGTCTAGATAACATGATATTATGGAAAAGAGAAGGAGAGCTACCATTTACAATTAGAAAGAGAGAAAAAAAACAAACCAGTACCCTGAAACCTCCATATACAACTAAAAACATAGCGGTCATCTTATATTTTTATATCTATCTATCTTTGTATCTATGTATTTATCAATTCATAAACAATTCTGTTACTCAACCAAAACAAAATAAGCGTGCTAACAATAAAAATTTGTTTAGGTTATTTTTATGAAAATGATCTGCAGGTTGTTTTTTATTATCATCAAGGTAATCATTCTAATTTCCATTATGAATCAACCATAGTTTAATTAGATCGTGATTTATGCAAAACCTGAAAACAAGTGACTATGTAACTCTCAGAGGAAGCTAAAAACCTCCATTATAAAATACTTTCTTCTAAACATTCTCAGAATCTTATCTCTTTCACTACTGTATACTCAATGAAGAGTCACTTGGGAAGGTAGGATCAGTCAGTAGCATATATAGATGCTTGCGTTCCCAAGTATTTTAGATGTTGTTTGTTATAAGGACAAATTAAGCTGAAAGTTGTAGTCTGGGGGGCTTTTGGAAAAGAAAAGCCTTTAAGCAATTAATGAATTGTTCAACTTGTGCCTATGTGGAGAGCATAACCAGGCAACTTATGCAGCAATTTATAGTAACTGGGGTAAATGAACCATTGTTAGAAGCGGAATTTATTAACTGTTTGCTAAATTGGTAATTAGCTAGCGATCTAATGCTACAAACTGGAGGTGTTCATAGCACAACAGAGCCAGGATTTTCTTGTTGCCATTTACAGTTTAAATTAACTGACTTCTTCAGTGTTATCTCCATTGAGAGTTAAGGCTTGTTTTGTTATATTTAACTTTTTTGTTTAAAGTGGAAACAAAAACTGGTGGTAAAATCAGGAAAAAAAGGTTGAAAAGGAACTTTTAGATTTTCTGTAACCTTAAATTTGGGAAATATTATCAACAAATAATTTGAGGCTTTCTTACATGTATGTCTTCTGTATTCAAATAGATGTCATTAATCTGAAGATTTGAGATCAAATTATTCTACTTGATCTCATTTGAATCTTTTGAAAATGTGAGAGTTCTTTTGCTTTTCCATTCCCATTCAAATGTTTGGCATGGTGTGAGCACATTGTTACTCAGTAAATTTGAATTATGTGGGGTTATTTATTGTCTGAAGAAGATCAACTTTAGAAACATTGAATAAAAAAAAAAAAAAGAAGAAACATTGAATACCTCTCAAAACAGTGTAGATCTATCATGGGAAAATTATAAAAGCACAGAGCAAAAACATCATAATCACCCCATCTTTAGAATTATTTTGCTTATAATATTTCATCAATTGATCAATGTATCATTGAAAAAATACAATAAATATTTCTTAAATTGGGTTGCCAATCAATACCAGATTAGTCTAGCTTATCAAAAAGTAAAATGTGGAAAGAGAAAAATAAAGGTAAAATGAAAATTTGGCCACTGTATGTTAGTTTTCAGTTGGGCACCATGTCTCTTAACTGTAAGTAAAATTATATTTAAATTAGATTCTTTATTTGGATGATTTTTTGGACTTTTGTGAGGAATATGTGTGTATGTATGTGTGAAAACACCTTATGAAGTGGATCATACAGCTTCTGAGTATAGACTGGGAAACTGAATCCTTATCACTCTGAGAAGGAATTCTATCACTATTCTCCAAGTAGATTGAAATGCAGCATCATTGCTAAACAATTGATTGTTAGTATCATCACAGAATCATTGACTAACAGCAAGCTTAGTTATAAAACTTGTGATAGATGACTTTGAAGAAGTCACTTTATCCCTTTGAATTTAAATTTCAAAATGTATATGTCAGAGATGACAATATCTAAATAAGAGGGTTGTGAACTGGAACATACTGAAACTAAATTAAAAGTCAGAATTTGACTTAAATCATTTATCTAACTTCCCACTAACTGCAGCATCTTGGTAATTATGTCAGCTTGAGCATTTCCAGTGGTGAGAAAACTTAAAGGAAAAGTTTTCCTTTGAGTTAGGATTTCAAATGTTATTGAGGGGTCAGCAAGCTACGTGGAAGTGAGGAGAGAAAGGGTGGAAGTTTGAGTATAGGTTATCAAGTAAGAAAATGAAGAATCTGTTTTGAGGAATTGTGAGTATCCATGTAGTTTGAAGTTACAATATTTAGGATTTTTTGTGGAGAGGACAGAATTGGGTAGAGACAGACACATGCAGAGAGAAAGATAGCTGAATAGTTAATAAATCCATGCTGGTAATACTTTGTGTGTTTTATTCATAACTCCATTCCTACACCAAGCATTATGACATGTAGGTCCTTAAGATATTAGGTAGAATCATTTGAAATTCTTGTTTTTCACTCATTTTTAACAGACAAAAAAATGGCATATAATTCACATTTCAACCTTATATTTATTAGATCATTAATGAGTAAATGTGGAAAAATATGGAGAGCCTCAAGTATACTCATGGATTATGGATGTATTCAATAAAAGATTCAGATCAGTAGCTTCAGCAGGAGGATGACACAGTCGAAGCTGTGCTTTGGAAAGATTCTTCTGGTTTTATGGCAAGGCATGGTTTATGTAGGGAGGGAGAAGGAGGAGAATGAAAAGCGTAATTTAGGATGTTTGCTATTTGAGATTTTTTAAAGACCTAAAATTCAGCATTGTTTAAAAGAAAAAGAAGGAAGGAAGGAAGGAAGGAAGGAAGGAAGGAAGGAAGGAAGGAAGGAAGGAAGGAAAAGAGAGAAACCCAGGGTGAATGGTTAACCATATACTTCAATTAGTTTGAAAATCTAATTTTCTGTTGAGTAAAGGTTTGTCAATTGTCTGAGTGAAGGTTTGTCAATTGTCTGTTTGAAAGAATGGTAGAATAAGAGAAGGATATATTCGAATGGAATTAAAATGGAATCTCTAGGGCAAATTACATCAATTCTTCTGTAATACACCTCTACAAGACTAGGCCAAGGAGTTTGAGCTGTTTTCAAAATCAAGTAATTTCTCTCTTTGAAGATGGAAAAAATGTAGCGGGATGGATTAGTATTTTTATCTTTTCATATGTTCAGATCAAAACTAAATTATTTGAATTTTATGATTAGAAATATATGTGATTTTAACTTAAGAATGTTTCTTCTACAAATTTTAATGTTTACCTTAACTTTCCTTACAGATTATAAGCACAGGGTATAAATAATTAGTATTTATACTAATTAATATAAATAATTAGTATAATAATTTGCATTGTACATACTACTGTATATGTACAATGACATACAATAATTATATACAACTTGTAAAATACAGAAAAGCACAAAATTACAATTGAACATAATCTATTTCTTCGAGATAACCTGTAAACAATTTATAATATATTTACAGTCTCTGTGCTTTATACTCTTTTGTGCCCCCATGTTTACCAACCTGGTTTTATTTGTTGGAAATGGTTTTTGGTTTTCCTTATGTCCCTTTGCTATTTCTGTCAGTGCCCCAGAGTCTCTTCCTTGGACATAAATCTTGGCACTAGTCAGTTGAACAAACCCATATCAAATGTTCAGAAGTTAGTAGAGCTCTAATGCAATTGAACTAGACTAAAGCAAAATGTTCCTTCTCATCTTCTCACATCTTATGTAGAGGTAACGTGACTCCTGAAAATTTTGAAACAGTGTGTAATCCTTCTTTGGCTAAAAGTAGTATATATAATTATACGATTTCCAGAATCCATGAATTTCAATATTCTTCATCTATATTCAGTATTCTTCAACTATATCACTGCTTATTGACATCATTGTTTATTTATGAATCACATAAATCCTACGATTTATGTCTTCTCTCACACCATGCTGGATTCATAATCTCCAAATTTATTTTGAATTTAATGTTGATAGAGTAGAATAGGGAGAGTAATGTTTTGCCACCTTAAAAACGGTTTCTGTGCAATGCAGGTTTTCAAGCCAAGCTTGGTAGTGAGGCTCAATTACTGAATTTAGTAGAGGGAAATAAAGTGGAGGTTAGTGAAAGATTCCCTCTATTGGCTCTTATTGATTTTTCTGAGTTTCAGAGGTCTAGACTTGAACAAGTTATTGATCATTTCTGAATTGAGCCCATTTTTACTTGAAGGACTGATTCCTCTCAGAGGCCAATAATTTATCTATAGTCATAATTTCTAGTGCTGCTAGACTGCATTTCCCCCTTTTTGTATTTTTACTAGCATTTTAAAGGGAAGGTGGTGAAGGTTAATCAGGCAAAGCTTTCTGCCATTAGTTTTCATTGAAACCAGAAGTCAGCATCCTAACTTCATCCACAATGAATGTGAGGTCATTTTCTTCTTTTCCGTCATCTCCTTAAACTTGATGGAGCTAGGGAACAATAAGTCACCATCCTTGAGTGATAACACATTGTATATTGTAAGCAGTTCATAGATATTAAATATTGTGAGGTCAGTTATCAATCTTCTCTTCCTTTAGATAAATAATGTCATCTTGATCATTTTATTTCCTTTGAAAGCATAGATTTTAATTTACAAAGGAAGTTAAGTGACATATTATTGATATATGAATGCTCATTTTCTTTCATTATACAATTTCTTAGACACCAAAAAAAAAAAAAAAAAAGAAAGAAAGAAAAACCCAAAACAAAACAAAATAAAAACAAACCTCAAAACAAGTTATCTAGGGCCTACATTGTTCTTTGTTCTTAACATGCAAAAGATATTGTCACAGAGGAAACAACAAAACAGCTTGTTCATTAGCAAACACAGCACATAGATGGAAACAAAAGGACAGAAAAAAAGACCCGAATTATCCCTATGAATTCCTCTTCTTTAGAAAAATAATACCCTATTTCCCCCTCAGTAACCATATCCTTTAGGGCATGCACTACATATAAATTTTTCCATATATCTGTGAATCAGTATGTAAGCCTGATCATTTTTGCCAAATAAACACAACATGAATTCTCACTTGAAGTCAACTAATGGGTACTTCAAGGACAATTTTCTGCATGTGTTAAATGAGTAAGTTGAAAATTTCACTGTTCTGAAGCTCCTTTGGTGAGGATGGGGATATTACAAAGGACTTTGGACAGTCCCATAAAAGAAAAATTACACCATAATACTGTCCCTCCATAGGATACTTTTTATTTTTTTTATTTTTTGGATGCAGGATTTCTTTAGGAGACATTTGAGTTATAGTCCATTATCTCTATAATTGGTACCCCCCTCTGCCTAGAAATGAAAACTGGTTCTTAAACCAGTTTGGTATTTCAAGAATTGTAAGTAATTTTTAAACATGTATGGCATATTCCATGGCGTTCCATAATAATTTATATATGTGCAGATGGAAGGGAAATAAAACAAAACAAAAAACCTGTGTCTTTACCAAAAACTATGTATTCTTTATTTTAGCCAAGATTGTCCACAAAAAGTACAGGAAAATGAACATGTAATAACGAAGGCTTAATATTTGTGCACTGCTGGAGTGCTTCTGGGTGATTATGTTTTAACAAAAGTTAATGGCCAAGTAATGGAAATAATGAGCTGAAGTGAAAATCCAATATGAGTTTGATGAGCAGAACATTTTGAATGAAAGTATACTAGAGGAAAAAATCTCCATGGAACATTTCACATCTTAGTACTCCTGGAGCTTATTAGTTTAGTATGAAAAAGGACATGATTGATAAATCTAAATGGATGTGTGCTGATGATCTCTAAAAGTGACGAGGCAAAACCTGGAATTTCCTTAAAAGAAAAAAATAAAAGACAAAGACAAAGAGTAAAAAAAAAAAAATCTTTAAAAGGCTTCTCTGTTTTCATTAACTCTCTACATATATTCACCTATTTGCACATGGCCTATAATGCAGACTATGGAACAACTGAATGTTCAGTCTGCTATCAGAAACTATCTGAGAGATACTGGACTAGGAGTAGGAAAGGCTGATGAGAATGGCCATGCCAGGAATGATGATGTGTAGATTTGAGGCTCTGATGGACAAATAATGTCAATTTAAAGACATAGATTAAGGAATAACATATTTATCACATGGAGGACTGGAAAGACTCCTTTAATCCCAGATAATAACTCAAATCTTTAGAATCCATTCCCTTAATTACTGGAGAAAGAAAGGGGAGTGGTAAAACTTTCTGATAACAGAAATATACATTAGTATTCAAAGAATCAAAAGTTTGAATGATACCATCATCATCACCACCACCACTACCATCAGCAACAGCACATCAATATCATCACAGATAACATTCATTGAGCATTTATTACATCAGACAGTGTACTTTACAAAATTTATTTCAAGTCTCACAATTCAATGTGGTTATTCTTTTGAATTCAAATTTTATAAGTAAGGAAATAATTTTATAAGTAAGCAAAACTCATAGTCTACAGGATAATCAGGGCAACTGAGTCTTGCTTTATACATTGAGTTATACTGTCACCCACAATGTTAGAGTGCTTCATAAATTATAAGTGCTATGGATTTATTAGCAGTTATCATCATTATCAATACTAATATGATTTACTGTTTGAGAAGCAGTTCATATTGAACATTCTGTGATATAAACAAGAAATAACTACACAGAACTCAAATTCTAATATAACCTATTTTCATATATACTTTATTTGCATCATTCAAAACAAAATGAATGAAATATTTTGTAATATATAAGTAGGTAACTTCTTTGTTTTTTTTGGCAACTTCTTTGTTAATCAGAGTTCTTCTAAAATTCATATCATGTTCTAGTTACTACTCATCAAATTTTAAATTTTAAGATAATGATTTATGTATTTCTTTAGTAGAGCAGATAAATATAAAAAAGAAAAAAAAAACAAGATCCCCTTCCAAAACAAACAAACAAAAAAAAAACAAAATTTGAAAGATTCAATAAAAATTTGGCAAAAAAAGAGAAATCAATATGACCTTTGGTAGTCTGTTGATAAAACAAATAATCAATTGTTAACCTTTAGTTGTTATAATATTGTTGTTATAACATTGCATTTATAGTTTAGAGTTAAATTGCAGTTGAGCATAGGTTTAAATTCTACTTTTTATTTTTATTTTATTTATTTATTTTTAAAGATTTTATTTATTTATTCATGAGAAACACAGAGAGAGAGAGAGAGAGAGAGAGAAGCAGAGACACAGGCATAGGGAGAAGCAGGCTCCATGCAAGGAGCCTGATGTGGGACTCGATCCCGGGTCTCCAGGATCATGCACTGGGCTGAAGGCGACACTAAACTGCTGAGCCACCCAGGCTGCCCTAAATTCTATTTTTTAATTTGAGTTTCTGACATGCTTTCAAATAATAAAATGTCATACTTCTGCAATTAACATCTTTCATTACAATGTGCTATTGCTCTGCACATAATTTTATGCTTTTTAAAGTGCTGTATTTTTCACTTTGAATGTTTCTTTTATAATACGTTGTTTATTTTCTCCTTTCTTCCAATATAATACTAGTCTCTATAGCCCACATAGGAAATTGCCATTTGCTGTTTCAATCTTTAATTTGAAATGAATTCAAAATAATTGAAAATTGTGAATGAAAGACAAGACCAATTCATTTAACATTTTTTTTTCAATTATTATAGGTTGATGAGTGGAAAACCTAATTGATGTAGGTCACATGAATGATAAATATACTTGTATTCCATGAAAATAAACCATGATTTGAATTTGTATTCCTAATGTGAAATATACATGACACAAACTTTTCAAAACCTTAACAGTTTTTTAGTACTTCCTTTTCCATTTAAATTTATATTCACAACTCTTATCAGTTGGTGTGCTTTGTAACAGAGAGAAGTGAACAAAAATTTCTATAAAAAAATAAAGTGTCATAAGTAACTGGTATTCTATTTTAAGAAATGTATGTGTACATTTTAAATTTTAATTTTCAAATTTCCACTCATATTTTTATAATGCATGATTTTTCATATATCTACATATGCCTTCTCACACTGCTTTGATGGAATTTGTCTATTGTTTAAATCTTAGCCTCTTATTTTAATATTTGGATGTTTAATATTTTTATATCTAAATAGTATATTATTCATAAAACCGGGCACTACACAATAAAGTAACAAATTGTATATTGGTAAAAACAGTATTTTGAAACAATATTTTGCAAGTGTGTCTGTCGATCTTAAGTGTAAAGATTCCTCTGGAATTATTAAATTGAATCAGTTAACAAACATTAACATATAGATCAGAGTTTACAAACAATATTCAGATTGGAGTAGGCAAAATGCTGATTATATGTGGTCCAGTCTTGCTTTTACTTGAAAAATAAAAATACAAATATTGGGGCAACCACGGTGGCCCAGCGATTTAGCACTGCCTTTGGCTCAGGGCGTGAATCTGGAGACCCAGGATCGAGTCCCACTTCAGGCTCCCGGCATGGGCATGGAGCCTGCTTCTCCCTCCTCCTGTGTCTCTGCCTTTCTCTCTGTGTGTCTCTCATGAATAAAAATAAACTCTTAAAAAAATACAAATATTTCACATTTTAGTCTCCTTCCTGAATGGTACTTTGACCAGAAGAATTTGACTTTTGGAAAATAGAGTGACCTGAGTTTGAAGCTAGTATATTTGTCTCACTAGTCTGAGGGGGACAGAAGTGAGGAGAAAAGGAATCAAGAAAACTGGAAAATTTACAAACTGTTTTTCAACTTATGGGAAAAAAAGTTTAGTATGTTTATATTTATTGTAACAGAAAATTCATAATCCTGTTCCTCTCTCAATATATTTGCTTTGACAAATGAGATGCTACCTAATTTTTAAGGCTCATCATATGATGTCTATGAATACTTTTTGAGGAACATTCTATGGTAAACTGAAATAAATAGGACAAGACTCAAATGGCACCTAAAAACAACACAAAGTAGCACATTTCAGATGTAGTGGCTTGCACCAATATGACAAATATATTTTGATGATATAAAAATTTTTAGTGCATTCAAAATAAATGATAATCAGTTTAAATTATTTGATCTTATTATACAAAAATATTCTCTTCTGCTTTAAGAATGTTGTGCCAAGTTTTGTTTTTGTTTGTTTAAATTTCTATGAGCATCAATATAAAAAAATTTCAATTCTACTATATGCAATTCAACCAAATACAATTCTATCATATATAGTATTGATCTCACAGTTTGTGATTTTGCCCTGACCCCTGCCCCAAGGAACAAAGATATTTTCTTTCAAAACAAAATACCCAACATAACCCATTTCAATCCCAGGTGGTCACCTTTTCCAGGCATAATAGATCCTTGTGCCTGAACTAAACCCAATCAGTCTGTAAGTTATTTCATCTGAAATGGGTTATTTAAGTCAGTGTTTCTCAGGTTAGAATGGGAAAGAAAAAAAATTTCTAAAGAAAATTTTCAAATATTTCAAAATATTCCCAAATTACTTAAAGAATTATTCAAATGGACTCCTGGCTTATATTATCTTATACTGTATGATAACTTAGATCCAGACAGACATAAAATAAGACATAAACTCCTTATCCTTATAGCAAATGAAAAACAAACTTTTAAAATGACCTATGCAACCTTATTATTTCAACATGATAGAAGATATTATTTTGTCAAAGTTGAATCACCATTTGCAATGCCAATATGTTAATGATTAGTAGAGCTTGGGCTTTTGAATTTGGCATACATAGTCCTATGATGATTTGATTCTCTCATAATTTTTCCCCATTTGTACTCCTATGATGTCCTTTGGCTTTGTTTACTAAAAACAAATCTTTACACATTAAATATTCCTCTGCATATTTCTAATTTGCCTATGGCAACTAAAGTAACTCTATATTATTTTGCCTAAACAAGACTGAAAAAACCCCAGCAAACCCAGACACAAATCTCACTTGAAAGTACTCTGCCATAAAGTCATTATCCAAAAGATCCATGCTTATATCATTTTAAAATATTAACCTTAAAATAATAACAGAAACTTTAAAACTTATAGATAACTTGTGAATTTCCAAATCAGCAGATTCAAGATGAAATAAAAAATAACTAGCTTAATGAATGTGTTTTTTTCTTCATAACCTGGTGAAATTCCCATTGGTGCTAAATAAAACACCATGGAGGCAAAGAAGTCTGACCATATTGATTGAGATAGAACTTTGGGTTCTTTTCAATCACTATATAGACAAAATCATATTTTAATCTGTTCATGAAATATTCAAAATACTGCAAACTCTTTCTTGTATACTCTGTATCATCTGCAACTTCAAAAAGTTTGATTTTATGAGTTTAAATTATGAAATAGACCTCTAACCTTTTATTCTCTCTCACTGCTTTATCTCCCTTCTTCCAAGAGATGGTTGGTTTTGGAGAGCCTTGAGGTTTGCACTCTATGACGACTTCTTGGCCTTTGGTAACAATTATTGTTTTCTTCAGTTGATTCAGTGCAAAAGTAGGAGCTGAAGCTATGAAAACGAAAATGTTAATTCTACCAGAAGCAATGGCAATAACGTTTAATAGATGATTCATCAAGATTTTGCACTCTTGTAGGATACATTTCTAATAAAATCACAGGAATCTACACATGTAAAAGGCACTAACTCAAAATTTGAAACTAATTAATTGATATCTTATTGGCTGCTTTAATTGGCAGGTAATGGTTTCTATGCTGTGGAGCCCATAGACAAAGACTGTTTCAAAATATGACATAATTTAATTATGATTATCAATTTTACTTGTGAAAGACTAATGAGCACCTTGAGCAGAAGATAAAAGGGCTGGTCAAAAACATCTATTTGGGGCTTTCCTTTCTTTTTTTTTAAAGATTTATTTAGTTAGTTAGTTAGTTATGATAGACATAGATAGAGAGAGAGAGAGGCAGAGACACAGGAGGAGGGAGAAGCAGGCTCCATGTCCAGAGCCCGATGTGGGACTCGATCCCGGGACTCCAGGATTGCGCCCTGGGCCAAAGGCAGGCGCCAAACTGCTGAGCCACCCAGGGATCCCCTATTTGGAGCTTTCCTTTGGAAAAATGGAGGCCATGTGTGAAGAAGATAATCATGTGTTACCCATTTCCTATCTATGACTCTTAATGCATATTTTACTTTAATATTATACAAAATTAAATGTTTTTTAAAAATTGGATTAAGTTTCAATTAAAAGATTTATTTCACTGTTTGCAATTATTCAACTAGGTCTGATCATTCATTAATATTAATATTGTTTTCACTAGATTTACATGATGTTACTTTTAATTAAAGTTCACAATTTAATTCTGTTGCGCAGCTGTGGGCTGAGGACACTGGACTAAAAGAACATGTGACACAGAGACCAACACACACACACACAAAGATACTTCTGAGACTTACAGAAACCTGAGAGATATGTCTAAAAGTCTATTGTATCTGAGACATTTATTTAAGTCAATTTTGATAACTTAATGGATATTTCATTAGTATTTTATGTCTATTATAGATTAGTATAATGCATGGCACAAAAATATTAAAAGACATGTTGGAGCACCTCGGTGGCTCAGCTGGCTAAGTGTCTGCCTTTGGCTCAGGTCATGGTCCCAGGGTCCTGGGATTGAGCCCTTCATAGGTTCCCTGCTCAGCTGGGGAGTCTGTTCCTCCCTCTCCCTCTACCCCCTTTGTGCTCTCTCTCTCCCCTGCCCTCTCTCTCTCTCAAATAAATAAGAAAACCCAAAAGCTATATATATACAAAAAAAGATATGTATGTGATTAAGATGGGTTGAGAATTGAAAGAAAAGTGAAGGAACTTTTTGTGACTGCAGGTAATGATTTTGCTTGCTTACTAGGAACAGAACTTACAAGAGGTAATTTTGAAAATATGTCTAGTGAATGAGAAAAGGACATATTTGAGAGTATTTCTGGGTAAACTACCAGCTAGGTGAAGCCTGAATTAGCTTTCGCTTTAAAAGATTTTATTTATTTATTTATTTATTTATTTATTTATTTATTTATTTGAGAGCGAGAACACAAATCAAGAAGGGAAGGAGACAAACATACTCCATGCTGAGCAGGGAGCCTGACATGGGGCTCGATCCAGGACTCTGAGCTCATGACCTGAATTGAAGTCAGATGGTTAACCTACTGAGCCACCCAGGCACCCCTGAATTAGCTTTTTAATTCAGAAATATTGGAGTGTGAGCTGACATGAAA
The DNA here is from genome assembly GCF_011100685.1 of Canis lupus familiaris. Lineage (NCBI taxonomy): Eukaryota > Metazoa > Chordata > Mammalia > Carnivora > Canidae > Canis > Canis lupus. The sequence continues at coordinate 1,497,933 of NC_049242.1, forward strand.
ATACATTCGTATTTGATTGTTTAGGCTGTAGGAAATGGTAATGCTCACTCATGTATCTTTCTTAGATGGGTTTACTATAATGCGGAGAAATTTCAAGTGCAAACACTCATAATTCAATAAGCTGATTTATAGTGTGTTACATTTAGCTAATGTGTAAATGGTAAGTTCCCCAATTCTGGAGCTTTTGAGTATTTCTGTTAATACTGTGCTTTGGGAATTGTAGTGCAGAGCAAGTAGTGAGTTCTTGCTGACTTTGGGAAACAATGAGTTATGATCACTTAAGTCTCTCTCTTTGTATTAGAAACATCCCAGACCAAAGTTGAGGAAACTAGAATGTGAAAAAGTGAAATCCATTCAGTGGCCCAAACATGCTCAATTTGGGAAGCCTATTCCACTGCATGGAATCTTTCCTGTAGTACTTAAATAGTGAAGTGCTAGTGCCTTATCAAAGCTGCAACCCTCCAAGACAGCTGGATTCAGCCTCAGAAAAGCTATCCTTTTCTTATAAGGATGATGATAATGGTTGATATCCTATGATGAGAAAGTGCTTTACCTTGGATTGTTGTCTTTACCTTGGAGTGTTGTTTTGCCTACTCTTAGGTAAGAGCTTCATGAGTAAATATTAAGCATTGTTATGGGAACATGGAAGGGCTGCTGGAAATGTACATTATGATCCCTTGCCCTCAACATATTCTTTTTTTTTAACTTAACATATATTGCTTAGGTGATTTTTACATATCATTGAAAAGATATTGAATAAACTTATTAAAACTAAAGTTAGAAAGACCTTATAAGGAAAAGTTAAGGGACAAACTGTATACAATGTAAACTTGTCCCCTTAAGCTTAAAAAACATGTATCAGCAAAACACAGTATTTCAAGTCATGAAATAGGTTATTATAATCACATCAAAAAGCTTTAGTATAGTAAGAATTATAGCATGAAAAGAAGCTACACATTCTTCCTATTTATCTGCTTAGAAATTGTATACCTAGAATCTTCAGCTCAGCACTGGCATAAATGGCTCCATATTTATTCTCGGCCAAACACTGATACATTCCAGCATCTGATTGATTCACATTGTGGATCATCAATACTCCATTAACCATCTCAATCCTATTCTGTAATAAAATAAAGAAGTAGGTATAGAAAGTGAAAAAATCATACAGATTTTGCAGTTATTCTCTCCTAGACCAAGGGCCAAAAGCCTCCAATGAATGCAGTTGAGCATTATTTGACAACTTAGCAGTACAAATTTACTATTCATTATTTTATGATAAAATACCTTTTGTAAATTATAATTATTTCTTGGTCAGAAAAGATATTATAACTATATTTTCCTGTAGTTATTCTTATGCGTTTTAGTTTTAGTTTTGTTTTTATACTGAGAAGCTTTTGTTTGGTATGCTTGTTCAGTTTGTGAAGTATAATCAACAGATGAAACTTTTATTTGAATTCATTTTACAGAAGAAGAGAAGGTTCACATGTGGCATTTGGTAATAATTGTGACTGTAAACAAGTGGGATCAAAGTTAAAAATAACCCAACTCAAAACAAGAATCCCATTACTATATTAATCTGGTCAGAAGTTTGCCTTTTTCTCACCTCCCAACAAATTTAGAAAAAACTGCCTACTAACTGGAATCTGTATAAAATTATTAACTATGTTTGATATTAATTATCAAACATATTAACTTCATTTTTGGATAAAATTTAATACAGAAGTCAAAAAAACTATGCATGTGCAAATTGAGGTCAAGTGAAGCCAAGAGCACATTTCAAAAACAAATTTGAAATTTAAAATGTTGTTAAACAAGCAGATGCCTTGTCTACTTAATGCCAAGCAATCATTCTTTTAATTTTATTGAGCGGTGCTTTACCTATCATCAGAGATGCCAAGTAATTTTACATAATTTTCAAAATAAGCCTATTCAATTTGCAGAAGTATTATCTGCCAGTAGAATTTAATTGGATGTGGGAAGTAGAAAATATGACCAGTGTATTCCTTTCTCAAGATATTCCTAGGAAATTAGAGGGAAAGGGACAATGAATCAATGTCTCAGGAGTCTCACACCCTCAATTTTCTTTAATGTCTCTATAGTTCTTCGTATGTGTGTATTTCTTTTGTGTATTTGTGTATTGTTTGACTTGTCTGGTTTTGTAATAAAGGAACGTTGGAGCTAGATGGGATTATAGGGATAATCTGATCCAATCTCTTCTTTTACAAAGGAGCAAACTGAAGCCCAAGAAGGTAAATGGCAGATAAGAGACCTTTGGGCAGTGGCAGGACCTCGTGTTTAAAATTTTAACTTTATATAACATCCCTCCATTTTGGCCATAAATAGTGAACCATTCTCTCTTTTCTCTCCTTCCTGCAAAGGCCACAGCAAGGGAATTAGGTAAAATTATTACCATTATTCTAAAATGAAATAGTAATTGATTTCAAAAACATGCAGTAGATTTACTAAAAATGTATTTAAGTCTTCTAAATCTGTTAAGTAGGTTGTCAAAGAAAAATGTGTCTAAGATACAGAAGGCTAGGATTCTATTATGGTCTCATCTCTCACTAGAAATGTGATCTTGGGCAAGTCACTTTACTACTTGGGCCATCTGCAAGATGACAGTAACCAGCTAAATGATATTGAGAAGTCAGCTGGAAATAGCAATGAATCTATGATAATAATTGATATTTTTCTATGAGTTTTTAAGATTGAATAAAATTTAAAGAAACAATGTTACTCAAAAAAGTAATGAGGTAATTAAGAAATTTATGTATCTGTTATAGTTCTTACTTCATATATACTAGAAGGCATAAATAAGAAATGACTTCCCATAAGACAAAAAGAGGATAGTTTGTCCTGTGTGAAATCTGGTTAAAATTACACAAGAACAGATTAACAGTTACCAACAGTACCTGAGGCAGGAGAGGCACTCCATTCTTCAGCCAACGGTATGTGGGTCGGGGTTTTCCAGTAGCTTTACATTCCCATTGAAGAGGGCTCCCACTGTCCAACTGAGTGTCATTCAGTTTTTCCACCCAGTGTGGATAAGCTGTAAGAGTTTAAGCATTAAAGAAAGGTGATTTCATTTTTCAAACACTCTACCAAATTCAAAATTTATATGGAAGTATTCCTTGCATTAAAAATAAATTATCAATTCTCATAATTGTATTTGGAAGAAGCATAGCATTGCATTTCACAAAGAACTCTATTTCCTGTGTAAAAAGATAAAGCAATGAGAATTCTTGACAATTTAAAACACTTTTTGTAAGCTAGGTCAGTATATCTTACTGTTTTATCAAATTTACAGCAAGTGTCTATAGTATCCCCAAGTAATCAGAACGTGTACAGTAGGAAATCAGGTACTTAGAGATATCATTTTTTTTTCCCAGGTATTGGGGCAGAATTTGCACAAGTTGAAATAATACAACATGTCTATTTACTGAATAGCTGCTTTGTTTTTTTATTTTTGTTTTTCCTAAAAGAACTTGAATGGTACAGGGAAAATAATTTGTAAATTCAAGTTTCACTTGGTGTAAAATTTTTCTATATTTACTAGCATTTTTCAAAAACTTTAAAAAAAGTTTTCAAAATTACAACAAAAATTACTTTATCAAGAAAGATATAATTGTTTAAAATCTATACGATACAGAATAGTGTCTTTATTGGCTAACTTTTAAAATAAAAATACTGAAAACAAGTGACTATTTGTCCACAAATACTCTGTTTATAACAACTGAAACAATAACTATGAAAAAATGTTGAACTGAATAATTGTTTCTCTTTAGCAACCTATAACATTTTAGGGACACCTGATTGGCTTAGTAGTTGAGTATCTGCCTTTGGATCAGGTCATGATCCCCAGGTCCTAAGATCGAATCCTGCATCAGGGTTCCCACATGGAGCCTGCTTCTCCCTCTGCCTGTGTCTGTGCCTCTTTCTTTGTGTCTCTTATGAACAAATAAAATAAAAAATCTAAAAAAAAAAAAAAAAACGTATAACATTTTATTTTGTGATAGTGAGGACTTTGATCATTGATTCATTCACCTCATACTACTTAATCCTTCCTTAGTCTTAGAGGTTATCAGGGATATAGGAGCATCTATGACTTACATTTTTTTCTTTATACTGTGGTAGAGGAAATATAGTCAGTGCCATAGGATATGATAGCACAAGAAAGAAGATGTACTGAACGAACCTGCATATGAACACTATAAAGTGGGTCTAAAGGCACAATGGATGTCCAAAACCTAACCAGTTTAGAAGCGAGGAGAAGGAGCAAGAGAAAAAGAATTCTCATTTATTAAATGCTAGTCTTAGACACTGAACTACATTATCAATTAATTCCTATAACATTGATGAGAACAAACATATTTAATTTTATGAATCGGGAAACTTTGGTTCAGAGAGGTTAAAAAAATTTACCCTAGGTTATACAATTAATAAGGGATAGTAATCATGTTCAAAGTCAGGTATTTCTGACTCCAGGCAGGATATAATTCTCTTATTCCACTTGGGCATATTAAAAAATGAGTTGGAAGCATTTGTTGCATTCCTACTGTGTTTTGGCTTCTACCGGTCTCTAAATGGGAATTTTGTTTTCAGTAGCTCATTGGTCTTCTAGGCAATATAGTCTAGTCTTTAAGGAGCCTTAGTTTGGTGTAGTCAGAATCTGTAGGCCTTTGAACACACTCTGAGATTCAACTTTAAGCCTATGAGCTGTCAAGCAAAAATCTTACCACGGTGAGCTTCAAATATTAATTCTGACTTTTGTGCCTGGCTTCTAAAATCATTCCCTTTATAGTTACCTATATTATCTGTCATATATACTAAAAATACTGGTAGGAATGGTAAGATACAAAAGCAATATTAAACTCTACTTTATTATTAGGACTTTCTGCATGCTCTCCTGTTTTACTTTGCCAGTCTACTTCATATTACTCATGATCCTTGTAATCCAAGTATACAAGTGTGCTGTTTCCCAAGCACACCCTTCATCTATCTTCTTCAAAGTTTTATTTTTTTCCTTCAAAGTTTTAAATCCATGCAGAATGTTCTACTTCTCTTGTCTCTTTTAATTCTACTAATAATTTAAAGTTTAGTCTAAATTATGTAAGGTTTATTAACCCTAAACTCCAAAGGAAGTCATCGGCACCTTCTTTGGACATGTTTACTTCTTAGTCTCTTGGAAAATAATCATATTGTAGCTTGTTACTCCTGTTGCTGACTTAAACTGCTATTGGATTTTTCATTTGTTTATGATTTGAGATGCTCATGTAGATAGGAACATCGTGAGGAGCAAAGTTGACATGACATGTACATTCGTTTTAGAACATAACACTGTTCCACATATAAAATTAATTAAAGGATACTGGTTAGTTATATTATTATTTTAGGGTAACTATATTTGATATGTCTCTCAATGTGCTACAACTCATGCTGGTAGATGCAGCTTATGGGAGTTGAAAAGAGATCTTAAAAAGTTACTAAAATAAAAAAAATTAGGAATAAAAGAATTATTAAAATAAAAACAGATTGTGTCATTTGGGAAAACATAAAAATAATAATTCTTCAAGCATAATTTGGATAATTCTATAAAATTTCCCTAATTTAGAGTCCTGATTCCAACATGAATTTGTCATAGGAACCAACAAGTGATGAATGAAATTAAGAAGAAATAATTTCTGCTTTCTTGTCTTCTTCAGTGTGTTACAATGTCTGTTTGTTGTCAGCTCAAAATCTAATAGATGAGATAGACATGTAATTAAAATACTTAAATTCACTCTACCAACAATTCTACAAATAAAAATGTCCTATTATACTGCCCCTGGAATTAAACAAATAACAACAACAAAAAACCCTAGTAACTTCTTTATCTTTTTGTTAGGCCACCATTATAAGGGGTAAAAAGAAAAGAAAAAAAGAATGAGAACTAATGGTGAGGATTTTTTTTTCTAATATCAATATAGATGAGTTAAGAGCAACTAACTATTCTCCATCCAACCCATGCCTTAGCTCAGCTCCTCAATATCTCACTGAGAGATAGTATCAGTGACCTCCTTGTAGTTGAGGGTGTCAAATTCTGGTGTCATTGCAGTTCTAGTTTGTAATCTGCTTTTATAGCTTATTATTAATGGGACATATAGTAATAAGCTCCTTGACCTTTCTAGACCTTGGTTTCCCCATCTGTCAAGCAGAAATATTAATTTCTAAGGGTTATTATGTTTTTTTTTTTTAAGATTTAATTTATTTGTTCATGAGAGAAAGAGAGAGAGAGAGAGAGGCAGAGACATAGGCAGAAGGAGAAGCAGGCTCCATGCAGGAAGCCTGATGAGTCCCGGATCCTGGAGTCCCAGGATCATGCCCTGAGGCAAAGGCAGATGTTCAACTGCTGAGCCACCTGGGTATCCCGGGTTATTATAAGTTAATGCATGTAAAGTACCTAGTAGTTGAGTAGCATCTAAAACAAGTTCTTGGGATCCCTGGGTGGCGCAGTGGTTTGGTGCCTGCCTTTGGCCCAGGGCGCGATCCTGGAGACCCAGGATCAAATCCCACATCGGGCTCCCGGTGCATGGAGCCTGCTTCTCCCTCTGCCTGTGTCTCTGCCTCTCTCTCTCTCTCTCTCTCTCTCTCTCTCTGTGTGTGACTATCATAAATTAAAAAAAAATAAAACAAGTTCTTGGCAACTATTTGTTGCCTATTCATTAGTCCTTTAATCTCTCCTCTCTCATTTCTTTATATATTTTTCATGGTGGAAATGTATCTAATAAGCACATCAGCACAGAAACACACTTAGACTATAGCTCATTCTTTAAAACTATAAGAGTCAAGTGAAAAGTCAGTACAGAGGCTTATTTTACATATATATAAGTATATATGTAATTATGTATGTGTATATATACATGTTACACATTGGGAATTAAACTATTACTTTTTTTCTTTTTTTTTTAGACACGTGACATCCATGTTTTCTGGTCAGTAATGTTCTATCAAACATTGTACTAAATCAAAGTAGACAGTTGAATAGTAAAGCTCTTTGTTCTTTCCTACTAGTGCTGAGCTAGACTAGTGGAAGGAAGATTTTGACAGACGAAGGAACTGCAGAACCCTTACCCAAGAGAAAACCTAGTGAACTGACTTATACAGAAAGGGTTTTAACAAACCTGTGGAAATGCAACATAAGAAAGGGAAAGATTTTATCCTGGACTATGCTTTTAGTGCAGCATACACATACATTCATGAGTCCCAGTGAAATAGGAACACCAACATAGAAAGCATTTTTGCTTTCAAAGTACTAACAGCTAAAAAGCACATAGCACATAATACCGTAATCTTTGTCAGTAATTGTGGAAATTCCAATATTATATTTACTAGGTTAGCCTGATTATTCATCTATAAAATACTTTTTTCCAAAAATTCTTTTTTTAAAATTAATTCATGTTTTTGAGAGAAGGAGAGTGTGAGTGAGGAGGGGCAGATGGAGAATCTTAAGCAGACTCCACTCTCAAGGAGGAACTCAACACAGGACTTGATCTCACCCCTAAGATCATGACCTGAACTGAAATCAAGAATCCGTTGCTTAACCAACTGAGCCACCCAGGTATCCTCCAAGTTTCTTAAAAGAGAATTCTAGAAACAATGAAACCAGAAGACACAGTAATTCAAGGACTACAAATGTAAGACTAGGAGTTTATTTTCACTCAACTAGCTCTAGGTAAAGGACAGCTCTCTCAGTTGACTCCTAGAGCCAAGACTAGCTGTGATAGAAGATGCTTCAGAAATCTCACCAGAGGTAGCTGGCTTAAGTAACACCCTAGATAAATACTCCCAAATAGTCAAAAATTTCTTTGAGACCACAAGCCTGAAACTGAAAGCTGTGAGTGCACAAAAAGCCAGGTGGGATATGCAGAGCTTGCTGGCCAAAGACAGTTGGAGATAGTGGGTTCTTCCAAATGCTGGCATATCAACATTTTATGCTGGGGAAGGGGCCTGGATGGAATGCTGGATTTGGGGTTGTTCCAGAGGAGCCTGACTCAAAGGTGTCTAATAAAGGGGTCTACTCAGGGAAGAGGCTATAAGTTTCTGAACACAGAAAGTGCTTCAGGAGAAACACTCAGGTCTCAGGAGGGTCAAGTGATTATCTTTTGACCCATCAATACTTAACATTAAGGAAGAGTTGCAGAATAAAGTCAGACTTTCCAAGATGTAATTCTTTATCACATTAGCCAAAACTTCTGCCAGTCTTTGGTCAACCCCAGGCAAGATCTCATTGCCTGGAGGTTGGACCTAGTGCTGAAGATCTTTCTGAGAAACTGTTGTAGAAGATGATTTACAAAACAAAGCCACCACTAAACAGTTGCTTAAACCCAATTCCTTTCCTTCTTTTAATGTTCTATAGTCCTGAAACATTTCTTTAAAAGCCAGAAAATCCATAAATGTGAGTGGCATGTAGCCACTTCATTTTATGGTGCTGTAAAGTTGTTGTGAAAGCCACCATTTGAAATCCAAGAATCTGCTTCAGTAGTTGTTCTTCAAGATACCTTTCTACCAAAGAAATAGATTCTTTGAAAATGGGCATTTAGGTGATTTTATTCTTTTCTGTGTCTTCAAAATCCTGGTAGTACTAGTTCATGAAATTTGAAATAATTGGAACTCATATGTCATCCATGATAATGTCCTCTACATATCCAAGCACAGTATTACATTCTGGGTCAGAGGTGGACAAGGGCAGCATGAGGCTTTCTTCAGCCAAGGACCTCTGTATTCACCCACAGGGAAGAGGGCCTGTCTTCTCTTATTCCACCCATGGCCCAGGGCCAGCCTCCTAGTAGCTCTACAGAAAACAGTCAGTCCAGCAGAGTAGCATCTATCATGAGGCTGGGCCTCAGACGCCCTGGAGGTGGCCAAAGGCTTGCTGGGCCCAGTGTCTCTTGTGTGCTGCTGGCATCACAGAGTGAGCTGTGGGTTACCTGACTTACATAAAATCTTTACTGTGTTCCTTGAAGAATGGTGTGTCTATCTAAGCATTAATCCTTATAGCAGACAATTATAAAAATTATCCACTGTGTGCTAAACATAATGCTTAGTTATGGGAAAAATAGGAAAAAAAATAGTCTTTGTCTTGGAAAAGCTACTATAATCAATTAAAAGCATTTATAATCAAATTGCAGACATTGGAAGGCATTAAAATTTGTGAGGGTAATCACCAGAGATTTTACAAAAATAAGAATATCTATAACACTACATTGCAATGAAAATAAAACTATGTTCCTTATTGGATATTTAGTATAATGCAATGTTAATTTCTTTTAAGCATCTGGGTTATAGGTATATTTTATTTTTTTTAATAATAAATTTATTTTTTTATTGGTGTTCAATTTGCCAACATACAGAATAACACCCAGTGCTCATCCCATCAAGTGCCCCCCTCAGTGCCCGCCACCCAGTCACCCCCACCCCCTGCCCTCCTCCCCTTCCACCACCCCTAGTTCATTTCCCAGAGTTAGGAGTCTTTATGTTCTGTCTCCCTTTCTGATATTTCCTACCCATTTCTTCTCCCTTCCCTTATATTCCCTTTCACTATTATTTATATTCCCCCAAATGAATGAGAACATGTAATGTTTGTCCTTCTCCGATTGACTCATTTCACTCAGCATAATACCCTCCAGTTCCATCCACGTCGAAGCAAATGGTGGGTGTTTGTCATATCTAATGGCTGAGGAATATTCCATTGTATACATAAACCACATCTTCTTTATCCATCATCTTTCGATGGACACCGAGGCTCCTTCCACAGTTTGGCTATTGTGGACATTGCTGCTATATTTTAATACTGATATATATCTCATCTACATTGTCAATATAAATATTTCAGTGATCAGAGTGACAGTATTCTTACTCTACAGGATAACAAATTATTAGTTGGTGGGGCATATGACATATATTTAAACTCATAGATAACACAGCTTTATGTAATATTTTTCTGTACACAAAGTACCTTCTTGAGAGGTCCATATATATAAAATTGCTTAAAATTGTATGATCTTCCTTCCTCTCTTTTTTCCTTCTTTCTTCCTTACTTCTTTATTCCTTATATTTTTTTTAGTCTTTCTTTTCATTTATATTGGAAATATACAGACTAAAAATTTTGTGTGGCTAGATAAAATGAAGTCTTTGATTAATCATCAGAAACTAGAAGGGACAGAAATAATCAAAGAAATTATTTCATCTATAAAACTACCATATATTATAAACAAAAGACTATTTACTTAATAGAATAAATATGCAGTTTTTTAAAAGTTTTTAAAACTTTTTAAAGTTTCAATTATTAATAAAATTCAGAAGTTTTTAAAAGATTTATTTATTTATTTATTTATTTATTTATTTATTTATTTATTTATTTATTTATTTATGTGAGAACAAGAGAACATGTGAACCAGCTGCATGAGGGTGAGGGGCAGAGGAAGAGAAAGAGAGAGGGAGAGAAGCAGACATCCTCCTGAGTGTGGAGCCCCACATCTTGGGGCTCAATCTCTGGACCCTGAGATCACAATCTGAGCTGAAATCAAGAGTTGGAGTTTTAACCAACTGAGCCACCCAGGTGCCCCTAAAATTACTTTTGGTTTAAATTTTTTTCTTTTTTATGAATATTGTTATTTAAATGTATTGGTTAAATAAGATCTATATTTATCTTAATTTTTATTATTTTATTACCATGGACTGCTTTATGTTGTGTTGTTTGTTGTGTTATGTTTATAATGTAGATTCTGAATTATAAATAATAAAATATGTGGTTTAAATTTATGTCTACCACCTATATTACTACATACTTTGTAATGATTTCACAAAAAAAAATATGAGACTAGAAAGGTTGCCTTGGATCCTTAGTTCATCCATTGAATCTAACATCTAACTGAACATGTAAAATATTCCCATAATTACTCTTTACAGAAGAATGTGAGCCACAGGAAAAACCTTGTTTTCAGTACTCTGTGAATATTGATCATTTGGGTAAAAAGTGTCAGCCTCTACTTATACCAATATGTGAAGCTCAGGTATAGCTCATCCAACAGAAATCCATTCTTTTGAAAGGAGAACATTCCAAATGCAAACTGTGTATACAGTGCAATATTCATGCATTATGCTCTTTATTAATTGCCAAGTGGAAATGCTAGCCAAGATTCTTTCTACTTTCTACAGAGTTTGATGGGTAAGGAGAAAGGCCATCATGTCAAAGGCAACAGGTTTAAAAGTACACATTGGGTAGATTTGTAATAATCAAGATACTTCTGGAAGTGAAATAGGTCTTGTTGTAATTGTCTCAGTGCTACAGACATAAACTGGGACCATCCAGGCAAGATCAGGAGCAGAGTAGAAAACTACCCTAAAAAACGGGCTACAATGAAAGGCCAAATTTTTTCAGATACCTTCCCAAATTGTCCGAAATATATAGCAGAGTGGCAAGCTGGCAGTTTCTTTTTCTAGTCTACAATCTTGATTATTTTCTATCCAAAATGATGCATGCTTTGGGCAGGTTTGTCCTTCCTGGTTGGCCTACTGTGTACATCTAATTGTGTGTGACAAGGAGATCCCACACTTACTTCTTAGTAGCATACTCTCTTAGAGTAAATCAGTAATATTGAGTGAAATCAGTTTTTTTTTCCTATTTTCTTGGAAATAATCATTACTGCTATGAATCATGTAGCTGGAATGGGGAGAAGTAAAAGTAGAGTAGTGTCATATAGGAGCTTCTGTCTCAAACTATAAATCTAATTATAATTTAGGGGTGGGCCATTTTTCACCTCACAGAAAGATTTGGAACTTTTCCCAAATAGCCTTACGAGTAACAGGCAGTCCTTGTGGGTTTTTTGTTTTGTTTTGTTTTGTTTTATTTTGTTTTGTTTTGTGGTTCTGGTGGAACATTTGTCTTTCAGTATCAGCTTTTTATCTATAGAGAAACTAGTATCATTTCAGACTTTTGAGGATAAACAGATATGATAGGAATGTTACCGATATGATTCAAGTCAAATCAAACATATGATCTGAATGTTAATTGTTGTTCACTGGGGTGCTGAAGCAACGGTTTTTTCCTATGGGTTAATGATAATAAGAAATCATAAACAGTTTGTGAGTTTCATCAAACTATAATACCCATGGCCTAAAATAAACAAACCAGTGTAGTATTTCAATCTTACAAACTTCTAAATGACTTTGTGTCTTTTTCTCAGAATATTTTCCCCTGTGTAGCCTTTAGAGAAAGGTCTGAGGAAATCCTTTGGAAAGCTTTCCCTGAATCATCCCAGTAGAATGCAGTAGACTCTGTTCCCATAATCTTTTGCACATTCCTTTATCACAGCAGACAGCATGCTCTACTCTAAGGTGGGGTTTTTTGTCATCTAATCCAATGGACCAGGACTTCCTTGAAAGCTCTACTGCTACTATATAGAGCAATAATAGGCACTTAATACACATTAATTGAATAAATGCATGAATGAAATGTGCATGGTATATTCAGTAAGGTTATATGGCTGAAATCCTAAAGGAGTTATTAGAGATAAGGAAGGAAAAACCAAGCTGCATTCAGATATTAATATTTCAAACTATGCTTTAACGGTTCCTTTGAAGGATGTTAGGCTTTTTAGGAGAGCTGATCTTGAGATACAGTGACAGTTGTAGTTGTTGGTGGATTTAACCAAATATGCAATTTGGATAACTTGATATTGAAAGAATCTGAATTTTCTTATATGAATGCTCTGATCATAGTATTTCTCTTCTTCTTCTTCTTCTTCTTCTTCTTCTTCTTCTTCTTCTTCTTCTTCTTCTTCTTCTTCTTCTTCTTCTTCTTCTTCTTCTTCTTCTTCTTCTTGAGTATCCCCATGTAGGAAATAAGAATGCTATCACTTGCCTATTATGCCTAATATATATCTTATAAACAAATAGAAAAGTAGATATAATTTATGATCCTTAGAAGTAAAGATGAGATAGTAGATATTTTCCCAAGTAGATTTTCCTAATTCTTACACACAACCTTTTTGGCTCCTTGGAATTTTGGACAACATAAATGTTTGTGTGCTGTAGAGGTTATTTATCATATAGATGTATTAATTTAGGCCAGGGGTCAGAAATTTTTTTTTTCTATAAAGGACCAAATAGCAAATATTTCAGGCTTTGCAAATCATCCACTTAATTCTGTCTCAGCTACTTCATTCTGCATTTCAGTGCAATAGCTGGCATAGACAATATGTAAAAAAGTGGATGTGGCTGTGTTCCAACAAATTTTATTTACAAAAAAGTGACTGCTGGGCAGGATTTGGTTCATGTAACTCCTGACTCAGGCCAAAGGTGAGAATAAATTAATGAAAGTTACAAGATATTTGACTTATCAGAGAATGGCTTTCGTTCCAGGAAAACATCTCATTTTTAAGTATATCAACTCTCTGCTGTACAAAGAACCTGATAATTCCCCATTCATTTTTAATTTAAAGCATTTCTGTGTATAGGATAATTTTACATGATGTTTTACTATGCAAAAGAAGTATGATTATAAATTATTAATTGGTTTTTATGTACTACTTAGAAACAATATTCAGTTCAAATTAATTTGCATTTTCAGTTTGACTCGGGACTAGGGCATCTTGCTTTGCTGAGAACACTTACTGTATACTTGTAATTGTCCACGAAAGGAATTTTTTCCACGTGAGTTTTCAGCTCTGCACTCATACAGGCCTGCATCATCCAGTTGCACGTTGGGAATTTCCAGCACTGCCTGAGATTTCCGCAGACGTGCCTTACTAGGAATATAACCATTAACCTTCATCCATGTGATTGTTGGAACTGGGCTACAATAAGGAGCAAAAATACCGTTAATACACTTTCTGCTATTAGGAACATAGATTCTATTATCTGGTAATTTAAGCACTCAATAGGCTGAGCACAATAAAGTGTAATCACAATTAGGGACCACGTGCTGGTTGATATACTTCACTTTCCATGTGAATTGTCTGGTAAGTAGTTACATTCAGGGAAAATAGTTTCCTTTTCTTTCATATATCAGTAAAGCAATTCAGAGACAATATTTTGTACATTTTAATACATCATACTTTATTTTAAAAACTTTTTAAATTGCATGAATGGCAAAGTAATTTGGTGAAATTACAAAAGTAATGTATAATTATTCCAGGACATTACACAAAAGACTCATGAACTAAATAAATGAACTAAGAACTCTTTTTATCCCCACCTCCACAAATATGTTCTTTTTGCAACAACAAATATAGATTGCATGTAAACTCACACTGTCTTTATGATGTATATGTGACCATATATTTTTGTTATTTTTGTTTTGTTTAAAAAACGTAAGTTGTATACTTGATATTTTATAACTAAAAAATCAAATTCAAGATCCTGAGTTATTCTAGCTAATAGCTGCATATCATTCCATTATATAGATGTATCAGAATTTAATCAACCATCCCCGATAGTTAGGCATTAAGTGTAGTACCAGGTTTTTTATTTTTTTCTTTACTTTTTTTTACCACTAAGAAATGATATTGCTATAAAGAACCTTGCACATACATCACTTACTATTGCTTTTATTTCCTGCAGCAGACATCCACAAAAGTGAAATTGATGGATCAAAGGGCATGAATATTTTTCATTTTAATAAGTATTGCCAGATGTATTTCAATAATATAGTAGCAGTTTTCATATCTACCAGTAATATATGAGTCTGTTTCCCCATATCCTTGCAACCATTTTACGTGCTCAATCTGTTTAATTTTTGTCAATACTGAAAAGTAAAGAATGACATTTTGCGGCTACTTTAATTAATATTTCTCTGAACTCAAAGAAGATTGAATTTTTTTTAGACTTTTACTGGCTATTTACACTGCTTTTCTTTGAATTGTTTGCTTATATTATTTTCCTATTTTTTCCTTAATTTTTCTATTTGTCTATTTGTAATTTTATGCATGTAATTTATGTAATTTTATGCATTTCTTAGAGTTCTTTGTGTATTAGAGCCATCAAGACATTGCTTCTCAGAAAAATTCTCCCTTAGTGTATTGTTAGTTGATGATGGCCTCTCTGATATATATATATATATATATATATATATATATATTTTAAATATTTTA
Source organism: Canis lupus familiaris (assembly GCF_011100685.1). Classification (NCBI taxonomy): domain Eukaryota; kingdom Metazoa; phylum Chordata; class Mammalia; order Carnivora; family Canidae; genus Canis; species Canis lupus. Next base: position 1,513,064 of record NC_049242.1, read on the forward strand.
TTTATTTATTCATGATAGACAGAGAGAGAGAGAGAGAGAGAGGCAGAGACACAGGTGGAGGGAGAAGCAGGCTCCATGCAGGGAGCCCGACGTCGGACTCAATCCCGGGACTCCAGAATCCCACCCTGGGCCAAAGGCAGGTGCTAAACCGCTGAGCCACCCAGGGATCCCCTCTCTGATATATTTTTATGAACATTTTTGGGAGAAACAAATATATCTATAGTTTCCTTCACAACTTCTAAATTTTTGTTTGTTTCAAAAATTATCTGTAAACCTAAGTTTGTGTTCATATTGTTCACATTATTTCTGGCCATATTTTGTTAGTTTTCTTTGTTTTTTGCTTTTTCTTTACAACATTTGGTATCTTGTCTGTCATATAATTGATCTCATGCACTTGAATTTGTTTCAGGCTTCTCAATTCAGTTCCACTGATTTATTTATTACTGTTTATATTTAATGTACTTTATGACTTTACCCAGTCTACTTTCTCAGTTTGATTTCTCACTACTTCCTTTTGTATCTCCTGACCCAGAACACATCTCTCTGTGTTTCCAATTATATCTGTTCAAATCCTACTAATCCCTTGAGGCCCATCATTAATGCCTACTCTTTAGCAAAGTCCTTCCTTATTTGTGTAGTCTGCAGGGATTTTTCTTTTCTTTTTAAATAACAAAGTGCTTTGTATATTTTTTAATAACTCACATCTCATAACATTTTAACATGGATAATAATTGCTAAGTGTAAAGTTTTTTTTACACTATTTTTTCTTATAGAAGGGATAGCAATATTCACTATTATAAACAACGATAAATATCTTGTGTATTTTGAAAAATTTGTTTATTGTTCCTTAGCAATAAAGCATAGAATTGAAATTTCTGGATTAGAGTTGATAGCTCTTCCTGTTTGTTTAGGTAGATACATATATCCAACATCCAAGAGGATTGAACCTTGCATTTTGGAATAATCTTTGCATTGGAATGGCATATCATTCTTTTAATATGTATTAAAATTAATATGTGATTTTTTTAATTAGGATTTTTTGCATCTACATTCAATGGTGAGATTATTTTCAGTTTATTGGGTTTATTGGTTTGTGTGTGCTTTCTCATTAGTGAGTTAGTGGTTGGTTTGTTTACTAGCTATTTCTGACAGATCTGGTATCATAATGATGGATGATAGCTTAGTGAACATGCCAAAAGTATTCCCCTCTTTCTGTAGCTTAAATAATAGGCAGATTATATGTTCCTTAGGATACTGATATGATTTTCAAAAAAATCACCTGGGTCTGCAATCATTAGTGGCAGCTTGTTTTCTTTTTTTAAAGATTTTATTTATTTATTTATTTATTTATTTATTTATTTATTTATTTATTTTTCATTCATTCACTCATTCATTCATTCATGAGAGACACACAGAGAGACGCAGAGACACAGGCAGAAGGAGAAGCAGGCTTCTGGTGGGGAGCCTGAGGTGGGACTCCATCCCAGGACCCTGGGATTGCCACCCGCAGCCCAATGCAGATGCTCAACCACTGAACCACCCAGGAGCCCTAGTGGCAGTTTTTTGATAATGTTTTTAGTTTCTCCTAGTTTTCCTTAATTTTGTTCTGCTCATGTCAATTTAGGCAATCATGTTTTCCTAGGAAATCAAGTATTTCACTCATAATTTCAGTATTTCAGCAGTAAGCTGAATAATTAATTTTTTAAAATTATTAAAAATTCCTCAGTCATGAGTGGCAGACTTCTTGGAGATAAAAAAGCTCTGCAACTACATGTTATTTAATATCTTATTTCTTTAGTTCCCTCAAATGTAAAATATGGTGGAAATAATATGACCTATTTCATAGTATTTGTGAACATTGTTTAAAGTACTTGGCTCAACTGGGTGTTATTCTGTATGTTGGCGAATTGAACACCAATAAAAAATAAATTTATTATTAAAAAAATGAAAAATAAAGTACTTGGCTCAGATCAAGCAGGCAAAAAGAATATTTGCAATTTTATGATGATGCTTGGATCCCCTTCATAATTTAGTAGTACCTGTTTACTCCCCACCCCCTACCCTCACCCCTACCCCCAGATCTTTCAGCTTTGTGTGTTGATTAGGAGCATGGAATTTGGGGAATGCAATTTAGATTAAAATACAATTGGAACACAAAGATGCTATGTGATCTTTGGAAAGTTATCTAAGTTAATGAATCTAATTTCTCCATCTGTAAAATAGACATATTTATTTGATTCTTCAGAATGCAAAGATCTTGAGGGCAGTGGCATTATTTCTCTTGTTCATCATTATGTTTACAGTGTCTCATAGAGTGCTGGGCACATAGTACTAAATAGATGTTTATGAAATAATGATTGTCATAATATTATTTTGAGCATTAAGTGAGCTATGCTCTTGTAAATTACTTAGCAAATATGCTGCAAATAGTAAGCACCCAATAAATGTTAGATATAATGATTTTAAATAATTAGCTTTTTCAGAGTTCGTTTATTTTATTGGTCTTTAAAATAAGGATTTTGAGTTTTTAACTGTTTGCTTGAATTCAGGAGTTTCCCCTTTTTTATTTACTTATTCCTCTTTCTTGATCAGCACATTTATATTGTACTTCTAACTTCTTGAGCTGAATAATCAATATAGTTATTATTTATGGTTAATAATAAAAGCATATGAAACTGCGTTTTCCTCTGATATCAGACATAGCCATATGCCATGTTTTGATATGTAAAAAGAGTGACTTGTACCATTTCTGTTTTTTGAAACTGTTGAAGCAATCTTTGTAGCTAAATATAGGATGAATTATTGTAAGTTACATGTCTATAAAAAGTTATATTTTATTTATGGTAAAAGTTAAAAATTAGCTTTTATGCATTTTTTAATTAAATTGTGTAATTCAATTATTATTTTAGTGTTTTCCATTTTTTTAACTAACTTTTGTCAAAATAAACCTTCTGTGGAATTTTATATTGATCAGAAAGAACATGTAATTAAAAAAGAGTAGAGAGGTAGTATGTTCTAAAGTTCTTTTCCTTTGGGGAGGACAGATAAGATATTAACTCTAGACTTTAAGAATGCGTGGTAAAAAAAAATGCATGCTAAAATTAATAGGTTAACTAAAGGACTATAATTTTCAAAAAAAATATAGTGTACAGCACAGAGCAGAAAGCTTAGCTCTTCCCCAAATCCAAATTTTTTTTCTCCTGGACATGTGTTTGCCTTTTTCCTAGGCAAATAGGCATGACCAAGTTGCTGATTTCTGACCATGAAATGTATTGGAGCTGTTCTACCAAAAGTCTCTATTCTATCTTTCTCTTTGCCTATGTGGGTATTGATGCTAGGACAATTTTGGAAGTCAGGAGTTGAAGGTAGCAGAGACTAGGTCTTTAAATAACTGTGTAGAGGAAAGTGTCAAGCTACTACCTCACCAGTGCGAATCAATAACTCTCTCTGTATTCTGTGTGAATAATATATAAATGTTTATCTTGCTAAGACCATAATACTTAAAAGCTTGTTTATTATACTCAGTAGCATCATTTTGCTAACATAGAAATTGTCATAAAAATAGATAACTGTCATAACAAGACATAAAATATTTGGAACAGCCAGGATGAAAAAGATAAGGATCTGATACTGGGGAATGAGAAGATGAACACCTTGCTATGTAGTGGCAAAACAATCTGGTAAAACTTTTATCTTTGATAACTTGGAAAGGTTATCCAAATGCTTACATAGGCTAGTGAAGGAGTTAGAAAATAGAATATTAAAGTGTGTGTGGATTGTTACTAGCTTTATTCATCAAAGTATTAGGAAAAAGAGATGAGGTCAGTATAAAACTGGATGGACTGTCAGCAGAATTAATGCAAGTAGAAAGACTGTACAATGTGGGACCTTGGTCAGTAAAGCAGATTAATTGCAAAAATGGCCTGAAGTCTCAATCACTCTCTATATCCACATCTTTTGCCATGTAACTTTGCAGGTTTTATCATTTTAAGATCGAGCCTGTTAACCAATACTTTGAGTCTGGGTTGCCTTATGACTTACTTTGGTTATTAGAATGTAGCTTTACAAAGATTTGTGTGCTTTTGCTCTATCTCTTGGACCCTTGCCTTTGCCATGAGAACAATTTAAGTTAGCCTGCAGGAGAATGAGAGAGCACATGGAGCAGGGCCACATTGTCTAGACAAAAGATATTTAAGGCCAACCAGCTTCCAATGGATCCTAGAGCTGATGTTGTGCCCAAGATTGCAAATCCAAGAAACCACCAAGGAGCCGACACTGATGTAATCACATGAGGGTTTAATCACAAGCTCGATCTTGGGTCTAAGTATACCCGACACAGCAGAGCAGAGACTTGGACACTGAGACTAAGAAGCATAGTAGTGTTATAGGGGTCCGTGGCCAATGAGATTGTAACATACATAGAAAGTTGCACAGTCATGTCGGTCCACACGCAGGTGGCCAATTCCTAAGTGTGCTGGTTTCTGATAAGGGTGTGCTTAATAGCTAAACTAGGGTGAGGGAGTGCCTTAAACAATAGGCAGGTCGTGTGTGGGGGGGGGTTTACATGAGATGGTGGGTGTAGCACAAAATGGAGTTAGTCCTGCTCTGCTTGTCCAGGGGTAGGGGATTTTTGTTAGATTTCCTGGGTCCCACACTGACATATTTATGAACTAGTTCAGTTGTTATCAGCCCAGTCTGAGCCAAATCAGCAGAACCACACAGCCGATTCTCTTTTGTTATAAATAATAAATGGTCATTCATTTAGCTTTCTAAGTTTTGGGGTGTTTTGTTATGCAGCATTGCTGTGGCAATGCATAACTGATTGAAATTATATTAGAAAATCTCATTTTTTTTATAGATCTTAGACAGTAAGAAATAAGAATAAAAAGACATAGAGTACCAGGGGGCCATTAAAAATCAATCCCATGACAAGCTAAGGGTTTTTGGTCTTCCCAAGCAAACCTGATGGCTTCAAGATAGCTGCCAGTATATTGAGAAAATAAGGCATGGGGACTGAATTATTTCTAGGGAATAACCTTAAATGGAGTTACTAATACATGGAATTGAGTGGAAGCAAATAGGTCAGAAGCCAATTACATATTGAGATAACTGCATTGCCAAAGACATCAGGAGTCTGAATTTAAAACAACAAAGCTTTGAGTATTTGAGTCTTAAAACAAATTTTAGTTTACCAAATGTAGACCAACAGGACTTTGAGCTACACAATTTGACCCCACAGGAGGGAATATTCCTCAATACACATTTCAATCATGGCCATGGAGAAAAATGAAAAGGAAAATGTCAGGGAGTAGATCCAAGATATCCTGAATGGTAAACAAGACAATTTCTTCCAAAGAGTGATATTGGTATTGAATTAAGGACTCCCTTACATTCACCCAATGCCCAAGCAAGAGGGGCTTTAAAATGAATGATTTTACAAGATAATTTATATTTGTAATGGACCCGTGACTAGCTTGGTTCTCTCATTTTTCTCTTTTCTAAATGGAATATTTTTTTCTGTGGATAATCAATTCTTGTTCCACCACTATGGAAGGGCACAATTTTTCTTTAAATACTTATGTTACAGAATCAGAGTAATCTATATCTGGACCTGATGGAGACCTGGAAATCTTGGATTCAAGTGGATGCAGAGACCAGATGTAATTTGATTTGCCTCCCTTGGGGAAGGGGTGAATACATTCAATGAGTGGGAAGAATTCATTTGAATTCTTCATAAGAATAGACTGGCTAAGTGTTCAAAACACACATTTCCTTTTTTTCCTGGGAATGTAATTAGACCTTATTTTCTAGTATCCCTTAGTCAGGGGCATGTGATTGAGTTTGGGCCAATAGAATAAGAACGATGTACCAACCATCACATAGGTACCAAACCCTCCACATGATCCCTCAGTTTCACTTTTTCCCCAATTCATGGTAACTATTGGAGAAAAATAAATAGGAAAATATTTTTATATACTAATAGGAGAAGAGAGATTTTTTTCTAACAATATTTAAAACATTGCTATCCTTCAAAAATATTGATGCATTTAACTGCATTAATATTAAAAATTTACTTTCATTAAAGGACACAACCTGGGAAAACTTAATTGCCACACAAATAACTGACAAAGACTAATAGATTAAATAAAGACCTCCAACAAGTCTATAAGAAAAACAACTTTTAATAATGAGCAATAGCTAAACAGCATAAATGATCAAGAAACATGAAATTAGTGATTAGAAAGATGCAAATTTAGACCACAATGAAATTCCATTTCATACATAACAGATTAGCAAAAACTTGTATCTATATTTATACACAGACATAAAGGGCACTTCAACCAGTCTTAAGGGTTAACTTGCTTAAGTGTGGGATAACACACTCCTTACTCACTTACCTAAATCCCTGGATCAGTAGCAAACAGGGCCTTGAGGAGTGAAGGTCCAAAACTTTCCCAGGCCACAGCAACTAGCAAGTCTGTTTGAAGCTGCCTTGGCTTTCTGATTAGCCTAGCAACGTTTCTTCAGCAAACTTTTTTTTCCCCAGGTTGCACAAATGATTTTAATAACCTCCCTTTGTGTATCTGTGGAACTTACCCTCTCTTGCAGAAAGAACAGAGAACTTCTGCACATCATGAAATAAAGAACTAGACATCTTCCTCCACACACAATTCCCAAACACCAAGATAACATTTGTTATCTAACAGCATCAATTTTGTACATAATCAAGAAGTGTTGCAGACCACTGCACTCCCATTATTGACTGACTACCTTAGGCCCCCTTAAAAGCCCCTGGATCAGGCAGAAACCTTGAAGTTGGCTTTTGGACAATCATCCAACCTCTCCCCAGTTGGTGGGGCTCCTGAATAAAGTTCAAATTCCTTTCTAGTTAAAATTTGTCTCTTGAGTATCGGCTTTTCCAGCAACAAGTAGTTGAACTTCGGGTTGATATCAAATACACACACGGGTATGATTTAAAGTAGAATTCTTGCAAATAGTATATAATAGGGTTTTGCTTTTTCATCTAGTCTGCTTTTGGTGTGTTTCAGTGAGTTTACATTTCATATAATTATCTGTATTGGGGTTTAAATCTAACATTATGAATTTTTTGTCTATCCCATAAAGTGTTTCCTTTTGCCTTCTTTTCTTGCCTTATTTTCTATTAATCTTTTTTTTTTTAGTATTTCACTAAAGTCCTCTATTGTCTTATTAAGTACAGCTCTTTTTTTAAACGTGTGCATGGTTGTTTTAAGGTTTGCAATATTTACTTGAGAATTATGCTAACATGTCTCTCTCCCCATCCTTTGTGCTATACTTGTGCTATCATGGTCATTATTTCTACATACTTTGTAAACCTTCCAACACATTGTTATTATTTTTACTTTAGAGAAAAAAGTGGAATTAGAAATTTGAGAAACTAAAAAGATTAAATACATTTTATATTTACACAGACAAACACACAGGCATACATATAAGCATTTTGTTGTTGTTGTTCTTCTTTCCTTTGTGGGGATTAGTTTCCAAATAGTATTAGTTTTCCATTAGCCCTAGAGAACTTTCCTTAGCGTTCCTATAGTGCTATTACATCAAATTATTCAAAGTTTTGTTTTTGTTTGACAATATCTTTATTTTGCTTTCAGTTTGAAGAATATTTTCACTAGATAAATAACTTTGACTATTTTATTTTATTTTTTTAACTTTGACTAATTTAAAAGATTTTTTAATCACTGTCTTTTGTAATTAGATTATGGTGTGTTTAGAAACATTTTTCTTTGTCTTTATGTTACTTTGGTTTCATTGAACTTTGGAGATCTGTGAAGTCATATTTTTCCATCATTTGACAACTTTTGGCTACAATCTTCAATTTTTTTTGTCTATCCTTATCTTCTGAAACTAAACTTTTGTGTATATTACATAATTTAATTATTGTTTCACAGATCTCTTAGCACAATTAAGTTTTTTGCTCTCTACATACTATATTTTGTATAGTTTATTTTTGTTCTATCTTCAAGTTCATTCATCTTTTCTTCTATGGTATTTAATCTGATATTAAGCCTACCAGGTAAATTTTTTATATGAGAATAATCACTTTTTAACATTCCTTTCTTATATGTAAATTTCTATATTTTCTCAGTGAAATACAAAATTACTAAACACTTATTTTGCATGGTGTCTTTTTATGTGTCTCTAATCTTTATATCACTTCTACCTTAGTTTGTGTTGGGGGCTTAGTAAATAGAATTATAGCTGCCTTTTAATTATTTACCTAAGAATATACTACTAAAAATACAACCGATTTAAATTGCTAGTCTTCATTTTCCTGTTTTTCATGTCTTAATTTTGAGTGGTATTCCATTGACTTTCTGACTCCTGCTTGAACCACTTTAAGTTACTTTATTTACTTAACTGTAATAAAATCTCAATTCCTATGCATCCCCTGATTTAATCTACCAAGGAAAGAAACCCAATATGATAGAAACAGAATAGTATTTGAAGGCAAGTCTGTGAGAAAGGAATGAGTACATCTAAGATATGATTGCAAAGGCCATGAGAAAACACTTCTGGTACTAGGGAGACAAAAATGTGCTTTGATGGCAGAAGAAAAAAGGAGATCTAACATGGAAAAAAATCAAGAGAACTTTATGCTAGACCTGTATTCAAAATAAAGACAAATAAAATGAATGGCCTAATGCCTTAAGAAATCTGTATCTTAATTTGAAAGACAAAAGAAGATGAAGAAAATGATTCAAATACAGAAGGATACAGTGTTAAGAGAACACAGTAAAAAAGACTATTTATATTAGACTGGGAGGTATGGGAATGCAGCCCAAAGGGATGACACATGAGGTGAGCCTTGAAGATTAAGGAAAATTCATCCAGTCAGCAAAAGTATATTCTTGGCAGTAAAATCCATGCACATGAATACAAAAACTATGAGATAGCATGGCAGATTGGTGGAACTTCACAAAACTTGGTATGCTACATTGCATGATGTATTCAGGAAAGCACTGGCAAGCTTATGGAAAGTGCACATTTTCTCTTCAAAAATAAAGATATCTTCAAATTAATGCTGTTTATTTCCATTTTTTGTCTTTCTCATACTCTTAAGATTAGTATCATAAAATATTTGCCTCTAAGTTGTTAGAAGCTTTGGAATGTGAACATTTTGAAGAGTATTGATGGAGTGGCTGAAAGTCTATTTGGAAAGATTTCTGAATACAATAATATAAATATGCTATTATTAAACGAAATAGTAATCATGAGCCTACTGGCAGTGCTCACTTAAAAAAAAAAGATTTATTTATTTATTAATGAGAGACAGAGAGATTGGCAGAGACAGAGGCAGAGGGAGAAGCAGGCTCCCTGCAGGAGGCCGATGTGAGACTCAATCCTGGATCCCGGGGTCACGACCTGAGCCGAAGGCAGATGCTCAGCCACTGAGCCACCCAGAAGTCCCTCACTTTTTTACAGGCATTTTGGATGCCCCATGGTCATTTACTTTGTCCATGATGATGTAGGGGAAATCAAATATTTTTGCTCCTTTCAAATAATTTATTTGAAATCAAGAAAAATTCATTAGTTTTCTGTAGGCATTTGGGATTTGAAAAATTATTCATATAGTAAGATTTTAATGTTTCATATTATTGAAAGCAACTTTCTTTTCAATAATAACATGAATGTGAGATTGTTGCTTAAAAAGAGGATTGATTTTAGCTATACTGAAAGGATGAGTAGAGATGTCAGCTTTGATGGTAAGCCAGACCACAGTTACATTTTTCCCTATTTTAGTCTGTTGAAATTATATTTGTTCTACTATACATTTGACTTTCATGTAGAATAAGCAATGTGACTTAAAGAAGATAAAGGGGCTTTTTTCTAGCTAACGTTATACTGAGGATGGCATTATTCATTTGGCTCAAAAATATCTGTTAATAACAGTAAAAGATGATGTGAAGCTGCATTGAAATTCTGACACAAGCTTTTTGTTATGTGCTATTGAAGTGACAGGATAAAAGGGGCCTCCAAATGTAGTTCTAGAAAGTAAGGAAAGTGTTGGATGAACTTTGGCCATTGTTGCAGTCGTTAAAGGTATTTTTTAAAAATCATTTTTATTTATAGGATAAGGTAATATGTAGAGTCTGTCAAGGCAGAAGGAATACTTAGCTGTAAGGATTTAATGATTTCAAAGGAAAGTACTCCCCAACTGCAAATCACCATCTATAGACAAATTGTAGGTCTGTGTAGTGGAGCTTCCCATTTTCCTTGCATAAGTCACAAGTGACACATGAATTTTACATCTGATGTGAAAATATATACAGTTATGGCTCCTTTGTGATTTGCACAATAAAAGAAGGAAACATTGTATATCTTTGCTAGAAACTAAAAGAACTAAGTTTTATAACTTTTCTTTAAGAAAGCACATTAAAAAAATCATAAAAAAGCTATTGAAAAGTATTTTTCTTTTATGATCTCATATCCCCCCTGCAAAAAATAAAAAAATAAAAAAATAAAAAAGAGAGAGAGAGAAAGAAAGAACAAAATCAATCACTAATGTGGGTAATCATAATATGCAAAATGTTTGAAGGTAAAAGTTTTCTTTGTAAAAGTCTGGAAATTTTCAGGGGCAGAGAAAATGATGCCTGGTTCTTTTTTGAGACCCCCCTGTCTCAGCCATCAAATAATCTGACTGATTGGCATTTTTTTTCCTTTGGAGAAGAAATTAACTGCATTTAACTAAGTATAAGCTCTAGATCCCTCTGCTTTATATTCTTGACCAACGTCAAGATTCTTGACTCATAGCCTTCCCATGGTATGATTTCTGCTTAGGATCTAAGAGTCACAGCTCAGAATATGTTGTCCCATCATTTTTAATTACCTTAGACAAAGAATCAAATTCAGGTAAAAAAAACTTGGTAGTCTTTTTGAGATATCGGCTATGGCCTTTATGTTTTTACCATTGTTTTATAAAATTTACTTATTTTCCTAGCATTAAAATTAATAATGGGGGCACCTGGGTGGTTCAGTTGGTCAAGCATCTGCCTTTGGCTCAGGTCATGATCCCAAGGTCTTGGGATCAAGCCTGCATCAAGCTCTCTGCTCAGCAGGGAGCCTGCTTCTCACTTTCCCTTAGCCTGCCACTCTGCCTACTTGTATTCTCTGTCAAAAAAATAAAATCTTTAAAAAATAATAGTACAGTGAAAACAATGAATTCTGGGGTCAGCTTGTGTACCAAGTATAGGCAATTAGATGCATTCCTTTCCACATGTGGTTCTGTCCAGGTGCTTCTTATCCTTCAAATCAGAGATTCTGGAATCTAGCCACACAAGGAGGACTCAAAAGGATCACATGCCAGATTATCTTTGCCAAGAAACATTAGATTCCTTAATTAGGTATGCAGATAGCTGAAGGAAGTTTTTGGAATTATGCTATATTCATTCATTAAACAATTATACATGATGTGCCTACTATTTGCTAGGCTTTGCAATAGATGTTAAAGTTATAATGGTGAACATGATAGATATGGAACTTTCATGTAAATAGTTGGGTAATGACTTAAAGACATGACTTAGAGAAAGTACAGAGATAGGAACACCCAATTGAAGATCTGCGAGGCAGAAAACACTTCCTTAAGCAAGTAAACTTCATACTTGAAGAATGAATTAGAATTATCTAGGCAGAGATAATCTTCAAAGAATAGTTAATGGCATTGGGAGTAAGAGTGAAAATGTATTTAAGGAGCCAGTGTTTCTTTGGCAAGAAGCCTGAAGAGGATCACAGGGGGGGAGTATAAAATGCCTTAAAAATAATTTTAAAGATTTTGGATTTTTCCTACTTGTACTGAAAATCATTGAAGTGCTTTAAGCAGGAGTGTAATGTTTATATTTTACGTAGGATAGGGCTCTGCAAACTTTTTTTTTTTTTTTTTTTTTTTTTTTTTAAGAGAGAGCTACTAAGCATTTTAGGCTTGCAGGTCAGTTATAAGTAGTAATTCAATTCTGCCACTGTAGTGTGAAAGCAGATATAGGCAATACATAAGTGAATGGATATGAGTGTGCTCTAATAAAATTTGTTTATAAATAAAGGTGACTAGGCTGTGGTCCCTAGTTTGTCAATCCAATTTAAGATAATCTGTATTCAGCAAGAAGAATGCACTAAAAAATAACACTATTAGGAATAGGGAGAAACATCAGGAGCCAGACAAATCTACATGAAAGATGACTCTAGTGCAGACAAAGATAATGGAGTGGGAATAAGAAGTAAATATTTGAGATAGTTAAGGAGTAAGGGCATCTGGGTGGGTCTGTTGGTTAGGCGTCTGACTCTTGGTTTTGGCTCAGGTTATGCTCTCAGGGTCCTGGGATCGAACCCCACAATGGGCACTGCCCTCAACAGGGAGTCTGCTTCTCTCCCTTCCTCCTTCCTCTCCCTAGCCCCAGGCTTGCATATTCTCTCTCTCTAAAACAAATCTTTTTTTTTTTTTTTTTTTTTTTTTTTTAAGATATTTAAGGGATGCCTGGGTGGCTCAGTGGTTGAGCATCTGCCTTCAGCCCAGGGCTTCATCCTGGAGTCCCTGGATTGAGTCCCACATGGGGTTCCCTGCAGGGAGCCTGCTTCTCCCTCTGTCTGTGTCTCTGCCTCTCTCTCTCTCTCTCTGTCTCTCATGAATAAATAAATAAAGTCTTAAAAAAAAAAAGAACTTAAGAAGTAGAAAGAACTAACAAAACTTGATACTAGATAGAGTTTGAATGAGAAAAAAAAGGGTGACCACAACAGTTTCTGGGCTTGTAGCTTGACTGTAATAAAAGGAGAGAATATGAACTGGGCTCTTATTATATGCCAGACACTATTCTAAGAACTTTGTATATTTACTTCATTGAGTTTATTTATTCTTCCCTCCCTCCCTCTTTCCTTTCATTCCCTTCTTTATATTGTGGTAAGAACACCTAACATGAGATCTACTCTCTTAACAAATTTTTAAGTTTCCAAAGCAATACTATTAAGTATCAGCACAGTGGCATACAGCAAATCTCTAAAATTTAACCGTTTTGCATAAGTTTATACACATTCAATAATAATCCCCATTTTCCTTCCTCCTCAGCCTCTGTCAACCACTGTTCTATTCTTTGCTTCTATATATTTGTTTTATATGCCTCATTGTAAGCAGTATCATTCAGTATTTGTCCTTTTGTGATGCTTTTCCACTTAGTATACTGTTCTCATGTTTAATCCATATGGCAATATACCCTTCCTTTTTAAGGCCAAATAATATTCTGTTATATGCATATACCACCATTTCCTCATCCATTTATTAATGTGCATTTAACAGTAGATGTGCCATTTTACACTCCCACCCACAATGTATAAGGGTTTCAATTTCTTCACATTTTCACCAACACAAGTCCTCTTTTTTTTTTTATTTTTACAATGTTTTATATAATAGCCATTCTAATAGGGTAGTGTGATATCTCATTGTATTATTTGTGTTACACCAAAGATAAGCGATGTTAAGGATCTTTTCATGTTGCTAATTTGCATGTCTTCTTTGGAGCAAAGGCTCTTCAAATTCTTTGCCATTTTTAAATATTATTATTATTTGTTTTCTTCTATCAGGTTAAGGAGTGCCTTATATTTTTTGATATTAGCTCCTAATCAGATACATGATTTGCAAGTATTTTCTCCCATTCTGTAGACTGCATTTTCATTTTATTATTTTCTTTACTGTGTAAAAGCTTTTTAGATTGATGTAGTCCTGCTTATTAACTTTGCTTTTATTGCTTGTGCTTTTAGTGTCATATCCAAGAAATCATTCCCAGATCAACATCATGAAGATTTTCTCCTATGTTTTCTACTAAGAGTCTTACAATTTCAGGTATTACATTTAAGTCTTTGATTCATTTTATTTGAAATCAGGAAGTGTTATGCCTCCAACTTGGTTTTTCTTTCTCGGGATTGTTTTTTTTTTTTTTTTTTTTTTTTGGGGGGATTGTTTTTGTTATTTGGAATCCCTCATGAATTTTAGAGTTTTATTCCCATTTCTAAAAAAAAAAAAAAAAAAAAAAAAAAAAGTCCTTGAAATTTTACTGAATATGTAGAATGTTTTAGAATGTCTTCTAATGTATAAGACAAAATGTCTTCTTTTATTTCCTTCACAAATATTTCATAGTTTTCAGTGTACAAGTCTTCTATCTCTTTAATTAAGTTTATTCCAAGTATTTTCTTCTTTTTGGTGCTATTGCAAATGGGATTGTTTTTTTAAATTTCCTTTTTAGATCGTTTGTTTTTATTGTGTAGAAATACAACTGATTTTTGTAGTTTGATTTTGTATACTGAAACTTTACTAAATGCATGTATTAGTTCTAACAACTGTTTTTTGTGTGTGTGTGTGTGGAATTTTTAGATTTTTTTAAGGATATAAAATCATCATCTGCAAACAGATAATTTTGCTTCTCCCTATGTGATTTAGATGACTTTTATTCATTTTTCTTGTCTATTGCTCTGAGAATTTCAGTATTATCTTGAATAGAAGTGGTAAGAGTGGGCATCCTTACTTTCTTTTTGATTTTGGAGGAAACGTTACAGTTTTTCACCATTGGTAGAATGTTAGCTGTTGGTTTTTCATATATAGCTTTTAATATGTTAAAGTAATTCCCTTCGATTCCTAGTTTGTTGAGAGTTTTTTTTTCATGAAAAGATATTGAATTTTGTCAAATGTTTTTTCTGTATCTAATGAGATGTGATTTTTATTCTTCATTCTGTTAATGGAGTGCATCTTAGTAATTGATTTTTTATATGTTTGATCATCCTTGCATCCCAGAGGTAAATCTCATTTGGTTATATAATTCTTTTATATAGTTATATAATTCTTTTAATATGCTTTTCAATTTGGTTTGTTAATATTTTATTGATGATTTTTGTATCTATCTTCATCAGGGATTTTGGTCTGTTGGTTTTCTTGTGTATCTGTGGCTGGCTTAGACATCAAATAGCGTAATGCTGTCCTGATAAGAACTTGGGAGTGTTTACTCCTATTTAATCTTTTAGAAGAGTTTGAGAAGGATTTTCATTAATTCTACTATAAATATTTGATAAAATTCACCGCTGAAGCCATATGTCTGGGATTTTCTTTGTTTGGAGGATATTGATTACTGATTTAATCCCTTGGCTAGTTATTGACCTGTTAAGATATTCCATTTTTATTATTTAGTCTTTGTAGCTTCCATGTTTCTAGAAATTTATCAATTTCTTCTAGATTATACAATTTTTTAACATATAATTGTTCATAGTAGTCTCTACAGATCCTTTTATTTTTGTAGCATCAGTTTTAATGTTTTCTCTTTCATTTCCTATTTTATTAATATGAATCTTCTTTCTTATTTTCTGAGTCTATTGGCTTATCAATTTCATTTATCTTTTCAAAAAGCCAACCATTAGTTTTGTTTATTTATTTTTCTGTTCTGTGTTTCATATATATTTGCCCTAATCTAAAATTTCCTTCCTTCTGCTAATTTTGGGTTTAGTTCATACTTCTTCAAGTTTTTGAGCTGTGAAATTAGGTTGGTTACTTAACTTTTTTTTTTTTTTTTGGTTTGTAATGTATTTCTTATCATAAACTTCCCTCCTAGTACTCCTTTTCTGCATCTCATAAGTGTGTTCATATGTTGTATTTTGTTTTTATTTATCTCAAGACATTTTCTAAGTTTTATTTTGAATATTTTCTTTGACCAATTGATTGTGTTTGGTGTGTTGTTTGTTTTCCATTTATTTGTGATTTTTCCAGTTTTCCCTTCTGTTATTGCTAGTTTCATTCCACTGTGGTGGAGATTATATTAGGTATCATTTCAGTCTTAATTTTTTTAAGCATTGGCTTGTGGCCTACTATGTGATCTATGTGGAGACGGTTCCATGTGTGCTTGGTAAGAATGTATATTCTCCTGCTGTTGGGTGGAATGTATATACGTATAGGACCAAATGGCTATTTGGTCTATTATATTGTTCACATCTGCTGTTTTCTTTTTGGTTTTCTGTCTGGATGTTCGTTATTGATAGTGGAGTACTGAAGTTTCCTATCTTTTTTAAGATTTATTCTTTCTATTAGAAAGAAAGAGGGGCAGCCCGGGTGGCTCAGTGGTTTGGCGCCGCCTTCAGCCCAGAGTGTGATCCTGGAGTCCAGGGATCGAGTCCCACGTCGGGCTCCCTGCATGGGGCCTGCTTCTCCCTCTGCCTGTCTCTCTCTCTCTCTCTCTCTCTCTGTCTTCCATGAATAAATAAATAAATAAATCTTAAAAAAGAAATAAAGAAAGAAAGAGAGAAAAAGAGGGGTGGGGGATGGACAGATGGAGAAAGAGAATCTCAGGCAGATTCCTCACTGAACTTGGAACCTGATGTGGGGCTTGATCTCACAATCCTGAGATCATGACCTGAATGTAAATCAAGAATTGAACACTCAACCAACTGAGACATCCAGGTGCCCCTTAAAGTTTTCTATTATTATTGTATTGTTGTTTATTTCTCCTTTCAAGTTTGCTTTTTGTATTTAAATGCCCTGATACTGGGTGCATATATATTTATAATTGCTGTATCTCTTTAAACTCTTAATTTGGATAAATATGTAATCATAATAAATCCATACTCTTGTGATAAATTCTCAGTAATAGTTATTACAAACAATACATTGCTAAGAGGAAACCTAAAGCTACTTAATATGTTTTATTTCCTAATTAAATTTAGAAAAGGATAAGAAACATACATTTTTCTCTCTAGAACATTTCTAGTTGTTTTTATTTGTAACCTTGTCATTTTGAATCATTTCCCATTTTGGCTAGTTTTAAGAGATTAAAGTTGATAATAATACTTAAAATAGTTCAAGGTAAAATAAAATATAATTGCTTAATATATTTAAAAAAACTAAATTCAAATTAATATAATAACTAAGTTCCATTGCAGAAAAAAATAGCACTCAAATAGTGCTATTTAATGCACTCAAATAGATACCCTGATTTTCTGTACCTAATCATCCTACAATAACATTCTTAGAATGACTGTCTTCTCAGAATCTTCATTCCCCAAGTCCCTGAACCACTGTTTCAAGTAAAATCTCTGCTCTCTTGTGTATCTTTCCATCAATTAGTTAGAGATACAATAACATTGATCTTAGCAGCTACCAGAATTTTATGTAAACCTACTGTCTATACACTGGTGGAGTAGAAAGTATAATAGATAAATAGCAATGCATTGGGGATCCTAGACCTAGTTTTGTGATTTTATGGGAGACTCTTGGCAGTTGTTTAATTTCTACCTAGGTCTTAATTTATTGAATGATTGTATTTGGGAAATGTGGCTTTTCTGGTTCTTGATTCATCTATGATTCTTGGACTATTAACAACTATAGAGCTATTATTAACTGAGCTTTGACTTTGTTTGCAAATTTTTATTTGGTATCTTGTTTAATTTTCACAGAAGCCTAAGATGTACGTTTAATTTTGTATATTTTATGAGTAAGAAAACTGACAGAGAAAGGAGAACACTTTTACACTGTAGTGGAAATGCAAACTGGTACAGCCACTCTGGAAAAGTGTATAGGTTTCTCAAAAAGTTAAAAATAGAAGTACCTTATGATTGAGTAATTGACTACTATGTTTTTACTCAAAGGATACAAAAATACTGATTCAAAGGGATATATACACCCAGATTTTTATAGCAGTATTATTAACATAGCCAAATGTGGAAAGAGCCCAAGTGTCCATCAACTGATAAAGGGATTATGAAGATGTGATACACACACACACACACACACACACATACACAATGGAATATTAGTCATAAAAGAGAATTGCCATTTGCCATTTGCAATGATGTGGATGCAGCTAGAAAGTAATATGCCAAATGAAATGTCAGTCAGAGAAAGACAAATACCATATGATTTCACTCATATGTGGAATTTAAGAAACAAAACAAATGACATAAGGGGAAAAAAGAGAGCAGAAAACCATAAACAGATTCTTAACTATAGAGAACAAACTGAGGATTGCTAGAGGGGAGGTGGGGGGATGGGTTAAATAGATGATGGTATTAAGGATGGCACTTGTGATAAGCACTGGATATTACATATAAATGATGAATCATTAAATTCTACTCCTGAAACTAATATTACACTGTATATTAACTAACTGGAATTTAAGTAAAAACTTAACAATACAAAAAAAGAGAAATTAAGCAATCCTCTATCAACAAAGGAAAGATAACTCTAAAGCCATTATTTTTGTGCATTTCAAATATACATATTTATGTATATTATCTCTGGCTCTTTAGGGTATTTATAAAGAAGAGATGGAGAGAAGTGGACAAATGAGATTTATGGAATATATGGCATGTTTGTATTTCACAGTAGATTATATGAATCTGTGTCATAATTTAATCTCTCAGATGGTTAAAATACCTTGCTGATGAGATAACATGTTAGTGAGAAGATTATGGCTTTCATGTACTCTTAGGATAGTAAATTCTGTTCTCTACTACAGCCATATTCTTTTTAAATGGGTAGTGCAAAAGTACACCAAACATGAAAACACATATTATTGATTATATGATTGATTTTATTAGTACAAATTAATTATATTTCTCCTTACCATAACCTCTATTAAAGTTCAAAGCAAGACCAGAACAATTAGTGAGGATTTACACTTATTCAATTAATAATTAGGAGCACGATGTTTTGAATTAAAGTATAGAATAAGCCTTAATACTCTATTTGTTAAAGATTTTATTTATTTATTCATGAGAGACACAGAGAGAGATAGGCAGAGACATAGGCAGAAGGAGAAGCAGACTCCCTGCAGAAAGCCTGGTGTGGAACTCAATCCTGGACCCTAGGGTCATGCCCTGAGCAAAGGCAGATGCTCAACTGCTGAGTCACCCAGGCATCCCTACTCTATTTTTTTTTTTAAGTAGGCGACATAAGCAGATATTGAACAATTATTTAACATACAATATTAGTCATTATTTTGTTGTAAAGATATAATGAAAGGGCTGTGGATATTTATTTCCAATCTTTACATGTTTAAAGTTTACATGATTTATTAGAACATTTTTTAGTCCACAAAAGCAAAGAGGCACAAATAGTCAATGAATCATATAAAGGGTAGATTACTCCATAGTCTACCTCAGTTATGGAGAAACAGAGTTTCAAATTTGCCTTTCAGTGTCCCTTTTTTTTTTCTTTTTTAATTGTACCACATATGTACCTACATTTCAGTTGCATTTTTAAAAATATTGTATTACCTATCGACTCTAAAGTCACTGAGGCCCTTTTTAGTCAAGAAGAATCCAGCCCATATTGTAATTAAAACCAGAATATGGCACAAGCCTTTTTTGTTTGACCATTGTTTCCCTATACCCAGATCATTATAGCTCTTATGGCAATAGTTATGAAGCTATTAAAACTAATGGTGAAGTAGTATTTATCTATTTTGTATATATTTTTCTAAATATGTGACTCTTGGTACTTAAGATTTTGGCCTCTTGTTATTCTCTTACTTGGTATATCAAATCTGATGCTGAAATGATGATATAAAATATTTAAATATTATCAACCGAAGTAAAAATGTTACTCTTCACTTATGGAATATTATTTCTAGAAAACAGTCTTTAAACTCATGGGGAAAAAAGGAAGATTTTAATCTGGAAGCATATTTCAGAATGATAAAACTGACAAAAAATCTCATATTTCACATCAATAGAAATGTTGTTATAGATTCAGAGTTTCTTTGGACTGTTAAGTCTCATGGCAATATATATTATTAGTAGAAATCCAGAGAGTGAATTTTCTACAATCCATTTTTAGTTAAAACTATGACAAGCTAAATGGTATCAGTGAGAGTTAAGTATATAGAATGCTAACATTCCTGGTTTAGGAAAAGCTTCAGAAATGGACTGTATCTTGGTGGGTAATTCATAAAGAATCAAAATATTGGATAATAGACAATTGAATTAAAATATTCAATGCTTCACAAAAATTTCAGAGAGCTAGGGTAAAAAAAGACTTAACATGTAATTGGCAGGATTTTACATGTTGAATATCTTAATGAAACCTAATAGTAACTTTATGTGGTAGATATTGTTATTTCTAGTTTACAGATTTTGAAAATGAGATTCAAAGTGACGGGCACTGAGGGGGGCACTTGACAGGATGAGCACTGGGTGTTATTCTGTATGTTGCCAAATTGAACACCAATAAAAAATAAATGTATTATTAAAAAAAAAACAAAACAAAGTGGGTAACTCATCTGATATCATATAGCCACTAAATAATTGAATTGATATTTGAAATTAAGTATCTCAAACTCCCAAGCTGTTGTTTTGTCCTGCCACTTGGCACTGAAAAAAATCTGCTTCAACTATAGAAGATTTATAGGTTCTTATGAATTTAATCTGTGTGTGTGTTTAGAATTGTAGGAAATTAGATAACTACTTTTTTACTTTTTCTGTTTTAAATTCTCCTGAAGGAAGGATTTGGTCAAAGAAATGTTCTATTATCTTTTTCTTGCTAGGGTTTGGCCATAACTTTTTTCTAATAAAGGTAAAGCATACTACATTCCATATGGAGATTGTTTTATTTCTAACTTCTCAGTTTTATGAAGATGGTTAAGGTAGTCTTACTTTTGAGTAACTACAAATGACTGAGAAGGAAACAGCTAAAAATTGACAAAAATATGTGACAAAAATGGATCTCAAAATATTGGACATCAGGCTGGAAAAGATAATGATCCCTGAAATAAGTTAAATAAGCACTTGGAGCATATAACTAACTGACTCAGTTTGCTCCCTGGGCAAAATTGGGAAGACTCAGGCAAAACTCAACTGCCTTCTCGAGCCGAGGACATGGGTCTGGAAGTCTGGGGAAGCTAAGGCAGCTAGAATTCATAGACTTTGGAGAGGAGAGCCACACGGAGAAAATGTTAGGGATCCACAGAAGACCTTCCATGGGTATTGTTTAGTACTTATCAGCATATGTATATGAGGAAACTACTTACAGATGGAAAAGGGCATCCTAAAAGGATTGGAAGAAACAGTGTCCAGAATTTGCCCAGAACAGGAATAGTTTCTACCCTGATAGCCAGAGTGGACAATGTCATAATTTAGGAGCCATTTGCTAGTGCACTAAGAAGTCTTGCCTTAGTGGTGGGGGAAAAAAAGTACCCCTAAACTAATTGCTGCCCATGTCTTTAAAAAAGGACAAAAGAAAATCCTGAGTGAATCATATTGTTTCCAAGTTGGTTGATCACATCTCAGAACAAAGATCAAGAATATAAAAATATACGACATCCAACAATGTAAAATTCAAATATCTGGCACCAATAAAAAATTGCAGATATGCAAAAAAATAAAAACTTATAACTCATAATAGGAACAAAATCAATGAACTGAAATGAACACAAAAAGAATACATATGATAGAATTATTAAACCAGAACTTTAAGCAGTTATTTCAATTAGGATACATATATTCAAGTACTTAGAGAAAATATGCTATTTAGGGAGAAATAAAAGCTTGTGTGCATACAAAAATTTGTAAACAAATGTTCAGAAAGTTTAATTGGTAATAGATGAAACTTGGGGGCAACTGAAATGTCTATCAACAGATGAATACATGAACACATTTTGATGCAGTCATAAAATAGAATACCACTCAGCAGTATCAAGGAGTGAACTACTGACATACCCAACAACTTGTGTGAAACTCATAATGATTATTCTAAGTAAAAAAAGTCAGAAAAAGAAAGTGTATATTGTGTTATTGGTTAAATAGGACTTTAGAAAAATGCAAACTAATCTATAGCAACAGAACACAAATCAAATCAGTGGTTTCCTGGGGTTAGGAATGCATAGATAGGAAGAAGGGAAATAGGACAAATGTACATGCAGAAATTAACTACAGGTATGTTCATATTATGGCTATGTGAAGGTTCATGGACATATACATGTTAAAATGTATCACATTGCATACTTTAAACATTTTGTCACATGCCAGTTATATCCTTAATCAAGCTTTTAAGAAGCAGTCTGAAGAAATGCTTGGGAAGTACATTTAATTTACCTAATTGGGTTTCTGACTTAATATATTTTATTTTATCTACACATTTAAATCACTGAAAGTGTGTTAGAATATGAATTCTTAAGTATGCTTCAAGTAAAAAATGTTCTTGTTGAAAAAAAATAAAGAATATGTATTTTTTCCATTATACTCCCCTAACTCAAAAATGAAAACAAAACAAAAAAACTAAGGTGGTATCTACTTTATGCTTAATCTCTTTAGATACTACTTTTTATGTTTCCTCTATTTTCTCTTATTTATGACATACAGTCAACAAAATGAGGTCAGAGACTCCAGAAATGATTAAGAGAATGGGCAGAGGGATTATTCTGGACTCCTTTATATTTCAATCCCCAATTTTTAAAGATATTTATGTATGGAATCTCACAGATGACATGGCTGGAAGTAACAGAGACTGTTGATGCTACAAAAAATGTGTTGATTTAATGCAATAAAATATGCAGTCAACAACCATCTTTCTAATAGCTTTTGAATGCTATAGGGGATATATTTTATTTATTAACTCAGATTTTAAAAATTAAACTGTATATAAATGGAGGAGGAACATGTCATTGACTTGATCATTATGTTAAGGTTGAACCTATGCTACTTTAGCTTTAATTCACTCTAATTCATCAGATCTAAGCTATCTCTGATTATAAGAGGCAACATTATTTTAAGAATTGCTAAGAAAGTGCTCACTTCGGCAGCACATATACTAAAATTGGAACGATACAGAGAAGATTAGCATGGCCCCTGCGCAAGGATGACACACAAATTCGTGAAGCGTTCCATATTTTTTGAGCACTGGGTGTTATTCTGTATGTTGGTAAATTGAACACCAATAAAAAATAAATTTATAAAAAAAAAGAAA
The DNA here is from genome assembly GCF_011100685.1 of Canis lupus familiaris. Lineage (NCBI taxonomy): Eukaryota > Metazoa > Chordata > Mammalia > Carnivora > Canidae > Canis > Canis lupus. The sequence continues at coordinate 1,536,027 of NC_049242.1, forward strand.
AAAAAAAAGAATTGCTAAGAAAGAAAACATTGCCAATTAAACTACGACATACCAACAATTGTAATATAAATCTGGATTACATAGATCCTTTTAAAAATTGTATGCTTTGGGGTGTATATTTATACTTTCTCTCAGTAGAGTTGGCTAAGTGTAATGGAATTACATGAAGGTGGAGATTAGAAGATATTCTTCCCCTATGTATCTGTGTAAGAAACACTGATATGTGTTTTTCTTTCAGAAATGTTGAAAGGGCTACATTTCTCTGTAGGAATGTATAAAACAAATGACCTGATTCATAATGTGCCTTCCTTTAAGAAAATGGCCATAAATAAGACATTCTAAAAGTTGTAACCATATTTATTCAATCCCCAAAAGAAAATAAGGTAACAGAAATGACCAAAAGTACTTATTATTTGCCTTTTGTACTATAACAGCAGCTGACACATATCACCATTGACTATCACTTTTGTAGCTATTGGATATCAGGGTATCAGCTAAATTATTCTTCACACTAAAAATATTATTATAAAGACTTGACATGAAACCGTTCTGCACCATATAGCCACCAATAAAAACGATGACAGAAGAAGGTAGGTGTTGCTATATTGCAAATGAAAAAAAATAAAGAAAAAACAAGATGGCAAGTGTTTAATTTATGTCTTAACATAAATTAACATTATGTCTTTCTTGAGATATCCTTTCTGTGGACTTAATACTTTATTCACATACATAACATACATGCACACATTTCACTTGTACAGAAAAACATTGAACTTAATTACACTAAATGTTAACATATACAAATGACTCTACCACTGAAAATCAAGCACACAGCTAAGAACAATTAATGCAAAAATCATCAAACAAGAAAAATAAAAAATAAAAAGAAACCCTTTACTTCCCTGTCATATGAAATAGAAAATGTTTATATAGAATGAAGAATCATAAAATGATTTATCTAAGGCAACAATGCATAAGATATAAGACAATTCTGATTATACATTATATGTGCAGATACCTTTCATTTAATTGCATATTTTAAAAAGTTCTTTAGATTCAGAACATAGAAGTGAAGAATGTGAAATTGTAATGCTTTAACTTCACAGTAAGTTGTTTTACAATAAATGTTATTGCAGGGATAAATAAAAGCTAGCTAATGTTAACTGTAAGTAAAGGCATAGGAGATGGTTTTGAGATGGTTCAATTAACATCCTTATCCCTATGACTTCACCCTCCAACCTCTTATCTTTTTTATTTTCTTAAGATTGATTGATTGATTGATTTATTGATTGATTATAAGCAGGGGGACAGGCAGAAGGAAAGGGAGAGAGAAAATCTCAAGTAGACTCCACGCTAAGTGCAGAACTCAACATGGACTCAATCCTATGACCCTGAGATCATGATCTGAGCCAAAATCAAAAGTCAGATGTGAAAAAAAAAAAAGTCAGATGTGTAACTGAGCTAATTAGTTGTCCTCACCTATCTTATCTTAATGGCATCTATTTCCAAGTTTTATTGTGCCCTGAGAGAGATATTCTAAAGACAAAGATGGAATTATGTCTCTGGTTAGTTATTTGGTAAGAATATTAGTGTGAACAAATGAGCTTTAAAATGGGGTCTTCTGTGTCTTGGTGTCATGGAAATCAAAAATATAAGGGAAAGTTTTTTCCTATATCAAATATTAGACAAAGACTAAAGACATAGAGATACGATGCACCCTCCAAACTTCAGAGTAAATTCTGAACTGAGAAGAATAAGACATACCAGAATTGATGGGATTAGATATTCATAGACATATTTCTTGACACCACACTGTAGAAAGTAATTTCTGGAAATGAGATTACTGAGGCTAAGGTCCTTTCCTAAAACCCAAAGGAAACCACCAATTTAAATATGTAATTAATAAAATAAAAATTTTGCCTAGAAATTGTTATACATTGTTATGAGGTTGTTAATACTAATAGCTTTTGTGTTATAAAAGCTTTTTATTTTTTAATTGGTAAAGCATATCAGAAAACTAGATAGTAATATGAGTAATAAGAAAATTAGTTTCTCCTTAACACTATCCAGAGATGTTTTTAATCATATTAGCAGGTGCATATATACAGATATATTTTGAGAAGAAAAAGACAATCCTTCAGTTTATAGTGGCTTAATAGTTATGGTCCTTTGAGAAGTTCATTCTCTTTGTTCTAACTCTGCTTAGAGGCCATCAACTTTGTAGTCATGTTTCTATTGAGGGCATTGTTTATTTCTGTAAATAACTAGACCTGGTTACTAGTTAATTATCACAGTTTCTTTTCTGATTTATCAGAGTGACTTTGGTGGGAAACTCCAATCATCTAGGACCCATTTATCAAATGTAAAAATTGTATTTCTGAAATTTGGACATATAGGAACATACACTACTGCATCAGACTTCATCAAGGTGAAGTCATCCTCTGGTGTGCAGCTAAATAGGACCACTTTGTTTTTAGTTTTACAATCTAAGTGCCTATGCATATGTGATCTCAGGCTCAGAATTCTTTAATATGTTACTTCATTTCTCCTTCCCCATGAGCTTATATGCATACCTATTATATTGATGAATGATTTAATTCCTTGCCATCAACTTGTCTTCTATGTCACTCACTCTTTCTTCCACCTCATTAACCCTAGCAGTTAGGACATCTAGTTTGGATTGCATCTCATTTAACTGATTTTTAATTCCAGCCTGATTAGATCTAAATTCTGCAGTAACAAAGTCTCTAGAGTCCTTTATGCTTGTTGCCAGAGCCACCAGTAGCTTTATAATTGTGCTTCTGAATTGAATTTCTGACATTGAATTGAAATCCAAATTCTGTAACCCTGTGGCAGAGAGTACTGTTTCTGTTTCTTTCTGTTGTGGTGAGTTCTTCCTTCTAGTCATTTTGTTCAGTGTAGAGTGGCTGTATGAGCAGGCTGAGTAAAGAATATCAACCATGACCTAAGTAAATTTCCCCCTAGATGATTCTTGCTAGAAGCAAAAACTTTTCTCTCTGTAGTGTTCCGACTGTTCGTAGGTATTCAGGATGTTTTGAAAGTTATTTAGGTAAGTTGGTGGGACCAGGTGAGTTGAGGACTCCTACTCTTCCTGAATGATTTAATTCAATGAATGTTCACTTTGTACCAACTAAATGGGAATGGATTTAAGACATTTGTGATTAACATGTGATGATGAAAAGGAAGAAAAAGTTAAAGAAAATTTAAGAGTTTATACTTTGAGTAAGTGCCTCAGAGGTCACCTCCAATGACAATGAAAACTACTTATGTAGGTAGATGAGGGATGGGTGTGGTAGCTGTATAAGAGTTGGGGTTCTAGGAACATGGTCTGAACCAACACATTGTGGAACAAGGGACTGAATAATCTTTAAATGGAATAAACTAAGAGATGAAGTTGGAATCAACAACCAAAATAAAAGTCCAAAAGAAGTATTAGGCTGAATGAGATAGAGAGTGATATGAAAACTAAGGAGTAAAGTCCTGGGAACTGTAGGAAACGGAATTATAAAATGCCTATATCAGAGCATTTCTGCTTTTTATCAAAGCAGAACTTGGAGAAATTCTCAAGACTGGTGGAACATCAATACAGTAATTTTTTTCAAGGACATCTCTAGTCTAATTTGTAGGGAAGAAATGAACTTGGGGGATTTTTATTTTGTTTTTTATTTTTTTAAGATTTTATTTATTCATGACAGACACACAGAGAGAGGCAGAGACATAGGCAGAGGGAGAAGCAGGCTTCATGAAGGGAGCCTGATGCAGGACTCCATCCCAGAACCCCGGAATCACAACCTGAGCCAAAGGCAGACGCTCAACCATGGAGCCACCCAGTGTCCCTTGAAAGATTTTTAAGTGGCTGAGAGTTTGGGATACAAGGTCTTAGAGAGGACAATGATGATGCTTAAGGGGGAATACTTGGCTACTAATGTTAGGGAGAGGAAAGTGCCAAGGAAGGAATATCATATTAGAAAAATAATACATGTTTATGATGTATTCAAATTTTCAGTTACTGAAATGAAAAATGCAAAATTTAAAAACATAAATACTAATGGCCTGCTTTTAGCAATGCCTGGTATCTGAATTTCCAACTTAGTATCAAATCATTCTGAGCTTTGCATTTGAAAACATCTTTATATTCTAAATTCATCTTTACCTACTGGACAAATTTTGATGCTGCTCTTGGTCAAACAATTCCAATATGGTAAGAATAAACATATACCAGATAGGCTTAGTCCATACATAGTACAATGAATAAGTAAGACACATGCCCCCTTTTTAGAATCTATATACTGGCTACCTTTAAAAATTAAGATTCTCATGAAACATATCAACCAGAATGAGACCTCAAAAAAGGAGATTCCAGCACATTTGCTCTTATACAAATACACTTTAAAATCAGTAATATGGGTGTTAAATTACTATTTGAAGAGATAATCATTGGACAAAAAATTTAAATTTCTAGTAGAATATTCAGTGGGAATTTGTAGGTGATTGATTACATAAAATTTATGGAAATCCACACTAGATGAGTTCAAAATAAGGACACTGAAGTCAGAAGAATAAAGAATTTGCCTAAATTTACTACTGTTTTTAATCCATTGAGGAGACATGCCAGAGATGTAGTTAAAATTTAACTGAGATATCAAATCACCTAGTATGAGGTAGAATGTCAGTTTTGAGTATACTGAGATTTGGGGTAACTTTTTAATTTTTTTTTCTGCTTTTGCTACACTAAAGGCTCTCTCAGATATCAAGATTATGTATGTGGTGAATTTTGTGGGGTGTGGGATAGGAGTTGCAAACCTCTGATGGATAATACCAATTCTTTATAATCTCTTTATGAATGTTATCATCCAAACAGTTTATTAATCCCACAATCAACATTCAGTAGAAGAGGTTATTCTATGAAAACTCCAGGGAGATTCACTCAAAATTAAGCTGTTGGATAACTCTAAACTAATCCAAGTAAAAATCTCAGTCATTTTGGGATTGTCTTCTGCTTTGTGCCATTGGTGGCTTGTCCTGCATACTAATGTTCTTTACTCTTGATATGCAAGATCAAGATTTGCTATGATAAAGCCAGAATTACTTATACCAACTGAAAATTGGCATGGTAAATTTAGAAGAGTATTTAGTTTCAGAAGCTGGTTCTGCCTCTCTTGCTTGCTATGTGAGGCCCTGCACAAATATGTAGCTTTCTCTGGTGAGGCAAATTGGTCCTACCTTCTTCCTGGAAAAGGTAGAACTTATGATGCTACCTAACTCTGACTCCAAATGTGAATAATTCTGCAAATTATTGGTCCTGTTTACCCAGAGATAGTGGACACCTTTGAATGCAAAAGCAAATAAGTAAGTAAAATACATAGTTGACATTATGGAAGGGCATTGGAAATATGAAGAGCACCAAGTGAAGAAGCACAAAGCATTAGCTTGGCTTTGCTGGTCAAGCCCTTTCCTGTGGAGTCTCAGTTTTCCATTTACAAATTCATATTGGGCTGTATGACCTATTCATTTGGGTACTTTCTGAAATGAGGATGCATCCTTGGTCTCAACAATATGGAAGCAACCAATAGCTCAGAAAGGTGATTTTCTTCACCCCATAATGTACCACTTCCCTGTGATATCTAAATATTTATTGATTCCTAGACCCAGGACTAATTCTCATCCCTAGATCTTCTATTAATCTAATGATTAAGTAATTTGATTTGAGTTTGATAGGCAAATATCAACAGCTCCAATTTATTTTTAATTCCTAAACCCCCTAGTGACTGGCAGTTCCAAATAAACAGCATTAATAAATCATCAACCTGTAACTGAAGAGTAGATTCTTTCAGGAACAGACCACAGTTGCAGACCATGGGAAGTCTCAGAGGAATATTTGTCATTCTCACAGTTACAGTGGGACACAAGAGCAGCCATTTGAGACAACTTGGCTAAAGACTAAGAAAAAGGAAACATAAACTACAGCAAAAAGAACTTTATGGATTGATAACTGGTGCTTTCTTATTTGCAATAAATAGGCAAAAAGAGAAAAACTACTTAATGTTCTGGTTTCTTAATGAATATTTGATGGAGTGTAACAAAAGATCGTTTGTAAATGCTATCTGAATGGGGAAATTGAATGCATTCTTCCCTCCCACTTCGGCACCAAGTTTCAGATGAGCTTGGAAAGGTCACCCACGTAATTATTACAGTAACTGGTTCAAGGCACAGTTTTGAGCACAGTTGATCTGATTGTGTGTTAATGGCTGCAAAAGCAAGATAAGGAACATGTAAAGTCAAAAAAAAAAATAAAAGATCTGCCTATGACACTATTAGCTTGTAGGATTGTCATAGTAAATAAACTAAATTTGCTTTATGGCATATGGCTTTTTCATTACAGAATAACCCCTGTTTGCCCTTGTACCCAGGGCCATTTAAGCATCAATGACCAAGTTTTGCTCCTTTGTTGGTAGCTATGTGACATATCTAGTGATCTTTTTGGGGTCTGCAAAAGGTCACATGGTAAAATGAAATCTGTCAGAAAACCATAGCTAATGTGATATGGTCAGAATTTTCAGGGCCAAGACATGTGAAAGGTGTCTAGAGACTTCTGTCTTACCAAACTAAGGCAGTAACATACTTCCTATTACAAAAGATTGGCCGTTCTCATACCTGAATTAAATTCATTAAATATAGTAGCACCTACCGCATGTAAAAATACTCTAGGGATCAAAAAATTGTAAAGAAGTAAAAGAGGACAGATATACACAGCTGACCCAAGGGGGCACTCTGACCAATGAACATGAGTGGTCATATAGTTCCAAAGGTAAGAGATCTCAAGTAGAGAAGGCAGGACTTAGCAGAGAAGTGGCTTTTGCCCTAAAATGTGAAGACTAACTAGGATTGTGAAGGCAGGATATTTTAGACTGACAGAACTGAGTCACAGGGCCAGAGAAGTAGAAAAATACCTGTGGATGAGGTATAGAAAGAAGTGTGGTTCAAAGATTGAGATAAGTTTGGGGGCACCTGGGTGGTTCAGTCGGTTATGCATCTGCCTTTAGCTTAGGCCACGATCTCCCAGTACTGGGATCAAACCTCCCATCAAGCTCTCTGCTCAGCGGGGCGTCTGCTTCTCCCTCACCCTCTGCCCCTCCCTTACTCATACTCTCTCATTCCCTCTCTCTTTCTTTCTCCCTCTAAATAAATAAATAAAAATGTTGAAAAAAAAAAAAAAGAGGTAGAGATAAGTTGGAAAATGTAAAGTGGAACCTGTGTCCGTTCCACCCTTCTTACTCTGTTTTGTGTTGTAAGGGCTGATGAGGAACACCAGATGGGAACCTCTGAGCTTCCAATTTTAAGTAATTCCAGCTTTTCTTGTTTTTCCCCAGAGCCCTAAAGATAATAGCTGCTTTCTAAGTTACTAACTCTCCAAACTTTAAAGTTCTCATTTTACTCCATATTACCTAGTTAGTAAGTTAAATAAAGTGGACTTAAGAACTGAGCACAAACAGTTGAAAATATTATCAACTTTCAATTACATTTAGAGAAGATCTTTGAAATGAAATATTTTCTAGGGCCCTAAGGGATCCCTTACTTGAATTGCCCTTTGACAGATAGTCTTATCTCTCATTTTCTTTCAAGAGTATTGTGTTCAGTGTTTAAAGCAGACCTGGTAAATATCAGACATCTCTTCTCCCCTAACTAAAGTCTCTGGGCTGAATGCTGAACAAGAAAAGAAAAGGCTCTTCATTTCTATTTCCTGCATATACCACTTTAAAATGTTATATAATAATGTAGTTAACACAAGGAAGCTATTTAAGGCTGCCTAGCTTCTACTCTTAATATTTACCCTGAGAAGGTAGTTGAATGGTCAGTAAAAGAGAATGTCTACAGTTTTCATTTCCAACCCTGACCTAGACCGTTTCTCCCTTTTCAGAACACATTACATCTAGCTTATTGGATATTATATCCTTAGAGAAGTATAGGGAAAGAGCCTCTACTACCTCTGCTAGTAACTCATTCTCCATGTTAGTGCAAATTCTGGCATTTAAGAATTATTTAACTGCAGGATAGATGAAGACCTTTGGCACCAAGCCAAAAAACATTATTTTTGTATTTATCAGAACTTAACTGATTACTCAGGACATTTTCAGACATATTTGACACCACAATATGGGAAAATGGTGAAAAATAAGACTTTTAAGGTATGATTTAATCATGTGCACTTAATATCTTTGGGTTTAGAAGGCTTCCTCGATATTAACTTAGTAACTTTGATAGAGATGCATTTATGCAAATTATAATTATAGAGTCTAGAAAGGACCCTGAGGTCTTATCACCCTCAAAACAACAACAACACCCTGTTTAAATCATAATACTCTAATCAAATATAATCAAAATCTCACTCCTGCATCTACACTCAATACTCATAAACATCATTGACAAGTGATTATATATCATAGAATTTAAGCCCTCAGAAATAGAATCATTAAGTATAGCAGTCATTATAGTGTGATATAAATCATCTCTCTGATTTGGGGAATGATTACATGCTGTACATATCGACAGCTGGTGCTATCATGTTAGCATTCTTTTAGGGGATTTTAAAGTAATCAGTTGGTTCACTGCAACTATTATCTTTATGATTTTAATACTGTTGTCTCACTATATCTTATCAGAATCTATACGCTTTGCATGAGGAGCAGCTAGCACCCTATCTTTTTATCCACTTTTTATTTATATCATTGCTGAATGAAATGTAATAATGACATTGGAAATTTAAGACAGGTTGGCAAAGATGTAAAACTCTTATTTAAAGAAGTTTCCTTTATGTTAAAATGGTAAAACTATATGCATTATTATTCATAGAAATCACTACAAAGATCATTATAATTGGTTACTCCATCAGTTCCCATTTGACCACCCTCTAGTTTTTTAATGAATAGCCACCAAGGAGCTTCAGGGAAAATGAAATCAAGCAAAGTAAGTAATCCAAAAATAATATATGCCATATTTTAATAAACAATTGTATCTAATTATGGAAGAATATGCACTTACTTGCCAAGTGCAAAGCATTCCATCTTAACAGTTGTTCCCTTAGCAGCTGTAACCGTGAAAGGAAAATGGACCTCGATTTTCGGCTCATACTCTCCCATCACACCTGGGAAATAAAGAACATTCTTTAAGCATAGAATGGATGTCACAGTTTTCTTCCAATTCTGGAAATGACACATCGTGGTTTGGTAGTTAATGTCTGTTTGATGACTGCTAAGTTTTTGATGCGCTAAAGTAAGTATACTTAGACTCAATCTGAAATCTAGCCTTCCTTTAAGGATTAGATTGCATGTATGTTCAGTACCATTTTAAATAATAATTACTGAAAATGTTAGTCAAAACTGCTAGTTTCGTTACTGATTATATCCCAGGGGAAACAAATAAATATGAACATTTCCCATGGTAAATAATTGTGTTTTCTTTCTAAAGAAGTAAAAAGTTTCTGTATCATTGTCATATGAATTAATATTTATTCATAAGTCAAGATACATTTATTAAATATCTATAATATTCAAACATTTTGTTGGGCATTATGGGAGTTATAAGGATAAATCAGCCATTAGCTGTGCTCTCAAGCACTCATCAAATGTATTCTTAGAGAAAGAAACAACATATGCTCAAAATTGTAAATGAAGATAGGAAGTGATGAGTGCCATGAACAAGATATTCCTAAAGTATTCTGTACATTTGAGGCACTTACAGAAATAGTGAGGATTTGAATAAGGAGGAAAAGAAGACAAAAAGTAAATGAAGCTGTAAGAATAAAGACAAAATGAGAGGAAACCATTAGAAATAGGAATATCAACTTTTCTGTCATATGGGTATGTGAAGAGAAATGATACTAGGCAAGTTTGGAAATATAAATGGAGTACAAAAAACAGAGGGACTTGATTATAAGAGTAAGACATTCAGACTTTAATCTGTAAATAATTTGGAACACTGAAGTTTTGAACAGAGGACTAGTATTTTCCTGAGATGTATATATTGAAATTGGAGCAGAGACCAGTAAATCAATTACATTTTTTCAATAATGCAAAGTAGAAGGAATAAAAGCCCAGATTTGAATTATGGTGGTAAAAGAGAAAAAAAGGTACTAGATTTTAAAAAAAGGAAAAGAAAACAAGGAATATTTGAAATTGGCATACAATGGGGAGTTCTGGGGACAAGGGTATGGGCCTCTTCAATAATGATGTGAAGGTTTCTAGCTCTGGGTGCTGGGTGATGTGAACGAAGGGAAAAAGAACACATCTACGGCAGAAAAGCTGATGACTTTCATTTTAGGAGTACTGAGTTTGATATCTATAAGATAACCAGAGAAAGAATCTGACCAGAAAGCACAATGAGATGATGAAGCTCTAAATGCTTTCTGCACAGCTGATAAACTGTGTCCTCATTTAGAGGTGGCAGCTGAAGCTATGAGATTGGATAGGGCTTTCACCTATCAAAAGACTTAGCCGAGGCCTGGTGAATTCCAATGCTAGTTCCCTCACTAGGTTGCCAGGAGCTAATTTCCTCCCCTAAATGTTAGGAGATTGCTGTGTATAAAGTACCACAGAGGACACGGATGTAATTTAGCACAGATGTTTCTCTGAGCAGCTTGTGTGTGTTTGGGGATGTCTATGCTTATGGGCGTATGTGCATGTTTAGATAAGGTCTGTGTGTAATCCACATATACGACCTTCATATATGTGTGTGAGATGAGAAAGGAGAGCAGGGGAAGAAATCTAGATACAGTAAGTAAAATGATATAAGATGTAAAGGAAAGATGCACTGGATATTCAAAGGGAGGAAAGGTGACCTCTGGCAAAGAAAACCTTTATGTGTTCATTTGTTATCTATCTACCTACCTACCTACCCACCTACCTATCTACTATTAATTTGATATGCGCCTTGAGGAATGAATGTGGCCAACTTTAGGTGGAAAGTGTTTAAGTTCACGGAGAACAGGAAGATTATATTTGCTTTTTTTTTTTTTTTGCAAAACAATCTAGACAAAATATCGCTGATATTTGCATCAAAGAGATTGAGATTCTGGACATGGTTCATGATTTAGACTGTTCTTTTCAGATAAGTCAATGACTTCTGTTTTGCATTTTTCTAATCTATTTTCCTCTTCTACTTCTTTTATATCGTCCTTCATACTTTCCAACTTCTTTTATTTCCTCACATTTTCTTTTTTTCCTGTGTTTTCCCCTAATAGCAGGATTTGGCCTGCTAGTGATATCTGTTGAGTGTATTCAAAGATGAGAAGTTTATCTTCAAAAACTTCTTGCTTGTAAGCCCCCTTATGAGGACTCATCTTGTTCAGTGTCTATCTTTGATTTGTCCACCTGAAGAAGTCCCTAAATTTAGCTTTGTTGATCTCCCTATCCACACTTAACATTGATTCAGTACTATTCTTATTCTATGTCTGTTAATCTGATGATTTAGTAATACATGATTTATCATGGTCCTTATTAAACTTAAAACCCTTACTTGCATAGTTTCCTGTGAGTGCTAGAAATTGCTGAGCACTGTAGAATGTTGTAGAGAGGCAGCAAAATTAAGGTTGAATTTAGAAAATATTTCTATATAGTAATTTTAGTAAATTGTTTTAATTGTTCAGAAAAAAGCAACCTGAATCTCCAAAGCTTCAGTAATCTGTTTTAGTTTCTTCCCATCTCATAAATGAAAATTTCCTTTAGAATCCACTTTTATACTAACATTTCTGTATTTTTTAAAGGAAAATAATACAGCCCTTCAATATCTGGATCCATCTCTTAATAATACCAAAGTATTACTGATATTATTGGCTAAGAAAAGTTAAACCCATGTATTATCTCTCTTCTCTTTCACATAGTATTTGTGAGCTGCAAACTAGTTCTTTTACAGTTTTCATACTTAACAATGACTCAAAGGATAAGCATTCCTGGGAGTATTTGGGAGGTGATTTTGGCCAGGTAGGGCCTTCTAGTGTTTCTCAAATTATTCCTATACGTCCAAAGACATTGTTAAGCGTTACTCCAGGACCCAAACAGTTTGCTAGTATTTCAAATAGATATTAAAAATAAAATTAAAATATTTGAGTAAGAAGCTTCAAGTGATATTATCTAATTTGAGCTGCATTGTAAGAAATAATTGGTTCTCTTACATTTTACCTTGATAGTGATGCATTACGAACAGATGAGAAAGCTCTTTAGATATGTCTTGTTCCTTAACAGTTGAAATAGTCAGCAATCTACATTGCTCTACATTTTGTGGGATAATTATGTTCTGACTAAAGTCCACCTTAGGTAATATAATCCCCCTCCTTTTCTTTTTAAGATGAGAGAGTTAAAAGTCAAAGAGTTAAAAGTCAAAACTGGCACAAGGTCCTATGGAATGCTATTGGTGGAAATGGGGCAAAAATAGGAATTTTCTGATCTTGGGTCATTAACAGCTATTTTCTTGACTTCACTCTGTTTGAGGAATTTCAATCATAGAGTATAACAGACCAGGTATTCCACACATACTACATAAATCACTGACTGTCTGCCATGAATACTTGGTTTATTTCAGCTGCAATCGTTAATAGTTCAAGTTACATGTGGCTAAGCTTGTAATTTCTTTTATTGGGTAGGGTCTGATGATAAAAGGAAAGAGAAACAGTCCTATAAGGCACACGGTTGTGAGGCTTATCTCTTTAGTGAAGATAGTTCATTTTTATTTCAATTATTTATTTTTGTCTCCCAGGAGACACTGCATTGTGTCTTCATCTCTTTCCCCATACCTGTCTTTCCTGCTGGGATAGTAGGCTGCCCTATATTGGAATTGGATGCCAATAGAAGATGACCCCAAATTACCCTAACTCCTAATAAACAGAAGTTCTCCAGCTGAAAGAACATTATTCTCCTCCTATGTCTTCATGGTCATTGATTTTCTTATTTATTCAAATTATTTACAAACAGAGTGCTTTTTCCTAAGTAGAATGTAATTTAGAGAACTGTTTCTCCAAGTGGATTGCAGAATAGCGAGACAATGACATCCAAAAAATCTGGAAAACTTACAAAAATTTCAGTCTGCAGGATTCAACTCGAGGCTAGTGATAAATACTCATTGAAGATGAATCTACACCGTCTGTATTTTAATGGTACTTGAGTGTTAATAGATGTTTCATTTGTAATTAATTTTTTACTGTCTTTAGCAATCTGAATGTAAATATATAATCGTTGCACTATGTAAGCCCTCTGTTAAGGAAATAAAAGCCCAAATAAATAACATCATCAACAACAATAATAAACAGTAATAATAATAACAACAACAATAATGATAATGACAAAGATGAGAGAAGGAAGAAAGTAAATGAATAAATAGTTCACACTATGCCCCTTAACATTGTGCTATGTGTGAGATATATCACTACACTTGTCTTTTTGGGACATATTGGATATCAACTTGTGATTTGTAGATAAGTGATGGAAATCCTAGCTCCAGCCCTGCCTCTACTGAAACGGTGAAGGAATCACAGAACTGCTCTGGATCCATTTTATCATGTACAATGAGAATGCTAATATTATGGAGAGCTTAGAAATCTAAATGTTGCACATTAATATATTCTTATTTACAAATAAAATGCAAGTTATGATCTTTGGAAATGTTAATCATTTAGAAAAGTGTCCAGATGCCTTCTTTTCAATCCCAAAATAAGGACCTGATAAGAAACAATTTCACAAGTCCAGATAGACTACATGTTGTTTTCTCACCTCAAAAGGTGTATATTACTCTGACTCATAGTTTCTCAAGATGAGTCATTGTTATGTAAATAAGGAAATTGAATGCTCTCCTGACAAGAAAAAATAAATAACTTGTGTTATCTTCAGATAAATGTACCTTTATGAATAGTATTTATCTAAGGAGGTTGAGAAGAACTAGAGGGGTTTATTATTAGAAGATGTTTTTCATCACTAATATATATATTCTGAAAATCAGAGAAACCAATATTTTTTCCCCTTTCCCAAACATCAAGAAAAAAATTGATCAAGGCACTGCCTTAGACTGTAATTACTTTCTTCTGATTACTGAATTTTAAGACAATTTTCTTCTCCTGTTCTTAACACTGTGATTTAGGGGAATATATTCATCTCTCTCCACCATAATCTGAAGGCTCAGCCCATGTGCCTCAATAACTTGGAAAAAATAAAAGTAAAGTCAGCTATATATTGTTTTCTGAACAAAACTATAAGCTCTCTAGCATTAAAACAATAAGCTATTAAAGTAAATACAAAAAATCTAACAAAGGGTTGAATATTCACTTTGAGAACTATGTTAAAAAGTTTTCCTTATTATTCATTTATTTAAATTTATTCATGAGGGACACACGCACGCGCGCACACACAGAGGAGAGAGAGAGGCAGCGACACAGGCAGAGGGAGAAGCAGGCTCCATGCAGGGAGCACGATGCAGGACTCGATCTTGGGACCCCAGGATCATGCCCTGGGCTGAGGGCAAGCACTAAACCACTGAGCCACCCAGAGATCCCAGGTTTTCCTTCTTTTAAAGAAAGGTTTGTATTTTTAAGAAATTAAATATGTTTGCTTTTTAAAAGAAAATTTCTATTCACAAATAAATTACAGAAACTTCTCTATATTGACATAACCAAAAGCATATATAGTTTTGTAATAAGTCTATAATTTAAAACTTTTATGGGTGATTTTCTTACTAAGTTTTCTTAGTAAGTTTTCTTACTAAGACTTTTTGCATTGTGTGTATATGTCTGTATATCTGTCTGTGTTTCAAATATGAAAAGATTTTGGTACCTGCTAAAAATGTTGGTAATTTGATTTTTATGAGATGCCACCAAAACCTATGAGTATAATAACATATTAGCTTTTGAATGAACTTGGGTCCTCATTCTAAAGCCAAGGACCCTTTTCTGAAAGCTAGTTTGACTGGTCCCATTAATAATGGGCAACTACTATGCTGACTTGAAAGGAAACTAAATAAAAATAAAAATATAATGATTCCAAATGACATATTAATATCCAATTCAATAATTAAATGCTTTGAAGATCTCTAAATAGTTCTGTGGAGGTCTCCCACCTTAATCAGAGTTGGTTCTTTTCCATTGTGATTTTAAGTAGAAACTATAATTTCTGTGTGATTCATTAAAATATTTATTTTTACCAGAATATTTTTTCCCTTACAAAGATAAAGAAATGCCTCAGAAATATGGTGGACTTTATTCACTGCATTAAGCACATTAATCATAAATTGCTATATCCATAGTCCTTTCTATAAGAAACTAAAAGCAGTAAGATACAAAGATAAAGGTAAGGCTAAGCTATGTGGAAGCAGTTTGGACACGCACACCTTCTATAAGGTAAGGAGGGTCTATTCAAATCAGAAGTTAAGACAAGCCATTGGCGAGTAAAAAAGTTATGTATAAGAGCTGAAATGCATCATTGGGAAAGATATAAAGGAAATAACCATACACTCCTGTTACTAAGATTTATAGGACCATTTGGATTTAGCTACCTTCCAGTCTCAATTCCTATGAAGTCAGGTCATATTACAGACCCTAATCTGTATTTGGATTTTTAAAGTATCTTTTCTCTTTTCATATTATGTATTTTCTGAAAACACAAGTCTCTTACTTAAGTTCACTGAAGTGAACTTCTGTAACTTGCACCTACCTAGAAACCCACATTACCATTTAGTTCTAGAGCATTTAGTTCTCTTGCTCATTTTCAACATTCTTCAGAGAAATTGGTCTTTCCAGAAAAGTTTCTTACCCAAAGCTGTCTATTTATTCATACAGTAATCACCAAGAAGTCATGGGACTTAAAATATCTTGGAGGAATTAGTTCTGTTAGCTCATTTGATCAACTGTCTGGTTGCATAACTCTGGGAGAAAACGTGACAAATGGGTTGTTTTAACTAGTTAAGAGTTTATTTTTACCCTTCAATCTGCACAGATTGTTTTCTCCCTTTAGTCTTGTTATTGAGAATGCCAGCATTCCTGCTGTTAGCGCTCAGATTTGAGGTACTAAGCATACCAGGCCCTGATTTACTCTGTAAACAGTTCACCACATATTTTATTTTATAAACTCTTACTGATTTTGAAAGATCTATGAATGATATCGTTCAAAAGATAAATATTTCCAGAGGGGAAATGTCAGTTATCACAGCCTCATCATGGGGCTTTGTATGCATTAAAAAGTCTAGATGTAAAGAGAGAATAAACATTTTGAACACTTGCTATAAGCCTGGTGCTGTAAGTGCAAGTAACTAAATTGTCATTTAAATCTTTTAAACACAAGGTAGATACGATTATCTCTATTTTAATTAAGAGGAAAGTGAGTATTTGAAAGGCTAAATAACTTGCTCAACATCAGTGAGCTATTAAATGGCAAGTAAGGTCTTCAAATCTTGGACTATACTAATTCCAAAAACCATCTTCCTCTCATATTCTATGTTGCTCCCCAGGAAAAGTTCCCACTGTTTGCAAAGTAGAATTATTTAGTCATTTCCAGTTTTGTAGACAACTAAGTTTTACTTCAAAAAGAAGTATTTTCCTGACTCTCTACCCCCTGTCACTCCCCACCCAAACAGGTTAATCTCTGTTTCTTTGTCTGTATGTCTCTCTCTTGCTCTCTCTCTCTCTCTCTCTATATATATATATATATATACACACACACACATTTATATGCACACATACACATGTAAATATATATACACATATACATATATAGGTATATATTAAAGAAAGGGTACTATAATTTTTCTATATGTTTTTTTCTATATAATGTTTCTATATATATATTGAATCTCTGTTTCTATGTATGTGTGTATAATATATATTATAATACTCTTTCTTTTTTTTGTAAAACTAATCACAATTATAATTGATTGTTCAATCTCATTGCACTTGTATTCCTTTGCTCAATTTCTGTTTCTCTTCTAATCTATAAGATCAAACAGGACAGAGATCACTTTGTTTTGCTCCCTTTGTAACCTCAAACAATGCCTGGTGGAAAGTCAGTGCTCCAAAATACTTAATACCTCAATTAAAGAATCTGGGGATCCCTGGGTGGCGCAGCGGTTTAGCGCCTGCCTTTGGCCCAGGGTGCGATCCTGGAGACCTGGGATTGAATCCCACATCGGGCTCCCGGTGCATGGAGCCTGCTTCTTCCTCTGTCTGTGTCTCTGCCTCTCTCTCTCTCTCTGTGACTATCATAAATAAATTTTAAAAAAATTTAAAAAAAAGAATCTAATTCTCATTAATTATGTAGAAAATGTATGACAGGTACCATAAGAGCTGAGAATATTTTTAAATTTATTTTATTTTTTATACTTTATTTAATTATGTATTTGAGAGAGAAAGAGAGGGAAAGAGAGAGAGAGAACGTGCATGAGCAGAGAGAATAGCAGAGGAGGAGAGAGAAAAAATCTCAAGCAGACTCTACACTGAGCGCAGAACCTTACAGGACCCTGAGATCATGACCTGGGCCAAAACCAAGAGTCAGGCTTAACCAACTGAGCCACCCAGGTGCCCTGAGAAATTTTATTTTTAGGTATTTCAATGCTTATGATCTTTCCATTTTGAAGGAAATTCAAGGTAATTTTCTTATCTGGAATAATAAAATCTATACTTTTAAAAATTATTGAATGTTCATAGAAGAATAAAAAATATCTTGTGAATGAATAAAGTGCTAAAGTCTCTCCATTTCTCCATAATCAATTGCCAAGTTCTATTAGTTTAGTTTCTATAGCATTTCCTATCAATTTCTTTCTTTCCATTTTGATTGTCATTACTTCAATTTGAATTCCCTTACATCCAATTTATTCCCTCTGGCAATGTGGAGATACTTAGTGGCATGACTGGTTGTCAAGGCCTCACAGGATTATATATAAGAGAAAATAGAAGATATGTGAGATAGAGTTTAGACAACTCTTGGAAGAAGTCTTGCTATAAAGGAGAATAGAGAAAATAAGATGGGAGCTGGAGTGGAGGGTGTTGAACCAAGAAAATTTTTCTTTTAAGATAGTACTATGTTTACTGATAAGAATGATTCCATATGGATGAAACAAATGATCCTTACAGGAGAGAGAGGGGGTAACTGCAGAAACTCCTTGAACTAGGTAAGAGTGTATGGATCCAGTGCACAGAAATGCCAACAACAGCTCATTAGTTGTACTAAGAGGTAGGGTAGCATGAATGGATACAGATACAGGTAAGATGTTATGTTTATTATTGGAAAAATACATAAGATTACAAATTTAAGGCAAAATCTGTATTCAAAGTTATGCATCTTTTTACATCCACAGTCAGTTTCACATTGACAACCATGAAGTGAATGGGACAAAGGCTGCAGTTGGAGTTAGAGATGTGTCAAGTGAGTGGAATATAAGGGAGAGATTGGGGAGGTACATAGAATGGAGTGTGTTTAAGGAAAAGTGCTTATAATGAGTGACTATGTCAGATGATAGAAAGGAAAGGTGCTTGAGGACATGAGGATGTGATGGACAGAAATATAGTGAATTGATCAAAGGATTGCAGAGCCTGAGAGGTTGAAGATTTATTTGAGTAGAAAGTGCTAAACAGACAGAAAAGAGGCTGTGGGCAGAGAGTTGTAACTAAAAATTGAGATTTTGATAAAGGCAAAATCATTGGTAATGGCAAAATCCAGGCTATGACCTTTGCAGTGGGTGGCTAAGGTGAGATGGAGTGCAAGTTTAAGGAAGGCGAGGAGGTTAAAAAACAGAGGTCAGGATGTTGAATGGATCACTGTTACCCAGACGGAGTAACATCTGTAAATGAGGAAGACTGACCTAGGAGGATTAAACATTACTGCAGTAGAGTAGATTGTGACTGCTGAAAGTATGCCATGGATCCTTTCTCTTTATTTACTGATGTTTTCATTTGTTAGTTTCCCACTCAAATGTTCTAGTCCTAAGTTATCTTTTCAAATTTACCTCTTACTCTTCCTTTTCATGCGTCCACTATTCTATGTAACAGATATGCTTGCTATTTGTTTTAAAGATTTTATTTATTTGAGAGGGAGAGAGAGAGAGAGAGCGAGCACATGAGCAGGGGCAGAGGGAGAGGGGGAAGCAGACTCCCTGTTGAGCGGGGAGCCAGATATGGGGCTCCATCCCATGACTCTGAGATCATGACCTGAGCCGAAGACAGACATTTAACTGACGAAATGACCCTCTATTTTCAAAATATACTTTATTCTTAATTGGTTATGAGCCTTCCACATGCTATTTGTCTTTTTTTTTTAATTCTGAAGTACTTTATTTTTTTAATTTAAATGCAATTCACCAACATAAAGTACAAACAATATCAGGTTTAGTGTTCCATGATTCATCAGTTGCATGTAACACCCAGGGTTCATCACATCATGTGCCCTCCTTAATGCATTACCGAATTACCCTATCCTCCCACGGACCTCCCCTCCTTTAACCCTCAGTTTGTTTCCTATAGTTAAGAGTGTCTCATGGTTTTTCTCTCTCCCTCTGATGACTTGCCTTTCAGTTTTCCTCCCCTTACCCTATGACCCACTGCACTGTTTCTTATAGTCCACATATAAGTGAAACCGTATGATAATTTCCCTTATTTAACAATACCTTAATATCATCCCATGGACACTAAAGTTTAGTTATCAATAAACTTCACATTCCATCTCAGAAGATGACAATGACAGCAACAATGATGAAGAAGAAGAAAGGGGGGAAGGGGAAGAGGAAGAAAAAGTGGAGAAGAAGGGAGAAAGAGAAAAGAGAGAAAGGAAGAGGAGGAGAAGAAGAGAAAAAAGAGAAAGCATACAAAAGCATGCCCCCTCCTAGTGAAAAACAAATTTCTGTAATTTTCCCAGCAAGAAATATTGTTCCCTATTTCTGGACTACCATGGTGTCTTATTTCTTTTGATACTAATTATGCTGTACCTTGTATTATAGTTATTTACATACACTATTCTAATTATCTTACAGGTTGATATCTTTGTGACTTTGCCTCTGAACTCCCAGGTTGTTGTATACAAACTTATCTTTTTGTACAACTATTTTAACTCCTTATTTTATCTGCTCATCAAAAAGTGACCTGAATTTTCCCATATAACATTCACTTGGCTTTCATTACTTAATCGAATAGAGATGTGATAATCTGTCAATCCCTTCTTTTCTACAAAAAGCCATTCAAAATTCCAGACCAACATTTGAATCCACTGGTCTGTCTTTCCTACTACTAACACTACAAAAGTTATTGTCCTGAAGACAAGTAAATAAAGAACAAACAAAAACAACAACAACAAAAATATATATAATGCTAATTCCCTGCTTACTCAAGTGTGATTTAAAATAAAATCAGAACCGTCTAGATTTGCATTCAAAGATCTTCCCAATTTGGACCTTTCCTCTCTGGTTATTCTCATATTTAGTGACTCTTCCGACAAATCTGTCTCTGTAGCCAAATTGTCCTTTTCTCTACTTTTCAAAGTAATGATGCCACTGTACAACCACATGCTTTTGTCTTTCTCTGTAATTCATTTAACCTTTTACTTTAGTTGATAAACTTGCATTCAGGTTTTAAAATCATACTCAAATTTTATCTACTCTTTGGAAGAATTAATTTTACTCTGCTTGTTTTCTCACAGTGCACAGTTCAAGACATTGTTTTAGTGAATATCTCATTGAATTTTAATGATGTTTACTTCTCTATATAACTCACTGTATTGTGGTTTATAGCAATGAAGAAATAAAGCTTATTCTTTGTACCTGCAGTGCCAATATATGAATTGATTGACTTCCATCTGGCTACATGTCACTCTTCGGGTGAGCCTGAGTCCCATAGTCCTATCTTAGAGTGGTTCTTACAAACATTTTCTTTATTCTTCATCTGAAGTTTGAGAGTGTTTCAGGAGCAATACAAGGAATTTCCTTATAATCTTTCTAGGATTTCTTGTACATGTCCTTTCTGATTTCTTTCCAGAGACATAATTTAATTCAAACCTTTGACTTCAATTTCTGGTATACTTGGCCCCTGCATTCTGTACATGACTTCAGCTTAATCTTTGTAAAATAATATTATCATCATTTATTTTCCTTTCTCAAAAAAATAGTGATTCCTCATCGCCTAATTGTTACAACTCAATTTCTCCTTATGATGGCATGTAAAGTCTTAAAAATCTGCTCCAAATCTAATTTTTCAAATTTAGTTTCCACTTGATTATAATGAACCCACACTTATCCTTTGCTGTGTTATATTGAAGTTATCAACCTATATATCCGGGGCAGCCCGGGGGCCTCAGGGGTTTAGCGCCGCCTTCAGCCCAGGGCTTGATCCTGGAGACTCGTGATCAAGTCCCATGTCAGGCTCCCCGCGTGGAGCCTGTTTCTCCCTCTGCCTGTGTCTCTGCCTACTCCGCCCCCACACCCCGTGTCTTTCATGAATAAATAAATAAAATCTTTAAAAAAAAAAAAAAGAAAAATCTCAACCTACATATCCATTCAAATACTCTCTAGGAAGAAGGCCAGATTAAGTTGTTTTTACCTTCCCCTCAAGACTACTTTCTGTTACCGCAGTACCCCATAATGATGGATCCATCCTATAAATTCTTATAGCACTTACTATTTACATTTCTCATCTCTATTTAGTCATGTTTTATTTAATGTTTAGTGTTTAAATGTCTTGTTTTTCTAATGAGATAGATAATTTATTGGTAGCTAGAGCCATGCCATACCTTACATTTAATTTTGGCTCATAGAGGATCAGATCATGGTAGGTTCATGTACATGGATAGTCCTAATTTAGTACAAGCCAAATGATGAGGGCTAGCTATTGAGCACCGATTATATGCACAACATAGAAATAACAACTAATCTTCAAATTCATCTAAGAATTTTTCATTACTCAGGACTGGGAAAACATCATAAAGCTTCCATAATTTTCCCCAAAATTCTTATAGGTAATTTCAGATTTTAATATCATATGAGGAGAAAAAAAAGAATTTGTCAGTTTTATTCTATATAGATATACACATGTGCATATAACAAAATGATCTAATATTTAAAAAATTATTAACCCATTAATATATTGTAGTACTATCTATTCTTGGTCATTAAAAAAAGATTTATCTTAGGTCATTAATACTGATGAAATGGAGATTCTATCTTAAGCCTGTTAATGCTGATGAATAAACCACATTGTATTTTAGTTTTCATGTCTTTCTTTTCACACACACAAAAAAAAACTGTCTTGGCAATATAGACTATCAGGACTATATTAGTAAGTTTCCTTATTATTTTTATGTGTTGAATATATTATCCAGTATATTTTTAAAGATTTTATTTATTTATTCATGAGAGACCCAGAGAGAGAGGCAGAGACATAGGCAGATGGAGAAGCAGGCTCCATGCAGGGAGGACTGCATACAGGCCTGATGCAGGACTTGATCCCAGGACTCCAGGATCACGACCGGAGTGGAAGGCAGATGCTCAACCACTGAGCCACTCAGGTGTCCCTATTATCCGTATTATCCAGTATTAAGCCAAAATAAAGGATAATAAGAATTTAACCACGAAATAAATATTGAATATAACTATTCACATTAAAGGGCAACAGCAACTAGGAACTGGTATTTAAATGACTATAAAAGATACACTTTTCCTTTCTTTGAAAAAGAAGAAAGTCAGGAAAGAATTCATAATGGAAAAGGTGCCCTCTTTTGCAAATTGTTCTAGTTCAGCTTGAGTGTGAGTAAATACTTTCTAAAGAGAACCAGAAGCAGAGCTATAATAGTAAGTGTTCACTTCAAACATGTTAGCTATACAAATGTTGAATTTCCAACACTGAAAAGCCTTTGGAAATCTGTTTTTAAAAAATGTTTCTGTGATATCTTTATTTTATTTTATTTTTCATCATAAGTGTTCTCTTTAACACCCATCATTTATTTCACCCATATCCCCACACACATTCTCTCTGGTAACCATCAGTTTGTTCTCTATAGTTAAGAATCTGTTCCTTGGTTTGTCTCTCTCTCTCTCTCTCTTTCTCTCTCTCTCTCTTTTTTTCCTTTGCTCATTTGTTTTGTTTAGTTTTTGTTTGTTTTAAGATACTTTGTTTATTATTTATTTATTTATTTATTTATTTATTTATTTAAAAGAGAAAGAGCATGAGTAGGAGGAGGAGTAGAGAGGGAGAGAATCTTCAAGCAGACTCCCTGCTGAAGGCAGAGCCTAATAAGAGATTAGATCTCATGACCCACGAGATCATGACCTGAGCCAAAACCAAGATTTAGACACTTGACTGAGCCACTCAGGCACTCCATTTGTTTTGTTTCTTAACTTCCACATATGAATGAGATCACATGGTATTTATCTTTCTCTGACTTATTTTGCTTAACATTATACTCTCTACCTCTATTAATGTTGTTGCAAATGGCAAGATTCATTCTTTTTTATGGCTGGATAATATTCCTATAGATCTATATAGATATAGATATATAGATATAGATAGATCTATCTATATAGGTCTATATCACATCTTCTTTATCGAATCATCTATTGATGGATACTTAAAAAAAAAAAATAGGGACACCTGGGTGGCTCAGTAGCTGAGCATCTGCCTTTGGCTCAGGATGTGATCCCAGAATCCTGGGATCAAGTCCTGCATCCAGATGCTTGCAGGGGCCTGTTTCTCCCTCTGCCTATGTCTCTGCCTCTTTCTGTGTGTCTCTCATGGATAAATAAAATCTTTTTAAAAAATTACACATCACCTCATTCCAGCTCAACAAATCTGCTTGTTTTGCAGGCTTAAATCAGTTTAGTGAAATAATGATTCAGGGAAATAAGCAATTTAATGAATGCAAATACAATTGTAAGGTCTTGTTTCTTACTTTTAGTTATATTATGATTTGGTGATGTTATTGTAATTGGATTTGTGAATAATTTTTGTACTTTATACCCCACTCTCCCCCTTATTTATTTTACTTTTTTGTAGGATTTCTAAAATTGTAAAGATGAATTAAAATCTAAAATTACAATTAGAGACTGACTATGATATTTCAGCTCATTCACTAATCACTGTTAGATGTATAAGTATAATACAGTAATGAAAGTAATACTCAATTCCTCTATGGAGTTTACTATATACCAGGTCCTCTCCAAGTCCTTTAGATATGTCAACTGTAATTCTTACCTTTTTTTTCTTACAACTTGTTGAATTGGTTAAGTAATTTCCTCATTTCACCTCTGAGGAAACTAAATTAGAAAGGATAAAAATGGTCCACAGTGCACCTGGGTGGCTCAGTTGGTGGTCTGCCTTCAGCTCAGGTCATGATCCCAAGGGTCCAGATATCCAGCCCCAAGTCATGCTCCCCATTCAGCAAGAAGCCTACTTCCCCCTCTCCCTCTGCCTGATGCTCCCCTTGCCTGTGCTCCTTCTCTCTCCCTGTCAAATAAATACATAAAATCTTTTTAAAAATTGTCCAAAATCTTAGAGAGGGGGAATTTGAATTCAGGAAGTCTGGTTCCAGAGCCCATGCTCTTTTCCACAATGCTATTTAATGAATGAATTGTATTCCATGTGCTCTATGGTAAATAGGTGCTTTGGAGCCAACACATCATTCCATAGAAAATTATAAGTGATGGTTTGGTTGCTATTTAACTTACAAAATATTGCTTAGTTCATAATAAGTGATGTATAGTACAAACATAGCTTTTTGGATTTCTGGGTCCTAGACGCAAGGATTCTTATGGTTAAGAAAGAAGAGAAAATAAATCACTTCTCTCTACATATGCTTCCTTCCCAGAGGTGGAGCCGTCCTCAAACACTTGAAATACAAAGTTTTTTCATATTCAATTTTTTATTTACCTTTCTTCTCTAGATCCTTTGCATATGCTTTTCCCTCTGTCTATAATGCCAGCTCAGAATTGGGGCAACTGACAAATTCCTTTTCTTTCTCAGCACTGCACTAAAATGTCAACTTTGCTCTGCCAGTGCTCATGATGAGCTGGTTCCTACCCTCTTTGCACCTCCGACATATGATACTTCTTTGTTTTACTCTTCACACATTGTGATGTTACTTAACAGAGCTATTACCTTGTCTATCTTCCCTATTAAATGATGAATTCTTCGAGGATCAAAGGGTGTGTTATTCATCTGGAATCCCAAGAACAGAAAAAAAAAAACCTGTTGAAACTATGCCAGATTCTTTATATTAATAATTATTTTAATTTTTATGACAATCTTAAGGCAGTTATAATCCTTGTTATATAAATCAAGAAACCAAGGTTTGAAAGGGTGGTCACATAATTAAAATGAGGTAGTACTGGGATTACAAAATAATTAACTCTGCCTCAAAAGCTCTCTGCCTGATTATATATATATATATATTTAAAGTGATACTGAATTCCTTTTTATTATTCTTCACAGTCTTATCAACTGTCTTCCCTTGTAACCCATATATCCCTTTGCCTCTGGGATATTGTCTCAATAAGTTGTTAAAAGTAAAAAGATAAGATTTATCTCATATGTGCTCTAAAGTAAAAATTATTGATCTCTAATTCTCTCTGTGGAATTTTATTTTTTTAAGAGTAATGCTTATTCATCTGAATGACTATTTAGTTGGTGGAATTTGAGCCTGAGTGATTATGCCATAGGGGAGGAAGAGGCTGTAGATAGTGGGTCTACTGCATTTAGCCAGATCTGCCTGACAGCCCATTTCACCACAGGGCCTGTGGTGATGACCAACTTGTGGCAGGATAGCTATTCATACATATGAATAATTTCTAAGTTGGGTATCTGTAAGATTTGTACCATGTGTATTTTGTATTTGATCATCTGGATATCAGGATGACAGCAAAACATTTCTTTATGTTAACTTTAATTTATGTGTTAAATGAGTGAGTGATAGAAATATTCTTTAGGATTCTGAATTTGGCATATTCTTCATTTTCTCTTCTTCATAATTAACTTTTTAGTACTCTGACATTTTGAAAGAAAACCTACATTTAAAGAAAAAAATGTGCTATAATATTAAGTAACCTACTAATTATTAAGAAAATTAGGTTATGTATTCTCTTGACAGATATTTTGGAAGATAATTAACACACTATATAGTGGGCAACCTTACATTCTCTATAGATGAATTGTATCATACCCAAAGATCAGCATAACCCCAATTTTACTTATACGGGTTACTCATTATACTCTAATAAATTTGACAGATTCTCTTTCTTGTTAAATTGAGAAAAAAAAATCCTCCCATATTGAGAACCATCTTTAAGCATACCCTTTAAATTTGATAGGTAATATTGATAAAGTAACTCAAGCCCCCAATTTGGCAATGATGTCATAAGTGAAGCATAATGATACAATGGGAAACACAATGTGAGTTAGAGGTCTAGTTCTACATGTCCCACCAGCTCCTCAGCAAGTCCCTTAACTGGCTGGCAACTGAGCAATAAAGCATAAAATTTAGCAGTATATTTTTTAGAGTCATACAAACGTAGGTAAGAGGACCCTCACCTGTCCAAATGGCAGATTCTTTACCTATAAAAGAAAGATAAACTCAAAATGCTGTTTTGTTGTGAGGACTCAATAAGAGAATGTATGAAAAGCTTTCAGCATAGATTGCCTGGTGCATAGGAAAAACATTAAGCATTATCAAGCCTTCCACTTATGCAGCTGCTATCTTCCCTTCAGAGCACTGAAATACAGGGGTTATAAAATAGTGAGATGAATCACTGAGTTTTAAAATCTTTTATAATCTTTTATAATCTCACCATTATGTTGATAAAAATAAATTGCCTCCCAGTATTTCTATGTTGAAGAACACAGCATTCATTCAAATATATGAGTTTCAGTACACTTGTTAAAAAAAAAGTCTTAATATTTTATGATAAATTTGCAAAATATCTCATTGGGGTGAACTGTGAAAGAAACACCGCTAAATATTACTAATTGCTTTCCAGAAGTAGTTTTACAACCCTCAATATCCTGGGTGTGATTCCTAGCACTGGATAATAAAAATGATCACAAAATAAAAATATAATTCAATAAAGAAGGGTATAAATAAGGATATATATTCAATATCCTTGCAGGAGAAGAGAAACCTTAAAATATCTACCGTAGAATTACTTAATTTTAGACAAAGTAACTGAGACAAAATGTTAGAATAAATTCAGGAGAAAAAAATGGAAGGAAATAATTTAAAATGATTTACAAAGAAACTTAAGGTTATTTTTAAATGACTTATTGGATACTCAAGGAAAAACCACATAGATTATATTAAGAATAGTAGTGCAAGCAAAATGAGGAAAACTGGCAGTCATTGGAAAATGGGCAGCTTTTTAATAATAGAAAGATTGTCTAAATAAAGTGAAAAGACCAAAGGCACCTATGGCAGCTAAATTATGAGAACATTCCTACAAAAACATCATCTTAATCTAAATTTCAATAATTATCTTAAAGATGATCTGCAACTATTAATTAAATACATTTAAAAATATTCCAGAGGCAATCAACCAATCAAAAAAATACTGTGACAGTTTGATGATCACTTTAAGGTCACAGTAGCTTATTGAAATAGAATAAAATATCAGACATTCTCTAATCTAATTGAACATAAAAATTCCTAGTGATGTAATCAAAACTAAATATCTCTAGCTTTCATTCCTGGCCTACTAAATCAGAGCATCGAAGAGAAGGCCCAGGAATCTGAATTTTTAGCAGAATTCTGTCGACATGATTCTATGTATTTTTTCATCCAGGTTTGTTTGGAAATCCTGTCCAGTATAAAAAAGAATTTTAAAAATATGAAGAGGTATGTAAAATTCAAAAAATGGTTGGCAAGTAATGATTTAGCGCAGCGGGCAGTGGTTGCCAATTGCACAGAATATGGAATATCTGGGAAGTGCTATAGAAAATGCAGATTCCTGGGAATTACAGGGTGAGGAAAACTTGCACACAGATATTAAACTCTTTCTTCCAATCTCTTTTGAAGGAATACCTGGAACAGAATGATTCCCACTAGTGTAATCCAAGTGGTGCATTTGAAGACCTAGGTTATCCTTAGAACTGCCAGTAAAAAGTAGGTCTAGGACTTTATTTTATTTTATTTTATTTTTTGAAAGATTCCTGAAGGATCAGTCTTTAGAGGCCAGTAAACATCTTTAAAGCACCTGCATAGCCTGCTAGCTGATATGATTTGGGATGGGTCAGCTAACTCACTGGACCTTGAAAAAACAGTGCTCTTCCAGTTCAGGGAGAAAGATCA
The DNA here is from genome assembly GCF_011100685.1 of Canis lupus familiaris. NCBI lineage: Eukaryota > Metazoa > Chordata > Mammalia > Carnivora > Canidae > Canis > Canis lupus. The sequence goes on from NC_049242.1 coordinate 1,564,322, forward strand.
TTTGGATTTAATTCTTCTTAGTGCTTGCAGTTGGGAGAAGGCTGCTGGGATCATCTGGGGAGGAATAAGAGCAGAAACACTTCTTGTGTCTCAACAAAGAAGTGTTTATTGGTAATTTGTTCACTATGTATCTCTGGAAATAAAAATATTGATTTCTAGGACCACTTCAGAAATTTTGATTGGATAGATCTTGGGTATGCCTAACATTTCAGTTTTTTACAAGGACCCAGAATACTCTCTTGCAAGTGTTTGTGGATCACACTATGTTGGCCTATTAGATACAAATTTATAGATTTCCAAAAGGTTTTCAGAAGTTTTATTATTGAATGTTATTTTTTTTATTTTTATTTATTTGTGATAGTCACAGAGAGAGAGAGAGAGAGAGAGAGAGAGGCAGAGTCACAAGGAGAGGGAGAAGCAGGCTCCATGCACCGGGAGCCCGACGTGGGATTCGATCCCGGGTCCCCAGGATCGCGCCCTGGGCCAAAAGCAGGCGCTAAACCGCTGCGCCACCCAGGGATCCCTATTGAATGTTATTTTATTATTAATTTTATTTTTAATTGATGTATACTTGTCATAAAATTTATGTTAGTTTCAGCTTTACAACATAGTGATTCAACAGTTACTATTCAACAATAACTTTGTTGCCAAAGTTATTGCAATATTATTAACCATATTTCTTATACTGTACTTTTCATCCTTGTGACACACTTATTATATAATCAGAAGTTTTACCTCTTAATCCATTCACTTATTTTTCTTATCGTCCCCTCTGGCAACTATCAGATTGTTCTCTGTATTTATGAATCTGTTTCTGTTGTTTTATTTATTTTTTAGATTCTAGATATAAGTGTATGGTATTTGGCCTTCTCTGGCTAATTTTACATAGCAATAATACCCTCCAAATCCAGCCATGTTGTTGTGAATGGCAAGGCTTCATTATTTTTTATGGCTGGGTAATATTCCATTGTGTATATATAGTGCATCTTAAGAAGAGAAAAAGTGAACAAAGGGGATGGAGTCAGAAAATTCTGGTTTAAATGAAATTAGTTAAATTTAAATGATTTAAATTTAAATGAAAACTAATTGAAAGCAAATAATAAAATATAAAACTCTTCTCAATGCTACCCCCTCCCCCACAAAAAGCTCTATTAAAACATCAGTTCTACACAGAGGAGTCTCAATAAACACAGGAAAGGACAACAGCAGAAACAAACACTACAGTAAGGGAACTAGGGAAGGAGAGTCTATCTGCAATGACCCATGCACTAGTGAAATACAGCGGATATTTTGTCATAAATAATAACAGGTTAATAACTTTTACTATATAACAGCCACCTTTCTGATTGCTTTTGCTTCACACATATTAATGCACTAGTCCTGACAATAACCCTGTGAGATAAGTATCCATGCTATTCCCATGTTTAGAAGAATAAACAGAAGTGCAGACAGGTTAAGTCTCTTGTCCAAGGATAATATAGGTGGTAAATGAAAACCAACTTGCTGACTGATTTACTTCAAACAAAATTAATCAAAACAGATTCCAGTTTATATCTCTGAAATGATGCTACTCTCATGAGCTTGCTTGCTATAAGCTTTTTTGACTGATGATAAAGGAGGTAGTATAACAGGTAGTTTACTGGCATTGCACCTGCACCCTCTCTTTTCTTCTATAGTCTAGACTGTGGCAATGCTTTTGAGTTGTGGATAGAAATACTATTTATCTTATGTGAATTCTGGGAAAGGTGGTTGAAAGCCATTAATCTATGCAAGAAGTAAAGAGTATTATAATTAGTAGTTGAAAGAAAGAGATAGGTGAAAAAAAAAAACGTCACAGGTATAGAATACACCAAGCTTGCCAAACCCATGGAACTTATATATGTGGTCATGAGGTTTGGAGATTTTAATTGACCCAGATATGTTTATATTAGATATTTAGGAGAAAGGTGATCTTACTAACAACACAATTGAAGAAGTTAGTTTGTGGGTAGATTTTAAATTGAAAAGAGAGAAAAAGAAGTGCTCATTAAAGAAAAAAAAAAGTAGAAATACAAGGGGAGCTTGAGAGTAGAATCCTGGAAAAATATCTATATTTACAAGGTTAATGCTCCTAAATCCCTTCTAAAACAACACCAACTGTAAAGAAGGCAGACAAAAGGGTGAATAGAGATAGGTAGACATAGAGTTAAACGCAGTGATTGATTTAGGGAGTAGATAGAGAAGAGACCATTAAAGGTGCAGCTGAGGGGATCCCTGGGTGGCTCAGTGGTTTAGCATCTGCCTTTGGCCCAGGGTGTGAAATAAAGATAAAATCTTTAAAAAAAACAAAGGTGCAGATGAAACTCTTTGGGATGGTCTACTGCCAGGTAAGTCAAGAAAAAAAAAATATTTTCAGGTTTAAACATAAACCACAAAGAGGTCAAGAAAGACAAAGGCTAAGAAAACACTAATATATTTGATTAACATATAGATGACCAGTTGTGAGAAAACATGTTGAGTGATATGGTGGGACTCAATGCCAGATTTCAGGTTATTAAATAAATAAAGATAGTGTAGCAATGGAGATGTTGTAGAATAGTCTGACAATAGGATGTAAGATTAACACAACTGAACATATATCTTCCGTTCTTACAAAAAATAACTCAAAGTCCACCTTCCTTCCTTATATCATGAATGATATATTCACTGTTGCAATACTAGTTATCAAAAGTTTACATCTTTTGAGATCTATTTCCTAAATTACAATAACAAGGAAATAAGTAAAAACCCTAAGTTAGATACATATCTAATTTTATCATATAAGTACTAATTTTATCAGTACTTATTATATATTTCTTCAAAGTCTAGATATATTAAGAGAGTTAATGAAATGATAAACATTGTTTTTCTTGATAAAAGTCCTATTTCTATAGGTAAAAGTTCAAATTGCTTTTAAAAGTCTGCTTAAGGAGAAATTGAATTGTAAAATGACTGATTGTCAAGGACATTTGAGCAAACTACATATTCTTTTTTTAAACACTTTATTTATTTATTCATGAGAAACAGAGAGAGGCAGGGACACAGGCAGAGGGAGAAGCAGGCTCCACGCAGGGAACCTGACATGGGACTCTATCCCAGGTCTCCAGGATCACGCCCTGGGCTGAAGGGGGCGCTAAACTGCTGAGCCACTGAGGCTGCCCTACATACATATTCTTTTTATTCAGAAATTATCCAATGATTTCTTGAAGTTTTTAGTTCATTTGTATAATATCAAGATGATAATCTTTCCAAAGAGACACATAGCAAAATAAACAAAAGATTAATAAAATCCAAATAAATTTCTATATTCCTGCAGAATTTGACATAAAGTCTTAATATATTCAGCTTCCTTTACATAGATAAATATACATGAGTAGGAGTGTTCTTGTCACAAGCTTTCCAAGTCCCCTAGGAACCATCCATAAATTGAAAATCCTGAACAAAAATATCAAGCTACCAAGAAGTGAAGAGAGGTACACAATCAACTCTGGCAAACAGGAGCAAGACAGCTCTCACACACTACTTCAAGAACTACAAATATTCCACAGGACAAGTAAAAATACTTTTCTCTAGATTTGTGTTTGGTCTTTGTATTAGTTTTCTATGGTCATTGCAAAAAAAAAAAATACTTGGTAGTTTAAAGTTAGCACATTTATTTTCTTAAATTCTGAAAGAAAGACGTTTAAAACCTGATGATTAAAATTTCCTTTGGCCTAAATAAAGGTAGCCTCCCTTGAAAGCAGGACTACCTTCCCTCTGGAGATTCTAGAAAAAATCTATTTCTTTGCCTTTTCCAGCTTCTATAGGTATATTCTTTGCATAGCTTCTGGCCTTTCCTGATCTTCAAAACACATCACTATCTCTGCTTCCATCACCACACTGCCTTTACCTCCTCTGTATTCAAATCTCCCTCTATGTCTCTCTTACAAGGACATTGGTGACTACATTTAGGGCAAGCGCTATACATCTAGAGGAATCTAGGTTAATCAAGGGTAATGTCTCCAAAATAAGATCCTTAATTTAGTCACATCTGCAAAGTTCTTTTACCATGAAAGTACCATTTAAAGTTTCTAGGAATTGGAATTGGAGGCCATTATTCAGCCTACTGGAGTCTTCATTTTTTTACCCTCCCATTGCTCATAGGATCTGAATTATTCAGAAGTCTTTAATGGAGCCGTGTATAATTTCCTTGTTGACACAACTCTTGTCTTAAAAAATAAACCTGTTGTCCACACATAAGTCCACACATCAGTCTCAGCTGATGACTTTGCCTGTGACTCATTTTTAAAAAAGAAAGAAAGAAAATGTAGGAATAGATGAAAAAAAAGATTGAACACACTTATTTTGATGAACAGTGAGAAATGTTTAGAATTGTTGAATCATATTATAACCTGAAACATAGAATGCTATATGTTTTTTTTTATTTATTCATGAGAGAGAGAGAGAGAGAGAGAGGCAGAGACACAGGAGGAGTGAGAAGCAGGCTCCATGCAGGGAGCCTGACGCAGGACTCATTCCCGGGACTCCAGGATCAGGCCCTGGGCCAAAGGCAGGCGCCAAACTGCTCAACCACCCAGGGATCCCCCTAGAATGCTATATAATAATTATACTTCAATTAAAAGTGTCATCAGATTTTTCACTACCAAATAGGTTACCTGCATCTACAATCTTTTTACTTTTCTTCTCACTGTGACAACTGATGAATTCTCTAACAAAGGACAATATTTCTGCATGCATTTTCAATCTATACCCACTCACTTTTTCAATTTAGTTCTTCAATGATTCTCTTTACTGTACTCTCCAACTCTGAGGTTGGGAAAAGGACCATGGACCAATTTCTTTCTTTCTTTCTTTCTTTCTTTCTTTCTTTCTTTCTTTCTTTCTTTCTTTCTTTCTTTCTTTCTTTCTTTCTCTTTCTTTCTTTCTTTCTTTCTTCTTTCTTTCTTTTTCTTTCTTTCTTTCTTTCTTTCTTTCTTTCTTTCTTTCTTTCTTTCTTTCTTTCTTTCTTTCTTCTTCTATCCTCTCTGTACCACCAGAGAGCTATTATAGCACTAGGGAATGGGGCTGAGATTATGCTGCCTTAGGAAGGAAGGGAGTCTTGTAGGAAAAGATCCCATCTGGACTGGAAGAAGTATGAGTAGTCCTGTACATAGTGGAATGTAAAAAGATGCTTTGCTATATCTTCTTGAAGATTTAAATCTATTATTGGAACATGGTGATTCTCTTTATCCCTAGAAATGTGTTTAATATGTTATCAGTAGAACTAGTTCAACTTCTTTTTTTAAATTAATATTTGCTTTTACATATTTTCCATTCTTTCATTTTAACACTTGTAAAGTTTTTAGAACAATGCCGTACATGTAGTAATTAAACATAAATGTTGATTACACAAAAATAAAATTAGCTAAAAACAATATTCAAAATTGGGCTGGGAACACAGATGAGAGGAGAAATAAAAGTATGGAATTGCCATAATTAAAAGGGAGATAGTGAGACCCTGAAGGGAGACTACCGACAAGAGTGCTGTGGGAGAGGTAGGAATGCTTTGAAGGAGAGATGTGGGAATGAAAATCTGGCAAAAGAAAGATGTGGTTAAAGGGGAGCATTCAATACATTTTACTGTGTCATGTGAAATGCCATAACTTCACTAATTACCCTCTAAACCATTAGCAAAAATCGGTATTATTTATAAATGCTTTTGAGGCTAGATTTGTTTGTTTTGGTTTAATGAGATGATATGTGAGATTGGCCTCATGGGACACTCAGTGAGAACAAGCAGATCCTAGGATGCAAGTTATATTCAGTGTTTAGGGTAATATCCTCCTTTGTAACTATATGAAGGTGGTTGTAACTATTTGTTTTGTTCTGCATTATATCCTTAGTACTTCACAAACTATCTAACATATAGTAGGTATGGGATACACATTTGTGAATGTGTGAGGGTAATTTCACACTGTCAGCGGGGGAAATCTAATCTTGTCACTTATGTATTCAGATCTTCTAAAGCTTCACCTTCTATGTTTTAGATACCTCTTACATGCCAGTTCAAATCTTGGCCAGATTTTTTATTCCCTCAACTGCCCCTGCAACCAGGTCTATGCAGGAGCAACGAGTTGCCCCTTGAGACATAGTGCAAGTGCAGAGTTAACTGCTTATGGTGCCACCTTCAAGGATTGGGAGATGGAAAGTCAGTGATATGTCTACCAAGCAGACTTCTCTGAGTGCATTTCATAAAGTTCTGTTCCTGTGGGATCAAGCTGCGGTGGCCTGTAGAAGCAGTCATCTCCATAATGCAACCCCCCTTTATACTGTTTCATGCCTCCAATCCACCCAATCCTTCATTCCAGCTCTCTGGGATAAATTCCAATTAACTACCTACAAACAAATTTTGTTCCAAGCTTTGCTTTAGCAAAACCCAAGCTAAGACAATACATTCTACAGTAACACATTTTATAAAGTAAAATTTTGTTTGTACTTGAAAGGAAATAATGTGCATATGTATATAGCTTCAATTAGTTTTAGAAAGGTCTACTTTTTTTTTTTTCCAGAGAAATGTAAAGATGCAATGTTCTTGAAGTGATTTTCATAGCTAACTATATGGTCACAGCAGATTAAACATGCTTTATATTCAAACTGCTGCAAAGGTGTTTGCCAAGTTTGCAGAAATATCCATTACAATGCTTGTCTCTGCCCTGAGAGATTTGTAAAACCCAGCAGGAATTGCAGCTGACCATGCTACAATAAATGGATTCATCCACAATTGTATTCTATTTTTATTTTCAGACTAGGTGTTTAATATATGCCACCTATTTGGGAAAACATTCAGGAATATATCCTTTTTATGAATAAACTTTTCAATTATTTTCTTTTTGAAGAGAGATCAAATAGTGATATGAAAGTTTTGAATTAAAAAATCTGTGCTTTTCTTGGGTAATATTAAAAGTTTCCTGTTTTTCACACATTATCCTGGCATGAATTCTATAACCATCCAGTAAGTTCAGTAATTTTTAATAAAAACTGTTCACTTAGATTGCATATAGATGTTAAGTCTGAGAAGTTTGGAAGTTCGTGTGGGTTGACTATAGAATTGGTTCCCTTCTGAGATAAGGGTGGCGGTTATCTAGGTGAAGTGTATTGACAGCTCTGCTTTGATGTGAGTTCTGAAACAAACTGGCTTTCAGGCTGCAGACACCCAAATATCAGAATGAGAAGGTTTTATATTGTGCATTACCATCACATTAAGTACTTTAGTCTTCCATGAAAAATTCATTTATATTATTAAGATATCTGCCCTTTGCTCTTTTTTGCATGTAGGTAGAGAGAAGGAGTGAGATTCCAATATTTCACTGAAACAGTTGTTTCACAAACATATTTTCAATCCCTCTTTGCTCAGGCTTATGCCCCCTTTCACAACTAACTTTGATTTCAAAGCTTCTCTAGGCTTCCAGAAGGTACATGGTCCTTAGCCCCTTCGTTAGATCCTTTAAACTTTATTCTAGGTTTTAGTTTTCTCCATTTAGGTTTTAATTCACATCCTCCCTTATTCTCCCAGAAATCTAACAAAATGTCTCACTGATTAATGAAATACTTCCTCTCCTTCAGCATTCTTATTAATGATATGAATTTCTTCTTGTAGGGTGTCAGAAAGGGGACAGGTAACAAATACGTGCACTTAGTTCACCATTCTGAGCTGTATGCTCACATCTTGTTTAAATATTCATTTCCAGGGGTGCCTGGGTGGCTCAGTGGTTATACATCTGCCTTCAGCCCAGAACATGATCCTGGGGTCCTAGGATTGAGTCCCACGTTGGGCTCCCTTCATGGAGCCTGCTTCTCCCTCTGCCTGTGTCTCTGCCTCTCTCTGTGTGTCTCACATGAATAAATAAATAAAATCTTTTAAAAAATACTCATTTCCATTGGATTTCTTGATACTAAACTTCTGTTTTTCCTATTACTTCTCTGACTTCTTTCCATTATCTTTTGTAGGATTTTTATTCTTTACTCTTTGCAGTTTGGATTATGCAAGTCTTAGTCCTAAACTCACATCTCTTCATTTCATACTCCTTTCATGGACTTTCTTAACCGTAGTAATGGTTTCATTTACCAGTTCCTTCTTGATGACTCATGTTTATATTTCAACACTATTATTAAAACCATTAATTGTGTTTTAGAATTTTAAGACAAACTACATTCAATTTTTATAAAAAAGCAAAACTACATCAAAGTGTTTCAAGATCTTATTAATGTTAGTAGCCTACTTTCCTTGTTATATTCAGTTTCATTTATTAAAAACATATTCAGTACAGTGTACACATCTAAAATAGCTTTAAAACCTGCAACAATATGATATTGAATGATAATTATACAGTAATAATTTGTAAATTTGCTTTTCAGCTTTTGCAGTTAGTCTATGGGGAAGTTTAGAACACTTGTAAAAGTGTAACAGTAAAAGCAGCAGACAAAAGGACATAAATGTAGTGTAGGAAGGCTGAAGGAAAAAGTAGAGATAAAAATATCTCCGTGATATGTAATAAGAAGTCAAGAATTATTTTTCAGGAGTTAAGAGAACAGTAAAGATTTGAATACATTATCAAAGTTTAAAAGTAAGCAATGGAAAACTATTATACAAATATAAATTAAAGGAGAATAGAAGATATATATATGTATATATACCGATATGTACAAGGGAGTCAATAATTACTGTCTAAAATTGCCTAAATAAGAAACAATTTTTAATGCTAGAAAATATATTTTTTCATGAAAGGAAAAAGAATTTTAAAAGTTAGCTCTAAGAAGTAGGATTGATGGGAAGGTGGTGTGCGTTTTCTTCCCCTCCATCAGCACTTATAAACCACTACACTTATTTGATATGTGTCTTATTATAATAAAAATTAAACAGTAGACAAATAACAACTAAGGAAACAATAACCTTAGATAATTCATAGAAAGAAGAAATATGCATTTTTGAACTCATAAAATCTTAAATGAAACTGTCATTGAATGATATAATTTAAATTTTGAAAATATTTTCCACCTTTTTTTTTTTTAAGATTTTATTTATTTACTCATGAGTGGCACAGAGAGAGAGGCAGAGACACAGGCAGAGGGAGAAGCAGATTCCATTCAGGGAGCCCGATGTGGGACTCAATCCCGGAACTCCGGGATCATGCCCTGAGCCAAAGGTAGACGCTCAACTACCAAGCCATCCAGGAGTCCCTCAGCTGTCTCTCTCTCTCTCTTTTTTTTTAAGGATTTTATTTATTTATTCATGAGAGATACAGAGAGAGAGAGGCAGAGACCCAGGCAGAGGGAGAAGCAGGCTCCATGCAGGGAGCCCGATGTGGGACTCGATCCCGGGTCCCCTGGATCACACCCTGGGCTGAAGGCTGTGCTAAACCGCTGAGCCACCAGGGCTGCCCAGCTGTCTCTTTTTAATTTAAATACTAACCTTAATACAACAGTTCATTTTACTTTTTATTGGCTTTGTTAAGCCTTTTATATAGTACTGCTCAAATGATTTTTTAAATGCAAATATCCATTTAAAAAGTAGTCAACAATATCAACTGCATCAGTAAATTCAGTTAGTATGAAAAAACTATTAGTTTTCATGGTAGTACTATTTTGATAGTACCACTAGTACTGTAAAGTACTACTAGTCGTACCTTTTTATTATACTGTTGGTAGCATAGTACTGGTTATATATGAATCAGTGTATTGTTCTGTAAAGGCCAAGAAAACAGCTAAGAGTGGAGGAATTGGTGCTAATAGGAGGAGGAACAGTATAGTAATTCTATTGAAATAGATTGAGGGCTAAATAGTAGGGATGGAGAAGTGGATTTAATTTTATTAGTAGGAAGATTAATTTAATAGCATCTTGTTTTTGTGAAGTGCTGATAAGCAGTGCAGTTTAAAGAAAGCAGAGAAGATTCTGTGGGAGAGTTAAAGATTAGCCATCCACAGAAATTTAGTAGGATTGAGAAGCACTCCCGAAGGCCTGTTTGAATCAATAGTGTCATGAATCAATGACGGGTGTAATTTCCTAGCAGCTTTCAGATTCTCAAGGTAGTCACAGATTAAGAGCAAAGTTGAATTCATTGGGATTTGGGATTTTGCCAAGCGATAGCAATAGAAGACAGGGGCAAGAGAGCTAAAATAGCAATAAAAAATATTTTAATTATTCTTGAAATGTTTGACCATGGCAGATAAAAGATCAAGTTAAGTGATATATCTGTGCCATGAAATAATAAAAGGAATACAAACAACTGTTGAATATGGGCACTGAAATAGTGAAATTGGTTCTGTACTAGTGAAACCAGTATCTGTTTTTGGATTCTGATTTATACATGTGCTACTTTCTCTCATGATGGTCAGTCAGTGCAATATTTAGGTCAATTATATAAAAATAAGACAGCTACTGTCAACCTCAGCCACTATTCAAGTATATATTAGTATTACATAAATGAATAACCTTAATGGAGCTCTTTATTGACTAGTCAGCAAATTTTTACAATTTTCAGGCAAAGATGTTTTAAATTCTTAAGGAGTTGAGAAAATGCTTGGAAACATATGGAAATGAGGTATAGAAAATCACTTAATTCTAAACTTTTAACTAAATAAATTTTTAAAATAATATTTATTTCTTTTTTCTTTTTACCCTGTAGACAGTTAAGAGAACAATAAAGATTATTTTCATATAATCTTGAAGTTGACACAATATATTCACAATCACAGCTTTAACTACAGTGAGGGAATACCCAATGCTGAATTTTAAATATCTTTCTCCACCCTAGCCCTCTTTTATGCATATTAGGCATGTATATCTAAATACCTACTGCATATGGATTTCCCAAGAATATTTCATCTCATTATATTAAAACTGAATTCCTCATATTTACAAACTCCTCAATCTGTGTTATCTCTTCTTTTGAAGAGAATTGTCACATTCAATGAACTGTGTTCTTACTCTAGAGCCTCATATTTAATTTATTATTAAATCTTAGTAATTCTACCCATTTAATATCCTGCATATTTCCTGCTCTCCAATGCCATTATCACTGTTTTCACTCTGTCTTTCATTACCTCTCAGCTGGTGATTTTCATTAGTCCGAATTGGTTTCCTAACTTCTGTTCTTTCCCAGCTATCCCTCCATGCCATTTCCTAGCTATGTGATCTTTGGCCCTTTGGCAGGTCCCTTCATGTCTCCAATATTGGCTTCTTCATCTCTAACCTGGATATTGTATTTGTACTCTCTACCAGATAGTGTGTGTGTGTGTGTGTGTGTGTGTGTGTGTGAAATACATAAAATGAGAAAATGAGTAGTAGGCGAAAATCTTTTGATGAAACTCTGGGCCTCCACTGCAGCAGCATATATTCTAAAACTAAGGATATAAAAGAGTAATGTTGAAATAGATTATTTTTTAAACTTGACAATCAATCAGGATTCTCAAGCTCACTTCTTAATAATGCCTTCATGGATTTTTTATTGCATGACAGAGCAAGCCACATATCATATATCAACTGGTAATGCAGCACTTGACTCCTTTAATACAATGCTTAACTGTAAATGTCTAGAACTACAAATGAGGTGTTTAAATTTGAAGATACTTTAGATAGATGGAAATACCTATAATTATGGAATCATAATTTCTGCCTGAATTGCACTTAAAAGTCAAAGTTCCAACTGCTTCTATTATTGGAAAAGTAATAATAACAATTATAACTATACCATGAAGTATTAAAAGCCGAACATTCAATTGAAGGTAGCAAAATAAAAAAGTAATGAAAAGTGAACCTATAAAGTGCTTGCAATTCATACGCATATGTTATATAAAGGCACTAAAGAGCAAAGAAAAAAACTGTAGTCTTTTTTACAGTTCATCTTTTCAGATGCTTCATTTCTCTTTGGCATTAGGATAGCATTATGGTTAATACATCTCATTCAAAGGTCATCACTTTCATATGCCAAAATTTTTATTTTGGGTATGCATAATTCAGACTAAAAGTGTAAAATTTCTAAATATGAAAATTAAAAAATATTTGTATTAGGCTTATGTGTTTTGAAATGCATCTTTATTTTTCACAGTTGAGGTGGCTGACCATTTTAATCCAGACCATGCAACTTACCATCATTGCGTAGAGTGAGTGGTGTTGGAGGGCTAAGTACTCGAGCGTTTGTCACTGTGTTTTTCACCAGACAAATATAGCTGCCAACATCTGATGTTTGGACTTTAGAAATATAAAGGTTGCCTGTCTCCTGGGAAATGAACCGTCGGCTGTCCTCCACCACAAAGGAAGGGAACTCGTTAAATACCCAGCTATAGATGATCTCTGTAAATACACAAAATTTGATTTTTGAAAGATAAGATTATTTTACTAACAGTTAAAGCTCAAACAAGAACTCCTTTACTAAGTGTTTGATCTACTGCAAGGCCATACATATTTGTATGTATGTATGTATGTATGTATGTATCCAGATACCTATATAATTTAGTATTTTTTGTTCAAAGGACTTTTGTTCTTAAGGATTACAGGAGGATCTGAAGTATTTCTTAAGGATACTTAGCATTTATCCAACCATCCACCCATCCATCCATCCATTCATTCATCCATTCATTTCAGTGTGTGTTGAATGTGAATTAGATGATTAGGACTATGATAGCACTAAAACTAAAAAGATGAGAGAAACAGTTTCCTATTCTCAAAGATCAATTTAATGAGAGATTTACCCAAACCTATTAATCAATATGGAATAAAGAAATGGAGATATATATTCTATTGCAAAGAAGGCATGAGAGAGGGGTACTTAAGCAATCATGTTGATCAGGGAAAACTTCCTGAGATAAAAGACACATAAGCTACATTCATTTATTCATTTATTCAACCAGTATTGCTTGAGGGTCCAATAGACCAAGCAGTGTTCTATTTTTTTATCCTTCTTGGAATTATGAAATGCTTTGCTATGCAAAATTGAAAATTATTTTAAAAACTAAATAAACATGTTAATCCACAATGCCCAATTATCTGTAAAATTTGAGAAAATGTCAATTTTGTATACACCTGGTATCCAGTTAGAGAAAATGGTAAGGCAGTCAAACATGAATAAGGGAACCAAGAGAGGAATTTGTGTTGGTGTTATAAATTTGGAAGTCTTAAAAGATTAATTTGAGCTAGCCAGGTGAAGAGTGGATGGCATGCTGTCAGAGGAGACAAATGAGAAAGTTCATTCACACAAGGACTGGATGGTATGAATGGACTACAACAATAACTAGTTTTGTGTTATTGGAGTGAAAATTTCAAGGAAGAGAGTGGTAAGAAAAGAGGTTGGAGACTAGAGGTAAATTCAAACTACTAAACAAAGATTAACATGGTGTATGTATGTGATATTAAAGAGCTTGTGCTCAATCTTGTATGGGATGCGGTACCACTGGATGTTTTTCAAGAAAGGGTTGACATAGATACATACATTAGTAGATTTTCTGGTGATTCTGCAAATGTTGGATTTTATTGCAGGAGAGATAATAAGATAATATTACATACCAAAAGTGAAGGCTGAGGAAGTCTTGAATCAGAATCATTAAAACAACAAGAAGAAAGATGTTGGTCCAAGAAATATACCAGAGGTAAGTCAAAGAAAGAGACAAATAGTCCAGGAATACTCTCATGTCTTTCTTGAGTGACTGGAAAGAGAATGGTAAAATAAATTGGAAATATACCAAGTCAAACTAATTTAAGGAGAAAGATTATTGGTTCATTTTCAGGACATGTTGAGTTGGAAGTCTGTGAAGAAAATCTGCGTAAGGAGCTCTAGCAGTTGGCAAGTAGGTGTTCAAAGTCCAGGAAAGGAAATCTGAGGTGAAGGTTAAATTTGAGAGTTGTCAGTATAATTGTCAGATATAATTGAATCCAAGTAAATGGGTGAGATAAATTAGGAAGAGCAGATATGGTGAGAAGATACTCTGGGAAGCACAAACATCTAAATAAAGGTAAGAAAGAAGAAACTGCTGAAAAGATTCAAAAGGAATAAAGAAAATGCAGTGTTATAGGTGCCAATGGCTTAACCACAAGATTTAGCCATTTAATCCACAAGATTAAATAATATCAAACAAGGAAAAAAGGCTCAATAAAATAGAGAAAAATGTTACTTAAGATTGGCTTTTGGGATATCACTGAATGGCAACTTCTATAAATGAGTGGGGATCAAAATCAGACTGCAATTGAGGAATTAGAGGCATTGTATATGGGCCAGTAGCATTCAAATCTCAATAACTGTTAGAATTAAATATGTTACCATTGAAAGAGCAGATTCCAAGGAGCCTTTTCTCCTACCTACCTACCATGAGTGGTTAAAAGTAAATTCATTGGTCTGGCCCTATATAGTTTCCAGTGGAAGTCTGGCATTTAGTCAGTCTTCCTGGATACTTAAGCAGAGACTTGAAGCTTACCCATCCATACTGGAAGTCAGTGGAACTAATTTCAAATTTATACATTGATCAATTAGCTCTGAATACCTTCCTAATTTATTACTATTTTTTATCTTAACTGAACCAGTATAAAATGTACAGTAAAGATAAATCATTAATTTTTGTGAATACATGGCTAAGATAGGTGGTGTCATAGACTAGCTTCTGTGAAGAGTCAGAAACATTTCATAAACATCTTAGGCAGGTGTATTCTGTACAAACAACTGATAAACGGGTATTTCTTCTATTTCTAAATTCTCCTCTCCTCCCGTGTATTTTCTTCACTTAGTTCAATTGATTAGAACTTCCAGAGACAATGTGCCCAAGTCCTGACTTGGCTATTTACAGATGGTTTAAAGATTATTTATTTATTTGAGGACAGAGCATGTGTGCTTGCAAGCCAGCATAAATAGGTGGAAGGGTAGATAGAGAAGCAGACTCCCTGCTGAGCAAGGAGCCTGACGCAGGGTTCTGCGATCATGATCTGAACCAAAGGTAGATGTCTAAAAGAATGAGCCACCCAGACACCCCTGTTTATAGATGGTTTAAATTAAGCAAATATTCAAGTAACTCTTTGAGGTTCAGTTTTCTCATTAAAAAATGGGAATAGTAGGGATCCCTGGGTGGCGCAGCGGTTTGGCGCCTGCCTTTGGCCCAGGGCGCGATCCTGGAGACCCAGGATCGAATCCCACATCGGGTTCCCGGTGCATGGAGCCTGCTTCTCCCTCTGCCTGTGTCTCTGCACCTCTCTCTCTCTCTCTCTCTCTGTGACTATCATAAATAAATAAAAATTTTTAAAAAATGGGAATAGTATTACTTTCCTCATAAGTTTTCAAATAAGATAATTTAACCAAAAACTTAATACATAATAAGTACTTATAAAATATGAAAATTAACATTTCCATTATCTCCTTCCCTCAAAAATTATTAGGTGAGGAGCTTTTTCTATGTATTTAACTTAAATATAAGGAAAACAGCAAAGAGGATCTAAGATAACACTGAAGGAATTATCAGTGTTTAAATATTAGTCTGTTTTCCATAGAAAATTTCAATAATGTTTGATGCTAATTCTAAGCAAGATTTAGCCAATATTTATTACTTCTAAGGCATACAATACAGTTGTAACAGATGCTTGAGAATTCTGAAGTTATAATGCATTAATGTATACTACACATATACAATATCAAAACTTTCAGATATTTTAACAAGTGTTTTACAATAAAAACTCTTTTTTAATAGCTAAAGTTACCCACTTGATTGTCTTTAGTCCAGTTGATATTTTACTTAGAATATTAATGGTTTCCATGTGGCTTTATTCAAAGAAAATCCAGAGTATTTTTGAAATACTTCATTCTGTCCTTTCACTTCTCAACTAGACTCTAAATTCAAGGACTTTTCACATTAACAATATGAATTCTTCTAATTCATATAATAAGAGTTTCATTTGTTGTTCACACATAACTCACATATTCTGATATTTTTGCAATTTGTTTTAAATTAAATTTTACTGGAGTTAGCTCAATTTTTGGCTTATATTACTTGAAATTTGGGGGAAAAGAAAGCAGTGAAAAATTTAAAACTATCATTCCTTGAAATACTATTTCTGTTATACTTATAGGGCTTATTGAGCCAGTGTTTTATAAAATATTTTTGCAAAAGGAAGAAAGTATACAAAATTGACATTTTCTCAAAATTACAGATAAATGGGCATTGTGGATTAACATGTTTATTTAGTTTTTAAAATAGTTTTCAGTTTTGCATAGCAAAGCATTTCATAATTCCAAGAAGGATTAAGTAGAAATGTTATATAATAGAAAAGTTGACAATCTGAATTTGGATTGAATTATCGCACTGTGCCAAAAATGGAAATATTGAACTAGGTTAAAACTTTTAATATGGCTACTTACTTTCTCCTATAAGGTTTCATTCTCTATTTGCATTTATTTAATATCTCTTTCAAACTTATCTTTACTATCTTAAAAAATAAGCATTAATTATATTTCTAGTAAGATATCAGAACCTGAGGATTACAAAATTCAGGAAACTAGTAAAACATAGTTGGATTTGGTGTCATAGTTTTTAGTTTCATATACCACTTAATTTCATAGAAACTGTGCTTTTCCCTTAAAAATTTTAATTCAAGTCAATTTATTAACTATTAAAATTTTAATATTATTGTTCGTTTCAGAATATTGATACTAGTTTGATCAATTGTGATTTTCCCATTTTTAAAAAGGTTCTCTTTAATGATATGTTTAAGACAACTGAAAATGTTTTAGAAGTTCTTCATATAATTCTTCAGTGAATATTCAATATTTTAATAAACAATGACTACTTTTTCAGATATCTTGTGCATCCTAGCTTGTGAGAGTCTCCCTCAAGGATGCTTCTACCAAAAGTTGCATTTGAGATATATCTACTTGGGTTTGCCTTTTATGTTATTTTAACTAGTGCATTTTTGATACTATGTGGCAGTATATATTTGGTCTACAAACTCAAGTATTATGACAGCTTGAGGGTTTGGGTTCTCATGTAAGATTTTTTTTCTCCCTGAGTCAGAGAGTGATTCTAGTTCACTGAAGTCAAAGCCAATTGCAGGCCTGCTTTGGTGCAGATGTTATTCTAATTTCTCCTGTCAAGCAGACCCAAAGACTTGTCTTCTATTCCAGTATGAATGTTTATCCTCAAGCTCCTAGACTTTAGGGTCCATGACACAAAGAATCCACCTTGGTTCCAAGATATCCTCAGGATTACCGGTATTTGTAGATTTTAGCCAGGATTTTAGCCCTCTGTTTTAGTTCTTATTTCTTTTTGACACATGGAGATTTCCACTTCTTTCTTGGGAGCTTAACTGCATATTGAAATTGCCTTTATTTTATTTATCAGTTTTAAAATTTTGGTATTAGGAAAATTTCTAGGTGGGCTTTATCTGTCGTCCTAATTGAAAGTCCAGGTTTCATGGCTTTATGATTTGCAGAGTTTCAACACAATTGTTGTAACTGATTAAGTGTCACAAAACAGACTATCTTGTCTTTACTCTTCTGACAATTAGTTAAATGATATATTTCCACATATACAGAGTATTAAAACATATGGGAGTACCCATATGAGCAACAATGCTCATTTGTCATAGATGCAGTGCCATTAATGAAAAAAGTGTGAGAAAGGGGAATGAAATTGCATACTGGACTCTGAAAGTCCTTGAAAACAGTTTCAATGTGTAATCACACATGATTCATTTCAATATTCTTTTATATAACTACAAGTTAGAAAATAACCATTCTTCTTCCTAATATGTATGTACACATCAGAAGCTCTGGGTCAAAGGATTTGGAAAGAACACAACTGACATAGCATCTGAGTTGTTTACTGACTCAATTAAATAAAGCAACTCTCCTAGGGAGCCTATTTATTTTATCCTTGTCAACTATAAAAAGGAAAACCTAAAAATCAGAAGTTTCATTTTTATGATACATTTAGTTTTATGATTTAAGATAAAATTTTCCAAATGATGGGCTCTATTTACCAAAATCCCCGATCTTACACTTTTGTAGTTATTCCTGTAATGTGAGATTTAATGTTATATCTGTCAAAGAACTATAATTATAATTCATTCTTATTACAAAATTATAATTTTTAGTTTTTAAAACTTGTTTTGTACTTATAGTTTAAAGTATTTTTCCATTAATTTTTACTGGATAATTCTTAGTAGAGTATGTGTCATACACAATTTTACTAATTGCCTTGTAATTATTTTTGTTTTTACAATGCCATCATCCACTATGACTCCTCTTCCTTCTTTCTTTCTTTCTTTCTTTCTTTCTTTCTTTCTTTCTTTCTTTCTTTCTTTCTTTCTTTCTTTCATGAATTAATTGATGTGAAGATATCTGGATAGGAGAACTTTGTAAGTTACTGGCAAAAACAATATGGCTTTAAAAATTGGCACCTCAATGATTTTGTTTATAGAGAGCTTGCTACATTTTGGCTTTTGGAATTAATGACAGCATGAAGGAAATTGTAGAGAATTGTCCTATTAATTATCCACTACTACTAAGCATAAAGGGATACAACTTGAAATTAATAGGAAATATCTTTTTTACATTGCTGATTTATGCCTTCATTGTGATAGAAAATATTACTATTTGCCACATGAATTACTCTTAGCAGGGCAGAGACTAAATCTCCTTTTTTCACCATTATATTGTTAGAACCCAACAGGATGCCTGACATGTCTGCTTCTTCCTCTGCCTGTGTCTCTGCCTCTCTGTGTGTGTGTCTCTCATGAATAAATAAGTAAAATCTTTAAAAAAATTAATAACATTTGATGAATAAATGGTCATGATAAAAAATACCTATCTACGTATTTTTATAAGTCTCTAAGTTTTAGGAACAAGAGTTAATTTTTTTTTTTCTTTTATAATTTTAAAGGTCACAAAGCTTCCTAAGACTTTTTATCTTTAAAGATTTTATTTAATTTATTCATGAGAGACAGAGAGAGAAAGAGGCAGAGACATAGTCAGAGGGAGAAACAGGCTTCTCACAAGGAGCCTCATGCAGGACTCAATCCCAGGACTCTGGGGTTATACTCTGAGCCTAAGGCAGACGCCCAACTGCTGAGCCACCCAGGCGTCCTCTAGGACTTTTTTATATAAAGCAATTTGGCCTTGAGAATATAAGTCAAAAATGGTGTTTGAAGCAGGGCTAAATACAGGCCCTGGAAAATAATGTAGGCAGTTTTAACAGTCTGGAATGTACTCTCTGTGAACAAAAGAGAAAGGGTCATGTTAGCAAAGTAACTATGAAGTGTTTATATGATTTATTCTGCCAGGTAAATGGGACAAAAGTTGAAGCTGCATTAAATTTTGAGGTGGCCCAACTTTCTATCAGGTAAAAGCTTCCATGATAGTCAGTCATATTTCCTGTGCTTGAACATGTTCACTGACACTTTGTTGAGGAAGCTGATTCAGCAGCTGAAGTTATTAAATGGATCATATATAAAAAATTATTTTGGCTGCTAGATCTAGGATGAGGACTGAGATCAAGATAACTGGAAGTGGGCAGCCCCGGTGGCACAGCAGTTTAGCGCTGCCTGCAGCCCAGGGTGTGATCCTGGGGACCCAGGATCGAGTCCCACATCAGGCTCCCTGCATGGAGCCTGCTTCTCCCTCTGCCTGTGTCTCTCCCTCTCTCTCTATCGCTCATGAATAAATAAATTAATTTAAAAAAAAAAAAGATAACTGGAAGTGTCAACAATTAAGTAGTGATAAATTATTATATGCAAAACACTACTTAGGATAGTATGGAGATATATAGTGGGACCAGGAAAGGAATAACTTGAGATTTTATTATAAGTCACATACTTTATACAGTTTTCCAATCCCATCACCCTACCCCCACCCCCTGTTAGAAGGCAGAATTATGAGTGAATAAGACCATGGGCTTTGCCATCACAAAGATCAGAGTTTCAGAGATGCCTGTGTGATCTGCTGATTTAATTTTACTAAAGTCTTAGTCTTCTCATCTGTAAAATGGAGGAGATTGTAGGTTAAATGAGTTAGCACAAGAAAGGTTAGTTCTACAGAACTAGATTCAGTTGGTTATTATTGTTGTTATAATCATCTTCATTAAAAGAATTCTGAAGCTCAAACAGGTAAAGAAAACAGTAGAAAACTACAGCTAATTACATATCAGTGGGAAAATTCAAATTTGTCTGACTCACTCCAAGCCTATTTCTTATCATTATATCATACTGCTTAAATTATTACAGTGTAATCTTTCTGAACCTCAGTTTCAGTATCCATAAAACGGGATAGCGAAATTTGTATTATATGTTGTACTGAGGATTATATGAGAGTATTCAACATAACTACTCAGTAAGAATAGCTGTTAGGTCAGTATACATGACCTAGTTTAATACAGGATGTGAAAGAATGCAGATTCACCTTTAACCTTGTACCTTTTGATTTAATTTCTACAAGTGTTAAGAGTTGCACCTTTAAAACATAGCCAGAGGCAGGGATCCTGATAACAACAATAGAATAAAGCTATCTAACTGACACTTGGTTAGTGCCTTAGGAATCAAGATGTTTTAAAAGTGTTGTCAAGAATATAAGAGAGAACATTTGTCATGCTTAAAAAATGAAATTGCTTCCATACAAAGATAGGCCAGATAAATTTCAATTATTTTGCTTGAACAAAACAAAGTACTAATTCCTCTTTTCTCAGGAAAAGTTTTTGAGACATGTATTTTCATTAGTTTGTAATCTTAGAGTCAGAAGCAGCAGAGTTCTACTTCAAAATTATATCACCAAGACAAAATAAAATTTTATATGCATATGACTCAAAACACCTTTAGCAAAATAAAAGATAAATAAAAGAATATTTACAATAGAAACAGTAGTAAACTGGTATTCTCATGATCCATGACTCACATGAATCTGAATAAGTGAATTCCAAGTCATAGAGTTCAAGTGATTATACCACCTTAGTGATAGTAAGCTATTTTTACTTTCTGTGTGGAATGCTTCCCGCAAGAGAGGACTTTTTGTTTTTAAATCCCAAGAGCCCACTGTCTACATATAAAGGTCATTGCTAACTCTTTTCAAAAGGCAACCAAAATCTCTTGCTTTGCTAAGGGGTTTTTAAATTATTTTTATTGAATTGTAAACTCCATCAGGTCAGGGACCAGCATTTACTCATCACTGTGCTAGTGAGTGGCAGGAGTTCACCTTAGGCTTGGAACTTTGCATTAAAAAGCACTTACTCTGGACTTCCCACAATTCATTGTCAAAGCCCAGTGATCACAGCTCTTAATCAACAAGATATACATACTCTAGAATTTTGTTAGGGAAGATCACCTTGATGCGCTTATCAAAAGTATGAAAGGTTTACCTTAAAGAAAAGACATGCATGGAGAATTACAGGAAGACTTCATGAGCCATCCTTGGTTATGAGGCATAACCAAGGTAATTTAAATTCATTTATCATTAAATCAGAACCTTAGATCGCTTAATAGTAATAGAAACAATAGTGAAGGTCAGTTTTGTAGAAAAGGAATCTCAGAAGGACATTCTTTGAATATGATTTATTGATGAGGTGTTCCCAGGAGAAGGGATTTAAAGGCAGGAAACAGTAAGAAGGGGGGAAAAAAAGAAGCTAAGCAAGGATGTGGTTCCTGCCAGAGATTAGTTTCACACTAATCCCACTTGTCACTCTGGAACACACATTTAACTGCAGAATTTGTGAGTGTGGCAGTGGAAGGTAAAGAGATTCAGCCTTTTGTATCCTCCTCTCCCACATCAGTTGGGCATTGGCTGCTAGCTGGGACAGATGAGGTGCCAGGAGGGTAAGGAGCACAATTACATAGATAAGGGAAATTCTCTGGAGATGTGGCAGCTGACAGATAGGCACATGAACCAGGTAGAGGAGATCTGGGTTGGCACCTATAGCATTTACACCTACAAGCATAGCTTGTATAGCACTTACTATGTAGCAGGCACTGTGTGTTCTATGTATATGTTAATTTATGTAATCCTTATGAGGATAGGTAACTCAACTTATGATGGGGAAACTAAGGTACAGAAATCAAAACTTGGCCAAAAATTCTTATTGAGTAGAAAGTTTTATTTGAAAAAAAGAAAACCTCATTAATAGGGGTTTCAGGTACGTATTAGGTTGAGTTATATATGATATGGGGCCTGATTTTTCCAATTGAAACTTTGATGCTTTGTAATAACTAATCAGAGCAGTGTCTAAATTCCACTCACCAGATAAAAGCAGGTTTCTGGATATTTCTATTAATCATTTAGTCACAATCTGATTAAACTGTCAGAGAGCAACAGAAGTCTTAACTATGTGAAATGGTAGGGATGTGTCTTGCTAGCATAGAAATCTGCTGCACCCCAATGTTTATAGCAGCAATGGCCCCAATAGCCAAACTGTGGAAGGAGCCTCGGTGTCCATCGAAAGATGAATGGATAAAGAAGATGTGGTTTATGTATACAATGGAATATTACTCAGCCATTAGAAATGACAAATACTCACCATTTGCTTCAACGTGGATGGAACTGGAGGGGATTATGCTGAGTGAAATAAGTCAATCGGAGAAGGACAAACATTATATGTTCTCATTCATTTGGGGAATATAAATAATAGTGAAAGGGAATATAAGGGAAGGGAGAAGAAATGTGTGGGAAATATCAGAAAGGGAGACAGAACATAAAGACTCCTAACTCTGGGAAACGAACTAGGGGTGGTGGAAGGGGAGGAGGGCAGGGGGTGGGGGTGAATGGGTGACGGGCACTGAGGGGGGCACTTGACGGGATGAGCACTGGGTGTTATTCTGTATGTTGGTAAATTGAACACCAATAAAAAATAAATTTATTTAAAAAATAAAGAAATCTGCTATAAAATAGCATCAGAATGTGCCTTAAAGGCAGATGTCCATGGGGTAAAAGCAGTATCATTACATGATTACAAATATGGGTATTTATTCCTGATCTCATCTAACATTAGGATTTACAGAATCTTCCAAATATTTAGCCTCCCCAAAGTCCCATACATTATGGTTTTTATATTAACCAGAATTTTCTAGAATTAACAGGAGTCCACAAGATGGCAGTGCCTGATGAGCAGAGAGCATTAATCTTGGGTAACAGTCCAAAGGGAGAAAAATGGCAACCTTGATTTTAAAAAAAATTAAAAAAGTTTTCTCATTTTTCTGTGTTGAATAGTGAAATGTTATCTTCTATCCAAAAGTTATTTGTCATTTGTATACAACTAAAATAAATTTTAATTTAGTCTATGTATTGAAAGCAAAAGAAAATTCATAGGTATTCAAAACACTCAATACTTTTTATTGATGGAGAATTTTTAAGATATCTTTACTTCTTTTAACTTCATGCTATGCAAATTTTATGGTGCAAATTTGAAGACTTATTGCAGGATAAATACTAACAGAAACAAATATGAGTTTTATAATTTACTCCCTTTCTAGTAGGCAAATCACAGAGGACAAAACCCGCTCTAGAGTTGTGATTTGCCAAAATTTTGCATGTTAAATGTGGAACTTTGGTTGTTTTTGAGTTACATTTATCATATAGGTACAGTAGAGAATCTTCAAGTAAGATAAACTATTATAAGATTCTTTCCCACTAAACCTCTTATGCTCAATGTAATTTTTCATAAGCCTTCGTTGTGCTTCTATGGCTTAACTAATGCTCATTAATCCTTCATGCAAATCTTTAATGAAGGTAGTTTATTTGTCACATTCTCTTGCACCATATAGAAATAGTGGATATTGTCTATCAAAAGGCATTGAAATGGTTTATTTTCTGCTCTGGAGGCTTGTCTCTATGGCTCACCTGTTTGAGAAAAAAATAATCCTAATCATGTAATACATATTTATCTCTGTTGACATATAATCACTGTAATAAATCTTCAAATTTCTATTTGCGTGCATTCATGTAGCATGAAACTTCTGGCTAGACATTTTTTAGTGGATTTCTTTGAAAAAATAGGAATGTTGGTATGATTTATACTAATATAAATGGTATAAGAAGTACTTAAAATTTATGGTCTTTTTAATTCTTTAAGAGATTTTCTGCAATAATCAAGGTGGTTTTTGAGTTTCATAAACATATTTGTATATATTTATATAATATTAGCCTTAGAGTAGTTAATCTCTTCAAATTATCATCAAAGTCTACTTGTGAACTAGATGTTATGATAAGGTCCAGTTTTGGGACACCTGGGTGGCTCAGCGGCGTGGACACCGCTTTGGCCCAGGGCGTGGTCCTGGAGTCCCAGGATCGAGACCCACATCGGGATCTCTGCATGAAGCCTGCTTCTCCCTCTGCCTATGTCTCTGCCTCTCTCTGTGTCTCTCATGAATAAAGAAATAAAATATATTTTTTTAAAGTCCAGTTTGAGTAACAGGGAGTTTTGAAGAATCAAAGAACACATTTTAAGAAATGAATATGCCTTTTAAAAATTAATATCATTAAAATAATTAATTGGGGATCCCTGGGTGGCTCAGCGGTTTAGCGCCTGCCTTCAGCCCAGGGCATCATCCTGGAGTCCTGGGATCGAGTCCCACATCAGGCTCCCGGCATGGAGCCTGCTCCTCCCTCTGCCTGTGTCTCTGCCTCTCTCTCTCTCTCTCTCTCTCTCTCTCTCTCTGTGTCTCTCATGGATAAGTAAATAAAATCTTTGAAAGACAAAAATTAATTGTTATCATTATGAGCCTAATATACATGTTAGCTACAAATGTTAGATATTCAGAGATAGATGGTGTGCATATGCTTTGGACATAAAAAATTTGAATGGGAAAAATATATTGGTTATCCCTTATTTAATTCCTTTTCCATATTTTCCCTTTTCTGATTTACTTATTTGTCCAAAAGTTTACCAGTTTTCTAAAGTGGCTATTCTTTGGTCAGTCAGTGCCCTACCACCTTAAACTATAACAGTTCTAGTTCCTGGATATAGAAGGGATTTACTTATTAACACACCACTTGTTCAGACTTCTTTGTTTAACATGGATTACATTTTCCACAAGTGTGGGCTCTATAATACTTTTTCCCTTCTAAACCTGTTTTACTTTGTTGGTTAATTAATAATTCTGGTAATAGACTCAGTGATATTTTCCAAAATCATAGGATTAGGAGGAACTATAATAGCTAAAATAAAAATACTATAATCTTGACAACCAGCTGACAGCATAGAGGAGGACCCTGTGGCTGGAGATGGTTGCAGCCACATTTCCCGGGCTGAATGTTAGGTCAAAGACCAAATTAAAATTTTTCCCTCGTGCATGAAACCATCATGAAAGCCTATTAAAAGGAGTACAGACAGGTTGAAGCCTCCTCAAGAAAAAATCTGATTCCGTAGCTCTTCAATTTCAACAGATCCTAAAGAAGATAATCAAGACTAGAATGCTGATGGGTGAAATGATGAGAAAAGCTGCCTTTTCACTTACTGAGGTCAAGTTCACAGCAGGAAACTTCAACACCACAGTTACCCAAAATGTAAATAAAGCTCCAGTGAGGATTCTAGCTAAGAAAGATAATATAGCAGGTGTTACTTTCCCAGTGTTTGAACATTACCATGAAAGAACTGATAGTTATGAACTGACTGGGTTAGCCAGAAGTGGGGAACAATTGGATAAATTAAACAGGAATTATGTTAAAGCAGTGGAATTCCTGGTGGAACTAGCTTCCCTTCAGACTTCCTTTGTTACTTTGGATGAACCTATTAAGATAACCAATAGCTGTGTAACGTGGAATATGCCATCATTCCTGAGATTCAGCATATTCTTGTTTATATCATCACAGAGCTGGATGAGAAAGGGTGAGAAGAGTTCTATTGGTTAAAGAAAATACAGGAGAATGAAAAGATTTTCTTTCTTTTTTTAAGATTCTATTTATTCATTCATGAAAGACACAGTAGAAGAGAGGCAGAGACATAGGCAGAGGGAGAAGCAGGCTTCCTCTGGGGAGCCTGATGCGGGACTCAATTCCAGGCCCTGGGATCACAACCTGAACCAAACGCAGATGCTCAACCACTGAGCCACCCAGTGCTCTGGAGAAGATTTTCAAGAAAAACTCTGAGAAGGACTTGGAGAAATGCAAGGCAGCTGGAGAGGTGATGGAACATCTTAATTTTTGTTTGAAGAGAAGGATGAGAATATTATGTTTGAAAATCTTTTCTGGTCTGGCTCTTTCATAAACCCTAATATGACACCATTTTAATTCACAATGTGTAGTTTTTGTATGTGTAACTATTTATTTTTGGCCTAAGAATTTCACTGGTGGTAAAATTTCCCTGGATCTTGGTCATGGGATTGTCTTTGCAAAATCATAATTCAGTAACCTTTTATCACATGAGATTTGTAGACCCTGCCCAGGAACTTGCAGAAGTGGTACCCTACTCCATTTACATCTGTTGCAAGTGATCTGCTTACCAAGCATATTAGAAAATTCCTCTTAGGAAACATCAGTGGTCTTAGGCCAACTGTCCCTGCAGCACCATTTGTTCCTACCTGCTCCAACACATTGGCACTGTCATGTGAGATTGTTGCAGCCATCCTTGTGTTACCATAGTACTTCTCCCAAACTCTATGAAACCTTTCCTAGTTTTCCTTGAATGATGGATCTCTGTCCTGTCTGTCATGGGAGATCTGCCAATTTTAATGTGATTTAGGAATTTACTGTAAAAGATAAAAATAAGAGAGTCTGATTTCTAGGGATCCCCTGAAGAAATGTGTGGCTGCACACAAATTACTTAAATGGAATTCAATAAATATCTTCAATAAAATACTATCAAACCAAATCCAACAGTACGTTAAAAAATAATTTGCCATGATAAAGTGAGACTTATTTGTGAGTTGTAAAGGTGGTTCAATATTCGCAAGTTCATCAATATGATATTCCACATTAATCAAGAAAGGATAAGAACTATATGACCCTCTCAATAGATGCAGAGAAAGCATTTGACAAAGTACAACATCCACTCATGATTAAAACCCTCAACAAAGTAAGTTTAAAGGGAATATTCCTCAACAAAATAAAGGTCAGTGGTGAAAAATTCACAGCTAATATCATCCTCCATGGGGACAAACTGTGAGCTTCTCCTCTATGATCGAGAACAAGAGAGGAATATCCACTCTCACCACTGTTATTTAGCATCATACTGGATGTCCTAGCCCCAGCAATCAGATAACAGAAAGATATAAAAGGCATCCAAATTGACAAGGAAGAAGTTAAGCTTTCAGTATTTTCAGATGATATGATGCTCTATGCAGAAAACCCCAAAGAGTCTACCAAAAACTGCTAGAACTGATACATGAATTCAGTAAAGTCACAGGATACAAACTCATGTACAGAAACCTATTGCATTTCTATACACCAATAATGAAGCAGCAGAAAGAAATCAAGGGATCAATCCCATTTACAACTACACCAAAAACCATAAGATGCCTAAGAATAAACCTAACCAAAGAGTTGAAAGATCTGTACTATGAAACCTAGGAAATACTTATGAAAGAAATTGAAGAGGACACAAAGAAATGAAAAACATCCTACACTCATGGATTGTAAGAACACATATTGTTAAAATGTGTATCTACACATTTAAAGCAATCCCTATAAAAATATCAACAGTAGGACATCTGGGTGGCTCAGTTAGTGAAGTGTGTGCTTTTGGCTCAGGTCATGAACCCAGGGTCCTGGGATTGAGTCCTGTATCAGGCTCCCTGCTCAGCAGGCCGTCTGTTTCTCCCTCTGCCCTTCCTCCCTGCTTGAGCGCGCTCTCTCTCTCTCTCTTTCTCTTCATGTCATAAATAAATAAATAAATATCTTTAAAAAATACTAACAGCATTTTTTCACACAAGTAGAACAAACAATCCTAAAATTTGTATGGAACCATAAAAGATCCCAAGTAGCCAAAGCAATTTTGAAAATAAAACCAAAGCTGGAGGCATCACAATGGACCCACAACTCTATGGTCAATTAATCTTTGACAAAGCAGGAAAGAATATCCAATGGGGAAAAGACAGTCTCCTCAACAAATGACACTGGGAAAACTTGACAACAACACGCAAAAGAATGAAACTCAACCATGTTTTTAAACTACACAAAAAAATAAATTCAAAATGGTTTGCAGACCTATGGTGTGAGACAGGAAACCAATAAAATTCTGGAGGAGAACACAGGTAGTAATTTCTCTGACATTGACGTTAGCAATATTTTTCTAGATATGTCTCGAGAGGCAAGGGAAACAAAAGCAAAAATAAATCATTGGAATTTCAGCAAGATAAAGAGCTTCTGCACAGTGAAGGAAACAATCAACAAAACTAAAAGACATCCTATGGAATGCGAGAAGATATTTATAAATGACATATCTGATAAAAGGTTAGTATCCAAAATGTATAAAGAACTTATAAAACTCAGCACCCCAAAACCAAATAATCCAGCTAAAAAATGGGCAGAAGACATGAATAGACATTTTTCCAAAGATATACAGCTGACCAACTGATGCAGGAAAAGACACTCAATATCATTCATCATCAGGGGATATCAAGCCAAAACTACAATGAGATATCACCTCACACCTGTAATAATGGCTGGAATCAAAAACACAAGAAACAACAGGAGCTGGTGAGGATGTGGAGAAAGGGGAACTCTCTTGCACTGTTGGTGGGAATGCAAACTGGTGTAGCCACTCTGGAAAACAGTATAGAGGTTATTTAAGAGGTTAAAAATAGAACTAACCTATAATTCAGCAATTACACTATTAAGTATTTACCCAAAGAATATGAAACCATTAATTCAAAGGGATACATGTACCTGGATGTTTATAGCAGTAGCATCTACAATAGCCAAATTATGGAAACTGCTCAATTGGGGTTCAAATGACTGAAGAATGGATAAAGTAGAAGTAGTGTCTGTGTATATATATATCTGCTCCCCCTGAAACCCAGCCCCAGCCCCAGAGGAGTTAGGATTGCCCCTAGATTGCACAGCTCTGCATATAGAACAAAGACACATTCAAACTAGCAGAGTTCTTTAGAGTCAAATAAATAAATACACTCAAAAACATGACATATATTTATAAAACTGGCCTATGACAGTGGGGTCGGGGATAACAGGGGCAAGTTCTATCTCTACAGTTTTAGTGACCAGCATATACATGGGGGCAGTCTAAATAATGAATTTGGTTAAAGACAGGATATGATCAGCCTTCTATGGTGTTGAAAGTTGGTTGTTCCATTTGGCTGTTGACTGTGGCTCAAGTTAATGGAAACTCTTTGGGGAGGCTTTCCTTTCAGATAGTCCAATGTTTTATACACATACACACACGCACACACACACACACACACACACACACAGGCAATGGAATATTACTCAGCCACATTAAAAAGAATGAACTATTGCTATTTGCAATGACATGGATGGAGCTAGAGAGTATTATGCTAAGAAAAATAAGTCAGAGAGAGACAAATAGCATATGATTACACTCATATGTGGAATTTAAGAAACAAAACAAATGAGCAAAGGAGAAAAAGAGAGAGAGAGATAAATCAAGAAAAAGACTTTAAACTACAGAGAACAAACTGATGGTTATTGGGGTTGGAGGGACGGGTAAAATAGGTGATAGGAATTAAGAAGTCCACTTACTCTGATGACCACTGGGTCATCATGGAAGTGTGTGTGTGTGTGTGTGTGTGTGTGTGTTTAAGATTTTATTTATTTATTCATGAAAGACACAGAGAGAGGCGGAAGGAGAAGCAGGCCTGATGTGGGACTCGATCCTGGGACTCCAGGATCATGCCCTGAGCCAAAGGCAGATGCTTAACTGCTGAGCCACCCAGGCATCCTGAAAGTGTTAAATCACTATATCGTACATCTGAAACTAATATTACACTGTACGTTAACTAACTGGAATTTAAATAAAAACTTAAAAAATAAATATCAGGATAATCATAATAGAGCATGGGCAGAGAAGGAAGATACATTTTTTTTTTTAATTCTAGTACTCATTCCTTATTTTTAGTGGAAGGAAAAGCTTAAAATATTTGTGGTACTAACACCAATCATATCATAGTTTAATGAAATAAGATGCTTTAGTAAGTACCCAGCTTCCTATTTCAACCGGGACCTCTGTGCAAGAACCGAGCCACAAGAGACTTAATTCAGTAGGCATATGTAAGGTAATGTGGCACCACAGAAAAGCCATGGACTTCATACCAATGCAAAAATGTGTTTGAATATTTTCACCATCACTGAAGCAGCTGTGCAGCCTTCACTAATTACCTGACTTCTGTTTATTCATCTATAAAACAATTGTAACACCTAGCTTAGAAAATGTGGAAAGAAATTTCATAAAAAGTGCTAACATAATTTTAGGAATGTAAGAAGAGTTCCTAAGTGGTTATTATTATATAAAATGCTACCATATATACATATACATATATATAATTTTCCCTTTTGCAGAATCAGTATAGCAGTCACTCTAAAAATCTAATAAAACATTTACTCTTATTTAAAAATATACTTCTGCATAAAAGTGGGGCTTGACTTCTCATGTCAGTAATATACCCATATACTATTCTTCCAATCTATCATGCAACATATAAAGTAGAGTTAAAATATCTGTACATTTTATACATTATGTTGTTCTGCAATAATCCCATCTAACATCAAACTGAAGTTTAGGAGGAGTTTTACTCTATTTATGTCATATGCCTACCAATAGATCATAAGTGACTCTCTCTTGTATGAGACTTTTTCCATGAGATTTCAAGTCTATTAGTCTGTTCCACTCATACCTCAACGCATCTGCTTCTTAACCATCCAACATTGTCTTTAACTCTTCACAATCATCCACTTCATCTTAGGGTGATTCTTAAATCAATATATTGGTTATAATGTTATTTTCCTGGACTAGAATTTATTTTCAACTTCCTTCCCCCCAGTTACATGCCTAGACACAGCCAAGTTCAGTTGTCATTTTCTTGAAGAAGACTTCAGGAGCCATTTGAATTTACAATTACTTCTCCTTTTCTAAAATTTTTATGGACATATCACTAATTTGTGTCCTAATTTACTTGGAACAGTGAAATTTGTACCATTTCCTCCAGCAAGATTATTAATTATTCCCTCTGTCATTCACAGTAATGTTCCAGTTTGATTATTAAATAAATTATATGGTCTCCCTACTCTTTAATTATGACCCACACAACACATTCCTCCTGTATCAGTACTGACTGATGTCCTCTCATTGTTTTCTGTTTTCTGTGTATATATCATCTTGCCTGCCAGATTATATATTCATCTAGAGCAGGGGCTATGTCATATGATTATTGTACAAAATATGGTATCTATTTAAGAAGTAAAATTGTTTAACTTAATTTGTATTTAGAAACTTTAAGAAGTGTGTCATATTTCCATTAAAGATAGTTGGGAATATATTAAATTGCCCCAAAGTATTATGACACATCATTGGTCTAGTCATCTAAAACAGTTTCCAACTCACTAGTGTCAGCAAGCAATTTATAAATCTCTTCCTGATGATGAATGCAGTGTTTTGGTATTTCATCATTAGTGAAATCAGATTTTCTTATAGTATTTCTTCAACCTTTGGTAACAGAGATTTATAAATTCTATAAGGCTCTACATGCATATGACCTTACTATCTCTTCAACCTTAGCACCATCTTTCTTTTCATCAACCCTTCCTAGCCACCTGAGCCTTGATGTCAATTTTCAACTTAAGACATGAGCATTATTTTTTACTTTAGTCTAAAAGACTCTTTCCAGATACTTGTGTGGATCATTACTTCTTTCATGTCTCTGCCCAAATAACTCCCTTTGGGCAGTCATCTCTGACCAGCTTACCTAAACCAGCTTTATCAAATAATCTCTCTCTCTCTTTCTCTCTCTCTCTCTCTCTCTCTCTCTGCCTCTCTCTCCATCTCCACTGTATATCTTATTGGTTGTCTCTGTACCATAATGTGAGTTTACTTAGGGAAGGGACCTTACCTACTTTGTTTACCACTATACTCTTCAGTATTGTGCAAAGTTACTGGCACACAATTAACTAATTGTTGAGTGAAAAGAGAACGAATGCATTAGTGAAAGTTTCCTACTATGTGTCATAACATAAATCTCTTGTAAATTCATTTATTGGGTACAGTTTTCCCCTTTAGAAGGTAATAGATAAAATAATTCAAGTGATTTATAAGGAAGTTTTTTTCAGAAGACTTGGGAGTATATAAATTTTATTATAGATGATAGATATATAAATAGAAAAATAGATGATAATGTCACAAATCATGAAACTTTAGCAAATGCCAATTAGAGCCAGTTATATTGATATAAAGTAAATAGAATTTATAGAAGTAATAATATAAATATTAGTTTCTTTCAAAAATGTTGGAAGTGGGAGAGGAAATGAATGAAACTATTTTAAATGAAGAATTAGGAGAACCTATAAAAACAGTTCTTTCTTTTTGTTTATTTTACTGCAGACTATTGATTCAGATTTTGTGATGAAGTCTTGCTAATAAATAGACATCATCCTTGTTTGCTTGTTTGTTTGTTTATCTATTTATTTATAGTTCTTTTGCTGTCAGACAACCATTTTGGGGTTATGCCTCTTTATACAGTTGTTACTTTATTACCTTATAACTTAGCCTGAGCTTTTATTTTAATTACAAGAAATGCTGTCAAAATGAATGCTTAAATCTACCTGGGGAAAAGAGCACAGACTTTCCAGTGGTGGATCTTTACTATAGAATGACAACAACACATCGATTTTAATAACTCTCTAATGAAGTCTTCAGATAGGATTACAATTTTAAAACACAATATGATAGCTGTGCTTTATGAATGGGCAGCCATTCTCCTACACCAGTATTTCTACCAATGATTGCATCAGGGAAAACATGAAAGTGCATATGCATATAAGGTGACCAAGGAGATCTTAATAGTGTTGACATTGTCATAATACTATGCCTAAATAAATACCTTATGATTAGTGAAGTAGTATCTTTATGAGAACTCTAGAGTGCTGGCCCAAATGGGGCCGTTCCAATTTTAATAACTTTAAAAGAGCATACTCTTCTTTGCTCATCTCCTATAACTTTCCTTTCCAATTTTACTTTTGTCAAATAGTAGCCCATTAATTTTCCAGTATCTTTATTTCTGAGAGTAGTCACCAGTAATACTAATATATTGAGGATCTAAATAACTAAACTGTACATATTATATAAATCATTGCTTATATAAAATATCATCTGAATGCAGTAAGCTTCCTATAATCTAGATCACAGTTTCTGGGGGCACCTGGGTGGCTCAGTAGTTGAGCTGCTGCCTTTGGCTCAGTAACTGATCCCAGGGTCCTGGAATCAAGTCCCACATTGGGCTCCCTGTGCCTATCTCTCTGCCTCTCTCTGTGTGTCTGTCATAAATAAATAAATAAAATCCTTTTTTAAAAAAGATGACAGTTTCTGAATTTCAGCACTATTAACATTTAGGGCCAGATAATTGTTGTGAAACAGTTACTGTACATTGTAGGGTGTTTACCAACATCCCTAGCCTCTACCCTCTCTACCTAGTGCATACCAATAACATCCTGTAACCCCTTTCTTGCCCTTTACCAGTTGTAATAATCAAAAATATCTTTAGATGTTATCAATGCTCCCTGAAGATAAGACTCATTCCTGTTTGAGGTATACTGGTCTAGATAAATCTAGAAGTGATATATCCCAATTATAACTTTGAGCTATTTGATGATTACTGTATTTCTTTCTATTTCATTTCATAAACAATAGATAGATGATAGATAGATAGATAGATAGATAGATAGATAGATAGATAGATAGATGATAGATAAATGGATAGATATAGATAGGTAGATGATGCATAGGTGATAGATAAATATATGATAGGTAGGTGATAGATAGATGATAGGTAGGTGAAAACTAACTGCTTTAATTTCAGTTTTCATTTTATTTTTAAGGGCAGAGTAATACACCCCCTTCATGATTTTAGTTCTACGATATGCATATATAGAGGAGGTATTCAGTAAGTTTTGCTGAATTGAATTAGAATTAGAACATAATCAGCATAGAACTATAAGGAACATTATTTAGTTTGATTTAATGAATCAAATACATCTTAATATTTTGATAATGTTTCAGACCATTTTCCAAATTAAAATAAAAAAATAAATAAATAAAAAATAAAAAATGTGTCAAATATTGGGTTGAATACATATTGACACAATGACACCACATGGACACTATCAAATTGTCATTTTTCTCTTCATATAAAAGTGTGTATGGGTGTAGAAGTAGAAAAAATTTCAGTTACATGAATTTTACAGTTGTTTGATTCTGCATAATTAATTTACCTTGCAAACATGTAGACCTGTAAGGTATGTATGAAATCTGAAACAATGTATTTAATTTACTTCCTTTACTCAATCATTTAAGGTCCCATCTATTTTTAAATAATGAAATATGCATTTCCTGAACTCAATTATATTAAAAATGAAGTCCCTATAAATTAATTCAAAATAATAGGAGCAAAATGCAAATTTACTGTTGACAAAGGAGTAGGAAACAATTTTAGTAAATATTAAAGTACATAGGACCTGAGCTAGAGGATAACTAAATTGGTTTCTTATATTGTTAGAGAAATTTCCAGATTATTATAACACTGTCTTAAAGCATTTTACTAGCATGACTTACAAGACCATGTTTTTTTACAGCTTTTTAGACTAGATGATTGGTAAATCAGTTCATTAGATATACTCTAGTTGGGCAAAGCTAAACAAATGTTAGTGTTTATTCAAAGTAGTGAATAGTAAGAACTCACAATCTAGAAATGGGTCAGATCATATATTTATTAATTCAGATACAAGGCAGATAATTTCTTTCAGCTAGAATTCTAGTTGCTAATTTTTTAAACCTTGCCTTCACCACTTATTCTCTATGTAACCTTAAACAAGGTATTGAATGTTCCTCATTCTTTGTTGCATTGTTTGAAAATAGAGATAGGTTTTCCTTCATATTATATAAAGATTAAATAGAAATGACTTAAGTGAGGTCCATGGCTTGATGCTTGATGCCTAGAAAGCATTCACCAAATTAAATTATGTGAAATTATGTTATTAATTTAAATTATCTCTAGTAAAGATTTTTGAGGCAAGACCAATCTATATATGAGTATATAAATTGAAAGTTATCCCAGCTCAATTGGCATTGAATTAATAACCATTTTCTCCCATCTGACTTGACTTAAAATAATTCAGGGCTACTACTAGTTTTTTTCACTTCCTATCATATGCCTTGATTCCCAAAGGAGATGTAAAATCTGATTGTTCCAAAGAATGAAATTCTCTTTTACACATCACATAGTGTTTTAGTACCTTTAAATACAGTAAGCACTCACTATGTGCCAGATGTTTTGCTAACCATTCTCTATTATTTGTAATAATACTAGTAGTCATTTCAATTTCACAGAATTAAAACCAAGGATTGCTAAAATTAAGTAGAACTTTTTCTGTACAAGATAGAGAGAGGGACACGAGTATCTGTCCCTCTCTGATTGCAATCAGAATCTCAGGGAGTAATTACCACTGTGAATACTTCCCTGATTCAGGGTGCTATTTGACCTACGTAACTGTAGGTTTGGAAATCCTTAAGTATTAGCACAGAAACTGTATCAGCACGTATCACACCACCTTCTCCATAAAACCATTCAAAATGGTTTTGGGTTCTTTATTTATTTTGTTGGGTCTCATTCTTAGAGAAAATACAATTTTTATTTTATTTTATTTTATTTTATTTTATATTTTATTTTTATTTTTATTTTATATTTTATTTTATTTTATTTTATTTTATTATTTTATTATTTTATTTTATTTTATTATTTTATTTTATTTTATTATTTTATTTTATTTTATTTTTATTTTATTTTATTTTATTTTATTTTATTTTATATTATTTTATTATTTTATTTTTTGACAGTATTTATTTTAAAAGCTTCAGAACGGGGCAGCCCGGGTGGCTCAGCGGTTTAGCGCCGCCTTCAGCCCAGGGCGTGATCCTGGAGTCCCGGGATCGAGTCCCACGTCAGGCTCCCTGCATGGAGCCGGCTTCTCCCTCTGCCTGTGTCTCTGCCTCTCTCTCTCTCTCTCCCTCTCTCTCTCTCTCTGTCTCTGTCTCTCATGAATAAATAAATAAAATCTTTAAAAAAAAAAAAAAGCTTCAGAACATGGGACGCCCGAGGGTCTGCCTTCAGCTCGGGCAGGTCCTGGGGTCCCTGGAATGAGTCCCAAATTGGGCTCCCCGCATGGAGCCTGCTTCTCCCTTTGCCTGTGCTTCTGCCTCTGTGTGTGTGTGTCTCTCATGAATAAATGGATGGAATCTTTAAAAAGAAAAAAAAAAAAAAAGCTTCAGAACCCACTTGCATGATACAAACATTATCCCAAAACAGAAGGCAGGATACTACATCTTTAACAGTAAGTTTTTGGAAATTTTCATTTTCTTTATTAAACATGAGGGAAGATACAAAATATAATGATGTGAATTTTCAATGCAGGTTGAAACCTTCTACAGTTTTCTGCTGCCTGGTTCAATTTCTAGATTAAAAACTCCATTAGTTAAATTCCCGACTGAAGTGTTGTAACATTTAGGAGCGTCAGTTTCCACGGGAAAGCAGTGCTGGTATGGCAGAGTTTTCCCATCTTCCTGACCTGTTTAGCAAGCTGCAGGATGCAGCAGCACACAGGCTCAGAAAGGGCTCATGTCCTAGGGGAAAAGCAAAGTTCTTAAGCACATTTAATAAAAATAGGCTAGGGATCCCTGGGTGGCGCAGCGGTTTGGCGCCTGCCTTTGGCCCAGGGCGCGATCCTGGAGACCCGGGATCGAATCCCACGTCGGGCTCCCGGTGCATGGAGCCTGCTTCTCCCTCTGCCTGTGTGTCTCTGCCTCTCTCTCTCTCTCTCTCTCTGACTATCATAAATAAATAAAAATTTAAAAAAAAATAGTCTATAGTTTTCCCTTCTCTTCTCCCCTTCTGTCTTTCTCTTGTGTCCAATACAGAACTGCTGAAATGGCACCCAGATGATCCTTGTTGACGTAACCTGGACCACAGCCTGGGAGCGCACATCCCTGAAGCTCAGTCCTGTCACTGCTGGCCGTTCTTGCCTGCATTGCTACTGTGTTAATTGGACGAGGTCAGCCAGTTCTGTCTCTCCAGACTTGCATTTTCCCTGAGGGGAAGAACAGTTCCAATGAATGATCTGCCATGTCTAAGGGCACTCGTTTTCGATGCTTGTTAGCTTAATGCCTCTTTGCAATATATAAGAACAGCATAAGAGAAAAAGCACTTATATCACTAACCTCCAGAGCAATCTTGGGCCTGCAGCGCCTAGCAGCTGACTTGTCTTCTCTTCACCAAACATGGGCATATTCTAATTAGGTTCACATGGCCTATAACAGTTTTATGGGTCTAAAAGAATTTTGCTTAACAAGATGTTAAAAAAATTGAAACATCATTCCTAAATACACAAACTTTGAAAGATCATAGAATAAGTAAAGAATCCTTTTCCCCTTTTCCTTCAGTGTTTTCATCTACAAATAAAAAATAATATGAAGACTTATTTTATATGTATTGTATTAACTTGATTAATCTATGCTTGATCTTAGTCCTGTGCTTCTTATATAAGCATTATATACATGTTTTCTATTGTTTGTTTATTGATGAAAGATTAATTTTCTATAACATTTCCATTCTTCGCCAGTGCTATGTTTAAGGAGAAGCCCACACTTAAGACAATAGACTTCTGTTCTCTGCAAGGCTATTTTATTTATTTATATGGTGAGACAAAGATGACGGTAGTGCTTTAGATTTAACTTTCTTCCACTTTCTTAGTCACATCTGGCCACTTGATCCCTAGAGACTATTATCCTTCATGTACCTTGACCTTCAATGGGATGCCAATAGATTAGCAGGCTAGAGAGAGATAAGGCTACAATATTTGATATTATTTGGGCTTTTTAATAAGGTTCACATATAACTCTATGGGAGAGTCTGGATTTCTTCCCATCTGGTCCAAAAATGCTATTTGCAGCTAAACACTTAACAGCAGGCAGTGTCCTTTTGCAGAAAAGAAAACTGTGCAGCCATTTAGAGGATTAATTGGATAATGCTATCCTAGTTCCTATTACTACTCTCTGAAGAAAAAAACTAAAGAAAAACTATATATAGTTTTAGAAGTTTACTAAATTGAAAGATCTAAAAGAAAACTCACTGGATATTTGCTTGGGTAACATGCTGATTGGCATTTTTAGTGAATCAGCCAATGGGGAGACAGATGTTTATTTCTGCATCCCCTGCTCTTTATCATCCTTGGTAAAGATTTTCTTCCACTTCTGCCTATGTCTTCAGCAGGAGGCAAAAATAATGACTAGCCTTCTGAATGCTGAAAAGAGGCTGAGCCCTTCTACTTTGCAAAGTATCTTCTTGAAGTAGGTTTGATAGAGGAACAGGTATCTTAATTCTTGATGGAAGGACAAAACGAACCTAGAGAACAGCAGGCAGAATGAATGTGAGGGATTGCAGGGAGGTAGGATGAAAGAGGAGCCAGGGAATACAACTGTTCTTCCTGCTCCACACACAACTTCCACTACAGAGTACAAACAAGGTTCCCATTTTGGAATTCAGAGGTTCAGCTAAGGGTAATACCAAACAGGTCACAAGTGGACTAAGAATAGAGCTTCACAACTAGGGCACAGATGACTAGATGAGGCTGACTTATATTGTTGTACTCTTTTTGGAGAGCATTTTGACAATACTTATCAAGGCCATGACTGCTGATTCTTTCACAAGGAAATTCCACCTCTAGGAATTTAGAATAAAGAAATAATTTAGAATATACACAGATATCTGTTAATGTTCGTTGCAAAACTATTCACAACAATAAATCTCTTCAATACTCAGATATCAACATCAAGGTCAAAGTTAATAAATTATATTACTTTTCTGGAATACTATGCCATCATTAAAATAATATTGGAGTTTAATTATGGCATGCAATGATTCCAATATATTTCTTACTGAAAAAAATCTAATCCCTAATGCCATAAGGCATGTGTTGTATATAATGAATTAACCTTTTTTCTATTCATTTAGAACAGTGTTACCTATGTATCATTCTTGAAAGAACTGAGAAAACAAGGCTTAATTTGTGTATAGAATTCTTATTGAAAAAGGCTAGCCTTAATACACTATGCCCAGGTAATATTTTTTATAGAATCCAAAGACTATCAGGCTGTTATTGATTTATTATTCTATATCTTACAAAGTCAATATAGAAGGAGCTGCAGGAAAGCTCTCTAGGTGACAGGGACTGGAGAACAGCTTGGGTAACATGGTTTTCTCCTTTTCGGGTAATATGGTTTATATTCCCACCCCGCCTTGGAAGCCTGGGCCAGAGCAGAAACCAGACAGCATGCCAGGCAGGTCTGGTCTTCTTGACTTCTTCTGACTTCAGCACATTTATGGTCTACAGTTTCACACTAGCTTTTGCCACAGCAGGGCAAAAAAAAAAAAAAAAAAAAGCTATGGCTTGCCAGGGCTGGAGAACTGCAGAATTCTTTCTCATACTACATGTCAAGGGCCCAGATTCCATGTCAAGGGCTTATGTCAAGGCAACAGAGTCTGGCTTTATAGGGACAGGTTCAGAGTCCATAACCAGTGGGTCTGTTCCTTATGGAGAGATTGCGACCTCAGCAAGAGCAGGGTCCTAAAGCCAATACCAGCCCTGGTCACATCGGGGCACAGATGAAAAGCCATGTTTAACAAGTGCAGGAGTGCTCCCTCTCTCCATCTCATGAGCCCAGATTAGAGCAGGGTCTGGCAGCCATATGGAGCAGGTTGTACTTCATCCTTGGAGGGTCCCCATTACTGGTGGGTCTGTTCATCACATGGAGCTTATGACCTCAGAGAAGCC
Organism: Canis lupus familiaris; assembly: GCF_011100685.1. Lineage (NCBI taxonomy): Eukaryota > Metazoa > Chordata > Mammalia > Carnivora > Canidae > Canis > Canis lupus. The sequence continues at coordinate 1,604,323 of NC_049242.1, forward strand.
AGGGTCCACAGACCCACACCAGCCACCCATGGTGCTAGGGCATGGAAAACCAGCCAGCATTTTATGTTGTTTGTTTTTAAAATTTTTACTGTTTTACTTCATTCATTTTACTTTGTAAAATTTGTGAAAAAAAATGTTTTTTTTTTCTTTTTGGTTTTACTTTCCTTCTTGCTCTTTTTTTCTGTTTTCTCCTTTTTTCTTCCTTTTAGTTTATTATATTATCTTTTTTATTCTGTCTGTGAAAAGCCACAGTTTAAAAGATACTAGCATATAGAGCCACAGTTCTAACCAGCCAGCAAAAGTCACCAAGCACACACAGACTGCATAGGGGGCACCATACATAGGACCACTCCAATGTTAGAAGTAGTCATTCTGCCTAATAAACACAGAAAATTGAGCAAAATGGAGAGACAGAGGAATATGCTCCAAAAGAAAGGACAAGGAAAAAACACACAGTGAATGAATTAAATGAAACAGAGATAAACAATATAGCTGATAAACAATTTAAAGTCATGATCATAAGATATTCATTAGGATGGAGAAAAGAATGGAGGAACTGAGAGAGACTTTTAATGAAGAGATAGAAAGTATTTAAAAGCACCAATCAGAACTGAAGAATATAATTCTGAAGTAAAAATACACTAGAGGGAACCAACAGAAAATTAGGAGATGCACAAGAATGTATCAGTGATCTGGAAGACAATCTAATGGAAATCACACTAGCTGAACAGCAAAAAGAGAAAAGAATTTTTAAAAAGGAAGATAGATTAAGCAATCTCTTGGCAACATCAAATGAACAAATTTTTGCATTGCTGAGGTCTCAGAAGAAGATGAAGAGAGAAAGGTGTAGCAGATGTATTTGAAGAAATAATAACTGAAAACTTCCCTAACCTAGCAATGGAAATAGACATCCAAGTCCAAGAGCAGAAAGTTCTAAACAAGACGAACCCAAGGAAGTCCATATGGCAGCACATAATTAAAATCTCAAAGATTAAAAATAAGAAAGAATCTCAAAAACAGCAAAAGAGAAACAAAAAGTTACATATGAGGGAAACCTTACTTCATTCAACATAATACTCTCCAGTTTCGTCCACGTTGAAGCAAATGGTAGGTATTCATCCTTTCTGATGGCTGAGTAATATTCCATTGTATATATAGGCCACATCTTCTTTATCCATTCATCTGTCGATGGACACCAAGGCTCCTTCCACAGTTTGGCTATTGTGGACATTGCTGCTATAAACATGGAGGTGCAGGTGTCCTACTGTTTCACTGCATCTGTATCTTTGGGGTAAATCCCCAGTAGTGCAATTGCTGGGTTGTAGGGTGGCTCTATTTTTAACTCTTTGAGGAACCTCCACACAGTTTTCCAGAGTGGCTAAACCAGTTCACATTCCCACCAATAGTGCAAGAGGGTTCCCCTTTCTCCACATCCTCTCCAACATTTGTGGTTTCCTGTTTTGTTCATTTTAGCCATTCTTACTGGTGTAAAATGGTATCTCATTGTGGTTTTGATTTGTATTTCCCTGATGGCAAGTGATGTGGAGCATTTCTCATGTGCTTTTTGGCCATGTGTAGGTCTTCTTTGGTGAAATTTCTGTTCTTGTCTTTTGCCCATTTCATGATTGGATTGTTTCTTGGATAACATCCAAGAAGAGTTTAATAAGTTCTTTATAGATCTTGAGTACTAGCCCTTTAACTGATATGTCATTCGCAAATATTTTCTCCCATTCTGTAGGTTGCTTTTAGATTTGTTGACTGTTTCTTTTCCTGTGCAGAAGCTTTTTATCTTGATAAAGTCCCAATAGTTCATTTTTGATTTTTTTATTTTCCTTTGCCTTCATAGATGTATCTTGCAAGTTACTTTGGCCAAGTTGAAAAAGGGTGTTGTCTGTGTTCTTCTCTAGGATTTTGATGGATTTATGTCTCACATTTAGATCTTTCATCCATTTTGAGTTTATCTTTGTGATGGTGTAAGAGAATGGTCCAGTTTCATTCTTCTGCTTGCGGATGTCCAACTTTCCCAGCACCATTTATTGACGAGACTGTCATTTTTCCAGTGGATAGTCTTTCTTGCTTTGTCAAATATTAGTTGGCCATAGAGTTGAGGCTCCATTTCTGGGTTCTTTATTCTATTCCATTGATCTATGTGTTTGCTTCAATTTCTTCCCTCGTTATTTGCTTGTTCAGGTTTTCTATTTCTTCCTGTTTCAGTTTTGGTAATTTGTGGTTTTCCCAGAAATGCATTGATGTCTTCTAGATTGTCTAATTTGTTGGCATATAGCTGCTCATAATATGTTTTTAAAATTGTTTGTATTTCCTTGGTATTGGATGTGATCTCCCCTCTTTCATTCATTATTTTATTGTCTTTTTTAAATAAGGCTGGCTAATGGTTTATCTATCTTATTAATTCTTTCAAAGAACCAGCTCCTGGTTTTATTGATCTGTTCTACAGTTCTTCTGGTCTCTTCATTGAGTTCTGCTCAAATCTTTATTAACTCTCTTCTGCTGGGTGTAGGATCTATTTGCTGTTTTTTATTTTCTCTCTTATTCTGCTGGGTGTAGGTTTTACTTGTCTTTCTTTCTCCAATTCTTTTAGGTGTGAGGTTAGCTTGTGTATTTGAGGGTTTTTTTCCAATTTTTTAAGGGATGGTTGTATTGTGATGTATTTCCTCTTAGGACCACTTTTGCTGTATCCCAAAGATTTTGAACGATTGTATTTTCATTTTCACTAGGTTCCATGGATCTTTTTACTTTTTCTCTAATTTCCTGGTTGACCCATTCGTCTTTTAGTAGGATGCTCTTTAAGTTCCATGTATTTGAATTTCTTTCAAATATTCTTGTGATTGAGTTCTAGTTTCAAAGCAATGTGGTCTGAAAATATGCAGGAGTCAATCCCAGTTTTTTTATATGAGTTAAGGCCTGATTTGTGACCCAGTATGTGTTTTTTTTCTGGAGGAAGTTCCAGGTGCACCTGTTAAGAATGTGTATTCAGTTGCATTAGGATGGAAAATTCTGTATATATCTGTGAAATCCATCTGGTCCAGTGTATCATTCAAGGCCCTGTATGTTTGGTGATGTTTGCTTAGAAGATCTGTCTTTTGCTGAAAGTGCCATGTTGAAGTCTCCTACTATTAGTATATTATCTATGTATCTCTTTACTTTGGTTATTAATTAATTGATATACTTGGCAGCTCCCACATTAGGGGCATAAATATTCATGTTAGGTCTTCTTGTTGGATAGACTCTTTAAGTATGATATAGTGACCCTCTTCATCTCTTACTACAGTCTTTGGGATAAACTTTAATTTATATGATATGAGGATTGCTACCCCAACTTCTTTTGAGGACCATTTGAATAGTAAATGGTTCTCCACCCCTTCATTTTCAGGCTGCAGGTGTCCTTAGGTCTAAAATGAGTCTCTTGTAGACAGAAAATAGATGAGTCATGCTTCTTTATCCAGTCCAAAACCTTGCATTTTTGTTGAAGGGATCATTTAGCCCATTTCAGAGTAACTATTGAAAGATAGGAATTTAGTGTCATTATAATACCTATTCAGTCCCTGTTTATGTGGATTATTTCTTTGGGCTCCTCTTTCTTTTACAGGTCCCCCCTTAATATTTCTTGCAGAGCTGGTTTGGAGGTCACATATTCTTTCAGTTTCTGCCTATCTTGGAAGCTCTTTATCTCTCCTTCTATTCTGAATGAGAGCCTTGCTGGATAGAGTATTCTTGGCTGCATGTTCTTCTCATTTAGATTCTGAATATATCTTGCCAGCCCTTTCTGTCCTGCCAGGTCTCTGCGGAGAGGTCTGCTGTTAATCTGATATTTCTCCCCATATAAGTTAAGAATCTCTTGTCTCTTGCTGCTTTAAGGGTTTTCTCTTTCTCTTTGGAATTTGCAAGTTTCACTCTTAAATGTCGAGGTGTTGAACAGTATTTATTGATTTGGGGGGTGGGGAACCTCTCTATCTCTTGGATCTGAATGCCTGTTTCCTTTCCCAGATTAGGGAAGTTCTCAGATATGACTTGTTCAAATATACTTTGTGGTCCTCTCTCTCTCTCAGCCTCTTCAGGAATCCCAATAAGGCAAATATTCTTCCTCCTCAAGCTATCATTTATTTCCCTAAGCCTTTCGTTGTGAGTTCTTAATTGTTTTTCTCTTTTTTCCCTCATGTTCCTTCCATTCCATCAACTTGTCTTCTATGCTGCTTACTCTGTCTTCCACCTCATTAACCTTAGCGTTAGAGCATCCAGTTTAGACTGCATCTCAGTTAATATATTTTTAATTTAGGCTTGTTAGATCTCAGTTCTGCAGTAAGAGAATCTCTAGGGTCCTTTTTGCTTTTTTCCAGTGCTACCAGTAATTTTATGATTGTACTTCTGAATTGAATTCTGACATCGTATTTAAACCCATGTTCAGCAATTCTGTGGCAGAGGTATTTCTTCTGAGTCTTTCTTTTGTAGTATTTATTTCTTCTAGCCATTTTGTTAAGCACAGAGTGGCTTATAATACCTATTCAGTGTCCTTACCTATGAGTAAGTGAGTTAAAAGTATCAACCACAACCTAAGTAAAATACACCCTAGATGATTCTGAAGAAGTCAGATACCAGAAAATAAAAGAAAAAGAAGAGCAGAGCAAAATAAAACAAAAGGACCACTAGGGTGAAAACATATTTTAAAACAAAATAGTAAAAATATAAAAACAAAAACAAACAAGGAAAAAAGGGGGGGTAGTGAAGAAGTGGTGGTGGAGAGAGAATATAGTCTCCCCGAAGGGATCTAGGGGTTATCCTCTTGGTTCTGATTGTATTTTGTTCTGTATGTTAGAAGATTCTCTATTCCAAATGTATATAAACCAGCCAAACTTATAGAGAGACCCAATATCAACCACAAAAACATAAACAAGTTAAAAGAGGTGGGCAGAATGGGAAGGAAGAGAAAATGTAATCTCACAGAATGAACCAACACGGTGTTCCACTTAGTTCAAGGTGTATTTGGGTTCCTATGTTAGAAGGTACTAACTTCCACCATTATAAAACAAAATGGGACAGAAAAGAGCAACAACAACAACAAAACCCATAACTCGTATATCTACCTAAATTAAATTGAATATGTTGAAGGGAATCCAATAATAAGAAATATATCTAAGACGTAATTATAGAAATATGAAAGTCAAAAAGGAAAAAGCTTAAAAATGAATAGTTGGTAAAATGTAGTTAAGGCAGGAAAAGAGAAAAAAATATTGGCAATTTTTAACCTGAAATAAAAACAAATCGTAATGAAAAAAAATCCCCCTCTAGTTCTATGTACTATTTTCCCTCAGGCCTGGAACTTTCCAGTGCTGCTTGTTTAGTAAAGTTGCTCTTCCCTTGTTCTTCCAGTGGTTCTTGGGAAGGGGTCTCCTGCACTGATTCTCAGGTGTCTGTGCCTGCCCCTTGCCTGGTGCCTGGCTCAGTTTGAACCATTTATCCTGTGAGGACTTTGTTTCCTAGAGGCCCTGCCTCTTCTAGGTGAAAGGTGGAAAAAAAATGACACTAGTCAGATTTCCAGCTCTGGAGCTGAGAGCTCCCCATGGTTGCCGAACTGCACTCAAGTCACACTGCACTCCCAGTCCAAACTGGCCTAGATGCTCCTGGAGGCAGTTGCAGGTGCACTGATCTGCACAAATTGAAGGGTTCCCAGTGTCAGGAGAATTCTTTCTTTCCTGTGCCCTTCTGGGGTCCACTTCTCCTGAAGGGAATGGAGCACAGCCACCTCCATCCATTGCCATGCTCTAGGATAAAAGGAGCTCCAGTCCCAGCTTGCATAATTGTCAGGCTTCTCCCAAATGCCCCAGAGGGCTGTGGCACTCTTGCTCTTTACCAAGATCTGACCACGGTTTGTGTTGAGCTCTCTCCAGGTGCCTCTACTCTTGCTGTGTCTCTGGGAATATTGAGGCTTCACTGCTCCTCCTGTGATTCTGCTCTATTTCCCTGCTGTGCACTTTTTCAGTCAGGGAAGATTCAAGTGAGGATTTTTAAATTTCCCACTTGCCAGGGCTTGGCCTTCATGCCTGGGCTTTCTGCAGCTGGGCTTTCAGGCCAGGTTTGTCATGGCTCTTCTTTTGCCCAGCTTGTTTGGTTTCCCTCCTGTTTTTTTTTTTTTTTTTCCTTTGCCTTCCTACCTTGTCAGAAGTGAACACTTTTCTCTCTATAACATTCCAGCTGTTCTCTCTTTACATTTTAGGTCAAAGTTGTAGGTGTCCAGGATGTTTTGAAAGTTACCTAGGTAAGTTTGTGGGACCAGATGAGTCAAGGACCCCTACCTTTCTGCCATCTTGTGTCCTACTTCCTGAGCCAATCCTTTTAAAAATTACTTTTTGTGATCTTGGAAAAAGAGTTCCAAAACACTTCTTGAGTGGCTGCCATTATTATAGAATCTCAAAGTTATGAGACAGATTTTATAATGTGAAATATAATTTTTTAAGAAAAAATATCAACCAAAATATTTTAGTTTCACCTTTGTTAATTTTTTGTTCCCATTTTATATAGGGAATAATTTATGATACCAACAATCTTAAGAGATCACCTGAAGATGGCAGTGATTCCTGGTAGCCTTTTACTTTATTGTCAGAGTTCATTTTTCCTTTAGTTGATATTTTCTCCACTTCAAAACATCACATTCACATTTCCAAGTGCCACTCATTCTACAGTTAGTTGTCTTTTGTCAGTTTGATGTCAACTAATCCCTGCCAACTGGTCATTAGTGTGAGCAGATAGTGATTTAAGGTGTCAGTTCTCTCACATAATTTGCATTTTAAGGAGTATTCTTTAAGACAGGTCTTCAAGACAAAATTAAATTTAATGCTCATTATCTTCTAACCATTGAGTTAATTGCCTTACATAAACTATCTCTTAATTCTCTCAACAATCCTGTGAAATAGCTTTTATTATTCCTTTTTACAAGTAAAATAAGCCTTCATTTGGGACATTTGGATGGCTCAGTTGATTAAGAGTCTAACTCTTGGTTTTAGCTCAGGTTGTGATCTGAGGGTCATGAGATTAAGCCCTGCATTGGGCTCCATACTCAGCATAGTCTGCTTGAGATTCTCTCTCCCTCCCCATCTGCCCCCTCTCTGCCTTTTCCCCTGCTCTTTCTCAATATCTCTAAAATGAATGAATGAATGAATGAATAAATAAATAAATAAATATCTTTAATTTAAAAAGATAAGGTTTCATTTAAAAAACAAAGGTAAGGGATCCCTGGGTGGCGCAGCGGTTTGGCACCTGCCTTTGGCCCAGGGCGCGATCTTGGAGACCCGGGATCGAATCCCACGTCGGGCTCCTGGTGCATGGAGCCTGCTTCTCCCTCTGCCTGTGTCTCTGCCTCATTCTCTCTCTCTCTCTCTCTGTGACTATCACAAATAAATAAAAATTAAAAAAAATTAAGAAAAACAAACTAAATTCCTAAATTTCCTCCTTAAGTGATTTCCTAAGCAGAGATAATTATTAAAAAAAAAATAAAATAAAAAAAAAATAAAAAACAAAGGTAATAGTAAGTATCAGAACTAGGATGGGAATCCCTGGCTGTTCAAATACCAGTTGAAATATTATGGTTAGTATACTATTTGGAAGCAAAGGCTATCTAGTATTCCTTCTTCACACTCTTTAAGGGGACATCTATTTATTCTTTAAATTTGATTATTCATACATCTAATTCTATAATGGATTTGAGGCTTGTAAACTTGTCTACCTGTTTTAAATGAGGGTGAGGTAAAAATATGTCCAATTTAGAGAAAACAAACATTATTTATTTTTTCTTTAATAGAAAAATGCCTCACCTGAAATGTTAGCAGCTTAGACTGGAAAATAGAAGGCTTCCTTAGCTCTATCTAATGGATAGTTCTCAGAGGAGGAGTCTCAGGCCTGCAAGAATTGAGGGGTTTCTAAGGCTTAGCATCTGGGACAGGACCAAGACCCCGAATCCTTCAGTGTCCATTGATGTTTGAGTATTTTTCCAAATTGAAGAAATTATGTTACTAGAGTTTAAAATCAGAAAATGTGAAAGTGATGACCAAGGATATTATGCTCCTGTGTTTGCTGCATGCGCAGACATAGGCTTTTCTACAGTTCATTTATTTTCTAAATTCAGCTATATTCTATGATGGTTCAAAACACAGAGTATGCAGAAACGAAATACTTTTAATCTGTAAATCTTTGCATAATATCTTAATTCACTTTCCTTGGTACTTCTTATATAATCAATTATTATAGTTTTATTCTCCTTTACTTTGCGACTCAGTTCAGCATTAGTATTCCCCATGAGGAACATATGATTGAAGGAGTAATGGCAGAGGGACTTGTTGGCATTGAGAAAGCTGAACCTGTGTCCATGGTTTTGAATATTGAGAAAGCCAGATATATTAAATATTGAGGATTTGTTTTGCCTGGGACTCAGTCCCACATAACTTAACAAAATCACCAAAGTATCATGATACTAAGCTGGTAGAATAGAGAATAAGCTAAGGGTCTAGGCAGTATAATAGAAATAATGATGAAAGCTTTTGAAATTTGATTCTTGTATTTCTCTTTATCTCTGGCTTTATCTTCTTATATTTTCCTTTATCTATGGCTATCAGTGGTTTTATGTACTATGGTGTTTCTCCTATTGAATGTGGAGACTATTGAAACAAGGCAACTTTTATGCTCTTTTTATACCTGTCTCAGGACCTATTAGAATTCTCTGCAAATAATAGCGATGACAAATAATGATTCTGCCTATCTTCTCTTGAGGATAAATTACTCTATTTCACGACCCTAAAGCCCCTGGTGTTCCTGGGCATCTAGAATATGCAGTAAATTTTGGGCCTTCTAGGTCTTGTATGTTTGAGAACCACAGCAATATAATCCTTAAATAGTCAATGATTCTTTTGCATCTAAGCAGTTAACGTAATCCTCACAAATAGTTGGAGCTAAACAAATGTACTAACTGTACATGTTAATAATTTTAATGTATACCCAAAAGCTGCTTAAACTATAACACATAAATATTATTGGTGGCTATTTAAACTGGTTCGTACCACAGAAGCAGAACAAGAGGTTTTCTCTTTTCAGCAGAAAGAGTAATATATGATGTTCACATTGTAAACATTCTCCCTGAGAGAACCCAAACAACCTTTTGATTACTCTTGAGTTAACTCTACTGGTTATTATTAATATTATAGTCTCCTGCTTAAATCTCTTTCCTAGACTTCAGATTCATATCCCATTTCTGTTGTACCTGTAAGTAACTAAGAGTTGATATATCCAGAACTCAACTAATCTTATTCTATCAAACCAACTTTATTTTCTAGTTGATAGGAAATAGTTATAGAGCCATAAACTTGAATTCATTTTCTTCTTCAAATTCCTCTACGTCTTTAAAATAAAAAGACAGTGAAGGTAAAAATAGGGCAAATGAAACAGAAAAGGCAGGGTAACCAGTATAAAATAAGATGATAAAAACAAACATAAATAAGCTGAATAAATACGTGTTGAATGAAAAAAAAATACAATCTTGATATAATATAATAAGCATTATTTTTGAGACGTTGATAATTCCATTGTTAAAAAAGTCTTGTCTGTGTTCATGCTGTGAAGCCTTTAGTATAACTTTAACTAAAAGTACATTATATGGTACAAAATGTATCAAAGATTGAAATCCTGGTTCCATCATTTACGAAGTATAGGAGCTTAAGTATTTCACTTAATCTTTCTGAAGCTTAGATTCCACATCAGTACAATAGGAATGACAATAATCTCTATCAGACACTTTGCAGGGATTGCATATTACAGTAAATATGAAAATATGGTTCTTGTATTGTTGAGTGGTATACTCATATATATTTTTGACGATAGCCTAATACTTCATACAAGAAGTCCCATTTCAATGTAAGCTTCTGAGATAACTTAATGCAGACAATATGAACAAAATGTATTTATTTATTTAATTAATTATTTATTATTTTATTTTTTACTCATGAGAGACACACACACAGAGAGAGAAAGAGAGAGAGAGAGAGGCAGAGACACAGGCAGAGGAAGAAACGCTCCCTGTGGGGACCTGTGGTACTCAATCCCAGGCCCCAAGATCATGACTTGAGCCAAAGGCAGATGTTGAACCACTGAGCCACCCAGGCATCTTTGAACAAAACATATATAAAGTAAAGCACTAATTACTGTGTTCCTTATTTTAAAGTTTCTATGATGATAACTTCTAAACCATAAAATATGTCTACATATGGTTCTAGGTTTTATGAGGCTTATTTCATTAGATAGACTCATTTTACATTATAACCCTAAATTTCAAAATTACTAAAGTGTCAAAGGTTTTACTGCCTTTTTTTTTCAATTTTGGCAACCAACACAATTTTAAGTATATATGCATAACAGTCTAGAAAAATATGTTTTCTCATAGATGAAGAACTATTTCCGTATCCAATCAAGATGTTTTCATTCACAGATGCTACTGACAGTAGTTAATATTGTTCTCTTGGGAATTAAACAATGCTATTTTGAAAAAAGTCAATCCTAGCTTTTACTTCTATTCACAAAAAAATGCACTGTACATCCATTTGAGGTAGTAAGAAAATGGATATTTGTGCTATTTCTGAATATTATTTAATATTCTGTGATATATAACTTTTTACAATTCTGTGTAGTACTACTGTATTATAGAAGCTGCTATACTTTGAAATAGAAATTTGAGTATATTTTAAAAGATTTTATTTATTTATTCATGAGAGACACACAGAGAGAGGCAGAAACACAGGCAGAGAGAGAAGCAGGCTCCATGCAGGGTCCTGATGTGGGACTTGATCCCCAGACTCTAAGATCCTGTCCTGGGCTAAAGGCAGGTGTTCAACCACTGAGCCACCCAGGCATCTTGTAATATTTGAATTTGAATGGGATATTGAGTGACCCAAATATCTTTAATAGATATAGGTTGTGATAAACTAATAACAGAAAGTTGATAGGAACTGTCTAAAGCCCTACAAAACTCAACTAATAGAATGAGCACATTTATTCAGTTATTTAGCATGAATTTAATATATACATACTGTTAGGTGTAATAAATTTTGTACCTTTAAGGACATAGACTCTACTAGGTTAGAGAAAAATCTTAGCAAACTTTTACTTCCAACACTTATTTCACATAATAAAATTCTGATAAAATTTTTGGGAGGTAAGATGGCAGATTAGTAGGAGGACCCTGGGCTTGCCTCATCCCTTACACACAGCTGGATAACTATTAAGCTATTCTGGATACCCAGGAAATTTATCTGAGGACTAACAGAACAAGATGCACAACTTGAGGGAAAGACAAGACCACATCATGGAAGGTAAGAAATGTGGAAACATGATTTAGGGGAGAAAATGATTGTGGATGCTACAGAGGGGAAGCAATGTTGGTCACAGAGAGGAGTAAGAAAAAGAAAGGAGCACATGGGAGATCACACAAGGAAAACATTTCCCCCAAAGACATTGACTAGTAAAACAAGAGGGGTTGATTTTTGTGATATTTTATGAACAGTAGTGCCTGTACACTAAAGTTTTAGAGGTCTGAGTCATGGCCAGTGTGGAGCTGGGGTGCTGCAGTGCTCCTGTGGAGGAGGACAGATAGCTGAGTAGCTGATGGAATGATCTGAGGATCCCCTGGGATACACTACGAGAAATGGTTCCTTCCTCCTTAGAGTGCACCTAAGAGATGTGGCATTGCCTCTCCAGGGACAAAACCGCTGGGGGGCTGTGTGGTACCTCAAAATCTATCTCTTTGTGCTTGCATCTGTTCCAAAATGGCAAGACCCTACCTCAGAGGACCAGCATGTGTTCCCACCATGCTAGGTTCCTGAAGTTTGGAGTTTCAAAACTCAGCCAACCTGTACTGCACAGTAAGGTGGTCAGATAGCCTAGATATAGTCAGGGTAAAGGCAGATATCTGAGGAAGCCCAGGACACACAAGATTGTCCAATTTTCTGGGAGGGCTTCCTAGGCCATAGTGGTTACAAACTTTTCTCTCTAGGATAAGAGAGGGGCTGGCATCAGTTGTCTCTACAACCCCTCAGCATAAGCTGGCTTCAGTGAGCAGTATAGTGTGAATACTGACAGCCTAAACCCCTTACACCAAGACCCAACCCCCTGCACTCTGCAGGTGCTGCTTTTCTAGGGCAGGTATGCTGAAGAACCAGAGAAGCAAGCCCTTCTTCCAGAGGACCTGACTGACCACAGAGTTCTGCAGTTTTAGTTCTAGTGGGAATAGTACTGGATGGGTCTCTTTCAACAAGCAGACCAGAGTACACCTGATTAGAACTCACCACACTCTGGTCAAAGTCCAAATACTCCCCATTGCAGGCAAAGAGAAACTCTGCAGAGGCCTGACCTAAGAGAAAGAGTAGCCAAAGCACATTAGCAGAGTGCACATAGCATATACCAGAGATACTCCATGAAGTGCCAGACCCTGGGCAGTCTGTCACTTCTTCTTCATAAACCCATCAATCTTTGGAGCATGAAACATAACAGGCTTCTTACCACACAGAAGAGAGAAACCTAGAGAAAAATTCGAAGATGGAAGAATTCATTCCAAAAGAAAGAACAAGTAAACACCATAGCTAGGGACCAAATAGCAACAGATATAAGCAATATGCTTGATCCAGAAATTAAAGCAGTGATCATAAGGATACTAGCTGGATTTGAGAAAAGCATAGCAGACACTAGGGAGTCCCTTACCACAGGGATAAAAACCTAGGAATTAGTCATGCTAAAAAAAATTTTAAATGCTATAACTAAGATGTGAAACTGACTAGGTATAATGACTACAATGATGGAAGAAACAGGAATAAATGAGTGTCGTAGAAGATAAAATTATGAGAAAAATGAAGCTGAAAGGAAAGGAAAAGAAACATACTGTATAAAAAATGTAGACTTAGGGAACTCAGCAACTCCATAAAGCATAATAACATTTGTATCATAGGAATCTCAGAAGAAGAAGAGAGAGAAAAGGGAGAAGGAGGTTTATTGGAGGAAATTGTAATTCAAAGCTTCCCCTGATCTGAAGAAGGAAACAGACATCCAAATCCATGAAGCATAGAGAACTCCCACAAAAATCAACAAAAGCAAGCTAACACAACACATATTCTAGTTAAATTTGCAAACATGGAGATAAAGGAAACAAATCCTAAAAGTAGCAAGAGAAAAGAAGTCCTTAACTTAAAGTTAGCTGCAGATCTCTTCACAGAATCCTGACAAGCCAGAAGAATGGGGCATGATATATTCAACATGCTAAGTGGGAAAAACCTGCAACCAAGAATACTCTGTCTAGCAAGCTTATCATTCAGAATAGAAAGAGAGATAAAAGAGTTTCCCAGACAAACAAAAAATAAAACAGTTTGTGACCACTAAACCAGCCCTGCAAGAAATATTAAAGGGGACTCTGGGATAGAAAATCAAATGTGAAAAAGACTGACTATAAAGGAATACAGAAAACAATGACTTAAGTAATACAATGGCATTAAATTCATATCTATCAAGAATAATTCTGAATGTAAATAGACTAAATGCTCTAATAAAAAAACAACACTGTGTATCAGAATGGATAAAAATATCAAGACCCATCCATATGTTGCTTACAAGAGACTCATTTTAGACTCAAAGACACCTGCAGATTGAGAGTGAGGGGATAGAAAAACATTCATCATACTAATGGAAGGCCAGAGTAGCCATACTTATATTATACAAACTAGATTTTTAAACCAAAGACTATAACAAGAGGTGAAGATGGGGCCTTTATTATGATATAAGTCTACATTTGTAATCCAATATGTTTCTTTTCCTTTTCTTTCAGCTTCATTTTTTCCCATAATTTTATCTTCTGACACTCATTTATTCCCCTGCTTCTTCCATCATTGTAGTCATTATGCCTAGTCATTATAATCATATCATAATAAAGGAGTCTATATGAAAGAAGACCTAAGAATTATAAACATCTATGCCCAAACTTAGGATCACCCAAATAAAATAAGATGAAATCAGAGAGGGAGACAAACCATAAGAGGGAGACAAACCACAAGAAACTCTTAACTATAGAAAACAGACTGAGGGTTGCTAGAGGGGAGGTGAGTGGTGGCGGAAGGGATAAGTGGGTGATGGAATTAAGGAGAGAACTTGATGTAATGAGCACTCAATGTTAGATGCAACTAATGAATCATCTAACTCTACCTCTGAAACTAATAATATACTATATGTTAATTAATTTATTTTAAATAAAAGTTAAAAAAAAGCAGTGTTGTATATATTGGAATGGAATACAATGGAATACTACTCAGCCATAAAAAAGAATGAAATCCTTCCATTTGAAATAACATGGATGAAGCTAGAAGGTACTATGCTAAGCAAAATAAGTTAGAGAAAGACAAACAACATATGATTTCACTCATATGGAATTTAAGAAATGAAATAGATGAACATAGGAAAAAAAGAAATGTAAACCATGTTCTCTGTGGTGTCTTAGAGAACCATGTTATTTAATTATACAGAACAAACAGGGTTGCTGGAGGGGAGGTGCATGGAGGATAGGTTAAATGGGTGATAGGGATTAAGGAGGGCATTTGTTGTGATGAGCACTGGGTGTTGTAATATAAGTGATGAATCACTAAATTCTATTCCTGAAACTAATATTACACTATATGTTAAGTAACTGGAATTTAAATAAAACTTGAAATAAAAAAATAAAATTCTGATAAAGTAATAAGTTAATTATAATTTGAAAGAAGAAAGTAAAACAAGAATAAGGAACAAACCAGAATTAACTATCAGTTAAATAAGTATGCTATGATGGTCCAAATGACTGTGTGGATGAGGCAGAAATTTGGGTCTGAGATTCCTGGTATGTACCAGGTTATACACTCATTTCACAATATATGATCTCATTCCACCAAAAAGAAGACAGTTGTTGAGGTCATAATAGGCATTAGAGCAAGGACTCAAGCCCTAGGCCTCTTTCATTGAATGGTCCTGGCTTATTCTGTCTACACTTTACCTCTCCTCTTCAGCAATATTTTTTTACTTTACTTTCCTGAGACATTTTCAGAGTTCTCCTTTTAATTGACCAACCAAGGCATTAGAATTAAATCACTGTTTCTCAGTATCATTGTGCTTTCAATGAATAATTCCAATCCTTTAACTTTCAGTCTTTTCCTTTGGCAAAAATACAAAATATCATATTTTTTTTCTTTATTAATATGAGAATCACATTTTACTTATGTATTTTATAATTATGTTCATTTGCAATACATTATGAAAAAAAGTAAATAGTAAAAAAAGATCTCTTACTACATGGTGAGGGCTTTTCAAGACATTGAGGACTTTGGCTTTGATTCTGAATGAGACAGTGTAATAGTTTGCTTAGGGTATCATAACAAAATGCTATAGAATAGGTGGCTTGACAATAGAAATTTATTTTCCCCATGGTACTGGAGGCTAGAAGTCTGAGTTCAGGATGCCAGCATTGTTGGTTTCTGGTGAGAGCTCTTTTTGACTTGCACACACTGCCTTTGTACTATATTCATATACAAGGGAGAGATAGAGCGAGTTCTAGAGTCTCTGCTTATAAGGACACTAATTCTATCCTGAAGGCCATATCCTCATGACCTTATCTAATTTTAATTACCTTCCAAAGGCCCCATATCAGTATACCATCACACAACATATGCATTTTGGTGTAACTCAATTCAGTCCTTAGTAGATGAGGAATTTTGGAGTGTTTTGCACAAAGCAGGGGTGACATGATACAACATAATTTTAAAGAATCACTCCAGCTATTATGTTAAGAATAGATTGGGGGATCCCTGGATGGCTCAGCGGTTTAGCGCCTGCCTTCAGCCCGGGGCATGATCCTGGAGCCCCAGGATCGAGTCCCACTTCGGGCTCCCTGCATGGGGCCTGCTTCTCCCTCTGCCTGTGCTGCCTCTCTCTCTCTCTCTCTCTCTCTGTCTCTGTGTGTGTCTCATGAATAAATAAATAAAATATTAAAAAAGAATAGATTGAAAAAAAGATGAAATAAAAAACAAGGGATAATAGTTAAGATACTGTTGTGAATAATCCAAGTAGGAGATGATAGTAGTTCTTTCTAGAAAGCTACAGTAGAGGGTGTTAGAAATGATCAAATTTTGGATAAAGTTTTGAGTAGGACCAATAAAATTGCTGATGGTTTATCTGTGAGATGTCAGAAAGTGAGAAGTTAAAAATGACCGTAAGGCCTAATGAATAGTAAGAGATGGAATTGCCTTTGTCCGAGTTGGAAAGACTGCAGGTGGAGCAGGTTTGGGGAAGATATAACCAGTTTTAGACAGGGTTAGGCTTGACATGCCTATTAGCCATTCTGATTGGAAATGTCAAACAGGCAGATAGATATACAAGCCAGAGTCCTGGTTGGAAATATATGTTTGGCAGTTGTAAGTGTTTAAAAGATAAGCATTTAAGTATTTTATGGAATGAAGACTAAAAATAATCCAAATGCCATCAACTGAATAATAAACAGAAGGATCTCTATCTATACAATGGAATACTATTCAGCAATACAAAGTGACAAACGACTGATAAATGCCACAATATGAATGAAACTTAGAAACATTAAACTAAGTAAAAGAAACCAAACACACACCCACTCTCTCTTACCACATATATATACACACAGACTGAACATTGTATGATTTAATTCCATTAAAATAAAATTTTTTTTAAAAAGTAAATTGTGGGGAAATTGGGTGGGAATACCTTTGTGAAATGATGGAACTGTTCTAGCACTAGATTTTGGTAATGGTAGCACAATGTCATAAATTTACTAAAACTCAATAAACTATACTTGAAATGAGTGAGTTTCCTGGGATATAAATTATACTTCAATCAATCTACTTTTTAAAAAGGGAAACACAGAGGCAGAGAAAGAGGGACAGAGAGATATAGAATTGAAATACTGGAGTTAGATAAAGTATGACAGGCAAAACTTTTGAAGAGTTTTGTGATGAAAAGGAGCAGAAAAATGAGGTAACAGGTGAAAGACAACATTGTCAAAAGAGCTTTGGTTTGTTTTGTTTTCAAGTGAAGGAAAGGATAGTATAGTTGGATGCTATTGGGATGATCAAAAAGAGACCAAACCATCTCTGGGTGAAGATGCATTTTAGTGATTTTTTAAAGTAGACAGAAAAAAGGATGAACTATAGTGAACAGGTTAAGGGACTGTGAGGAGAAAGAAGGGCGAATAGGTAATGTGGAGAAAGGTAATGTGGGATATCTGTTCCAATGTTACTCTGAATGGCACATACAGTTTGAGATAATAAATAGCCGTAATTTTAAAGGGCTGCAGGGAAGCCATGTCTTCAGGTGATATTCAAGTTTCAGTTGGAGCAAGAAAGGAAAAGGATGTTCAACAAAGGACCTAAAGATAGATAGGATTTGGCTGATAGGGAGAAAACTATCCATCTGGTAAGTGTTAGACATTGGTCTGAATGCTGAGTTACTTCTGTTATTTTGGGCTCTGACATATCCCTTAAAACTCTAGGGCTAACACTGATGTTTGAGTGGCTCATTTGATATAAAACTCCAAAATGAGTACCTAGTAGTATACAACCTCTCCTATTAACTTTTACAATCACTCTAATATTTCTTTTTAATTTTTTAAAAATTTCTTAAGTAATCTCTATACCCAAGTTTGTGGGGCTCAAACTCAAGATCCCAAGGTTAAGAGTCACACATTCCACCAACTGAGCCAGCCAAGTGCCCCAGCCTAATATTTCTTAAAACATATATACAATAGCAACTATCTGGCATTATTCTTACTGATCTCACAATTTATAGCATTTTTATTTCATCAGTTATTAATACATATTCTTATTTCTTGCTTATCATGTGTGCAATTCATTATGCTATTTTTCCCCATTAGAAATCTCTATAAAAAAAAAGAAAAAAAAATCTTCTCTATAGTTTTCTTTGGCAATCAGATGATTTGTCTTTGTGTCATCTTTAGTTTTGTATCATTCTATCACATTTCCCTTTTCTACACATGTCCTAACTGCTTTTCAGTATGGATTATGTTTCAAAAAATCTTGCTTGCATGTTAACTACTTTGAATCTGATGGTGAACACTTACATCCTTTGTAGAGCAGATTCCTCTGTCCTCCTCCTCTTCCTTCTTTTTTTTTTAATCTCTAGCAATTATGCAATTATTACTGATAGCAATTATTATTTGAGTTTCAAAGCAAAATGTTTTTTAAAAATATTTTCTTGTTGAAACATAATTGACTTTTCTTTCAGTTAAAAAAATTAGAAAGGAATCAGATAAAGTTGAGAAATTTTTAAAAAATTGATTGAGGTCCTATGATAGTTTTTGATAAGAATTATCTATGGTAGAACAAAATTGGGCCCCATTACTACACTGATAATTATAGCCTAGAAACAAATGATTCTCACACTAAACAAAGAAGAAAAATTGATTGAGATGCCAATACCCTGAATTCTATTTCCTGTTAATGCTGAGGTCTTTGTTATTTCTCAGACATTTGATTCTCTCTCTCTCTCTCTCTCTCTGGTACTGACCCTTCTTAAATTGTAGTATAGGAAAACTATTCTATGATACAAAGAGGTACTCATCTCAAATTATAGAACTAAAAAAAAAAGAAGTATAATTAGCTGAGTTGGGAAAAGGGAATATAATTAATCTGAGCACAGCTTATTATTCTGTTCCCCCAAATCCATGAAGTATGACTATGATTATTACAGATAAGAGCTCAAGTGGCCAAAAAAGTAATAAGTAAATTATATTTTTGTTTGAAACTCAAAAAAACTATTTCTTAGTATATTTTGTTCCAGTCTGAGAAACAACACCATAAACAACCCAGTTTCAAGCTTATTTTCAGAAACAAGATGCACTTTGTTATTCAGTTACCTCAACTCTGACACTTCAAAAAATTTTGAGAAGTTTTAGTCTTTCATTTATCACATTCCTTGCGCTCCGAGCAACATACTCCTCACTGGTGGCAGGCAGAGACATAACCACAACAGTCAACAGTTAGAAAGGCAATACCAGGATCTTATCACAGGAGTGCAGTCTTCTGTCCAGGGGTAGTTAGAATAGATGATCTTTAATTACTCAACTAGTACTCTGACACATTTCAAAAACCCATGCATATTTTTCACCTGGAATATATACACTGTTTAAAAGAATGAGCATATAGTAAAAAGAGAGCAGCAGCAATATAGAACGGGATCCTACTGTACCTGGTGAATGAGGCGGAGGAGAGCACATCAAAACAACCCCCTGGCCTTCCCTCACAGAGACTGCACTTCTTGTCCGTCCACTAAAATTTCCCAGATCTGTCAATACAACACAGCATTTAGATGCAAGGGGAAGAAAAAAAAAAAAGCTTAAAGAATTAATACTTTTATAACTTATACCTACTTTGATCTCATTATGCAGAAAAAGTTCATTTTTGCTTATTAGGCATTGACATGAGAGACTTAAAAATAAATCCATACCATATAATTTTAAATACCACTATTTTCAAATTATATGCACTACACATTCTTTGCTTCTATTTATAGTTCATATAAGTTGCCAGTATAAGAAGAAAATAGACAATACATTTATAATACATTAAATTGTCCTTTTATTTCTTTGTAATATTTCCAACATACTGATTTTTTTTTTTACTATTGATAAAACAAATTCATGCATAGTGAGAAGATAAATAAAAGTGGTTAGAGGCACCTGGTGTCCAATCTAGTGCCTCATTATGTCATGCTAGGAATGGTGTGTAAAACCACATGAATTTTCCAAATTAGAGAGACTTGTGTGCTCTAGTAGAATATAATGAGGAAATGAATTATTCTTTTTATATAAATGTGAGCAAAAAGTCATGTTATTTTAATTTTATAGAGGCCTGTAATGGCTTGTACAAATCAATTTACTCATCCATTTTGATTACTCTGGGAATATTGTAGTGATCAAAATACTCAACTATATGTATGAAGGATCATAGCATTGATTGAGGTTCAACTGTCTTCTCTTAAATAATGTTGCATTTACGCAATTAGAAAATACATTCTTAAAAATAAAGTTGCATAAAAAATGAAGTGTTTTATTTGTATTTCTATTATTGTTTATTAATCTATTCACAGCTCAGAATATATGGCCCTTCCCCCTTCTTGGGCTAAGTTGATCAAAGATATGATTTTTAGAATAGTTTCCTAGAAATCGTAGAAGTTCAATATTTTTATAAATAATCCTTAGTTTGTGAAATCATGTTCCCATGGTGAAAAATACACCTTGAAAACGTTCCGCCTTTCCCTCCATTACTCACCAACTATAAAAGAGGTTTTTTTGAAACTTCTCATTACTTCACATTAAAATAGTCTGTTTCACAGTAATACAATGTAGACCATAAATATAATGTTTAGTAATCTGACAAATGAAGAGAGTAAGCAGTCAAGAAAGCACACTGAAATTATATAAAGGAGATGAATCACTAACTTTAATATCTGGAGAGGGATTATATACTTTTTTTTTGAGGTGTGCACAAGAATTTACTGATTTACTGAAATGTACAATCAAATCTTCTTAAATACATTCAAAATCGTGAAGAACTACTAAAAGTGAAAGCATAATGTCAAATGAATAGAGAACTGTTCACTATTGATGAAAGTGTTTAGACTTTCACATGTAATTCTATGCTTCATTGTAAATAGTTAAACATCTCACAAACTAGATAGATAAGAAAGAATTGTCTTATTTCAACTTCTTTTTTTCTTTTTGGTTCTTTTTAAGAACATATACACTAACTTCTGATAAAAATCAAGTTTACTCATTTTCAAATATGAGTGACTCATGGCTTAAATTCCTATGTATTGATTCTTAGGGATAGAAGCTGCCTTTTTCCCAATAAAAGCTCTTATTTTTTCCCAATAAAAGATCTTAATATGAAAACAAGCATTGTAAGATGTCTAATTTGACTTCCTTTGACTATCCTCCTAGAAACAGAAGCCACATGGTGAGGCAGTGGTTGCATTAATATCTCTTTGGGGATTATGGTTTCACTTTCCTTTTTTCATCCTCACTGAATTTATAAACTCTGAAAGGCTATTTGGATATCAATGTTTATAACTGAATCTCCTAAATGCTTCCTGAAAAATATATATGTAATTTCTATTCCATTTACTACAAGTTTATGGTATGTTTATTATGACATTTCAAATCAACGTATTATAGTAAAAATAATATTTTAATAAAGAATGGTCCTAAATTAATTTCTATATATGAGAAACTGAAGTATAGGCATGGCCCAGACATGAAAAAGAAAGAAAATCATAGGGGCAACACAGGTGGCTCAGGGGTTTCACGCCGCCTTCAGCCCAGGGCGTGATCCTGGAGACCCGGTATCGAGTCCCACATCAGGCTCCCTGCATGGAGCCTGCTTCTCCCTCTGCCTGTGCCTCTGCCCTCCCCCTACCCCCTTCTCTCATGAATAAATAAAATCTTAAAAAAAAGAAAATCATAGAATAATTATGACCCAACTGTGTTTTGAGATCACAATGACCTAAAAGAAAACACTAAGTTGTAATTGCTTTATTGTGTATCAGTTGTTAATACAGGTACAATTCATTTTGTCATGAAATTTTCTCTGTGTCATTATTTTCTAGGAAGCATAATACCAGCGGTACAAAGATAAGTGATTTTTTTTCAATTGTGAATACATTATTTCTTTCTTTCATAAGACATATAAAGATATACTGAAAAGGAGACTGTCCTTTCATGGAGAGTATACTTTTCTCATTTAAGCCTTTCCTCTAAGGGAAAAAAATAGTGAATTACCTATAGTGTAAAAATGGTCCTTGTGTCAGGCAAGATTCTGATTGATCTGTGGCAGAATGATTTATGTGAAAACAATTCTTGGTTGGAGTGCAGATGGCAATTGTGCAAAATAATCTTTTTTTTTAATTTAAGATTTTATTTATTTATTCATGAGAGACACAGAGAGAGAGAGAGAAGCAGAGACACAGGCAGAGAGAGAAGCAGGCTCCACGCAGGGAGCCCGACGTGGGACTCCATCCCAGGTCTCTAGGATCACACCCTGGGCTGAAGGCGGCGCTAAACCACTGAGCCACCAGGGCTGCCCTGTGCAAAATAATCTTAATGACAATACAGCTGGTTGTTTTTATCTCATTGTGAATAAAAAGCAGTTAGTCTCTTTGGAAGTACTCATTGGAGAACATACTCTGAGTGCTTATTACATTATTTTAATAGATTACACATTGTATCTATCAAAGAGATAAAAAAACAAGAACTTTTATGGATGGAGCTTTGATTATTTTGTTGGCACAATAAAAAGTACATGTTGATATATTATTTTTTAATTTTAAGGGAAAAAATGAGTAAAAATTAAAGTCTTAATATAAGACTTTCAAGTTCAAGTCATGAACTGAAATAAACCTCTTTCTGAACCCATAAAACAGCACGTGGACAAATAGATAAGATATGGCTGGCGAGGAAAGTCTGTGATCAAGAATCACAGGGCACTAGGCCTTGTCCTTTCTGTAACCCTTCTTCCAAGTTCAGAAGCTCATTCAAAGTTTGATAATAAAGCTTTAATTAGAATTGCAGTTTACAAAATTATTGCGCCTATTCATCTTACATGAACCATGCAAAGAAAAACAGATATATAATAAATAATGTGTTTGAGAAGCTTACACAACAGTTAGAATATAGATTTAGGATCTAGGATTTAAGGCATATTCATAAGATATAAACAAACCATTTCATCCATTGATTTAATAAATATTTCTTCAGTGAGAAACACACACTGAACACAATGTTAGGTCCTGGGGTTACAGAAGAGATAAAAAAGGAAGGATGTAGATATATGAACTAATCATATCTACTAGGGCCAACTGTACATAGACCCAGCTGAATCTGTGCCACCAAATAAGTGTATAAGCTCAAAGAATTATCACAGCTTCAGCTTGTTCAGCTTATGTCATAAGCCATTCTTATGAGTTACCATGCAGCTCTTTATGATATTCTCCTAAATGTGAGCTACACATACACACACTCACATATATTTTGGGTTTTTTCCTTCCTTTTCTCCTTCCTTCCTCTGTATGCCTACTTTCCCCTTCCCTCTTCCCTTTTCTTCCTTGCATTATTCCACAAAGGATTTGAAACAGCTTGATATAGATGATAGATAGATGATAAGTAGATGATAGATAGATAGATAGATAGATAGATAGATAGATAATAGATAGATACAGATATATTTTAAATAGTAAAGGGAATAGAAGGGAAGGGAGAAGAAATGGGTAGGAAATATCAGAAAGGGAGACACAACATGAAGACTCCTAACTCTGGGAAAAGAACTAGGGGTGGTGGAAGGGGAGGAGGGTGGGGGGTGGGGGTGAATGGGTGACAGGCACTGAGGGGGGCACTTGACAGGATGAGCACTGGGTGTTATTCTGTATGTTGGCAAATTGAACACCAATAAAAATAAATTTATTATTAAAAAAGTAAAATAAAAAAAATTAAAAAAGATATATTATTTTATATGTATATATATTTTATATGTATATAATACAAAAGATTCCAGGTGACAGATTCCAGGTGAAGATAAGATGGGTATGGTATCAATCCTGTAGCTTAAGATTAACACTTAAGAATATGTCATATACTTTTGTAAATTATTATAAGTTGGCCATTAATTTTACCTTTACATTTAAAAGGGCCAAAATAAAAGGCTGTATCTTCAGTCTTAGCATTCATGGTTATGGCAAGATAAAAATTTTTCAGTAACTCAGGAGAAGAATGTTAACAGTTAGTAAGGTCTATAAAGGGATTTCTTCTGAAAGACTTCATAAATATCACACTGGGTGCTACAGTTGGGTTGAACAAATTTGCAAACAAATTAGCAAGATTTTTCTCCCACTAAGACACCTTAAGTAGGTATAGTACATGGGCACACATACACACAGGCTAAAACATTTAAAAAATCATTGCCTAGAAAGGTGAATTTTTAAAATGTTGGAGAGAGAAAGCACCTATGGGATTCAGGACATTTATCTTATGATCTTATGTTAAGTACAATAGATTGGTTAGTTTTCAGGGAGAAATAAAGGAAAAGGGTCAAAGTAACAGGATAAATGCTTTTAAAATTTTTATTTAAGTTAAATTAATTAACATACAGTGTATTACTAGTTTCAGAGATAGAGTTCAGTGATTCGTCAGTTGCATATAACACCCAGTGTTCATTACATCATGTGTCCTACTTAATGCTCATCACCTGTTTATACCATCCCTTACCAACATCCCCTCCAGCAACCTTCAATTTGCTTTTTATGGTTAAGAATCTCTTATGGCTTATCTCCCTCTCTGATTTTGTCTTAAATTATTACTCCCTCCATACCCCCTATGTTCATCTGTCTTGCTTCTTAAATTCCACATAGGAGTGAAATCATTGATAAACATCTTTCTCTGATAGACTTATTTCGCTTAGCATAATACTCTCTAGTTCCATCAACATCATTGGGAATGGTAAGATTTCCTTTTTTGGATTCCTGAGTAATATTCTATTATATATTCTATCATCTTCTTTGTCCATTCACCTATTGATGAACTTCTGGGGCTCTTCCCATAGTTTGGCTATTGTGGACACTGCTGCTATAAACATTGGGGTGCAGGTGCCCCTTCAGATCACTGTTTGTGTCCTTTGTATAAATGCCCAGTAGTGCAACTGCTGGGCCATAAGGTAGCTCTATTTTTAACTTTTTGAGGAACATCTATACTGTTTTCCAGAGTGGCTGCACCAGTTTGCATTCCCACTAACAGTGTAAGGGCTTCCCTTTTCTCCACATCCTTACCAAGATTTGTTGTTTCCTGAATTGTCAATTTTCTCCATTCTCACTGAGTGTAGTTTTGATCTGTATTTCCCTTATTATGAGTGATGTGCATTTTCTCATGTGTCTGGTTAGCCATTTGTATGTCTTCTTTGGAGAAATGTTTGTTTATGTCTTCTGCCCATTTCTTGACTGAATTATTTGTTTTTTTAAAAGTTTTTAAAACTTTTGAGTTTTAAAAGCTCTTTACAGATCTTGGATACTAGCCCTTTATCTGATATGTCTTTTGCAAATATCTTCTCCCATTCTGTTGGTTGTCTTTGGTTTTGTCAACAGTTTCCCTTCCTGTTCAGGTTTTTATCTTGCTGAAGTCCTAATAGCTCATTTTTGCCTTTTTTCCTTTGTCTTTAGAGATGTGTCTAGCAAGTAGTTGTGGCTGAGATTGAAAAAGTTGCTGCCCGTGTTCTCCTCAAGAATTTTGTGAGATTCCTGTCTCACATTTAGGTATTTTATCCATTTTGAGTTTTTTTTTTTCTATGGTGTAAGAAAATTATCCACTTTCATTCTTCTACATGTGGCTGTCCAATTTTCTCAACACCATTCAACAGGATAAATCTTATACAATTATGATAAAATGTTGAAGTTCATGTCTCCTGGGTTTTAATTTCCTAGCCTTAAATCTCTTCTGAGTAAGTGACAATGTTTAGTATATGAGAGTTGTGTGTTTGGAAGAAGAAATGGGAATCAGAGTTATTATATTAAGTTGTACTTTGTTAGGGAATGCCCAGGTGGCTCAGTCCGTTGAGCATCAGACTCTTGATTTTGATTCCAGTCATGATCTCAGTGTCATGGGATCATGCCCTGAATTAGGCTCCACACGTGGCCTGGGTTCTGCTTGGGTTTGTCTCTCCCTCTCCCCCAAACCCCTACACGAGCTCTCTTTCTCTCTCTCAAGCAAATAAATAAATCTTTAAATAAAATAAAATAAAATAAAATAAAATAAAATAAAATAAAATAAAATAAAATAAAATAAAATAAAATAAATTGCACTTGCTTATGAATTCATCCTGTAGGTAGTGTTAGTAAATTTTAGACTGTTAATGCTGTAGGCGTTCTCAATTAATTCTATGACATTAAAGGTGTTGTGAATACAGATAATTTATATGAATTTTAAACTTCTAAAAATTGAGTTTGAATTTCTACAAAAACTAAAACCAGAATCAGGGGCAAGATGTCGAAAGAGTAGGGTCCCCAAGTCACCTGTCCCCACCAATTTACCTAGATAACTTTCAAATCATCCTGAAAACCTATGAATTTGACCTGAGATTTAAAGAGAGAACAGCTGGAATGCTCCAGAGAGAAGAGTTTGCCCTTCTAACAAGGTAGGAAGATGGAAAAAAAATAAATAAAAAATAATCCAATGGAGGAAGGGCCCCTGCGAGGAGCCAGGCTAAGGCTGGGCAGCTAGAGCCTCTAGAACAGGAAAGCCCAGTTCCAGAGATGCAGGAACTTTAAAAATCATCCGGGAGGGAAAGGCGCTCCCAGGGAACTCTGGCAGGATCCCAGGAGGGGCAGTGGAGCCCCCAGTTCCGAGGTCACTAACAGAGGAAATGCACCCCAGGGGAGGGCACACCACACGCTTCAGACCAAGCTCGAGGTAAAGGGCTGGAGCATGCCCAGCGGGACCTCGGGAGCAGCTCAAGTGGCGGCTCGGAGCAGAGGGGGCTGTGCATTCCCGAGAGTGCATATCCAGCGGCGCAGGCCCCAGATCCCAGGGCAATGGGGGATACAGCCCAGGATCCTGCACTTTCCAGGGACAGGAAAAGGCAGGGAGGGCACAGAGTAGCGGGAACACTCCTGCCGCCGGGCACCCCCGAGCTGTGCAGATCAGTGCCGCTGCCCCCGGAGCATCCAGGCCAGTGTGGACTGGGAGCTGCGGTAGTTACTGCGGGAGCTGACTCCAGGGCTGGAAGGCTGGCCTCTGCCAGTGTGGTTGTTCCTCCTGGTGTCACCCTGTGCCTGGGAGGGTTGGGGCTGCCAGGGAACAGGGGCCTCACAGGATAAACAGCTCCCACTGAGCCATGCACCTGGCAGCTACCCCAGGTGCACACACCTGAGAATCAGCTCAGCAGCCCCTCCACCAGAAGAACAGCTGGAAAGACAGGGGAAGAGCAAGTTCTTGACCCAGCAGTTCTGGAAAGCTCCAGGGGAAGTCAAGGGAATTACAGTATATAGAACCAGAGGATACCCCTCCGTGATTTTTTTGTTTTTGTTTTTTGTTCTTTGTTTTTTTTTTTCCATTTTTATTTTCTTTCTTTTCCTTTCTTTTTCTAGTACCTTGTTTTTAGTCACTCTGCACTGAGCAAAATGACTAGAAAGAAGAACTCACCACAAAAAAAAAAAAAACAATCAGAAATAGTACTCTCTGCCACAGAATTACAGAATTTGGATTACAATTCAATGTCAGAAAGCCAATTTAGAAGCACAATTGTAAAGCTACTGATGGCTCTGGAAAAAAGCATAAAGGATTCAAGACACTTCATGACTGCAGAATTTAGATTAATCAGGTCAAAATTAAAAATCGATTCAATGTGATGCAATCCAAACTGGAGGTCCTAACGACGAGGGTTAATGAGGTAGAAGAACAAGTGAGTGACATAGAAGACAAATTGATGGCCAGGAAGGAAGCTGAGGAAAAAAGAGAAAAACAAAGGATCATGAGGAAAGATTAAGGGAAATAAATGACAGCCTCAGAAGGAAAAATCTACATTTAATTGGGCTTCAGAGCCCAATTTCAGAGGGAGCTGAAATGGACAGAGGACCAGGAAGTGTATTTGAACAAATCATATCTGAGAACTTCCCTAACTTGGAAGGCAAACAAGGATTCAGAGCCAGGAGATAGAGAGATCCCCCACTAAAATCAATAAAAACTATTCAACACAGGAACAGGAACAGGAAAAAGTAGAAAACCTGAACAGGCTGATAACCAGGGAGGAAATTGAAGCAGTCATCAAAAACCTCACAAGACACACAAGTCCAGGGCCAGATGGCTTCCCAGGGGAATTCTATCAAACGTTTAAAGGAGAAACCATACCTATTCTACTAAAGCTGTTTGGAAGGATAGAAAGAGATGGAGTACTTCCAAATTCGTTCTATGAGGCCAGCATCACCTTGATTCCAAAACCAGTTAAAGACCCCACCAAGAAGGAGAATTAGAGACCAATATCCCTGATGAACACACATGCAAAAATTCTCAACAAGATACTAGCCAATAGGATCCAACAGTACATTAGGAAGATTATTTACCATGACCAAATGGGATTTATCCCAGGGATGCAAGGATGGTTCAACATTCATAAAGCAATCAATGTGATAGGTTATCTCAACAAGAGAAAAAACAAGAACCATAGGATCCTCTCAATAGATGCAGAGAAAGGACTTGACCAAATACAGCATCCATTCCTGATCAAAACTCTTCAGAGTGTAGGGACAGAGGGCACATTCCTCAGTATCTTAAAAGCCATCTACGAAAAGCTCACAGCAAGTACCATTCTCAATGGTGAAACACTGGGAGCCTTTCCCCTAAGATCAGAACAAGACAGAGAATTCCACTCTCACCACTGCTATTCAACATAGTATTAGAAGTCCTAGCCTTGGGGCAGCGCCAGTGGCTCAGTGGTTTAGCGCCACCTTCAGCCCAGGGCATGATCCTGGAGACCCGGGATCAAGTCCTACATCAGGCTCCCTGCATGGAGCCTACTTCTCCCTCTGCCTCTGTCTCTGCCTTTCTCTCTTTCCCTCTCTCTGTGTCTCTCATGAATAAATAAATAAAATCTTTAAAAAAATGTTACTTGGTGCTTTTTTTAAATTCCACCTTGAAAACCAAACCAAACCAAACAAATAAGAAACCCCCCAAGGGCTAAAAATGATGTGGGAGAAGAAAGGTCTCACTGACTTGCCATGCTCTCTTTGGCCCGACCAAGGGGAAGCTGGCACAGCAGCTGGCAGTTTTCAACCTTCCTTACACAAGTTTTTCTGAGAACAGTGGCTCCCACTCCTCAGAGCTGAAAAGTCTAGGTACTTTGAAAGTATGCAAGCTGCAGGGCTGTGCGAACCAAGTAGAATTTCCCATTTATAGAATAATAATCTTCATACCACTCTAGGGGCTGGTGTTCTCGTGGTAAGAGCTCAGAGCTCCATGTCAGCAAACCTGCCATGCTTCTGCGGGCTCTTTTTATTTATTTTTGGTGGGAGAGGGGGAGGGGGGAAAAAGGAATGACTTTTTAGCTTGAGTGCCAACACAAACTTGAAAAAGGAACTGGGTTGGCAAGTGCAGAATACTACTGCCTGGTTTCATGACTTAAATCAACCGTTAGCAAGTAGGAGGTGAGGAAGAGGCTGAGAAACATATCTTCAAGCCTTCACGCAGACAGGTGGCCAGAACAGGCATCATGTTACTGCCCGAGTCCTTCCCTGTGCCTGCCACCTAGCTACTGGATTGCTCCCTGAGGGCAGGGGTCCAAGCAAAAGGCAAATGGCCCCATCTCATTTCTCTTCTTCCACATTTGAGTGTTATGCTATATGTTGGCTAATTGAACTCCAATAAGAAAAAAAAGTCATAGCCTCAGCAATCAGACAACAAAAAAAATAAAAGGTATTCAAATTGGCAAAGAAGAAGTCAAACTCACCCTCTTTGCAGATGACATGATACTCTACATAGAAAACCCACAAGACTCCGCCCCAAGATTGCTAGAACTCATACAGCAATTCGGCAGTGTGGCAGGATACAAAATCAATGCCCAGAAATCGATGGCATTTCTATACACTAACAATGAAACTGAAGAAGGATAAATTAAGGAGTCAATCCCATTTACAATTGCAGTGTGTAAATCCCAAAAGCATAAGATTCCTAGGAATAAACCTAACCAAAGAGGTAAAGTATCTATACCCCCAAAACTACAGAATACTTCTGAAAGAAATTGAGGAAGACACAAAGAGATGGAAAAATATTCCATGCTCATGGATTGGAAGAATCAATATTGTGAAAATGTCAATGCTACCCAGGGCAGTTTACACATTCAATGCAATCCCTATCAAAATACCATGGACTTTCTTCAGAGGGTTGGAACGAATCATCTTAAGATTTGTGTGGAATCAGAAAAGACCCTGAATAGCCAGGGGAATATTAAAAAGAAAACCAGAGCTGGGGACAGAACAATGCCAGATTTCAGGTTGTACTACAAAGTTGTGGTCACCAAGACAGTGTGGTACTGGCACAGAAACAGACACATAGACCAATGGAACAGAATAGAGAATCCAGACATGGGTCCTCATCTCTATGGTTGACTAATATTTGACAAAGCAGGAAAGACTATCCACTGGAAAAAAGGCAGTCTCTTCAATAAATGGGAAAATTGGACATCCACATGCAGAGGAATGAAACTAGACCACTCTCTTGCACCATACACAAAGACAAACTCAAAATGGATGAAAGATCTAATTGTGCAACAAGAATCCATCAAAATCCTAGAGAAGAACACAGACAACACGCTTTTTGAACTTGACTGCAGCAACTTCTTGCAAGATACATCTATAAAGGCAAAGG
Organism: Canis lupus familiaris; assembly: GCF_011100685.1. Taxonomy (NCBI): domain Eukaryota; kingdom Metazoa; phylum Chordata; class Mammalia; order Carnivora; family Canidae; genus Canis; species Canis lupus. The sequence continues at coordinate 1,634,819 of NC_049242.1, forward strand.
AATCAAAGGCAAAAATGAACTATTGGGACTTAGGATAAAAAGCTTCTGCCCAGCAAAAGAAATAGTCAACAAAACTGAAAGACAACCTACAGAGTGGGAGATGATATTTGCAAATGACGTATCAGATAAAGGACTAGTATCCAAGATCTATAAAGAACTTATTAAACTCAACACCCAAGAAACAAACAATCCAATCGTGAAATGGGCAAAAGACATGAACAGAAATCTCACAGAGGAAGACATAGACATGGCCAACACGCACATGAGAAAATGCTCCGCATCACTGGCCATCAGGGAAATACAAATCAAAACCACAATGAGATCCCACCTCACACCAGTGAGAATGGGGATAATTAACAAGGCAGGAAACCACAAATGTTGGAGAGGATGCGGAGAAAAGGGAACCCTCTTACACTGTTGATGGGAATGTGAACTGGTGCAGCCACTCTGGAAAACTGCGTGGAGGTTCCTCAAAGAGTTAAAAATAGAACTGCCCTACGACCCAGAAATTGAACTGCTGGGGATTTACCCCAAAGATACAGATGCAGTGAAACAGCAGGACACCTGCTCCCCAATGATGTGCTCATCACAAGTGCCCTCCTTAATACTCATTGCTTATATAACCCATTTCCCTGCCCACATTCCCTACAGTAGCCATCAGTTTGTTCTCTAGAGTTGAGTCTGTTTCTTAGTTCCCTCTCTTTCCCCCCTTTCATGTTCCCTTGTTTTATTTCTTAAATTTCACGTATGAGTTAAAACATATAGTATTTATCTTTTTCCATTTTTTTCGCTTAGCATAATATTCTCTAGCTCCAAGTCCTTGGGCTTTCAATCCAAGTCCTTGAAATTGGCAAGATTTCATTATTTTTGATGGATCAGTAATATTCCATTTTACATATGGAATAAAATTCAAATATATATATATATGCCAGTACTTCTCCATTCATTCATCAGTCAATGGACATTTGGGCTTTTTCCATAATTAGGCTATTGTTGATAATACTGCAATAATCATTAGTGTTCATATCCCTTTGAATTAGTATTTTTGTATAATTTGGTAAATATATAGTGATGCAATTGCTAAACCATAAAGTAGTTCTATTTTTAACTTTTTGAGGAACCTCTATACTGTTTTCTAGAATGGTTGTATCCATTTGCATTCCCCCCAACAACGTAAGTGTTCTCCTTTCTCCATATTATTGCCAACACCTATTCTTTCTTGTGTTGTTAATTTTAGCCATTCTGACAGATGTGAGGTGATATCACACTCTAGTTTTGATTTGTATTTCCTTGATAATGAGTGATGTTGAGTATATTTTATGTGTCATCGGCCATTTGTATGTCTTCTTTGGAAAAATGTCTATTTATGTCTTCCTTCTATTTTTTAACTGGCTTGTTTTTTTTTTTTTTTTGAGTGTGAGTTTTATAAGTTCTTTATATATTTTGATACTAACCCTTTATTGGATATGCCATTTGAAATATCTTCTCCCATTTCAAAAGTTTCCTTTTAGTTTTGTTGAGTGTTTCCTTTCCTGTGCAGAAGCTTTTTATCTTGAGGAAGTCCCAATAGTATATTTTTGCTTTTCTTTCTCTGCCTCAGGAGACATATTTAATAAGGTGATGTTAAATCTAATATCAAAGAGGTTACTGTCTATGTTCTCCTCTAGAATTTTAATGGTTTTCTGTCTTACATTTAGATCTTCAATCCATTTTGAATTTATTTTTGTGTGTAGTGTAAAAATATGGTCTAATTTCATTCTTTTGCATGTTTCTGTTCAGTTTTCCAACACCATTTGTAAAAGACTATCTTTTTTTCCACTGGATATCGTTTCCTGATTTGTAGAATATTAATTTGCCATATAGTTGTGGGTCCATTTCTGGGTTTCCTGTTCTATTCTATTGACATATGTGTCTGTTTCTGTGCCAGTACCATACTGTCTTGATCACTATAGCTTTGAAATATAACTTGAAGTTGAACTGTGATGCCTTCAGCTTTGCTCTTCCTTTTTCAAAGTTGTTTTGGCTATCTTTTGTGCTTCCATGCAAATTTGAGGTTTGTTCATTCTACTCTGTGGAAAATGCTGTTGGTATTTTGATAGAGATTGCTTTAAGTGTGTAGCTTGCTTTGGTTTGTATGCACATTTTAAGAATATTTGTTTTTACAATCTAGGAGCATGGGATATTTTTCCATTTCTTTGTGTCCTCCTCAATTTCTTTTTTAAAAGATTTTATTTATTTATTCATGAGAGACACACAGAGAGAGGCAGAGATATAGACAGAGGGAAAGTAGGATCCATGTGGGGAGCCTGATGCAGGACTGGGTCCCAGGACCCCAGGATCACAACCTGAGCCAAAGGAGGCCACTCAACCACTGAGCCACCCAGACATCCCAGCTGTGAGTTTTTTGTATATGACCTTTATCATGTTAATGTATGTTCCCTTTAACTCTACTTTGTTGAGGATTTTTATCATGAATGGATGTTTTACATTGTCAAATGCTTTTTTGCATCTATTGAGAGGATCATATATATGGTTCTTATCCTTTCTTTTATTAATATAGTGTGCCACATTGATTGATTTACAAATATTGAAACATCCTGTGGCTCAGGAATAATCCCACTTGATCCTGGTGAATGATTATTTTAATGTACTATTGAATTTCATTTGCTAGTATTTTATTGAGAATTTTTGCATCCATACTCATTAAAGACATTGGCCTGCAGTTCTCTTTTTTTAGTAGGTCTTTGTCTGGTTTTGAAATCAAGGTAATGCTGGCCTCATAGAATTAGTTTGGAAGTTTTCCTTTTATTCATAGTTTTTGGAATAATTTAAGGAGAATAGATATTAACTCTTCTTTAAATGTTTGACAGAATTCCACTGTGAAGCCATCTGGCCCTGGAGTTTTGTTCGTTGGGAGATTTTTGTATCACTCATTGAATTTCTGCTGGTTATCAATCTGTTCAAGTTCTCTGTTTCTTTCTATTTCAATTTTGCTAGTTTATATGTTTCTAGGAATTTAGCTATTTCTTCCAGGTTGTCCAATTTGTTGCATATAATTTTTCATAATATTCTCTTACAATTGTTTGTATTTCTGTCATATTGGTTATTTATCCTGTCTCAACTGTGCTTTTATTTATTTGGGTCCTTTTTCTTTTCTTTTACATAAGTCTGGCTAGCATTTTATCAATTTTATTAATTCTTTCAAAGAACCAGCTTCTGGTTTCAATGATCTGTTCTGGTTTCCTTTTTAATTTCTGCATCATTTATTTCTGTTCTAGGTTTTATATTTCCCTCCTTCTGCCGGTTTAGCTTTTGTTTCTTGTTCTTTTTCTAGCTCCATTAGGTGTATAGTTAAGTCGTTTATTTGAGATTTTTCTTATTTCTTGGGGTAGGCCTCTATTGTTATACTCTTTCCTCTTATGACCATTTTTGAGGCATTCCAATGGTTTTGGGCCAATATGTTTTCATTTTCCTTTGTTTCCATGTTTTTTGTTTGTTTGTTTGTTTGTTTTAAATTTCTTCCTTTATTTCCCAGTTGACCCATGCATTCTTTAGTAACATGATGTTTAACTCCACATATTCATGGTCTTTTCAAAGGTTTTCTTGTAGTTGACTTCAAGTTTCATAGCACTGTGGTCAGAAAAGATGCATGGTAAGATCTTAGTCTTTTTGTACTTGTTGAGGCCTGATTTGTGATCTAATATGTAATCTGTTCTGGAGAATGTCACATGTACAATGGCAAAGAAAGTGTATTCTGCTGCTTTAGGATACAATGTTCTGATTATATATGTTAAGTATATAATCTGGTCCAGTTTGTCATTCAAAGCCATTGCTTCCTTGTTGGTTTTCTGCTTAGATGATCTATCTGTCCATCACTATAAGTGGGGTGTTAAAATCCCTTGCTATTATTACATTATTGCCAGTAATTTTTTTTTATATTTTTCATTAATTGTTTTATATATTTGGGTTCTCCCATGTTGGAGGCATATGTATTTATAATTATTTGATCTTGCTGTAGGATCCCCTTTATTATGATATAGTGCCCTTCTTCATCTCTCGTTTGATCTTTGGTGTAAAATCTAGTGTGTATGACATAAGTATTTCTATTTTGGCTTTATTTTGACATCTATTTGCATGACAAATATTTCTTCATCTCTCATTTTCAACCTTCAGGTGAATTAATGTCTCATAGGCAAGCCGATAGATGGATCTTGTGGGATTTTTTTTTTTCCATTCTGACACCCTATGTCTTTTGGTTGGAGCATTTAGTCTGAATTTACATTCAGAGTAATTATTGATAAATATGATAAATATGTTTGTAAGTGCCATTTTGTCACTTGTTCTGTCTTTGTTTCTTGAGATTTTCCTGCTTCCTTTCTTGTTTTCATCTCTTTTGGTTTTTATATTTAGAGAGTGCCTTTTAATATTTCTTGCAGAACTAGCTAGTGGTGATGAACTCCTCCAGTTTTTGATTGTCTGAGAAACTCTATCACTCCTTCTATTTTGAATTATATCCTTGCTGGATGGAGTATTCTTGGTTGCAGATTTTTCCCATTCAGTATATTGAATATATTATGCCACTCTCTTCTGGCTTATCAAGTTTCTGTGGAGAGAGCTGTCAGTCTTATGGGTTTCCTTCGTAAGTTAAGGACTTCTTTTATCTTATTGCTTTTAGGATTTTTCTTTATCTCATATTTTGCAAATTTAATTACAATATGTCTTAGTGTTGACCTACTTTTGTTGATTTTGATGGGAGTTCTCTGTACCTCCTGGCTCTGGATGTCTGTTTCCTTCCCCAGGTTAAGAAAGTTTTTTAGCTAGTATTTCCTCAAACAAATGTTCTGCCTCCTTTCTCTCTCTTTTTCTTCGGGGACTCCTATGATACAAATGTTATTATGTTTTATTGAGTTCTCTGCATCTATTTTCATGTTCTATAATTACAGTTTCTTTCTTTTGTTCAGCTTCATTTTTTTTCTCCATAATTTTATCTTCTATGTCACTTATCCATTCCTCTGCTTCTTCCATCCCTGTGATCATTATACTCAGTCTGTTTTGAATCTCAGTTATCACATCTTTCATTTCTGATTTTTTTAAACTCTTTTACTCTTCAGTGGAGCCTCCCTGAAGTCTTCCATTCTTTTCTCAAGCCCAGTAAGTATCCTTATATCCTACATTAGGCATATTACTTATAACTATTTCTCTTAGATCTCTGGCATGACTTTATCTTGTTATTTCATTTGTGATGAATTCCTCTGTCTTAACAGTTTGTCTAAATATTTTTATTCTTCTACATTTTAGAAAAGCCTGTTATGTTTCATGCTCCTAATAGTAATGGTTTTATGAAGAAGAGGTCATATAGCGTCCAGGGCCTACTACTTCATGGAGTTTTTCTGGTGTGTGCTGCATGCATTCTGCTGCTGTGTTTTGGCTGCTCTGCTTCAGGCCAATTGTCTGTACAGGCTCTCTGCCTGCAGTAGGCAGTGTTTGGATCTTGGCCAGAGCATGGCGAATTTTAACTACGTGTGCTCTAGTCTACTTCCACTAGAACTGAAGCTTCTCAAAATTCTCTGGTTGGGAGATGTGGTGTGGGTGAGGGTTTGTGCTGGTCTTCTGAGTAAGGAGCCTGCTGTGCTAGGACTGAGGCACACTTGCCTGAGAAGGGCAGCACCAGCAAAGGGCAGGGTGGTAGGACTGTAAGTAGTTTGGGTAGCCAGTATTGGTGCTGTGCTGCTTGCTGAAGGTGATTCTGTGTTTATGCTAAGGGGTGAGGGAGGGAAATGACACCAGCCAGCTCCTTTGTCCCTGGTGATGCGTTTTTGCACTTGTTGCTCTCAGGGAAGCACTCCTAGAACATCAAATAATCAATAATAATCTCCCCATGTATCTCAGGCATTTTTAGATTGCCCTTTTTTTGCTGTCTGTCTCTGGGTTGTTTGCCTGTCTTCTCACCTGGAGCTGTGCAGTTACTCCAGGCTCTATTCCAGCCAAGCCTGTTGGTGTTTAAAGCTCCAAAATTCAGACATAGTATGCAGGATGGTTTGTGCTGGTCTTCAGGGTGGGGGGTAGCTCATTGCATTAGGACTGAGGGAGACATGACTAAAAAGGACAGTCATGCCAGAGTAAGGACATGTGGAACTTGGAGTAAGCAAGTTGGCAGTCAGTGTTGGGGTGAGCTGCTCTCAGCAGTTGGGTCTGAGTTTATGTTGGGGGTGGGGGAAGGGAATGGCAGCACAGTGGTGAGTTCAGACAAGCTAGTTCACTCTTTGCATCTCAGCTTCCTCACTGGTAAAATGAAGATTTAAAAATCTGTCTCAGGGGCACCTGCGTAGCTCAGTGGATTGAGCATCTGCCTTTGGCTCAGGTCATGATCCTGGGGTCTTAGGATCAAGTCCTGTATCAGACTCCCCACGGAGCCTACTTCTTCTGCCCATGTCTCTTCATCTCTGCATTTCTCAGCGTTTCTTCTTTAAAAGAAATAAATAAAATCTTTTTAAAAAATCTGTCTCATAAAGTTTTTGTAAGACTTAAATGTAATTTAATATTTTATATACACATGTTAGTATAACATATGACACAACAAAATGAATGGAAGCATTATTATTAAAGTTATAAAAATACCGTTATGAAAATAGCAATCATAGTGGGAACTAAGGTAAACTGGAAAGATTCTGCCTCATACAAAGGCATTTACGTGTTTTAATAAACACTATGCAGGCTAAAGGAAACACTTGTGTAGCCTGATTTAGTTTAAAGGAGAACAGTTTTTCAAGATTGATTTGACTAGAGAATCTCTAAAATGCAAAACACTTGATGATTTTAACTCACTCTCTATGATTCTAACTTCACACTATCATTCAGAACCTATTTTTAATGTGTCATTATATATGACCTATTATTCAGAACTTACTTAAATCTGCAAAGCATAATAATTATAAAATTAATATACATAGTAAAATATGTGTGAAATATTCCTAATACCCATTACAATGATGAATGACAAAGGAAACAGACTTTATGCTTTTATTTATGTTTTGATAATTAAGTTGATAAACTGAAATAGGAAAACAATGTTATCAACAGGACAATGTATAAGATTTATTTACACTGCTATAGTTTTCTGTCATTTTATGATGATTGATCTAAGGGAAAGGGACATAGGAAAAAAGTTGCTGAGATGAATAAAGACTGATTATAATCGAGAAAATGTGTCGATTATACATTAGGATACTTTATATTCAAGTCACAATGAATTATATATTCTTTAAAGATTTTATTTATTTATTCATGAGAGACACAGAGAGACAGAGACACAGGCAGAGGGAAAAGCAGGCTCCATGCAGGGAGCCTGATGTGGGACTTGATTCTGGAACTCTGTCACGCCCTGAGCCAAAGGCAGGCACTCAATTGCTGAGTCACCAGGCATCCCACAATGAATTATATTTTAAAGTCTTTTATATACAGTCCAACACATAATAGACAAAATGTGTTTTAAAATAGTACTTTTAATGTATAATCATGTAGCTTTGATCTCTGTAGGAGATAAAAATAAGTGATATTATGCCATGGTTACACTTTTTGGGAAATGATTGTCCACTGGATAATGATTTTCCTTTTTATTTGTACAATGTAGAAAACACTAGATTGCCGTAACACCTCCAAGCCACCAGATAGTTCTTTGTCATTTGAACAACTATAGCAGAAGTTAAGTTTACAGACTCTTCTACTTTTCATGAACTTATGGTGGCTCTGTCTAATTTTAAAAATCTAATTTATTTCTATTAATACCTGGAATTTCTGGGACATTACCATGGTTTTAGAGAAGCTTCCCTCTATGCATATCTTTCTATTCCTCCAAGGCAATCTTTAGCTCCACCAGCTTCTACTTAGAACAGCTTCTCTGGACAAAACGATTATTTATTTTCCACATATCTAATAAAAACATATAATTAACTGGTGAGTAGATTTCTAAAGAAATTTCTTTGACTCTGGATTTAAAATTATACTTTTGAATCTGAGCACTATATATTTTAGCAAATAATAGGTTCTCCCCTCAAATTCAATCCAGTCCCAAATTGCATGAGAATGTTTGTATATTTTCTTTTGATTTTTACTTTGGTTATATCAGTACTTTTGATAATTAACTAATATGTTTTTGAATGTTACTCTTCCAAATTTGTTTTCAACTGCTGTGCATTTTGCAGAGCACTTAGAACAGTACTGGCCCTCTGATCCAATGCTTTAAGATGCAAATTGCTTCTTTTCTTGATTCCCTTAACTCATTTGCTGTTGTACAGTTAAATCAAGTGCCATAAATTTGCATTTTTTTTCTTTTACAAGATGTAACCTCCATAGTTCTATCTGAATAATTTATACCCTGTTTAATTTTTTAAAATCTAAGGAAGTTGCTTTATTTCACAACTCAGCCAATTAGTGATTAATTTTCAATCTATCTTAGATCTTGGCTTAAAAAACCTCATGTCTTGTTTTAAAGTAAATCTCTCCTCTCTGCCCTTGTACCATTTTTTTTTATTTCTAGTATTTTCTATTTTTAATTTGTGATCTTCATTTAGGATAAACTAATATGTAAAGTGGTCTTTGGGTAATACTCAAATTTTAGGGAAGGTTAGTTTATTGTGTACAGCAACTCACATATTGTACAGTTTGTCAATGAGGAAAAAAGGACATTCCAGATCAGAAGCCAAGTTTTTGACAGCATATCACTTATGCTTAGTTAGTTCAGTGCCTACTATTGGTTGAATGAATGAATGAATGAACAGTGCACATTTTAAAAGGGAGTTGTTATAGAGCTTACCTCTGTAAACCTCAAACACCCTTCCTACGTGAATTTTCACTATGGAACTAGACAAAAGGGTTTTGGATGGCAGAAGACACATTCAAATCATTTATTAAAAACACATTACTTTCGTGTGGAAATTTCCATCAATTAAATGAAGAAATTCTTCAGAGAATGAAATCCATTGACTCACTAAGAATCAGTTCAATATACTGTAATTTGTATGACAGTATATTTGTAATTTTTGTTTTTGTTCTGTAGTTGTTCTAGCTCTTTTCCATTGAAGTACAAGAAAACAGTTCCCAGAGATTTCATAAGGTCGATTTGGAGGGTCTATTTACTCATGGTACATTTTTTTATAAATCAGCTGGTATATATAATGCCCCCATTCCTGAGAGCATTCCCCATCTTTTACTTTAAGGCTATATAGACATTTTCAGAAAAAGGCCAGATAATAAATATTTGAGCCTTCACATGACAAAAGACAAAATCAAGGATATTATATAGGTACTGTCATATGATTTTCATGTTACACACTATTTTCTTTTGAATCTCAGCAATTTTAAAATGTAAAAATAGATCTTTACCTTCTGGGCTATACACAATAGCACAGAATCAGCCTGTGACCTATATTTTGCCGACCTCTGATTTAGTTCACTGGAATGCGAGGGATACAAAGGCTTAATTGATAATATTTAACTGCTAGAGAGTCAATGACTTTTCTGTTCAGCCTGTTCTAGCCGTTGTAGAGGAGTAGGATATTTGCGAAGTAGAAGAGCTTAACCTCTAGTATGAGAAAGGCATGAATTTGAATTCTATCTCTTCCACTTATTCCCATGTAACCTTGGACAAGCTTCTTAAGCCTCAGCTTTCTTACCTATATAATAGAAATGAAATACTTCAAAATTACTGCTAGGAGACAATGCTTGTTATTTATCCATCAATAGGCCTTAGCTTATAGTGAATTCACTAAGAATATTAGTTATAATTTTGTGGGAAGAGAGAGCATATGTCTCCTTCTATCTAGCATCTAGCACCATGTTTACTAAATTTTCTTTCTTTCTTTCTTTCTTTCTTTCTTTCTTTCTTTCTTTCTTTCTTCTTTCTTCTTTTCTTTCTTTCTTTCTTTCTTTCTTTCTTTCTTTCTTTCTTTCTTTCTTTTTTCTTTCTTCTTTCTTCTTTTCCTTCCTTGCTTCTTTTATTTCTTTCCTTCTTTCCTTCTTTTTTATTCCTTTCATTGTTTTCCTTCATTAAACAAATACTCATTGCATGCCTACTATGTGTAAGGCACATTTTAGGTACTTAATAAATGTTAATGGATAAACATTGGTGAGCTGAATTTAAATTTAGGAAAAAGCAAGTCATTTATGTTTGTGAATAGAGAATATATGACCAATAATGATTTTCAATAATATTGTGATTATCTTCACAGCTCATAGTTCGAATAGCATCTCAGAGCAAATCTTTAAAAGATACAGAGAAAGGAAGTAAGATGATGATGATGATGATGATGATGATGATGATAACAGATAACATATATTGATTGCTCAATATCTGTCAATCACCATATCGAGGGCTTTACATATATTTTCTTCATTTAGTTCTCACAAAAATATCTTTTTGATTAGGTACTCATTATTGAACATTTATGTTTATTTATTTTGTAATGAGGAATTGAGGCTCAGAGAAGTTATGGACAATTACAACATTATATAGTAGTAAGCAATGGAAATTAAACTCAAAGCAGAACATGTTTCCAGAGCCCATATTCTTAATCCTGTAGAGCACCCTAACATGATCAACATAAATATTGGTGAATGAATGAGGCTAGCAGGAGAACAGAGTGATGAAAAAATGAGTAATAAGATATAAAAAAAATCCCTAAAGATTGATTTGTTATATTATTAATTAATTTTTAGTTACTTCGATAAACTTTAATTGAATTCCTACTATGTTTAAGTTGTACTAGCTTGCTGAGAATGTAAGACCAATAGTACACAGACCCTGTTTCAAGAGGCTTATTTATTCTTTTCACTTATTTTCTGTAAGCAAATATAAATTAAATGCCTACTAATTCGAGGCATTTGTAGGCACTGAAATATATATATGGTAATGGAAATACTGTATTTGACCTTCAAATAAAATTCATTGGTTTCATTTTGTTTTGTTTCATTGTGTTTTTAAAGAATATTCCTAGGAATTATATATTTCTTTGTATACCATCATTTCTCTTTCTTTTATAATTTCTGTCTAGCTACCATCTGAAATCTTTTTATCTTTTAATCATTCTGAATATTCTAGACATAAAAACATAACATTCCCAAATAGGGCTTGCTTTTGTCACTTTTCAACAATCATATGTCACTTGTTTTGCTAAATTTTTTAAAGATTTTATTTATTTACTTGAGAGAGAGAGAGAGGGCGCATGAAAGTGGAGGAGAGTCAGAAGGAGGAGCAGACTCTCCCCTGACTGGGGAGTCCAATGCGGGCCTCGATCCTGGGTCTCTGGGATCATGATCTGGGCCGAAGGCAGATGCTTAATCACTTGAGCCCCCTAGGTGCCCCTGTTTTGCTAAATTGATTATAATTTCAAGATTAAAATTAAGATAAACAATGAGATTTTGAGAAATTGTACCATTTTTGCTTCTTTAAAGGAAATGCTTCAGGTGTTTCTCTATTAAATATGATAATATTTGTTTTAAATTAGATAGAATAAATAAAACTAAGAGAGTTCATGAATAGTTTATATTTCACTTGTTTTTAAAAAATATAGAATTTAGTTTAATCAATTAATTTTTCAATCTTATATAAAATCAAACTTTATTGTATTCATTTCTATGCTAAGTAAACTTCCTAATATTAAGTCATTTTTTGATTCCTAGAAATAAAAAAAAAATTGTGAAAAATTTGTTTACTTCTGCTATCTTTTGCCAATTCCTCATTGATTTCCCAATACTGTTTACTTTGTTTATTGTACCATTAATGCATAAAGTTCACAAGTTTTATATTTCCATTATTGGACAATATATTTTATCAATATAAAATTACTATCCCCTTTCTTGCTTAGGGACTTTGCTCTTATTTTCTCTGCCTGCAGTGCTGCTATTTCTCACCAAACTATCCTTACATACTCACAAATCAGCAAGCACATGTACATATACTAGTATATGTGAATTGAAGTTTTAATATTTAGGTGCTAATTTAAATACTACTTCTTTAGCCATGACTCTACACAAAGCCTCTCCCAATATTACATGCTTACACCCTGAATATTACTCTTTCCTTTTTCTTAAATGGACACAACGTTGTACAATTCTTTGCTTAATACTTTACTCCTTCAAGAAGCTTCACAAGGGCAATACCAAATCTGTTATTTAGTGCTATATCCCATGCATCAAAAAGAATACTTGACACATAGAACTCACTGAATAATGTTGATCCTTTTGATTGTACTTGGTCTAACACTATTATCGACCATCTCTGTTTTGTTTTTTTTAAGATATTATTTATTTATTTATGAGAAACACAGAGAGACAGAGACAGATAGAGACACAGGCAGAGACACAGGCAGAGGGATAAGCAGGCTCCATGCAGGAAGCCTGACGTGGAACTTGATCCTGGGTCTCCAGGATCGCTCAAGCCCTGGGCTGAAGGCAGCACTAAACTGCTGAGCCACCCAGGCCACCCTCAACCATCTCTGTTGCATTAATTTTTGTTAGACTATATTTTGTTTATTCTTTTATTATATTTTTAAATTTTTGAAAGGATTTTATTTATTTATTCATTCATTTTTATTATTTATTATTTTTTATTTTTATTTATTTATTTTATTTATTTTAGAGAGAAAGCACAAGCAGGGGGAACAGCAGGGTAGGGAGAGGGAGAGAAACTCAAGAGACTCCACGGGGAGCCGATGTGGGGCTTGATCTCACCACCCTGAGATCATGACCTGAGCCAAAACCAAGAGTCAGACACTTAACCAACTGAACCACCCAGGTGGCACTTGCCTATTCTTTTATATATGAGATAGATATTCTTTTAATATATATGTGTGTATGCATATGCATAAACTGGAAATTTAAACTTCACATGTATAGAAAAAATTAATAATCTGATATTCCTTTAATTTTTAAGATTTTATTTGTTTGTTTGTTTGTTTATTTATTTATGTATTCATGAGAGACACAGAAAGAGAGAGAGAGGCAAAGACCTAGGCAGAGGGAGAAGCAGGCTCCATGCAAGGAGCCTGTTGTGGGATCGATCCCAGATCCCAGGATCACGCCCTGAGCCAAAGGTGCTCAACCATTGAGCTACCCAGGCATCCCTCTTTTAATTCTAATAGGATAATTTACTGCATTTACACGTTTTGTCGCAGATGATATATGTGATTTTCTTTTGTCATTTTAAGCTTTTATACTGATTCCTTTTCTCTGTTCTTTTTAATATAGAATACTTTGTCTTAACTTTGATATAATATAATTTATACATATACATATGTTTGTATATATCAGACTAGTTTTCTTTATTGTTATCTATCTTCTTTTAAAAATCTCGTTTTCCAAAAAGAAAATTTTATTACATTTTTATTAATAAAGAACAGTGTGACAATTTTTTAAACTCTTCTCCATCCAAAAGAAAGGCCTCAGCAGACTTTTAAATCATCACTACTCATTTCCTCTTTTCAACATTATTAATACAATCTGGTTTAAAGCCAAAATTATTTTTTAATATTAAGTTATTGTAGGTTTATGTTAGATCTGTCTCCTTTAAACATTTTTTAACATTGTTCTTCCCTTAAGCAAGCTTTATGATTAACTAGATTTAGAAAGAAATATTAAGCTTCTTAGAACAAAATTTCAACTGTTTTGAATTTTAAGTTTTGATTTCTTCTTTTCATCTTCAAATACATGTATGTGATGCATCGTTTCAGAATTTTTTTAGAACCAAGGTATCCTGTTGTCACATTCATATACAAATATGAACTTCCATAATTTATATTTCTTTGTTTATACTTTCCTCAAAAAATAGGTATTACTCATTCTTAGTTAGCATATAGTGTATAGAAGAGAAGACTGGGGTCAACTGTTTTTTTTTTTAATTTTTCAATGAAATTTCTTCAACATTGTCATTAAAATTGCCGTAGATTATTGTGAATCCAATATGATCTACATATTTAGTTATTTTTTCAATTTAAATTTAATTCAAGTATCTCTTTTTATCTCTGATAATTGCTTCAGTTTTTATTTTGATTTCCCTTTTGGTTCTTAGGTTAGCTATCTTCTTATCAGTTATTATCTCTCTCATTTTCATTTCCTTGTCTTTCTCTTTTGTCTGCACCTTTAATTCTGCCTGTTAACTCCTCATAATTTTCACCTCTTTTCCATAAGTGACACGTTTTAACAACCTATTGTGATTGTGAAACCATTTTTTAAGTTTGTTTGTTTGTTTGTTTTACTATTTATACTGCTTTATTTATTTCCTCTTCAGATTCATTTTATCTTCCCTTTGTTTAATAGATTTCTTTTTTCAGGTAAGACACATATTGTTTATGTTTTCAGTCTTTATTCTTTCTTTCTTTCTTTCTTTCTTTCTTTCTTTCTTTCTTTCTTTCTTTCTTTTTTCTTTCTTCTTTCTTCTTTCTTCTTTCTTTCTTTTCTTTCTTGAAGAGAGATCTCCACCTTTATATTTGCCAGCATATAGGGTACATTAATTTTTCATTTCACTTATTATGCAGATTGAGTCTCCTTCTTAGGTTACTTACTATAAGACAAATCAATGTTTGTAAGATTTTTTCCAATTCCCAGATATGGCAGACATTAATTTAGAGTAGCTCTGTTAGACTAAGTAAGGTGAGATCTCTTATCTTGATTACTTAGTTCTGACAATAAACTGGTTGGGAACAGCAAAAATGACACTTCTTAATATCCAATGTCAAACTTGTTCATTTTAGTCTGTCCTACCATAATGACTTTACCCACTAGGATTGTAAAAATTAGAAGCAATGTGCCTCTTTTAGGCCTACTTCTGTTTTTTACTCTATAGCTTTACAGAAGATGCTGTCTACAAATTATTGCAAACTCTTGGGTTAAGTAGAGGAAAATACTCTAATGATTTTGGACAGAAATACTGGTATAGTAATATTATGCCTTTGGAAAAGGACACTATAATTTCCTCTCTTGTTTTCAATAAGCAAAACTACTCTGCTTTATATTAAGGGAAAATTTAGGTGTTCCTAAATCCAGCCCATGTTGCTTATATTTCATACAATTTTCTCTACACTTTGACATTAGGTTTTCAGATTTTTAAGATGTTAGAGATATATAGCCAGCATTGTGATTTTCCGCATAATCATTGGTATTTTACTACTAAGGTGAAAAATACTTTTCAAAGAATAGTTAGCATATACTCATTTTCAACTACTGTGTATGTTTATAAATGTACAATTTTCAAGAATCATTGATCCAACTGCTGTAAATACATTTTTTGCTTGCTGCCAGTACCTGTCATAATATACTGGGAATTCTTCTCCACTTAAGTTTCAGTTATATATTTTTCAGGTGGTAAACACACACACACACACACACACAAACAGTGAAGAAAATGGTCTATGAAATTTGAAAATCCTTCATTTTTCTTTAGGTTTCACACAGCCAAGACTATTCATATCACATTCATGACTCTGGTACATTTATAGGCTTCTAGATTAAATGGAAATTAACAATATTGAAATTAAACTCTGAGATTTGCTGTTGAATCTAAAGCCTTGTTTCTTTGAAAATGAGAATAAACAATATCACCTTCCTTGTAAATACTGGAAAGTTTACTGACAAATGAAGCATCTGTTTGAAATGTGAAATAGCTACCAGGAGGACTAAAACTAGACTTTAGCAAAACCTCCCCAATAGGCAATGGGTGAAAATGGTAGGGACAACAGTCACTAAAGCAACAGAAGCAAGAAGAGGAGATTTTGTTTAAATCTTGCTTAATAACAAAGTGCTACTGGTTGGCATTAAAAATACCAGCAGCATCCTCCTGGAAGAAAAAACCCTGGCAAAGCAATAGCAACAGCTGCACAGACACGAGAAAAAAAGAGTATTTCTGTCTCTTGATCCCTGGCCTCAAATGTTTAAACTGTGTAAAGCCCGGCATAATTTTCTAAAAATGTAATATTTGTTCTAGCTAACTAAATTACAAAATCTTTACATATACTTATGTTTATATGCCCACACACAAATAAATGTATACCCGAGAGATACGTAAAAACAATGGGATATTGGGCAGCTTAACATGAAAGAATGAAAAGAATGGTGCTAATTTTATTATCAGAGCAAGTACTAGCATTTGTCATTTTAGTGGAGACAAATCATCAGATTCAAACTAATTATGAACCAGAAATAATCTGGGGTGTTGGTCAACGTCTCATTGTATCCTTACTGCAACACACTGTTGACAATATTGGAGCTCGTGCATGTGAGAGATCCCTTGGTTATCATTGTATTAACTGCATCTATATCCTTTCAGGAATAGTGTGGGTGCTCAATAAACATTTGTTGAATAAAGCAATATATTAGTGTGATTTTATCAATAAGTGACGAAAGTATTGTTGCTAAATTTTCTTAACAAGGTTTAGTCAGGGCAGCCTGGGTGGCTCAGCGGGTGTAGTGCTGCCTTCGGCCCAGGGCATGATCCTGGAGACCCTGGATTAAGTCCCACGACAGGCTCCCTGCATGGAGCCTGCTTCTGCCTCTGCCTGTGTGTGTGTGTGTGTCTCTCTCTCTCTTTCTCTCTCATGAATGAATAAATAAAAATCTTAAAAAAAAGTTCAGTCAGAGGAGAAATAACTAATTTCAGCATCTTTCTTGATGTAGTCCAAATAGTCAAGATTTTATTTGTGCATTTATTTATTATGTTGCCATTTTATAGTAATCCCAAGTAAGAGTGACTTCTATTTGCCATAAGGGTGTCTTGATAAGTAGTTAGGATAGAAAAATGGCACCTTAACATCTTCCTCCTATTAGAGATGCCACTATAAAAATGTGGTACCTAATGGATTTCCAATGGTCAAGAGTTATTAAATGAAAGAGTAATTACAATGGAAATCCCTGTGAGGTGGTTAACTTCCAACTTCTATTGCTGAGCTCAGTCCGCAACAATAAATTTTGCCAGGACTGCCAGCTGGAAAAACTAGTCCTCCTCTGAACATAGCACTTAATTCCCATACCATGTATTTAGCACTTACATATTTTTTAAATAAACTATTTTTTTTATTATTTTAGAACACTTTGAGATTTACAGAAAAGTTGAGAAGCTTACAAAGAAAGTTTCCATACCTAGTTTCCTCTATTATGAGTATCTCTCTTATGGTATGCTTTTCATCCTTGGTGAACTAATATTTATAAATGATTATTAAGTAAAATCCATATTTTTCAGATTTTCTTAGTTTTTACTTAATATGTTTTTTTCTGTTCTAAGATTCCATCCAGGATATTGTTGCTATTGTCCCCTTATGATTTTCTTGGCTCTGAGAATTTCTGACTTGCCTTATTATGTGATGATCTTAACAATTTTGAGGAACATTGGTCAGGTATTTTAATTTTTTTATATAAATTTATTTTTTATTGGTGTTCAATTTGCCAACACCCATTGCTCATCCCATCAAGTGCCTCTCTCAGTGCCCGTCACCCAGTCATCCCCACCCCCTCGCCCACTTCCCTTTCTACCACCCCTAGTTTGTTTCCCAGAGTTTGCACTTCTGGGGATTTACCCCAAAGATACAGATGCAGTGTAATGCCGGGACACCTGCACCCCGATGTTCATAGCAGCAATGTCCACAATAGCCAAACTGTGGAAGGAGCCTCGGTGTCCAATGAAAGATAAATGGTCAGGTATTTTAAGAATGCCCCTCAACTGGCACTTGATGTTTTTCTCATCATTAGACTGGGGTTTTGGGTTTTGAGGAGGGAGATCACAAATCTAACTGCCATTTGACCACGGCACACCAAGTCTTTTCACTGTTGTCAACTTTGACCTCGTGGTAGTTTGTCAGGTTTTTCCTCTGTAAAGATACTCCTTTTACCTCCACGTTCTATGCTGTACTTTTTGGAAGGAAGTCGGTAGGTGCAGCCCACCCTTAAATAGTAGGTAGTTATGTTTAGTTGCAAAGTTTTTTTAAAATAATCCTGTTTAGGGCAGATCATTTTTCTGAGCACACAGTTCTGGGTTGACGGCTATTTTTTGTGTCAGACTTTGAGAATTTTATCTTTCCATTTTCTGGTTTCTATTGTTGCTGTTGAAGAATTTAGCTGTCATTCTTTTGTAAGTGCTTTGTCTTTTCTTTCTGTTTTTAAGATCTTTGTAGTATGTGTTCTGCAGTTTCACTGCACTGTGTCTGGGTGTGGATTTCTCCCTTACTCATGCTGCTCAGTGTAAATCACACCTTTGATACTCTGGTATTTGTGAAATCATAATTTTAATGAGTTTTTGGAAATTCTCAGCCATTGAATTTTCAAATATTTGTTCTTTCATTATTATTTCTATTCTACCCTGTTTTAGAAATGAATATTGTACATTTTAAACAATTCACTTACTATATTTCATTTTAAAAGTAATTTTTTTCAAATCTCTGGTCAATTTGGACAGTGCCTTGATTCTTGTTTAAATTTTATTACACTTTAATTTTCTTTAAGCTTTTAATACATAGTTATTTCATATTCTGTGTCTGAAGCTTATATTAAGGTTTAAGGTAAACATTTCATTTTTTTTCCTATTTGATTTTTTACTTGCTGTAATATTTTCCTCTCTGATTGAATCAGGATGCTCTCCTCTAGAGAGAATTTCTATTTGCTTCTGTTTGAAACTAGGAGGAGCTCTGTCTTAGGGCCAATTCAGTCCCTTCTAAGTATTTTTAACACAAAGGGTCAAAGCAAAGTCACTTGGATTGTAAATTTCACCCAGTATCAATTTTAGCAATGATTAGAAAGATACAAGCAATGCCTTAAAGAGACTTAGCATTTCTTCCTGGAAAAAACAGGAGTCTCTCAGAACATAGTTTCTTAATCATATTATCTTTTTTTTCTGCAATAACATATTTGATTTATAATTTACAGATAGTGACTCTGAAAACTGTGTGAAAACATTGTTCTTCAAGGAAGTTGATTCATTTTGTGGACTCCCCAGTTTTATATTTAATAACACAGATAGAAAATATTGGCTCTTTTTATCTCCATGTATACTTGATAAGTACATAAGCTCCTATTTATTTATAATAAGTTATCGAGAAAGACTAGGTATATCCTGACTGATTAGAGGAATTTTTTTGGTTTGCTTTTCTGTTTTGTTTTGTTTGATGGGGACTCTCCACTACCTCTCGGGTAGTAAACACCATGAGCATGTTTATAAGGAAGCTGGATCTGGATCAGTCATTGCCTTTTAGGTTCTTCTTATACAAGAAAAAAATGCTACAGGTTTTTCTTTCTCAAAGCTGTCTTCAGATTTATTCAGAAAGTCTTGCTACTGGGTCATAATTGAGGTCTGATCATACTACTAATGGTAGCATTTATCATTAAGCCAGATCTCCTTTTATTGGGTGCTCATTGTTCACAGCCTTGTTTTTAGCAAAGTGTTTCTTCTTTTTTTGTAGAGGAGTGAGATACTTTTGGAGAGTGCACTTTTAGAGCTTTGTCCAACTTCATGAAAAATCGGCATTAATTGTATTTTTTGAAGAGTATGGTGTCTTTTAATTGGAGAGCTTCTCAGGAGTATCTAGAGTACTTACTGATGAAAATTCATATTTAAAGTATAAGTTGTGGGCATTAAGGTCGTGATCTATGTACGAAATCATTTTTCAGTTAATACTATCTTCAGCAATGGACAATTATTAGCATTTTGTTCAGGGGTTTCACAGTTCCTCTATCATCTTTGCTAAACTAGGTTAAGCCATTCCTTATAGCCTTGTTTCAGACTATATACTCATCTAGAGTTTCAGGTTTAAACTGTGCTATCTGGGTGTCTATGTCAGATTATGTGTCCTTATTCAGGCTCACCAGAGTGGTGACAAATTCAGTGCTATATTTGAACACCAGTAATAGCTAGGATCATGATCTCCTGTGATGAACAATGCGAGATATGAGGGATTTAGTGGGGAGTTGTGGAATGTTAGAAGACAATGCTGTGCATCTCTTAGATAGTAGTCTGTTGAATAAATGGCAGACTTTGCAACACATGGCTGAAGGAGAATCTCCCTTTGCTACAAATCACAGTAATGACCCAAAACCTAGCACCAGCAGCATCTGTACCAGTAAAAAAAATCATTGCCTCAGGGAAGATTTAGTTTATACACACCACTTACCAAGCAAGCTTTCCCCTTTATTTTCTTTTAAAAATAATGACATTGTAATCAGTGTACCCCACCTGAGGAGTCAAGCTTTCCTTTTTTTTTTTCCCTAATAACATTTCCCCCATGTAGAAATATAAGCAACACCCATGCATCATTTCATAAAGACCTAGAAACATTCTCCTTTCTGGCTATAATTCTTAATAATTTGGAGGAAGAATTGTGTTTTGTGTAATCATCATAACTGTTGGAACACAGAATTTCATGTATTATGGCTCTTATTTTATTGCATCAGTAGCATATTTGTCAAATACATGTCTTCTGGCAGCTTTTGTTTACGGACTGCCTTCAGCACAAAGGAGATCTCACTCATCATACCTACGACATAATGACATGAATATGGCATGGCCATATTCATCCTGTTGCACAATCTGTCAGAATTTTAGCTAAGTCACAGATGTGAGCTAAATAATTACTGCCAGTTTTATTTAAAACTAGCTTATAACTCTTAAAATCAATTAATATCTTCATAGTTGGCCTTAATTTTCTTACTGAGTAGCTTCTAATGAAGCATGACAATTTTAGGTGTACTTTATAAGTTTTGTTTCAAGGAGTGACACTTTTTAATTTTTTAAACTTTTTCAATTTTTTCTTTTCTCTTCTAATATTAAAGAAAGTCATAAAGTTTCCCTGTACTCCCTCATAAATAGATAGTTGAAATGGTAGACGTAATTTTTTACAATCTGAAATAACATTTTCCGTACTTAAACAGAAGTGACAATTCTATTATTCCTAACATTATGTAATAATGTCCTTGGAATTCTTGACTGAGAAGGTGATTTAAACAAATGAATATCTGTCAGAACTAGAGAATAGAATTTTGCAAAGGTCAGAGCCAATTCATAATATTATACAAGATGTTGTTGGTTATTTTTATAAGTCCTCAATTTCAGTATTTTTGTAAAATTGAGCAAACAGCTCAAATGTTGTCTTCAGACATGCTTCTGGCATGGAGTAAGGATTTCATAACTCTTAAAGACTTTGAACCTTATTTTAATGGATATTATGTCACCTATAGTGCCAGTCTTGTGTTTTTGTTTTTTGTTTTATTGGCTATGAGTGAAAAGAATGCGAATGAAGTGGAAAAGAGTGATTCATCTTAGTATTTACATTTAATTTTCGAATTCCATGAGTAGCCTTATAGAAATAACTGTTAGCTATATATTTCTGGAAATATTTCTAACTTATTCTAGAAGGAAAAGAGCCAATAAAGCAATGCCGTATCTTATCCATTTATATTTTAATAGTTTTCCATGATTGAAAATATTTTCAGGGACTCCTGGGTGGCTCAGCAGTTGAGCATCTGCCTTCGGCCCAGGACATGATTCTGGAATTCTGGGATCCAGTCCCACATCAGCATCCTGCATGGAGCCTCCTTCTCCCTCTGCCTGTGTCTCTGCCTCTCTCTCTCTCTCTGTCTCTCATGGATAAATAAATAAAATCTTAAAAAAAAAGAAAAAATATTTTCAGTGACTTCACTAATCATAGTTGAGATATTAATAAATATATGTTCTGCCTATGCAGGGAAATGTAATATATAACTAAGTACAATTTACTTCTTCAACTGTGCATGAACTTAATTTAAGAATAATGAAAAGAAGGGGAAAGTGGCTGGCCGATAGGGAACCTAAATCATACTGAGAGAAGTTTTAACATCCTGCAATTAGTTTTGGTTTTGTTTACTTTTTATCTTTAAGGAAGTCAAATATTTAAGCAAATGGATATTGCTTCTCCTGAAAGCAAGTGCACCAGTAGTTGTTGCTCATCTGCAGCACTGTGGTGTGTATAAGACCACAGACTTCTGCTAAATGTACTGAGTACTGAATCTGAGTTCTTAGACTTACTAAAGGCTAGTTACTTAACCTCTTTCATTCATATAATTCACTCTAATATACAATTTCTACCAGTTCATGTAAAGATGTCATGAGCATCACATGGAATGGTGTGATTATAGAATTTAACATATATCTAGCACATAAATAAATTCAATAAGTGGTATCTAGTAGTATTTTTAAAATTTAGGATATGAGCCACAAGTTCTAAAAAATAAAAAAAGTAAAAAGTAGTTTCTGTCAACTCTGTGTGCTGAAATAATGCTGATAGAAGTTTCTTAAATCTGCAACATCTAAGTCTCTAGATGTTGTCAAGTTTCATCTATGTTTATCTGCCCTGTCCAATTCCAAAATTCCAAACATCTGCTAAAAGCTACCAATGTGTACTATGTGGTCTGGTGATATATTTCATCAGTACCAAGGAAAATTGAATTTCATAATGACAGGGAAGAAGAGCTTTCACACAAGTTCTTTTTTTTTTTTTTTAATTTTCTGCTTATGAAAACTTCCTTGCTCTTTCATTTAACAAGAGCCCTGCTTTTTCCCTGCTGTTTTATTGGAAATCATCATCTCCAGTACTTCCTGGATGTATTTTCTCAAATAATTCCAACAAAAATATTGATTCAAGGCAGACATGTATTTCTTTGAGTGTGTTGGAGTTTTTAAAATCATTTTTCTTTGTTCTTTTAAATGCATACTGTCGCTTATTATATACAAATCATCACTAGACTGTATTGTTGTTTAGAATTTGAAAAATTCCAAGTTGTGTAGTAATAATTCACCCTGCCTTTGATTATTTTCCCCGATGTCATTGGAACTTTCTTTTAATTAAAGAAATTCAGCTCATTTATATTTTACAACAAAACACATAGGAGAGGCAGTATAAAAGAAAAAAAAAGAAAGAAAGAAAGAAAGTAGACCAGAATAGGAGCCAAGAGATATCACTCTAATCTCAGGAGTTTCACCAGTCAGCTTTGTCATCTTAGAAAAGACTTAATTTTGTAGATCTAAGTTTGCTTACTTCTAAAAAATAAGGTTAGAAGAAATCATCTCAAAGTTTCTTTCTACTCTACAATTCTAAAGCCATCATATTTGGGTGCAGTATATAATGGATGGTATTTATTTAACAGAAAATTACTGATGTGGAACCTGTGAAATTTCTTAATAAGTAATGATTAAGGTAGCCTGCTTTGAAGTAGACTGCTCAATATGAAGTTCATTACCATGTGGTATCACAGAATGCTACCCTTCAAAGTAAGAAAATGGAAGATAAGAATTTTGTGAATATTCTAGAAGTTCTTGATGACAAACGCTAAAATAAATTCATATTATACTGACATTATTTATAAAGCCAATAGGCAATATGAACAGAGTATATAGTCTTGAGATGAGTTTAATAAATAGGTGGATTGAAATCCAAAATGCAAACACAGATATTGTGCAGTATAAAGCTGCACAGAGTTGTACACTAGTATGGCATGTAATTTTAAGCAGCAAAGTAGGACTTGGCCATGTGAAAAATGCTTTATCTATACATTGGTAAAGTAAAGCTGTCTCCCATTAAAAAATAATTAAAGATCATTAAAAGATAAACAAGAAATTAACTCATTCTGCATGGTTGATTACAAATGCAAATATAAAACTACCTTGTATTTAGATTTTTTTAATGCTGCAAAATCCACAGAAAGGAATTTATCTGTCATTTAGGAGAAGATAATTTGGTTTTGGTAAATTCAAAAGGCAGAATAAATGAGCAGAACTAGTTTCCACTTGAGTACATACATGACTGTTCATCCAGTGGACCTGAATTCAGAAAAAAAGTTTCCAATGGTTTTGAAACACTAGATTTTTATTCCTGTGGTCTGGCGGAGAAGTTCAATTAAAGATAGATATTTCCACTGGCGTATTGATTTATATAAACAATTGCATATCTTTTGGGTTTCATGAAATTTGAGTATTTTCTGCTGTAAATAATTTCAGAATCAATGAGAATAAAATTCATTTTGCATTATAAAAAGGGGAAAAACTCTTTTAGGTTAACTTCCAAAGGGTATTAAGAATCCATATTAGTGAAAATATGGAAAAAATTTTATTCCATGAACCTTCTCACTCTATAATAGCATGGCATCTAATTATCACTCCTACAGTTTTTTTTTTTTTTCCTCTAGGAGTTCAAAGCAATTTGCAAAGTTATCTCACTTTGACAGAGAAAATTATTTAACAGGATAAAAGAAATTAAGGTATGTAAGAGTTAGGAAGTTTGGCCATTATTATACAGTTGGTGATGAAATAATGATATCTATTACTTGGTGTAGGAATAAGGTGATGAGATTCAATTATATTCTTCCACTTAAATTCTGTGTGATCTTGGAAAATTACTAATGTTTCTGAGCCTCATTAATTCTGTATATTACTTAATAATCTTCCCTGTTCAGGGCTACAAGGTTCAGAGGCCCTGAAATAATATATATTATAGGGTTTGCTAACTTATAAAATGCTACATTTATAAAATGTTTCATTTTTAACTCTTATACTGTGGTCTTTCAAGGAGGATCAATTATTCATCTGTACCTAGATCAAGGTAGTTTGAACATCTCTTGTTTATTGTGGAGTGCAAAGTAAATGTACATGTACTGAGACCATTTCCTCATTACACTCCTTAATGCATCTGAGTTCCCAGTCTAAAGAACAATGTGGTTGGATCTTGAGGATGAAGATGAATAAAGATCGAGTTTATTGGAGTGGAGGAGAAGACCATAGTCTGTGAACTAAGAACAATCACTGAGGAGGACTAGAGTCAGGATTAGAACAAAATCAATCAACAGATTGTCAGATCAGATGTCAGAGACCAGTATAAAGACATAATCATAAGTGAGAGGTTAGGAATTGAAGGTATCAATAACAGGTCTGGAAAGCCTGCACACAACAAGCCAATGCAATGGGCTTCTGATGCAGACCCTGAACAGTTTATGGGCCAGGAGATTTTTTATGTATATTGGCTGAATGGCACAGGGGTTGTTCAGCTCAGTGCGAGGTAGAAGATAGGCTAGGAGCACCTGGGTGGCTCAGTTGCTTTAGTGCTGGACTCTTGATTTCCCTTGGGTCATGATCTCAGGGTTGTGATATTGAGCCTTGCCTCCAGCTCCACACTGGGTGTAGAGCCTGCTTAAGATTCTCTCTCTCTCTCTCTCTCTCTCTCCCTCTGCCTCTTTCCCACTGCATCCCCCTCCCACCTATGTGCACACACTGTCTCTAAAAAAAGGAAAAAAGTGAAAAAAAATAGGCTAGACAATAACAACTATGCATGTTAAAACCAGAGAAAGGTGTGAAAGCTTCTTAGCTGTATTTCAGTAAGGGATAATATGGAGTCTTTCAGTTTTCATAATTTTATGAGGATGATACATTACTAATGTCCAACCTGGAGGAATGGAACAGAGTGACATTAGTTGAAATCAAATAAAAATATGTTACACTTTGTGCTTTGTTTTTCTGAGGTGAAAAAGCACTTTACAAACATTGCATATTTGAATATGGAAATATACAAAAGTGTGTAATGATGCTTGTTAAATATAGAACTAAAGTAATATTTTTAGCATTTACTTAAAACATGAGGAAACCGCTTCATTTATTCAGTCAATCACTCATTCAACAGGTGTGTAGTGAATATGTACTCTGGAAAGCTATGTCTGTGGTGACTTGGAATGAATTATCACAAATGTGTTGAGTACTAGATATAGTGTTGTGAGAATGTCTAAAATAATGTGATTGATATGAGAAATACATATACCTGAGGAAGCTGAGGCTTGGCTGGAGCTATATTATAAGAATATAGTGCAGATTAAACTAGGAACACACAAACATTAGCCACATTTTTTAGTTTTTAAATCCTTATTACTGTGGGAAAATGTATGACTTTTCCATTACTCAGAAATAATCAAATAGAAGAAAATTGATGGTTTGCTACTTTTTTCCACTCATATTTAGAAAGTTCCCTTATAACCAACTTTCAGTATCTGAATAAATCTAGATTCAAACAAATCTATGAACCAAGCCAGAAATCAAACCAGTATATGGAAAGAAAAAATATTCTCTTATTTGTGATTTGCCATAGTATTGTTATTCTAAGCGTCATATACATAATATGAGAGAAAGTAAATGAATAATTAGGAAATATTCTAATTATCTTATCCTGGCAGTAATAGCCAGGATTCTTAATGGGGAAGAAAGGAGATATAGCTGTTCTTTTCAAAAGGATAAGTAAAAAGCACTATTTTTTCTGGATTCAGATTGTAAGTTTTAATATTATTTACTCATGAGCTATTTTATTCTTAAAAATACTGTACCAATGAACACAGTCAAGTAACATGACTATGTTCTTGATATATCACTTCCCAGTTAAAAAAAATCAGAGGTTCTAGTAGAAATGATCAACTCTAAATCTGGGACCTGTAGCACCAGATGATCATCAATAGGATCATACTGAAAGATATCAGAAACCATCTTGAAGGGACTTGCACTAGCTAAGATAAGAACATTTGAATTTCAAATAAGATAATAATGACAATGGACTGAACTCTACCAATATGTTAGGATTCATGATTTCATTTGTTATCAAAAAATTGTTTATATTCAAATAATGAAAGATAACTAATTTGTCAACTTGGAAATTGGTAAATAAAAACAAAGAATGAAGCATTTATCCTGCTTTTTCTGTATGAATTTTACCACTAGAAAATATCAGAAAAGGAGGCAGTGTCCATCAAAGCATTCCAAAGAACAAATTAAATGTAAATGACAGATTTAGAATATTCTCATTTTGGAAACCCATTGTATTAATGGATATAGATATTATCCATCAATTGCTACTAACGTCACAAAAAGAAAGACTACTAAACATTGTCCACCTTCCAAGGACAGTGTATTCCCATCTTCAAAGGGATCAAACTTGAGTCTGATCAAGCCTCTGGATCCAGTTGGCAATTTGTGAAAAATATAGAAGATGCAGCAACATGTTGAACTGTACCATGTATGTACAATCAGAAAATTCCAGTCTGTAGTAAACGCTACAGCTCAAATGACCTAGATTTCTCAACAGATAAATTGTAAGGAAAAGAAAGGGATAAAGGGAGAATTAAAGAGACATATTTTTTAAAGATGTGCAAAACCAAACTATAGGGATTATCACATGGTGGCTAAATTAACTCAAGGAATTAACTATTTAAATTCATGGTAATTCTTTTTATGTGTGGAGAGAGGTTTGAAATTGCAAGGAGGCACACTTTCTGGAATCACTGACAAGGTTCTAGTTCTTGTCCTGGATGATAGTTACAAAAATATTCACTTATCATAATGCATTATTATATATTGTTGTTTTTGGGTCTGTCTTGCAAATTTAATCATAAAATAAAACATGAAATTGACATAGCCTATTATGTAAATATGCTTTTAACCTTGGCTACACTTTTAATTAGTATATCATTTATTACATATAATTACTCTCATTTTTTTTATTTTTATGAAAGTATTTAATTTCAAATATGCAATAATTTTTAAATGGGGAAAGTGTTAACAAAAGAGCCATATGACAGACATAAAAGTAAAGATAAATCTTTAAGTTGAATGTTTTTAGAAACTGGTACATGTTACTATAAAATATATACTGATAATAGTTTACAGATTCCATCTTCAGAGAACTGAGGGGCAGGACTATTTTTTTCTGTAAAATAAATTGAAATGTGATATATTTTACTTACACTTATTTACCAAACTCAGCTGTCTTTAGGGCATGAATTTAGAAATTTCCTTTCAAATAGGTGTTTAACATTTTAATATCACAGGTCATGGCTATTTATTTTATATATTTTCATTAAAAGCTGTGCCATTGGAATCAGAATGGAAATTTATAAATCAAATGCATACTACAGTAATTTTATTGGAAATAAAAAATAACTCAGATAGATGAACTTAGTCACTGAACATATTTGCATTAAATCCAAAAAATGAAGCTGTTTTAAGTTATGTTTTCATTCCATAGTATATTTGTATATCATCAAGTTTTATTAGTAAATATTAAAATCACTACTATAAAGATGAGTGGAGATTCAGGATATAACAAAGTACTCTGGTGTATTTTAAAACTATTTAAAATAGTTTTAAAAACAAACTATCACAAAGTTTTGTGATAGGCTAATGAGAAGTAAAAGAAG
Organism: Canis lupus familiaris; assembly: GCF_011100685.1. Taxonomy (NCBI): domain Eukaryota; kingdom Metazoa; phylum Chordata; class Mammalia; order Carnivora; family Canidae; genus Canis; species Canis lupus. The sequence continues at coordinate 1,663,043 of NC_049242.1, forward strand.
ACAGTACTCACGACTATGTCCCTTAAAATTTGTTTTATCTTTCTTTACTGTGTATAACCATAGTTTCGATTTTATTTACCTCTAATTACTATGAATCATTCTTTAGTTAATTGAATAACATATTAAATAATTATTTAATAATATTAATATGTCATCTTTCTTGCAACATTATATTTAAATATAAAAAGAATAGTATTTATACATTATGGCCACATCATAAATATATCTTTTTTTTTTTTTTTTTGCTATGTAAACCAACCAAACTAATAATTTCAAACACTGGGTTTAGTGAAAAGTTAAACATCAAGTATTTAGACATAAACCTCTTGATGAGAAAAACAACTCCAGCTGGATTTTTTTTTTCTGGCTTTGATGTTGTTTTTACATTTGTGGACAAATTAAAAGCCATCTCAGAAAAAAAAAGGGGGGGCAATGAATCTACAAAATTCTCTGTCATATTTCCTTTCACTTCAACGTTAGGTATATTTCCTTCTGTTGTTTTCTAGACATAAATACTTATAAAGCATGTTTTTCAGTGCTGGATAGTAGTAGCTGTAGAGAAACATTTCTGCATTTCTTGTTATCAAGATCCAAATTCTAGCTCTTAGCACCAAGTTGATAATCAATTTAAAAAGAATAAAATTTTTCCCCTAAATTAATAGCAATTAAGACCAGCAATTAATTGTAACTTAAGTAACCCAGATACAAGCTAACTAGTGGTAAGATATTCTGAATAATGATTATATTAACCAGGGACTGTACCTTAGTCAATCTCATTAAGGAATTGTAGACTTTCCTAATAGAAGAGTTTATGCTTTGCTATTTAGATTTCATGATTATTGTCAATGATATTTAAAATCTTCTGATATTTAAAATCTTCTACTGATTACAAATTCAATAGGTTGACAATATTCTATAAACTGAAAATGATTCTCTTTTGTATTCATATTTCCTTCAAGAACTTGATCTTATTTATTTTGCAGAGTATATTTCCCTTATTCCTGTTCTCAAGTGTTTAATACTAGTGGCATATAATTGTTAAATCCTTTAGTTGTTTCTTAAATTCAATAATTTTAAGATTGCCTTGATCCTATTATTAGTAAATTTCTACTTACAAGGAAATTAGATATTATACTCTGTTCCCATGTTTTAAAGGCAATCCAAGCTGGTTCTAACTATAATTAGGTCAGGCCTGAAAGAGAGAATGAAGCTGGCCATAAAGAACCTAAGCTTTTATTGCAAATAATTTCCAATTTATCTATTCTTGCTATGACACTATAAAGTTTGAGAAACCAGATAAAAAATTGCCAAATATAATAGAGTTATTGAATTTCTTCTAAGGGTATATGAGGCTAACACATAAGCCACTCCTCTTTCCATACTAATAAGGAGGGAAAATATGAGGAGAGTTTTGGTGGATTCATTGCTTTTTATTTTTCTCCCACAGGCAGATTTCAATTTGTCTGTAATTATGAAGAAAATCTGGGGAAAAATCTTATCTGAAATGTAAGTTCAATTTTCAAACCCAAAGATCTATGATTAAATTCCTCATGGTTTAATATTTACTTCTGATTAAACTTAGTGATTGAAATTATTAGTTTGCTTACACAGTAATATTTCTGATTTTGGCATTATATATAAATATTATTCTTTTTTTAAAAGATGTATTTATTTGAGAGAGAGAGAGAGAGAGAGAGAGATAGCACACGTGCAAGGGGGAGGGGGCAGAGGGAGAGAAAGAGAGAAACTCAAGCAGGCTCTGTGCTAAGAGCAGAGCCCCACCCGGGCTCAATCTCATGACCCTGACATTGCCAGCAGAGCCAAAATCAAGTTAGACACTGAACCGACTGCTCACCCAGGTGCCTCTATTATTCTTTTATAAGATGAGCCATATTTTACTATATTTACTATGTCTAGTTAAGATTGACATTATTATTACATTAATAATATCAAAATTTGGCTTCCTCTAATAAAAGAGTTTATGCTTTGCTATTTAGATTTTATGATTATTGTCAAATACATATTGGAGGTTTCTGGCTGGAGGTGAAGGGTAAGGAGTGGAAGGGTGAGGTGATCATGGTAGTTTGGAAATCATTGTTTTTTCCTGGGACAAGTTTGCCTCTATGGTTGAATTATAAATCTGGAAGTTAAATGCTTACACTTTTTGCTATCAGTTGAAAAAAAAAATCCCACCTCTCTACTTCTTGTTACATTTGTGCAATCAAATTTATCAGAGAGCAATTAAACATTTTCCTCTTTCCAAATATAGGCACAGCATATATCCCTAATCACAAAGCCATTTATTATGCTATTCCCAGTTCCACCAGCAAAATCATGTATTAGTGCATCTACCGCTGAGAGTGGAGCCTTCCAATTAGGGGGCATGGCAGGGGGCAAGGATAAATCAGCATTTTCATTTCCAGATAGCATCCTGAAGCTAACAGTGTGGCTCAATACTGTGCATCAGCCAGGAGGCTAAAATTGCTTGAAATTTTCTGGAAAATTTTAATTGTGACATTTTAAAATAGATCCCTAAGGGCGTAGTTACCCTTTTCTAATCATCTTTGCCACATAGATCCAAATTTAATACCTGGAATACAGAAGCAAACTGAATACACAAAGTCTATGAAAATCAGCCTGTCATAGTCTACACTACATCGTGCTCTATCCAGATCAATTGGCTATATATTATCAATTCCTCACATTTTGCCTTGTCAGAAACTTGCAGCTGGTGATCCTATTTCCTGGTATGTAGTTTAAAGAAATGAGTAGATTTCAGCCTTATATTTATAATAAATCTTATATTTATTTATAATTATATTATATTTTTATATTTATATTTTTATATTATATATATATATATTTTTTTTTTTAGAAATGGATTGGATTGGAAGTGAGAATCACAGGACATGTGGGCACTAGGGACTTGGCTGATTCCCGCCTCACCCCCCCCACCCCCCCCTCAGCTATTCGGCACATAAGCCACTGCTTTGGTATGAACTTGTTCACAGGGCAGAGTGACAGGCCAGGAAGTAGAAATCCCAAGGCTGACTGAACTTGCGTGCATAAATTAAATGGATGCTGGTAGTGCAAGAAGCCCAAAGGGAGAAAGTTTACAGGGAGAATACCTCGAGGGGAGGTCCTGGGCCAGGGCAGTAGCAGGAACTACCTGGAGGACTGGAAGCTTTTGCAGGCTTTTCTTTGCTGAAATAAAACACCTGCTTTTCCACCGCGTACCACTTTAGCTGGACTCGGGTTAGCAGTTCACGCCTGATGCTGGCAGAAACAATGAGGTTAGAGGTGGGGACTCTCTTTTAGCTCATCCCTCCTGTTGGTTTCCCTTGTGATACACCCTGTCAGAGATTCACCTTGTGCGTTGTGCTTCCATCATTGCCTTGCCTGCCCATTTCTTTTCTTATAAAAGAAATAGGATAGCAATTTTGGCAGATGGAAAGAAGATTTAGGGAGTAGATAGTTGAAGAGGTCAATTTTATGCTTGCTAGCATTCTTATTTAAAGAATTAAAGTTTGGGGCAGCCCGGGTGGCTCAGCAGTTTAGCGCCGCCTTTAGCCCAGGGCGTGGTCCTGGATCGAGTTCCCCATCGGGCTCCCTGCATGGAGCCTGCTTCTCCCTCTGCCTGTGTCTCCGCCTCTCTCTCTTTCTCTGTGTCTCTCATGAATAAATAAATAAAAATCTTTAAAAAAAATTAAAGTTTAATATTATGCCAATTTCATAAGAAAGTTATAAAACTCAGGATCTTTTACATGTAAGATATGTTACAAATTTTTGAGTTTTATTTATTGTTATCTACTATTCAACATCTATGGGGGAAAAAAGGCAAGGTCTTTGCAGTAAGTTCAGGTTTGAAATCATCACTGGATTTTGACAATCACCCTTTTTCAGAGTTTCAATTTGCACTCAGTGATGTGTATAAAACCATGCCTCACTGAATGTACAGGTCCAGATCTGCAAATGTATGTACAACTACTTAACATTTTAAGGCCTAAACCTAGAAAAAAGTATGGAGAAAATTAACCTCTCAAATTGCCCTGAAACTTATTTTTATGAGGTAAAATAAGTCTTCAGAATATTAATTTTGAGAAGCCATACAAATAAGCAGAACAAGTCTTGCTCAATAAGAGGATATTGTGCGTCAATTCTTGGTCACTTATGCTGTAAAAGTTCCCTTTCATTGGTGTTGAAATGACCGCAAATGACTGCTTGTGTGTTTTAATCTATTCTTCTTTCCCAATTGCCCTTCCTTTTGCTTAGACTAATGTCTCTAAAACATAATTTCATCAATTCTCTCACTTATTTAAAACCTACAGGTCAAAACAAAAAAAAATAAAAATAAACAAACAAACAAACAAAAAAAACCTACAGGTGCCCCTCTTGTTGGTCCATTCAAGCACAAATCTCGAGATTATAAACCAGCCAAAATCTTTCATTTTATACTGTAAATATTTATCTCCCTACCTCCTCAACACAAACCTTTACATGTTGCATTATAGTTGATCTTCCCTGCCTCACACTATATTGTTTGCCAGCTCCCATGATGAACAGTTTGTCTTCATCCTCTTTGTACCTTCTTATTGTTTTTCTGCAAACTGTACACTAATTGCAATCTTCAAGGCTGTGCACTGACTTGGAATCATCTTGGTCTAAATTCTGTTTCATTATGTGAATATAGACCTAAGTTTAAATGACATTTCCATACTTATTAGCTGGGAGAACCTGGGCAAGCTTAAGCCTGTTTATCAAAATAGGGTTGGTTCTTCTCACCTTTAAAAGTTGTTTGGAAAATTTAGACAATAATTTTATTAAAAATACCCTGGTACATAATAAATTTTCAATAAATGTTGACTTTGGTTATAATTGTTATAATTACATATTTTTGTACATGATGCTTCGTTCTCTGATTGTTTCAGGTACATTTTTTTTGTGTGCTATCTCCTGTATACCACATCTGGTACATCTTGAGTGATTTCCTCCTTCTCTGTGTGATAGGAAGAATAACATTTTCCCAACATTGTCCATATCCATATCGGAGTCTTGGAATTTGTGAATATGTTAGGTCACATGAAAAAAGGGAATTAAAGTTGTACTTGTAATTAAGGCTGCTAAGGAGCTGATAATATAAGCAGAATTTCCTGGATTATCCAGGTGGGCCCAATGTAATCCAAAGCTTTCTTAAAAAAAGAGGGAGGCAGAAAAAGAGAATCAGATGTGCTGATGGAAGCAGAGAGATACTATACTACTGGCTCTGAAGATGGAAAAAAGGGGTCACAAGACAAGAAATTCAGGCAGCCTCTAGAAACTGGAAAAAACAAGGTAACTGGTTGTTCCTTAGGACTTCCAGAAAGTAATGAAGCCCTGCTCACCCTTGATTTTACTTCACTGAAACCAATGTTGAACTATCTAATAGAACTGTAAGATATAAACATGCACTACTTAAGCCACAAAATGTGTGGCCATTTGTCACAGCAGCAAAAGGAAAATAATACACCAGTTATTCACCATAACAACCAGCATGATCCTGGCACATAGTAGTTGATCAATAAAAGCATGTTTATTTAAGAAACCACTGTTATGCTGCTTCTTTGTCATGCAAAAAAAAGAGCATTAAAAGTGATAAAGACAGTTTCTTTCTATAGCTCTTGGATGTAGAAAACAGTGATCCTGACTGCAAGAAGTAACATGTTTGTTTATTGCACTTTTGAAGAGAGAATTGGTTGAAAAGACACAAGCTTTAGAATCTCCAACATCAGTGTTGGAATCTAAAGTTTACTTCTAAATATCTGTATGCCCCTTTGGGATGGGAGCATTTTTTAATATATTCTATGTGGCAGCTAATTCAAGTAGTTTCTGCTCACCAAAATTATAAAAGTCCCCAAATATCTCCACGATTCCTAGTGGCCTATAAATCTCTGTTCTGCAAGCAACCATATTCTTTTATACAGATGATACAGGAGGTTGTAATGGGGGTTGACAAATACTGCACTACAGTGTGCCTCTCAGAAAAGGGACATATCCACAGGAGATGGGAGCCCAATGAGCTGAAATACAACCTGGCATTAACATTCATAGACTGAACCCAGCAGGTTCCAGCTCCCTGTGAGATTTCCTTCACAAATGGCCACAGCAGTAAATTAATAGTCCTGACTCTGATTCACATAACAGTAGAAATTTACTCAACTCATTTTAGCATGTGTTCCTGAATCTTAGCTCTGATGGTGGTGTTGAATGGCTGGGAGACACAAGATGTATATATACATCAGGACCAAGTGTCCAAGAAACTTAACTCTACCAGGGATGGTAGGCACACTGTTTTGGGAAGATTTTAAAGAGACCATGAGAAAGAATCTTAATTTCTTTGAGCCTCAGTTTTTTCAGTAGCAAACTATAATAAATGTGATTTTCCTGCAATACCAGGCTGAGAATTTAAATTGCATATTTTAAGCACCTAATACTATGCCAAGCATAACATAGGGAATTAAAAGATAAGCTTTTATTTTAAATAAAGGAAATACTAATAAGTAGGATAAGGAACCAGAACTTCTCTACTCATAATATGTGCCAAGGAATTGTTGAGCTGTGTCATTCCCTAAATTTTTTGAGTGTGTGTGGAAAGGACTGTTTACTGGTTTTCTATATTCAGAAGTTCACTTTACAGCAAGAGCACTCTTGACAAGCCACTTGGAAACCACCTAGTCTATGAGATCCCATTACTTCTTGTTACAAATTACATTATCAGAACATTCTAGAAGCTAGAGTACCTACCCTCATATATCCTTGTGGAATCTCTAAACAGTATAATATAAAAAACTAGTAGCATTCTCAAGAAGGACTGTTGCATTTTAAAGTATATGTAGGGACACCCGGGTGGCTCAGCAGGTAAACGTCTGCCTTCAGCCCAGGGCCTGATTCTGGAGATGCTGGATCGAGTCCCATGTCAGGCTCCCTGCACGGAGCCTGCTTCTCCCTCTGCCTGTGTCTCTGCCTCTCTCTCTGTCTGCCTCTAATGAAAAAATAAATAAAAAATCTTAAAAAAATAAAATAAATAAAAATAAAGTATATGTAAATAGGAATAGCAACAGTTACCACTATGCTGTGATGCAGGGAAAGAGAAAACAAACTTGAGGGTTCCTGGGTGGCTCAATCTGTTAAGTGTCTGCCTTTGGTTCAGGTCATGATCTCAGGGTCCCAGGATTGAGTGCCACATCGGACTCCACACAAGAAGTCTGCTTCTCACTCTCCCTCTATCCCTCTACCTCCCTCATGTGCACTCTCTATCAAATAAGTAAATAAAATCTTAAAAAAAAAACCTTGAATCCATATGGTTATTGTCTTAAATTATCAAAAAGTAATTAAAACAAGTGAAACCAAAGCAGACTACAACTACATATAAGCCCAGATTTAATGAGTTGTGGAAAATGCAATAAACTAAAAATCACACATAACTATTAATTAATGGTCTGTAAAAGACTTCCAGGTGGTTTGGGCAAATAATTTTTATTTTATATTTTAGAAAGAAGTTTTTGGTAGTTATGAGATAAGTATAATTTATCTTAGCTACTTTCATCTAAAAATTGTGCTATTTATTTCTGCTTCATTATAAATGCTTATTTAGATTACTTAAAATATGTTTTTTAAATTCCTTATATGAAATTATATTCATAAATTATTTCTAAATTGTTTTGTATATGATTATATTCATCCTGATATATAAATAGCCTATTTATAAACTTATAAGTCATAAATATTTTCTCTATAAATATTTTCTCCTGGTAAAATGAAATAATTTGATTAGAAGCCACGTTATTATAGTTTTCATAGTAGGTGTGTCCAATACATAGTATGTATACATAAAGAAAAGTTATTTGAGTTCTTCTGGTATTTGGCTGTTTTTTTTTTTTTTCTTTGACACAGAGAGAGAGAGAGAGACTATTTGCACATTGAGAAGGGGGGCAGAAGACAAGGGAGAGAGAATCCCAAGCAAGCTCCATACCCAGCAGGGAGCCCAGTGTGAGGCTCGATCTCATGACCTTGAGATCATGATCTGTGTCAAAATCAAGAGTCAGAAATGTAACCAGCTGAGCCACCTCTCAGATGCCTGGTATCTGGCATTATTTTGTTAATCCAACACGCATAGATGATGTCCCAGTGAGAGTTCTTTATTTAGGGATTCAAAGATTTTGTCCCAACCTTTCAGGCATTTATACTGAAGATATATATAATGTTTAGATTATATAAAAAAATGGAACAAAAGAGCAATGTATAATATGCTACTGATATATAGAGAGGAGAAGGATACACAGAGGGTATTGAGAAGAAAAAGTGACATTTGAAGCAAACCATGGATGAATAAAAGTTCTCAAGACACATAGAGATCAAAGACACATAGAGATGGAGGACGTGCAGAGATGGAGGACACATGGAGATGTTAGACACACAGAGATGTAAAATACATAGAGATGGAAGACACACAGAGATGGAGGACACACAGAGATGGAGGACACCTAGTATAGTACCTGGCATAAAATAGGTGTTTTTTCATGTTGTTAAGGCAGAAGCAACTGATTCTTCCTCCAGTAACTGATATTCACTTATTAAATTAATGTATGTTTATTATATGCCAATGATTGTATTTATTTTTAAGGATTCACAAACATGATCATGATATTTAAAGCATTTATGTCTCTTAGTGGAGACAAACAATAATTGTGGTGTATGACTGCTTTAAGAAAAGAGTATACAGTTTCATATGTTTACATGTGAATCTGTATCATAAACATAGTAAAGAATCTATTGCCTTTTTCATTGGTTTGCTAATATATTGATGTGAGATCCAATTCCTGAAAACCCTGAGGCAAAGAGTTTCATTATGACGCACATTAAAAGAAAATTAAAAAAAGGGGGGGGGGGCTCCTGGATGGCTCAGTCAGTTAAGCATAGGCCTTCAGCTCAGACAGATCATGATCCCAAGGTCCTGGGATCAAGTGTCGCATCAGGCTCCCCACTCCATGAGGAGCCTGCTTCTCCCTCTTCATCCTCCTGCCACTCCCCCTGCTTGTGCTCTCGATCTGTCAAATAAATAAAATTTAAAAAAGAAAATAACTAATTGTAAAATTAATTAGGGAGTTTAGGGTATGTCTTTTTGAAGAAAATGACACCAGAACTGAGGTGTGATGAAGAGAAAGAGGGAGATTTAGAACCAGGGAATGAGAATTTCCATTGGTTAGGCTCTCAATAAGACCCTATGGGCAAATGACTTTGTGGCATCAATGAAAGGCAATGTAGGGCTGATGCATTGTACCATATGGGAGCCAAGAGTAATAATATCATTCAGAAAGAGCACTCAGAATGAGGACAGAAGAGGGCTAAAGATAGAGTACTAAGTGCCAGGGAAGATAGCAGCAGAATTTTATGCCAGAAGAGAAGGCATAAAAGCAGGAATAATAATGGAGACAGGATAATATCTATTTCATTGTAGGTGTTCAGTAAATATCTAGTAGAAGGATAAATTTCTTTGTCTGGCAAAGGAAACAAACAAAAAGTATATAATAACTATAGTATCCTAAATCTTAATAATATTAAATTAAAAATATTAACATTTTTAAACTATTCTACAGGTCATACAGTTAAAAATATATGCCAAGCACCATTTAAGGCACTTGGAATATACTAGTAAGCAAAATAATGATCCCTGATCTTATGGATGTCAAGAAGCAGGCTTACATACCTTTCTCCAGGTATTTCTTGTATAAGTATTATGAGATTGATATTAATAGTATCCCTATTTCACCGGTGAGAAAGCAATCCTTAACTTGTCCTAAATTTTCCTAGTGGGAGATTATATTTGAACCCAGATTTCAGGGCTTTAAGTCACATAAACAGAGTTTTAAAAAATCTGTCATTACAAAAAAAGGTCTCAACGTTCTGAGAAAAATGAAGAAAAAATTTATGGAAAACAGGGCATGTGGTGTATAACTTGAAAGCTGATGTGAGATGACAATAGTTATAGAATTAAGAAGTCACTCTAGGACAGTATATCTGTATGAGGCAAAGAGGAGAAGGGATATTACAAATCACCTAGTAAATAATAAATGTGCATCAAAAGTGGAGATGATAGCTGGAAAGTTTAGTTGAGTGCAGATGTGCAGTTCCTTAACTTGTATTAGTACTCAGTGGAACATGATTGTTTTTAAGCAGAAGGACGTCTTGATAAGAACTGAAGTACAGGAAAACAAAGTGTGATGATCAAATCATTCAAGGTGTGATGATCAAACTCTCCCATTAGTCCAGGTAGAAATTACATTAAGGATTTCAACTAGGGTGGTTGCACTTTGGTAAGGAAAGGATGGATGTGTGAAAATTATTTGGAAATTGGTTCATATGGCAGACTAAGAAGAGGCAACGAAGACAGGCAATCAATCAGTGATGTTCCTGAGTCTGATATCATTAGTCTGATATCATTAGTACAACCTACAAAAGAGAAATTCTGAAGCCTGGCAGATTTTTTTATGGCAAGGAGATGAATTGAAATTGTGGTGCTAAAGGAGACATTCAACGGGATGGCACTAGCTATTAAAAGTAAAAGACAGAAACAAAGACATGGATTTAGGAGATATGAATTTATCCTACATAAAGATAATAGTTGAAAATGAGACAGTGTCTGAGGTGGTTTATAGACATGAGAGAGAGTTAAAGGGAGGAGAGGGATGGATGGAGTGAGAGAGAGACAGATAGACAGAAAGTCGCCCAAAACTTGGGAATGCCTATACACAGTAAAAAACAAGATTAACAACAGAAACAAAACAGATACTAAATATTACGTGGAGTATCAGGGAGGAAAGACATTAAAAGAATGTGATACATAAAAGTAAATTCTCTTAAACTGATGAACCTTATATAGGTGAAATACTGATCTAGTAATGAAGTAGTTTTAAGATATGTGAGCATCACATTAAATATCAGGATAGGGTGAAGGCAATGTTGTCAGGCAGTAGGTAAATCAAATTAAAGCCAACATTTTTATTGTAGCTTTTGGCAAAGACACAATTTTGGGTGGTTAGAATTTCTTATAAACTTCAAATGTGATGAAGGTGATTTTTTTGTAAATTCTACCATTTACGTGAGAGTATAATTCAATGAAAGGACCTATATTCTATATAATGCTGACATTAAAAGACTATTTCAGGAATAACTGCTCAATTTAAGTATGGTCAGGAGACCTCAATATCATTAAAAATCAAGTGTAAAATGTGGAGGAAGATGAAACTGGAACACCCATGCATTTTACTGTTGAAGAGTAAAAAACTCTAAATTATTTTTCCAATAGAATACAGTGTTTACTATTGTGGTGTTCTTAACTTACTATTTAAATCCCACTATCCATCCACTGCATAACTTCTAAAGAAGCATGTTTTATTTCTCCAATTTTTTGCCACATGCTTGATATCTGAATACTAACTTCTACCACACTCTTCTAGTGGAAATTCTGTCATTATATTCAACACTGCTCTCTTTATTGACAAATACAGTTCCTTTATCCTTATTACCCATAAATAAATTGACTGAATTTGATGTGGTTGGCAAATCTTTGTACTGGAAAATATCTCCTTCATCGTTTTCCATGATTTATACCACTCAGTTTCTTTATCTCCCAGTCAATAACTGCTCTCATTGATTTAGTCCTTCTAAATAAAGGAAAAAAATGTCTGTTATTTCATCTCTTATTGTATTAAGCTACTCTTTGATGGGAAAAAAGTAACTAACCTATTCCCTACTTTACCCTTCACTGACAGAGAGGCCGTAGATAGATATATTGCCTCAAACACAAGCTAAGCTAACTTCCAATTTCCTTTCTTATGCTAATACTGTTTTTTTTTTTTTGCTAATGCTGTTTTTTAAAAAAATATTTTATTTATTTATTCATGAGAGACAGAGAGAGAGAGGGAGAGAGAGAGGGAGAGAGAGAGAGAGAGAGAGAGAGACAGGCAGAGGCAGAAGCAGACTTCCTGCTAGGAGCCTGATGTGGGACTCCATCCCGGATCCTGGGATCACACCCTGAGCTGAAGGCAGAGTCTCCACTGTTGAGTGTCCCCACTAATGCTGATTTATAATCTTTATTTGAATTAAAATTTTATAATAAAGTAGTAGAACCTTATAGCCTTGATTGAGGATTCAGTCTTTTTAGTGTAAGAAAAATACTTAACCAAACACACACAATACACACACACACACACACACACACACACACCTGCACATTAACCTTTAGAATTTATCATCATTAATGTAAATTGAATCACCAGGTTATATGCTCTTTGTATGCAATTGAGAAAAGCCAGCTCATTTGTTAAATTAGGTCTTAGGAGGTGGAAATTTCTCTAACAAGCTATTATTATATTTGTGGAAGAGTAGAACGTCTGGTGAGCTGCTGTTCTCTAAGATCCTTTTTTTCTTTTCTTTTTCTTTTCTTTTTTTTTTTTTTTTTTTTCCTCTAAGATCCTTTTAAAGCTAATCATTTGAATCATCTGTCTGGCCTTGTGTTTTTCTATTAGTGTCATTTACCAGTGATTCATCATTTGAAAGGTTATATATGATTAATAATTAATCAATAATTATGTTCTAAACTTAATAATGAAATATATTTTAAATTTCATTTTAAAAGAAATAGGTAATTATTAAAGCTAGATTTTAACACAGGATCATGTTAAAATGTACATGAGTTTTTTTGTTCTTTTTTTCCATCCTGTGCAAGGTTATAAATTTTAAGAATGAGGTAGCCTATATAATCTATGAATAAAGAAAAGCAGTTCTGTTTTATAGCTTTATAGGGAGATGATAATCTGTCTCTATGGCAGAGGCCGCGGCGGGGGGGGGCAGGGGGAGAAAATAACATCTGTTAAAGCAAAGATGTAGGTTAAAAATTTGTGGCAGAAGAGTTTCAGTGGACCCCGAGCAAGACAAATATTTCTAGTTCAAAAAGACAATGTAAGATATGTGTATTAAAATATTTCATTTTTCCTTAACTAGTACTGCTGAAATGTGTTTGACAACATCCAAGAAAATCTCATTTTTGAAATGACACGGAGGTGCCACAGCTGTACAGGCAGACGAGACTATGTTGACAGTTAATTTTCATCTTTTATATATAAATACCATTTAGCCTTGTGCATATTTATAACGCCATGCGGATCGTGTTAGGGAGAAAATAAGCCGAGCATCATCAGATCAAGAGGCACACGTTTCGTCACCCTGGGCTGAAGGTGGCGCTGGCCCCCCCCCCCCCCAACCCCGCGGGGCGCGTTGCTCCTGGGCCCTCCGGCGCCCCGGCCTGCTCGCCCCGGCTGCGGCCCGCCCCGCCCTGACTTCAGCCCCGCTCCTGCACGTTCGCCCCGTCGGTCCCTTCCCTTCCGGGGTATCGCTGGGGGCCCCGCCCGGCCCTGCGCGTGGCTGCCCTCAGGGAGCTTGGGGATGGAGCCGGACGGGGTTAGGGGCACCACACGAAGGGGACAGCCCATCCCGAGGCACACTAATGTCCCTTACCCCCCCCCAAAAAAAATTGCTGCGGCTGAGGCCTCCCGGGAGCCAGGGACACGCCCTCCAGGCTCCGAGGCTCCGAGGCTCCGAGGCCGCACCCGCGACGCCCGGCATCTGGGGCGCACCCCGCTGGGCCGAAGCTCGGGGGGGCCCGGGGCTCGGGAGCGAACCGCGACGCGGCACTGGACGTGGCGGAGGCTCTTGGCTCAGACGCGCACTGAGCGAGCCGGGTCGGCCCCGGGGGCTCTGCGGGGACCGCCGCGGCGACCGGGACGCCCGGACTCCCCGCGCGCTAAGGTGGGACTGAACGCGGAGCCCCCAGATAGAGAGACTCAAGGCGTGACCTGCGGACCATACTTATCGCTTGCTTCCCTTAGCGAGCCGTGGCCCGGGGCAGCACCGGCGGCTCCTCCACCCGGCTGGGCTGAGGCCCACGACGGGAGCCGCGGTCACAAAATAAGCAGTTGGGACCGCCCCCCACCCACCGCCCCCCACCCGGCCCCCAACCACCGCCCCCACCCGGCCCCCAACCACCGCCCCCACCCGGCCCCCACCCCGCCCCCACTCGGTCCCCGCCCCGCCCCCACCCCGCCCCCACTCCGCCCCCACCCGGTCCCCGCCCCGCCCCCACCCGGTCCCCGCCCCGCCCCCACTCCGCCCCCACCCCGCCCCCACCCGGCCCCCATCCCGCCCCCACTCTGCCCCCACCCCGCCCCCACCCGGCCCCCGCCCCGCCCCCACTCCGCCCCCACTCCGCCCCCACTCCGCCCCCACCCGGCCGCCCCGGCGCCTGCAGCCACGCTGCCCTGCAGCACCGTCTACTTTTCTGTTCCCGGAGCCCGAGGGGCCCGCACGAGCCGCGGGCTGACCTGGGCGAGCTGGGAGGAGCAGCTGGTGGCCGAGGAGCCCGGCCGCAGGGGCAGCCTCCCAAGCTCCAGGGCGGAGATCCTGCCCCGCACCAGCGCAATGCTGTCCTGCCCCGGGGGCCTCTACCTGCGGCTCGGAAAGGACCCGTGGGAGGCGGCCCCGGGGGATATGGCGAACGACAGCATCAAGGATCTCGGCTGCAAATACCTTATTCTTATCTGAGAATGTGAAGGCACTACCTGGGCACCTGAAGCCTTTTGAGACCCTCATGTCCCAGCATCAGTCCTCCTCCATAAAGTACAACCCACTGCACTTGCTGCTGATTCACCAGGTCCTGGTCCCGGGCTACCTGCCCTTCTTGCCCCTGCTCTTGCCCTGTGGCTCACCTCGGCACCCGGCCCAAGCTCAAGGCTTTAGCGACCTCCCCGGGGCACCTAATCATCTCTATCAGCAGCAAGGGGAGCAGGGAGAGGTCGTGGCACCCGTGGCAGGAGGCAGGAGGTAAGGATGCCTGCCTTCCTTTCCCCAGGACCAACAAAATTTCCAAGAGAGAGAAAATAGTTAAGTAGGCTATCTGGATATCTTTAATTTCTAAGGTTAGGTCTTATTCTAAAGTTAGTACAACTGCAACAGACTCAATGGAGCTTATTTTGAAAAAGACACCGTTACTGAGACCACCACAGTCTCCATGTATCTCCTGAACCCATTATGACCTAGGATTGATAGTCAAATTGCATGAATTCTATTTATTTTACCTCTAATAATTTGGGCTATTTTGAGTTCCACGTGCACAATATTAAAAACCAATAAGAACTTCTTGACATAATATGAAACTATGCACCATTTGCTTTATTTGAAAAAAAAAAAAAATAGCGTCCGAGTGAAAGTAGTTGGCACGTGTGCTCTCTGAGTAGCATTGTACCGGCATGATCAATCTGAATAGATGAGCCCCTGGGATAAAAGAAACCAAAGAGTAGTCATATGTGAATACACTGAAGTATAAATCAAAAGTAAGAATAAGAATGTATATATCAGGTATACCACACAGATTAAGTTCAAGTCTTTAAGCGATGTGGCCACAAGTAGAATACAAGACCTTTATCATTTCAATTTCCCGAACTCAAAATGGGAGTCTGTGAGACCACTCAGTATCACTTTAGGATTGTTTGGGTGAACTAATGGGATATCATAAGCAGAAACTCCGCAAAAATTTTTTTAAGAGATCTGGATCTAGAATCAGATAGAACAAGACTTGAATTTCGCTTTTGCATTTTATTAACTATGTTACATTAGACAAATGAGCTCTCTCCCTCAGACAGCTTCCTAATTTTTAATATGTTTAAATGTGGAGTGGATAATGCATAAGTTATGGTATTTTTTCTTTGTAATTCAATATAAAATTATATGCAAAAAGCTTACCTCAGTGTTTGGCATATAATAATCACTTAATAAATCTTAGTAATTATTGTTAGCGTTTTCATTATATACTATTAATGCTTATATCATTAAATATAAATACTATATAAGTATATAACAGTTTAAATTAATTATGCAAATTCATAAATATTTTCATAATGATGTTCATTTCAAAGCAAAGATAGTCTTGTTTTTCTTAATCTCATAGCAGGTGAATCAATTAAGATAAAAAACATTTAGATAATATTTTAATTTTTTAAAATAATATTTTAAGAAAAAACTAGAAAAAGTCTCTAAAATACAAAATATGAAATTGAGAAAAAACTGGCATAAAATGTTCTCTAGAGGAAAAAATATCATCCTATTTATCTGTCAAGAATATTTTTTGAATCAAAACAAGTAAAACATTGATAACTTTTTCAGTTCTTGTGGTCTTATAATGGAATTAAAAAATAATTGTAATATAAGCCTTCTGGATGTGCTTGCATATTAGTGCATAGGAACTTAGATTTTTTAAAAATAAACATGCTAGTTCCATCTCAGCAATTATTTGTTTTTTTGTGTGAATTTAATGACTGCATATGAAATTCCATAAACTGTAATTTAAGTGTCTGCTACAGTTATGATTTCTTAGGTGGATGATTTACTATGTTTATGAAAACAGAATTAATATTAATCACTTCACTTGATCTTCTTGCTGACAATTTATAGACATGTTTTTGTTATTTTGTCATGACAGATGTGATCCTTTTAAAACTCTAATTTCTTGTGATCGACTATAGAAGATAATTCTCTAAATTCATCTTCCTATTAAGAATTGGGAAATAAATACTTTTTAATTTTCAATATTTTAAAAATATTAATTATATCAAATATTACTTCTGGATCTTTTGACATGTATTGTAGCAGTAGCACTGGTTAGATACCCTAATGTTGACAACTAAAATACAATAACGTTTACATATACATTCTTAAAGAATTTAAGAGCAAGTTTTGCCACTTGGTTTGACAAATTCTGTGTCTGTACTAACTCTAAGTTTACAATCTATGAAATCCAGGCTACGAAATGAATGGGAAACGTGCATTGCTAATAGGATCAATAGAGAGATGTTGCTAGAATTCTAGAATCACTTTTAAAAAGTAAATTTAGAGAGCTTTCTTCTACCTGTGGCCAGAGACATATCTGAAATTACTTTTATAAAAAAGTGACTTTTAAATATTTCTTCAGAATCCTTTAGTTTGCTTCAGACTTCTATTACAATATGCAAGATATTACCAATAGTATGCAAAATAATGTATAAAGATATTACTAACTTTAAACTGGATATTAATACCTGTTTGATATCAGTATTAATTATATCCATTAATAACATAGGTGTTAATGTCCATTTTCTAATAATATAACTACTCTGTATGGAGCTTTATAATTTCTAAAATGTTTCTGCATAAATTGTATTACCTATTTTGATTTTCTGTTGCACTTGTTAGAGAGGACTAGGAATATACCTCTTAAGGAATCATTCTTCTCATAAGTCTCAGAAGGGGATTCTTTTTGAGGGCAGTGGCCACTATGGTGCTGTAGGATATTCATTCATTCACTTACTCACTCTGCAAACCTTCACTGAGTATTGGCTATGAACTTGCATGTTAGAAGTTGGGTTATTAAACTAAAGTAAATAAGTGAGACATACAACCTGTCTTCAGAGAATTCGGTCCTATAGACTCAGTAGTATGCTCAAGTTCAGAATGCCTCTTGGGAGCCAAGGTGGTTGTCATAAATAGTTGCAATGCAATGTAACAAGAAAAAAATATACAAAGTATATGTGAGAATATATATTCTCACATATACATACAGAGAGAGAGATGGGGGACGGAGACAGAGAGGGTTGGGGGGAGGTTAGTTGTTGAACGATAGCCCAGCAGGCAGGTAGACTGTCACGTATGACAAGAATGAACTGCTCTTAGGACAGTGCAAATACTTCACTATAGCCTGAGTAATAGAGAGAAAGCTGGAAAAGCAGACAGAATCTAAATAATAAATTGCCTTGAGGCCATTTGTGGAAGTTTGCCCTTTATTCTAGAATGGAATTGAAGACTTTCAATGTTTTAAGGACAGGCTGATCAGATTAGTGTTTCTTGGGTAGGAGGAAAAGGAGATAAAATGATCCCTCTGCATCCATTGAGATAAGGGTATCTTAATCTGAACCTCCTACACAGACTCAAGCAGCATCATTTACAATTTGAACGAGGCTCCATTGCAATAAATTGAAGAGAACTTTTATTAAAAAGCTCCTATTTCAGACACATAAGTAGACTTATTAGGATTTATAATGAAAAACCCCATGTGCACTACCAGAATTTGCCTAAAGTATTAAATCTGACTCAAAATAAAGACAAAAAATAAAAGCGTTTTCTTTATTTGCTTTAATGAAAAAATGGAGAAAGCTCACATAGAAACTGGGGCCATGAATTCACAGGTGCTGAGGCCCTTCTGAGCTATGTACAGTTAATTAGTTGGTCTTGACTAGAGGTTATCTTCCTGGTTTCTCTCCTTTCCATTCTTTAAACTTTTTTTTTTTTTAATTTTTATTTATTTATTCTAGTCACACACACAGAGAGAGAGGCAGAGACACAGGCAGAGGGAGAAGCAGGCTCCATGCACCGGGAGCCCGACGTGGGATTCGACCCCGGGTCTCCAGGATCGCGCCCTGGGCCAAAGGCAGGCGCCAAACCGCTGCGCCACCCAGGGAGCCCTCCTTTCCGTTCTTTAGAGTGAGACAGCGCTCTACCATCAGCATCAGCTGAACCTAATCATCATGTGATTCTTCCACGACGTGTTATAAAATTATGGTGAGAGTAAAGTGGTTTCTACTCCTCTTAAGATAATTGTTGCATTGGGGCACCTGGTGGCTCAGTGGCTGCATGCCTGCCTTCGGCTCAGGTGATCCCGGAATCCGGGATCAGTCCCGCATCGGGATCCCTGCATGGAGCCTGCTTCTCCTCCTTCTGTCTCTGCCTCTCTCTCTGTGTCTCTCACGAATAAGTAAACAAATCTTTAAAAAATATATAATAGATGTATTTTATTGAAAAACAATCAGGACTGTAGAGGATATGAAATGAAAATTCAGGGACGCCTGGGTGGCTCAGCGGTTGGGCGCCTGCCTTTGGCCCAGGTCGTGATCCGCGGATCCGGGATCAAGTCCCGCATCGGGCTCCTTGCATGGAGCCTGCTTCTCCCTCTGCCTGTGTCTCTGCCTCTCCTCTCAATCTGGGTCTCTCATGAATAAATAAATAAATCTTAAAAAAAAAAAAAAAAGAAAAAAAAAAGAAAATTCATGCTGAAAGGAACGGGAAAATATTTTTGGAAATTGCGTAGCTCCCCGAATGGTTTTAAGATGGTCCTTTACTTAATAGAAGTTTGAAGGTTAAGATGTGAGAGTTGAAACTCTAAATTTTATCTTAGTTCATATAGTATCGTACAGCACTTAGTATCTTCTGTACAGCAGAATATTTCCCTGGAACGGGGTCAAAATCTAGAGAATACCTACAGCTTACTTGGAAAGGAGAAATTTATTTCACTAATTAGACTCTTTTTCTTGATTTTTAGAATCTTCGACACAGACTCCCTACTATCTCCCGCCGAATACCACTATAATATACTTAAATGCTTTGCATTCTGAATTCTCTATCATTACTAAAATTGGTTTTTAAAGGTCTCAAAGTCCAAAAATTTAGGGGGTGTTATTTGTAGTATTCGACAAGGGTGACAGTTGCCATCTTAAAACTGAATGTCACTTAAAAAATATAAAACTGGGGTAACCCCGGTGGCCCAGTAGTTTAGCGCCACCTTCAGCCCAGGGTGTGATCCTAGAGACCCAGGATCGAGTCCCATATCATGCTCCCTGCGTGGAGCCTGCTTCTCCCTCTGCCTGTGTCTCTGCCTCTCTCTCTCTCTGTCTCTCTCTCTCTCATGAATAAATAAATAAAATCTTTTTTAAAAAAAACCTGAATGTCATTTGTACTTTATTTCTCTATTTTATTAGCTTTCTTCTGCATCTCTTGGCTTATTCCATTATTGTCTCCTTTACTAACTCCTTTCTTATTACCTTTCGCTGTCTTTCCACCAGAGAAATGTGTATATTCCTGAAGGTTAGGTCCTTAGTCTTCTTTTCTTTCTAGTACAATTTCTCTTGGTGAAACATCCTTATGATTTCATTGAGCCTGTCATTGTGTTTTGTGGCCAGTTCCTACCTTTGGGAACTGCATTTCCTGAGCACCAACCAATATTTTAAAAGTATTGTGTATTTTCTCCTGAAAGTTGAAATAAAATTATCTCCACTTCTCTTTATCACTTTATTATATTACAGTCTTATGTTTAGTTGAATCGATCAAAGCTCAGAATCTTGCTATCATTCTAACTTTTCCATATTTATTATGTTTCTACCCCCCCATTCAATAATTTGCATATTCTATTTATTTCAGAGTCTCCCACAGACACCTATTCTATTATGGTCAATACATCAGGAATTTGAGTCCTTTTACCTAGATTAGTGAAATGACCTTTTAACTTGACTTTCACTATAGACTTGGATACATTTTCATAGAGCAGCACTCTGATTATCTCTACCCACTCTATAAGTGTATAGAGTGAATTACAAATTTCTTTGTAATTATGGTAAACCATCAGAGACTTATGCATGGACAACATGGTCAGAATTATATTTTACGGGATCCCTGGGTGGCGCAGCGGTTTGGCGCCTGCCTTTGGCCCAGGGCGCGATCCTGGAGACCCGGGATGGAATCCCACATCGGGCTCCCGGTGCATGGAGCCTGCTTCTCCCTCTGCCTGTGTCTCTGCCTCTCTCTCTCTGTGACTATCATGAATAAATAATTTTTTTAAAAAAAGAATTGTATTTTACATAGATCATTTAAAAAAAAAACAGTAGAGAAAGATTTTATTGGGGTTGGGTAGGATGAAAAGAGATGATAAGGGGTAGAAAATGTATCTAGGCAGGCAATTTTTCTGGTGGTTCAAAGGAGATAATTGAGTGTATCTACTCAGGAAATACATATGGAAAAGAGAGATTTGTACTGATTTTGCCAGCCTTAAGGTCTTTGAGAATATGCATTGTTTGTTATAGGCTCCCTGTAAATCTAGAACAATGTCCAAGAGAGAAAAGATACTGAATAAATATTCTATGAATAAAATAAATACAGATGCTAAAAAAACAAAAATGCAACACATGATTAAGTATGGTATAGGATAGAAAAGGGCAGATTTTAAGAATGAAGTTTAAAATCAGTTTTGAGTTGGAGATGCTATTTTACTATTTTCTAGCTATGTGACTTTAGGAAAAATAACTGACATTTCTGAGCTTGACTACTGTTTTTTTTCATTTGTAAATTAAATCAATACTACAACTCCCTTAATAAGGCTGACGTGAAGACTAAAGAGGGTAATGATGCATTAAATATACTTAACAGTTTTTTGACTTCTAAGTGTTCAGTAACTGTTGCTACTTATTCTTGCTATTGTTAAATTTATGAACATACATACATATATGTATATACACATCTATTTCTATACACATATACATATACACATCCATACATTCATATTTATCTATCCACCCATCCATCTATCCACATGAAGAGTAGCAGTATTTAACACTTGATATGGAAATGAAATCAAAGTGAAGGACTCTAGGGTAGGTAATATATGTTCTGTGCTAACTTGTCAAAGGGTTTTGTGGAATAAAATAATTTTAGAAATTAAACATATTCAATATCTTCCCCTTTATACTTTTTTGTTGTATATTTGTATCTTTATAAATTATCATGAAATGGAGCTGCTATTTAATCAAGTGAGATTTAAAACTTTATTGTACTTTTATATCTTAGGATGTTTTGTGTGGGTAAAAAGTCTCTAAGGACACTCTGCTAAGGATTAGAGAACAATGGATTAGGTAAATAGGCTTGAACAGCAAGGGTCAGAATATTTGTACATTCCTGATCTGGGTCTTTGGGGGTTGCCTTACATAATATGAGTGAAAAACTGCTTTTTTGCGCTTTTATTTATTTATTTATTTTTTAAAGATTTTATTTATTTATTCATGAGTATACACAGAGAGGAGAGAGAGAGAGAGAGGCAGAGACACAGGCAGAGGGAGAAGCAGGCTTCACGCAGGGAGCCTGACGTGGGACTCGATCCTGGGTCTCCAGGATCACACCCTGGGCTGCAGACAGCGCTAAACCGCTGAGCCACCAGGGCTGCCCCCTTTTTTGCACTTTTAAACACAAGAGGAAGAGCAGTAAGATCAAAGATCAAGCAAAGCTTTTTTTTTTTTTTTTTTTTTTCTGGAAGACATCTGTCATGTATGGACAGAGTTACTTATAATTTCCATTAATAATGAAAATATGTGTTTGGATAACTTTTAATAAATAAAATATAAAAGTGTTATATCACAGAATTAAGTATTTGAGGACAATCTGCCCCAGATTTCAACTTCGATTTGCTCATTATAATTTTCTTTTAAAGCATAAACTTAATTTTTAATTAAAAAATGTTTTCCATGTTCTCAAAAAATCCATACTTTATCAAGGAGTCATACACCCACAATTATTATAACTATTATAACTATAACTATAATGTTTGATCATCAAAAGACTTGTACTTTTAAAAGATTTAAATCATATTCTTTGAGTTATGATTTTATAAAAGAAAAACAGTTGTTTTGTTTATAGAAAACAAAATTACAAGGTAATATCAACTTATTTTGTAATAAAATGAGATAATTTTACAACTAATAAAATTATCCATGTCAATGTGATTCACTCAGGTTGATAGTCAAATGATTTAATGAAGTTATTATGGACAAAATCTCATAGCTTAATGAAATAAAGCTTTGGATATACTGTGGAGTTAGCAATTATTCAAATAATTTCATTAGGTATCAAATGCTGGTTAAATGTGGTTTTAAAGTCTAAGGTCAATTTCACTTTAAGTGAAGAAGTTTTGGAAAAGCTAGAGAAGTAATTTTTCAGTTATATATATAAATGAAAGGTTAAATTAAAGGGCTTAAATACATCTATAAAAATCATACAATCTTTCAAAGAGCTAAGGAGGTTATTTTAATCAGCTGCTTCAAGGAAAACTAATGGAATATTCTGCATCTAAATCCTCTAAATGCCCTGAAAAGCAATATGTTTGAATTTAGATCTGAACTATCAACTTCCCAGAGATGGCATATGAAGATATTTTGAAGCAGAGATAGCATGAGATTTTTTTAATTCATTTTATACTTGACTTACTATTTATTCTTGATTCGTTTTATGTTTGACCAAATATTTATTCTTGATTCATTTTATGTGTGACTTACTAGGATGAATTATTTCTAAAAATCCAAATTTTGGAGAGATTGCTATGAGCTTTGGTTATCTGAAGGGTGTTTGCAAAGTGTGTAGTGTCACCTTATCAATTCTAAATTCTCATCCGCATGGCAATAAGCTAATAGAGTGACCAACTTTTTATATGGTATATTCTTGTTTGTCACTGAAGAGAAATCACTACACTGGGTGAGGAAATAATCCTCATGATGAACATAAGTTACAGGAATAAAGTATACTTAGTAAAAAATAATCATTATCAATGTTATTGATAACCAGTAATAATCAGTACTAGCAATAGTTAGCCAAATTTGTGTTTATGTTTTTCTGAAGTTAAAAAACAATTCACAGACATGACTTCTCTACATCTTAATTTTTACTATACCCTTTTGAGGTATATATTTATTAATGCTAAAGCATATTATCAACATTACTATTTTGAACCACATTTATAAATATTCATTTAGGGAGAACTTAAAAGATCCTCAAAGTAGACATGTAAGGGATAAGCTAAAAAAGGAAAATGAGCATGACTGCAGCAGCTTCTCAAATATATTAGCTGCTCAAATCAAAATTAAATAAAATAATAAAAATGAATGAAGTGAATAGATTCATGATTAAATTCCAGTTACACTTAAAGAATTGGTTTGGATTTATGTCAAGCTGATTAAACTTGCAATTGAACTGATGTAGGGATGTTGTTAAGATCTCTATATAAAGACTCATGAGAAATTTCAATGAGAATTAAATGTCAAGAAAAGTTTCTTCTTTTAAGGAATTCAGGAGAAATTAGAGTCCTTTAAATGTCTGTATTTTTCCTTTTGCTATAACTTCTGGGAGTGCAAGGAAATATTTATATCTTGACAACAATATTATATACAGACATTATGGTTAGCACTATCTTTACCTCTTATTATGAAATGTATTTTTACCTGGTGCTGTATTTAATTATTTACATATTTACCTTTTATGGTACATAATTTTATTTTATTTACTTATTTTTTATTATTCTATTTCATTTTATTTTTTAATTATTTTTTTATTTGGAGTTCAACTTACCAACATATAGCATCTCACCCAGTGCTCGTCATGTCAAGTGCCCCCCTCAGTACCCATCATCCAGTCACCCCAACTCCCCAACCACCTCTCCATCCACCACCCCTTGTTCATTTCCCAGACCTAACTCTGTCAATGTAAAGATAGTGTCGAACATAATGTCTATATATAATATTGTTGAGGAACCTCCACACAGTTTTCCAGAGTGGCTGGAGCAGTTCACATTCCCACCAAGAGTGCAAGGGGGTTCCCCCTTCTCCACATCCTCTCCAACATTTGTGGTTTCCTCTCTTGTTAATTGTCACCATTCACAGTGATGTGAGGTGGTATCTCATTGTGATTTTGATTTATACTTCCCTGATGGCAAGTGATGTGGAGCATTTTCTCATGTGCTTGTTGGCCATGTGTATGTCTTCCTCTGTGAGATTTCTGTTCATGTCTTTTGCCCATTTCATGATTGGATTGTTTCTTTGCTGTTGATTTGAATAAGTTCTTTAGAGATTTTGAATACTAGCTCCTTATCTGATATGTCATTTGCAAATATCCTCTCCCATTCTCTAGGTTGTCTTAGTTTTGTTGACTATTTCTTTTGCTGTGCAGAAGCTTTTTATCTTGATTAAGTCCCAATAATTCATTTTTACTTTTGTTTCCCTTGCCTTCATAGATGTATCTTGCAAAAAGTTGCTGTGGCCAAGTTGCTGTGTTTTCCTGTGTTCTCCTCTAGGATTTGATGGATTCTTGTCTCACATTTAATCTTTCATCCATTTTGAGTTTATCTTTGTGTCTGGTGTAAGAGAATGGTCTAGTTTCATTCTTCTGCATGTGGATGTCCAATTTTCCCAGCACCATTTATTGAAGAGACTGTCTTTCTTCCAGTGGATAGTCTTTCCTGCTTTGTCAAATATTAGTTGACTATGGAGTTGAGGACCCATTTCTGGATTCTCTGTTCTGTTCCATTGATCTATGTGTCTGTTTTTGTGCCAGTACCGCCCTCTCTTAATGATCACAGCCTTGTAGTACAATCTGAAATCTGGCATTGTGATGCCCCTGACTCTGGTTTTCTTTTTCAATATTCCCCTGGCTATTCGGGGTCTTTTCTGATTCCACACAAATCTTAGATGATTTGTTTCAACTCTCTGAAGAAAGTCCATGGTATTTTGATAGGGATTGCATTAAACGTGTAAATTTCCCTGGGTAACACTGACATTTTCACAATATTAATTTTGCCAATCCATGAGCATGGAATATTTTTCCATCTCTGTGTCTTCCTCAATTTCTTTCAAAAGTGTTCTATAGTTTTTAGGGTATAGATCCTTTACCTCTTTGGTTAGGTTTATTCCTAGGTATCTTATGCTTTTGGGTGCAATTGTAAGTGGGATTGATTCCATTATTTCTCTCTTTTTTTTTTTTTCAGTTTCATTGTTAGTGTATAGAAATGCCACCAATTTCTGGGCATTGATTTTGTGTCCTGCCACACTGCCGAATTGCTGTATGAGTTCTAGCAATCTTGGGGTGGAGTCTTTGGGTTTTATATGTCATCGGCGAAGAGGGAGAGTTTGACTTCTTTTTTGCCAATTTGAATGCCTTTTATTTCTTTTTGTTGCCTGATTGCTGAGGCTAGGACTTCTAGTTCGATGTTGAATAGCAGTAGTAAGAGTAGACATCCCTGTCGTGTTCCTGATCTTTAGAGAAAGGCTCCCAGTGTTTCCCCATTGAGAATGATATTTGCTGTGGGCTTTTCATAGATGGCTTTTAAGATGCCGAGGAATGTTCCCTCGATCCCTACACTCTGAAGAGTTTTGAACAGGAAGGGATGCTGTATTTTGTCAAGTCCTTTCTCTGCATCTATTGAGAGGATCCTATTGTTCTTGTTTTTTTCTCTTATTGATATGACCTATTATATTGATTGCTTTATGACTGTTGAACCACCATTGCATCCCGGGGATAAATTCCACTTGGTCATGGTGAATAATCTTCTTAATATACTGTTGGATCCTATTGGCTAGTGTCTTGTTGAGAATTTTTGCATCTGTGTCCTTCAGGGATATTGGTCTATAATTCTCCTTTTTGGTGGGGTCTTTTTCTGGTTTTGGAATTAAGGTGATGCTGGCCTCATAGAACGAATTTGGAAGTACTCCATCTCTTTCTATCCTTCCAAACAGCTTTAGTAGAATAGGTATGGTTTCTTCTTTAAACTTTTGATAGAATTCCCTTGGGAAGCCATCTGGCTCTGGACTTGTGGGTCTTGGGAGGTTTTTGATGACTGTTTCAATTTCCTCCCTGGTTGTTGGCCTGTTCAGGTTTTCTATTTCTTCCTGTTCCAGGTTTGGTGGTTTGTGGTTTTCCAGAAATGTGTCCCATTCTTCTAGATTGCCTAATTCATTGGCATATAGCTGCTCATAATATGCTTTTAAAGTCGTTTGCATTTCCTTGGTATTGGTGGTCATCCATCCTTTTTCATTCTTGAATTTATTAAATTAAGTCTTTTCTCTTTGGTTTTAATAAGGCTGGCTAATGGTTTATCTATCTTATTAATTCTTTCAAAGAACCAACTCCTGGTTTTGTTGATCTGTTCCACAGTTCTTCTGGTCTTTATTTCATTGAGTTCTGCTGAAATCTTTATTAACTCTCTTCTTCTGCTGGGTGTAGGTTTTATTTGCTGTTCTTTCTCCAGTTCCTTTAGGTGCAAGGTTAGCTTTTGTATTTGAGTTTTTTCCAGTTTTTTGAGGGATGCTTGTATTGTGATGTATTTCCCCCCAGCACTGCTTTTGCTGTATCCCAAAGATTTTGAACTGTTGTGTCTTCATTCTCATTAGTTTCCATGAATCTTTTTAATTCTTTTCTAATTTCCTGGTTGACCCTTTCATCTTTTAGCAGGATGCTCTTTAACCTCCATGTGTTTGAGTTTCTTCCAAATTTCTTCTTGTGATTGACGTCTAGTTTCAAAGCATTATGGTCTGAGAATATGCAGGGGACAATCCTGATCTTTTGGTATCGGTTAAGACCTGATTTGTGACCCAGTATGTGGTCTATTCTGGAGAAAGTTCCATGTGCACTTGAGAAGAATGTGTATTCAGTTGCATTTGGATGTAAAGTTCTGTAAATATCTGTGAAATCCATCTTGTCCACTGTATCATTTAAAGCTCTTGTTTCTTTGGAGATGTTGTGCTTAGAATATCTGTCATTTACAGAAAGTGCTGTGTTAAAGTCTCCCAGTATAAGTGTATTATTATCTAAGTATGTCTTTACTTTGGTTATTAATTGATTGATATCCTTGGCAGCTCCCAATTAGGGGCATAAATATTCATGATTGTTAGGTCCCTCTTCATCTTTTACTACAGTCTTTGGGGTAGACTGTAATTTATCTGATATGAGGATTGCTACCCCTGCTTCTTTTGAGGACCATTTGAATGGTAAATGGTTCTCCAACCTTTTATTTTCAGGGTGCAGGTGTCCTTAGGTCTAAAATGAGTCTCTTGTAGACAGCAAATAGATGGGTCTTGCTTTTTTATCCAGTCTGAAACCCTGCATCTTTTGATGGGATCATTAAGCCCATTCACATTCAGAGTTACTATTCAAAGAGATGACTTTAGTGTCATCATAACACTTATTCAGTCTCTGTCTTTGTGGGTTGTTTCTTTGGACTTCCTCTTTTTTTTTTTTTTTTTTTTTTTTTTTTTTTTTTTTACACAGAGTCCTTCTTAATATTTTTGCAGAGCTGGTTTGGTGGTCATATATCCTTTCAGTTTCTGCCTATCTTGGAAGCTCTTTATCTCTCCTTCTATTCTGAATGAGAGCCTTGCTGAATAGAGTATTCTTGGCTGCATGTTCTTTTCATTTAGGATCCTGAATATATCCTGCCAGCCCTTCTGGTCTTCCAGGTCTCTGTGGAGAGGTCTGCTGTTAATATAATACTTCTCCCCATAAAAGTTAGGGATCTCTTGTATCTTGCTGCTTTAAGGATCTTCCCTTTCTCTTTGGAATTTTCAAGTTTCACTATAAATGTTGGGTTGTTGAATAGTTTTTATTGATTTTAGTGGGGGATCTCCCTATCTCCTGGCTCTGAATGCCTGTTTCCCTTCTCACAATAGGGAAGTTCTCAGATATGATTTGTTCAAATACACTTTCTGGTCCTCTGTCCATTTCAGCGCCCTCTGGAAGCCCAATTATACGTAGATTTTTCCTTCTGAGGCTGTC
This sequence comes from Canis lupus familiaris, assembly GCF_011100685.1. NCBI lineage: Eukaryota > Metazoa > Chordata > Mammalia > Carnivora > Canidae > Canis > Canis lupus. The sequence goes on from NC_049242.1 coordinate 1,691,510, forward strand.
ATTTATTTCCCTTAATCTTTCCTCATGATCCTTTGTTTTTCTCTTTTTTCCTCAGCTTCCTTCCTGGCCATCAATTTGTCTTCTATGTCACTCACTTGTTCTTCTACCTCATTAACCCTCACTCTTAGGACCTCCAGTTTGGATTGCGTCACATTTAATTGATTTTTAATTTTGGCCTGATTAGTCTAAATCTGCAGTCATGAATGAAGTCTTGAATCCTTTATGCTATTTTCCAGTCATCAGTAGCTTTACAATTGTGCTTCTGAATTGGGTTTCTGACATCGAATTGTAATCCAAATTCTGTAACTCTGTTGCAGAGAGTACTATTTCTGATTCTTTGTTTTGTGGTGAGTTCTTCTTTCTAGTCATTTTGCTCAAGGCAGAGTGGCTAAAAACAAAGTTGTACTGGAAAAAGGAAGGAAAAAAAAAAGAAAAAAGGGGAAAAAAATCCAAAGAACAAAAACCAAAAACAAACAAACAAACAAACAAAAAAAACAAGGAGGGGTATCCTCTGGTTCTATATACTGTAATTCCCTTGACTTCCCTTGGAACTTTCCAGCACTGCTCAGTCAAGAACTTGCTCTTCCCCTGTCCTTCCAGCTGGTCTTCTGGGGGAGGGGCCTGCTATGCTGATTCTCAGGTGTGTGCACCTGGGATAGCTGCCCTGCCCCCTGCCAGGTGCATAGCTCAGTGGGAGCTGTTTATCCTGTGAGGCCCCTGTTCCCTGGCAGCCCCGACCCTCCCAGGCACAGGGTGACACCAGGAGGAACAACCACACTGGCAGAGGTCAGCCTTCCAGCCCTGGAGTTAGCTCCCGCAGTAACTACTGCAGCTCCCAGTCCACAGTGGCCTGGATGCTCCGGGGGGCGGCAGCACTGATCTGCACAGCTCAGCGGCGCCTGGTGGCAGGAGTGTCCTCACTGTTCTGTGCCCTCCCTGCCTTTGCCTGTCCCTGGAGGAGCACAGGATCCTGTCCATGTCCCCCGGCACCCTGAAATCCGGGGCCTGCGGAGCTGGAATTGCACACCTGGGGACACGCAGCCCCTTCTGCGGGGAGCTGAGGCTTGAGCTCCTCCCGAGGTCCCGCTGGGAGCGCTACAGCCCTTTACCGGGCTCGGTCTTTGGTGTGTGGTGTGCCCTCCCCTGGGGTGTACTTCCTCTGTTAGTGACCCCGGAACTGGGGGCTCCACTGCCCCTCCTGGGATCCTCCCTGACTTCCCTGTGATCACCTTTCCGTCTGGGAAAATTTTTAAAGTTCCTGCATTTCTGGGACTGAGCTTTCCTGTCCTGGAGGTTCTTGCCACCCGGCCTTAGCCTGGCTCCTCACCGGGCCCCTCCCCCACTGGATTCTTTTTTATTTATTTTTTTTCCATCTTCCAACCTGTTAGAAGTGCAAACTCTTCTCTTGGAAGCATTCTAGCTGTTCTGTCTTTAAATCTCAGGCCAAATTCATAGGTTTTCAGGATGATTTGAAAGTTATCTAGGTAAGTTGGTGGGGACAGGTGACTTGGGGACCCTACTCTTCTGCCATCTTGCCCCTCCCCCGGTATGTAATTTTATATAGCAAATCAAATAAATGACCTTTGGAATGAGATTGAGATAAAATAAATTAGCAAAATAAAATAATTTTTATATAAATATACATTTTTATTTAATATTTTTAATATGTTAGATGACAAGTGGGAACAAAACTTTAAAAGAAGCCAAATTTATTTTACATTTAATTTTTCTACAAATTGCTACATCAGGTAATGCTGTCAATACCAACTTCCTTGTCACTATTCCCTTCAAAAGGACATGATCAATACTGATTAGCCATTGTTACTTGTACTGTCTCAAGTTCATTTAAAATATTTAGCTTTCCAGGCACTAACCATAGATTATCCAGTAAATAAAGATAAGTAAGAGGAAAAAAGTTAATCAAAAGAGCTAATATGAAATTAAACAATTACATAAAAACTAGTATACATCTTAAAATTTCAGTTCTAGAAAGAGACCTAGTAATTCTTAAACTTCTGTAAGAAAAAAAATTAAGCAAGTGACTGATTAATTAAATTTAAAAAATGAGAAAAAATGCAGAATGATCACATACTTATTTTTGTTGCTAATATTTATTTTTGTTATGTCATATAGCTGTTAATAAAGTGATTATAAAATGGAGGTTGATGAAGCCAAGATATAAAGACTTTTGAGAAATTACAATATGAGTTTGAGAGAGAAATTGAAAATCAAATGTTTTCAAAGTGAATACCATACATATTTATCTTAGAATAAAGATTGAGTGCCATTAGAGTTAAATAAGAAGTATCATCTATAAAATGGATTTACAGTCTATGGCCATACCACCCTGAACGTGCCCAATCTCATTTAAAATGGATTTATACTTTATTTATTTATTTGAGAGAGAGAGAGAAAGAGAGCAAGCAGAGGGAGGGACAGAGGGAGAGGAAGACAAGCAGACTCCCCACTGAGCAAGAAGCCTTGCTGGGATGGCTTGCTGGATGGAGGATTCCATCCCAGGATCCTGAGATCATGACCTGAGCTGAAATTGAGTCAGATGCATAACCAGTTGAGCCACCCAGGAGCCCCTGGCTTTATGTTTTATAACCTAACCATTCCTATGTTGGTTATGAGGATGAAATGAGTTAATGTATTCTAAAACACTTGGAGCTACAGAAAAAATGTTCAATGAATTTGAGTTACTTGAGGCCAATAAGAAAAAGATGTTCTTTTAAGAGTCTGTTTTACCAAACTGGTTTAGTAATAATATCTTCTTACTCAGTACCAGAACTTGTTTGGAACAGTCCTATGTGTATCTCTAGCATATAGATTTTAGTCTCCCATAACATTACTCATTATGGTCAATGAAAACTAGCTGAAATTATAATTGACTTGGCCTGTGGGTAGGGAATCAAAATATTATTAGTGGAAAGCTAGAATATTTTAAAGTGTATTTCTGGTTAGGGGCACTTGGGTGGCTTATTAGTTGAGCTTCTGACTCTTGATTTCAGCTCAGGTGTTAAGGTCTTAGGATCAAGCCCTGTGTCAGGCTCCATGCTCAGCAGGGAGTCTGTCTGAGGATTATTTCTTTCCCTGTCCCTTTGCCCCTCCCCTGGATCATACACTCTCTCTAAAATAAATAAATACATATATATCTATATATATATATTTCTGGTTAATAAGACGACAAAGAAGCTAGCATTAAGTGAGTCCAAATAGCCAGATTATGACAGTTTGTATATGTATATAAATAAGTTGAATCTGCAAAATCTCATATGATTCTAATAATACTGAGAATCAGAAAGGTTGATATGATGCATATGTGTATAATATACATATGTAATTTCCAAACAAAAAGGAAAGTAATGCTAATAGGATGTTTAAATTTTATTTTCTTTATTGAATATAGGATTGTTACTATATGGATATCTTGAGTCTTTGGTTAAATAAATATGTATCTATTCATAAAATATACATTAGAATTTTTTTTCTATGGATATAATTAGGGGTATTTATTTAACACTGTTCAGTAAGTCTTAGAATCACATAATTATAAGCAAATATGTCATATTTCAAAAGGTAAAGCCTATGTGAAAGTGATAGACTTAAAGTGTCATTGATATAACAAAAATAATGTTCAAATTATAAGAGGCCACATCTATTAAGCAGGTCTCACGTTTGAAATAAGCAACCAAAATTCAATTGAACTATAACTCAGAAACAAACTCCAGATTGAGTAATATGATGCTCCTTAGAAAGGAGTATTTTAGGTCACAATAGCACTACACAGTGTAGAAAACATATCTGATGAAATTATGGGTTATATATGTATGATGAAATTGATGTATAAAAGTTAAAAGTATTTCTATAATAAAAATATTTAAAAGTGAGTAAAGCATAAAAATGTGCCTGAAGAATAAGTACAAGACAGAGTTTACTTATAAGTATTAGTAAGAAGTTTTGTAATCAATTTCATAATTTGTAAATTTTGCCTAATTTCATGACATTTAAAATGTTTAAAAGATTCCTGTATTAGTTTTGAATATTTAACTTGATTAAATAGTTTTTGGTAATTATTTAAATTTACTAAATATATTATTTTTAACTTACTAGTTGTATATTTAAATTTTTACATAAATAATTGATAATATATATAAATGATTAATGATTCCAGCTTTATGTGTAAAGAGTGATTAACATTCCTTTACTTGTAAAAACACTTTAAACATTAAACATTCTATCAACAATAAGTAGTGAATACATTATCTAGCTATGAGGATAGACATAGAAAATCATGATGTAAAGGAAAAGTTGTCGCCAAGTTTTTAATCTTATTTGACCCATGTATCCTTTCACTCCTTTCAGAAGGTTCTTTTTTCTTTCCAAGTTCCTTCCTCAATTTTCCCCCAATTACAAAGTACCTTGACTCCTAGAATTCCATAACATCCATGCTTCTATACAGGTATACTAGAAAGCAAGTTGATGGTGTCTTCATTCTCCTTTCTACCACCTATATTTGTATTTTCCCTCCAAAGATCTTCTGGAAAAAAAAAAGATAGAGCTAAAGCTAAAGGATCTAATTTTTTATATAATCAAATGGATATAATGGCATGTAGGTGAAGGAGTAATTTTGAGGTAGAAGTGGTCTTCCCTATGTATGTGACTGCTTCAACCAGGCACATTATGAGCCCTGATGTATACATACAGTCTTCAGAAGACAGTTGAGTCAGGTGGGGTGGGAATGGGGAAATGTAGGGTCATGAGATGCTACCAATGAATGCATATGTATATTAACCCATATGTTAAGTTAAAAGTAAAGCAAATATTGCTCTAAACTAAGTTCAGGACAGCTTGATGCTGAATAACTAAGATAGATAGGGCTTTTCTTGCCTACTCATTGAACTGTAAATGGTGGTGCAGATGTGCTCACTGAAGGTAGGGGTGAGCATCTGATAGCTATGACTGACTGGTCTTCACAGAAATTCTAGGATGTCATAGTCATCCAGACACCTTGGATTTTCCAGTAAGTAGATTTCTGCTCTGAAGCACACAGAAAACTTTGCATATTTTGCCTCCACTGTTGATTTGGGGAAGAGCAATTGATATATAAGCTATTATGAATTGGTGTACTTGTGTCAGTATAGACAAAAAAAGAAAGGTATACAGTATTCATACATCATGTATGAATCCACATCTGGATTTGCTGTATCTGTCCTGAAAAGATTATTTACAGAGGAGTAATTAAGAAGGACTATTTGTTTATCAGGTTACTCTTTTAATGTGCATGCTGGAAAGTATTAGGTTGTGTTAAACCGTATAATATTTTCTAAAATAAGAGTATATTAAAAAAAAAAAGAGAGTATATTCCGGCTACTATCTTGGTATATTTGGTGTATGTAAAGTCCTATCTGAACTCCTTAGCCAAATTTATTTTATTTTATTTTATTTTATTTTTAAAGATCTTATTTATTTATGAGAGACACAGAGAGAGAGAGGCAGAGACATAGGCGGAGGGAGAAGCAGGCTCCACACATGGAGCCCGATGTGGGACTCGATCCCAGTACTCCAGGATCATGCCCTGGGCCGAAGGTGGCGCTAAACCGCTGAGCCACCCGGGCTGCCCCCAAATTTATTTTAAAAGATTATAAATTTTTCTAGGACTTAGCTCAATGTTTTCTAAACTGAATCCATTATCATTCCTTTATTCTTACTTTTCTCCTTCATACTCCTATAAGAGGATATCTGGATTCTGAGTTAATTAGAAGTAATATGTGAGGAAGATTATATAGATAAAAATCAATTATTCCATTCTTCAGGGTGTAATTTTAAATTAAAAATCACCTGGTGATAAATTACATAGCCAATATGTTATATATAAATTATTAACACAAAGATTTCTCCGTTATTTTTTAGATATTATAATCCTCAAGAATTTATATTCATGTACAATTATTTACTAAGAAATGATAGTTGTTTTGTTTTGTTTTTTGCTCAGTAGCCTATCCTCAATTTGGTATAAGCCTTCATCATATGTTAAATAATTTCACTAGTTTTAAGACCTCAATACACTTAGTTAATTAGATAAATGATGTATCTTAGAAAATGTCTATACTCTAGTACATATATATGATTATATGTAGTGGTGTCTTTTTTCTAATCAAAAATTGAGCCATCTGAGTGAGAAATTATAGTTGGAATTTGAAACATTAGCATTTCAGAGGCATTTCTTTGATTGCCTAAGCAGCATTTTTAGATTATGTGATCTTCCATCCAAAAGAATCTATAGCAAATAGTGACTATAATAAACAGTAGAAGAATAAAAACAGATAGGTAGAGGAAAGAATTCATGAATAGTATTTTCAATCTCCCAGACTAGTGTGTTGGGTTTATTTCAAGAGGGCAAATGTTTCAGAGAGTTTCAAAATATCTTAGAAAGAAACACACTGTTTAATTTTATCTTTACCAGGGTTTTACCACTATTTTAAATTCTGAAGTCTTAATTAAGCTTTTGCCTAAGCAAACTTTAAAATTACATACATACACACTATATACAAATACATAAGAAAAGCATATACTTTACTCACAGGCAAATTGAAGTATGGCTTCTCTACTAAGAATACTTCCAAGAGTGTTGACTGCTAAACACTGGTAATGACCAGAATCCTTTGCTTCACTTGGATTGCTTATAATGAAGGTCCCATCTATCAAACTGTAGCGATAATCACTTTCCAAATCTATTTCTGTTCCATTCCGAAGCCATCTTAGGAAATATCAGAAGACAAATATGTAAAAATTACTTGAGATATTATAATACACCCTGGGACTACCAGAATCTCATTGAAGGAAAATTTTAAGACCTAAGAAAAATGATTAATAGTGAACTTCTACCTGTAATTGGGAACTGGATTGCTATGAGCTTCACAATTCAATGCTACTTTCTTTTCTTCAGAATCAGTCGGAAAAATTATATCGTCTGGTTCTTGTACAAACACTGGTCCATAGTCCACACTTTCTGTAAGGACCAAAAAGGACACACTGTAAAAATTCTAAAAATACTGAGACTTTTTCACCATTATTTTCATATTTAAAATTTTTGCTTTTTCCTGTACTCAAAGGGCATATTACCAAAAGAACGTCATATTATTTTAGTAAATTAGAGACTTAACTAGAAATTTTTCTAATTGACTAAGATTTTTTAAAATATTTATTTATTTATGAGAGACAGAGAGAGAGAGAGAGGCAGACACAGACAGAGAGAGAAGCAAGTTCCATGCAGGGAACCTGATGTGGGACTCGATGTTGGGTCTCCTGGTTCATGCCCTGGGCTGAAGGCGGCGCTAAACTGCTGAGCCACCCGGGATACCGGAGTAAGATTTCTTTTTAAAATATGCTATATATAATTTTAAAAAGTCTCAAACATTGTGTTTTAATGTTTAAATACATATCTTTGTATCAAAAGCAGAGCTAAAGAAAATAATGCTAAACAAAAACATTTTTAAAAAGCTAAGTTTTTGAAACTTTTAAAATGTTAGAAACAATACACAAACAAAAAGTCATGAATTAATATTGTGCTACTACTTGGGAACTACAGATAAGAAAACATTGGTCCTCATATAACCTCTCTCCATTCATTTCTTCACTCATTTAATCAAGCACTATTTAGTCCTAATAATATTAGAGTATAAAGAATAAATTATGTAATGCAAATAAATATATTCTCATAGAATAAATGAGTCATGTCCTCAAAAAAAGTCAAGTAACTGAATAAAAATATTACAAATACATGCAATTAAATATTCATCAGCAGGTAAACAATGTAAAACAAAGCAGAACAGAAAAGAAAAGGTATAAAAATGAGGGCAAGAGTGAAGAACATTTAAATTTATTAAGTATCTGCTATATGATACTAGATTTTATCTCCTTTAATTAGTTAATATTCAGAGAAATCCCATGATAAAGGTAATTTTAAACTAATGAAAATTTCATAGAAAGTAGAAATATAATTTGGCCTCAGATGACAGCTTGGCTTGAAGAGTTTTAGGATAGTTTTTGCTGGAGAAATGATGAGTAAATATGTTTGGGGAGTTTTTTTTTTTTTTTTTTTTTTTTTAAGTCTGACTTTTTTTTTAAATTTTTTTTTATTCATAGAGACACAGAGAGGGAGGCAGAGACACAGGCAGAGGGAGAAGCAGGCTCCAGGCAGGAAGCCTGAGTGGGACTCGATCCCGGGTCTCCGGGATCACACCCCAGGCTGCAGGCGGCGCTAAACGGCGGCGCCACCCGGGGCTGCCCATGCTTGGGGAATATTAGTCTTATTAGTTTGTAGTAGTACAAGAATTCACAGAATTATTTGTGTATGTAGGATCCTTAGCATCTTGAATTGTGAATTTAGTCACATAGTAACATCAAGATTCTCAACCGGCACCAATATATTTTGCGATTTTCTTTGTAGTGAGGACTGCCCTGTACACTGTAAAATATTTATAGCCTTCCGTGGCCCCTACCAACTAGATGTCAGCAGCACACCTTCCCAATGTATATAATCAAATATGTCTCCAGAGATTTTTAAATGTCTCCTGGGTCAAAACTGTCCTCATTTAAAACCACTGCTTAGAAAAACGAAGAGGGAAGATTTTAGGAAAGACATATTTTCAATGCCTCTACTAAACAGTTGCAGATTCATATTCTTTGTGGATAACCACAAGAAAATATCAGGAAAGAAATATAAGAATGAATGCCCCAGGAAACTCAAGCTTTAAAAAGTATTACTGAAAAAGATAAATACCTCCATATTTAGAATAATGGGTTCAGAATAGTTATTTGTTTTCTTTAAATATGTTATATATCTATTCCTTTTTGGGCAAAGAAAAACAAAAGTGTTAATGGAACTCCAAACATTCATCCAAAAAAACTGAGCACTCACAAGTGAACACTAATAAATATTTTCTTTGAGTCCTAGATAATCTAGCTGAGGTTCTTTTCAAGTTAAAAATAATAAAACATTACGTGAAAATAACTGGAAAAAAGGAGACCAGAGTATGTTTCTGTAAACCAAATGACATTGCTATCACTTAAAACTTTTACGAAGAAGGTGAAACAAGTAATGTAATAAAAATAATAGAGAAAAATTGTCAAAATATTCTATTTGTTGTTGTATCATGATGTATTTATGTAAATTTGGAAGAGCACATGAAACCTCCTCAAATTCTCAGTTACACTTAAACTACATGACAAAGTCATGAAAGTACCTTTCTTCTGGTCTTTACATATTATAAATGTGATAATTAAAATCAATATTATAAATACATATGATGTATAACATTAACATTTAATAAACATATTTTATATTTTTATTGATTTCAAAACTCTTGAGCTTTAGACTCAGACATAGATTCAAATCCTAGTACCATCATTTTCTAGCTGTTTTATTTTTTATACTGTTTTTTACTTTTACTTTTATCCTCTGCTACTTCATTTATTAACTGTGTATGACAATGTCTCCTGACCATATTATTATGAGGATTGATTAACATCAACATTTGTAAATACTTAGTATACCACAAGTACTCAATAAATTATAACTAATAACAACAACATAATAGCTAACATTTACTTACAGTATATTTACTACAGTGTAGACATTATATTGAATTATTTACATACAATGTATCATGTACATTGTACATCCATATGACTAGAACATCCATATGACTAGAAATAATCCCCCCCAATGTTTATATGACAAAACTCAGGCTGAAATTAATGAACTAAATGTACATAGCAAATACATGGCAAAGCTGGGATGCAAATCCAGGGCTGTTGGAATCTAGAATCTGATTACCACCGCCTCTACTATTACTATTATTATATTGTCATAACATTTATAAAGCACTTTGACACATATTATTATTTAATTCTCAGAGGTGAGCATTATAATTATTTCTTATTCAAAGATGAAAGCTCTGAGTTTCTGAGAGGAGACTTTTGCAAAATTGGCAACATAGTAAACAGTTCATTTTAACTAAGGATCTGTGGTTCTAAATCTTTTGTTCTGAACATTGTCAGAACAAGACAAGGGAAAGAAAGGTTGTCAGGCTAGGGAAAATCTGAGGGGTAAGATTTGCTAAATTATACACTGAGAAAAATAAGATACAGACCTGAACAACATGTATTCTGTTGTGACTACTCACTCTCTGTTAGATATCTCTGTTCACTTGGTACTTCCAAAAGCATTTTAGGAAGCAATTGTTCTCTCTCTCTCTCTCTCTCTTTTTCTCTCTCTCATTTTTGTCTTATAAAAAAAGTTCGTTGTAAGGGGTTATAGAGCATGTGTGTATGTAGAGCTTCCCAGTCCCAAGAAAGGATAATCAATGATGTCTATCTCTAAATAGATTTGTTTTTTAAGGTTCCATACCAAGAATGTATTATTATAGGTAAACTCAGATTATTTGCTTCACTCTCCTGCAGTAGTGCACTACTTCTGTTGGTGAAGACGAATAATTACTTTAAGCAGTGTCCTTATATTTTGCAATTTTTAGCTTGATGGAATCCATAACTTGTGGAGATGGACTTCAGAACAAATAGGATGATCATCACAAAGATCTTAAAACAAGTAAATCAGTATCTTTATTTAACAAGTAGAAATCTTTGAGATATTTGTGTAAAAGACAGATGCCATCACTCACAATGTTAATTTCTCACAGAAGTAATGTTTTGAGTGATTTTTTTTTCTTAAAATCAGACTCTTTTATGAATAGACTACAGCGTATCTGTAGTTGGCTAAACCTATAATGCTAGGGGTTATTGTCTGTGAAATATCAGATTCATACCTCCAGAAAGTCCTTCCTCAGAAGAGAAGTATTTCAATTTATTTATTTTTTTAAAGTTATTTATTTATTTATTTATTTATTTATTTATTTATTTATTTATTTATTATTTGAGAGAGAGAGAGAGAGAGAGCATGAGTGAAGTGAAGGGCAGAGGGACAAGTAGACTCCTCACTGAGCAGGGAACCCAATGCAGTGCTCAATCCTAGGGCCCCAGGATCATGACCTGAGCTGAAGGCAGATGCTTAACCATTTGCGCCACCCAGACACCCCAAGAATTTTTTCAATTTAAAAGTGATCTGTTGATTCTGTCCTACAAAGAATAATGAAATTAACATACTTTCTCTCACTTCCCCCAAGTTTACTCCTTAAATTTTCTGTTTTGATTCATGGTTAAGGATATTTGTTTGTTGTCTTTACAATTGAAAGACAACTTGGCTGGGTATCGAATTAGGTGTTCAGTATTAATTTAATTAAGGATTATAGATATTTTTACATTCTTTGATCACATTTAACATTACCATGGTTAAGTCTGAGTCCAGCCTGACTTCCCTTGATCCTAAATGACTGGATTTTATACCTGGATGTCCATAAAGCTCTTTCCTCATTCTGAATTTCAGGAACTTTTCTGGATAGGTTTTGGTGTCAATCATTTTGCATAACTGGTACATTCAAGACATTTTTTTTTCTTTAGGTTTATTTATTTATTTTAGAGAGAGTTGGGGGGGGGGAGGGGGAGAGGGACAAAGAGAGAATAGAACTTCAAGCAGACTCTCCACTAAGTGTGGAGCCTCTCAGAGGGTTTGATCTCATGACCCTCAGATGATGACCTGAGTCAAAATCAAGAGTCAGATGCTTAACTGACTGAGCTACCCAGGGACCCCAAACCTCTTTTATTTGCTCAATTCTCCTCATACCAATTAGGCATAGCTTTGCTTTTTAAAAAGCCTTCATTGTTATCTGTGTAATAATTTTTATATATTTATTCTTTTCTCATTTATTTGACTTTTTCAAATATGACAGCTACATTCCTATCTTTTCAGTTTCCTCTATATTACCACTAATGAAGTTTTTAATTCCTTAATGGTTTTACTTTCCTCTCCTTTTGTTTCCTGAGCTCTAAAAGTAACTTCTTAACAAATTCTGTCATCATTTTAAGGTTTATTTCACCTATTTCTTCTTTAAACTATTCTTAGCACTGTTATTGTCAGTCGTTCCCTTTGGGGGAAGACAGTTGCCCCTGAAAATTTTTCAGGCTATGGTGAGGCCCACATTTGAGGAGCTGAAGTCTCTTGTTAGACCAACAGCTAACATGACACTGAGGTCTATGAAACATATTCATGAGTGAATTTTTAAGTAGATATTCCCTCAGTCAGGATTTCAAATAAGAATGAAGCTACAATAACAGCTTGGTTGAAATCTCATGAGAAACTTTATGCCAGAAAGTTGTATACCTAGCTAAGACACTTCCAGTTTCCAGACCCACAGTTTCTGTGAGAAAATAAAAAAGTATTTTAAGTTGCTAAGTTTTGAGATATATTTTACACAGGAATAGATAATTAAGAAACTATTTTTTCTCTTCCTCTATTACTTACTAGAAAATGTATTTAAGAAAAACAGTAACTATAAGAACTGTGAACTTTCCAGGAAAAATACAGGATAAAAGTATCATTTACAAATAATGATTCTTGGGAAAATAAAAAAAAATGCTTAATTTAAATTTTTGGGGATGCTATCCTAGAGCTATACACTTTTAGAATTAAAGTAATTTTCTATTCGTTTCAAATATTCTTTCTAAAAATCTCTGGGATATTTATCTAGTCTTAGCTTGCTATAACTTCCAGCAATGAATGAAGTCTTTAAAAATTACTCTTTTATTATTGAAATTATCTCAAAATAAAGTTCATATTGACATAAAAGGTAAGTTTGTGTCCCAGATGAGGATAACTTCTTACTGATTTGTGTTCTAGAATATGTATATTTTACTCGAGATTTTCCTATACTTGAATTGATTAGCACATCAATAACTTTCTTAGTTTACAGAAATTTCCATTAAAATTAGAATATCCCCCACATAGGGCTCCCTGCTCAAGGAGAAGCCTGCTTCTCCCTCTCCCACCTTCTTTGCTCTTTCAAATAAATAAATAAAATCTTTTTAAAAATTAGAATATGAAGCTCCATTAAAATATCTATGTTCCTGATACAGTACTGTGGAGAATAAGAAATTAACTTAACCAAAAATTATTTTTTCTAAATTTCAACTTTAATTTATTAAAACTAAGCTGTTTTTATATAACCAATAGAACTGGCCTTGAACTATTTTAGCCATTATCAATTAATAAATGAAGAAGTATATCTTAAGAGCCTTCTTATGCTTTATGTCTTAAGAGCCTTCTTATACTTCAGCTTTGGTGAAACATTTTTGCCATTTTTAGTGCAAAGATATATTTAGTAATATTTTGCTTATTCGTATGGACAGGGACTGGCTACATGCTCACTAATCCCATTTCCTTTTCCTAGGAACATTGGAGACTTTTTTAGACTTTCTTATGATTCTTTGGGGCCTCTGGACTAAAATGATGTATGTGAAATCCAGGACTAGTCATAAAACGTTATGCACCATTCTTTTGATTCTCTATCAACTAGCTGAAGTAAAGGAGCAGTAGATGCCAGTGAGGCCCCAATATCAAAGATATTAGATGGAGCAAATCTGGTACCCAAACTCTTCATATAGAAAGCGATTCATTGAACAATCCAGTGGAATATGATATGAATGAGGAAGAAATATTAATTATGTTAAGAAATTGGTATAGCATTCAGAACTTACCTTGATTAACATTATATTTAAAACCAAAGATAATTTTCAAGCTTTTAAAGAGGCTATAGTTTGATTAGGAAGCAATGTTCACTGAACTACATATCATTAGGTTACAGGGTTCTACTTGCATTCCTATTACCGAGTTCAGGCCTCTTGATTAATACCTACTTAAAGTATATTCCCAAGCCTAGCACATAAGACAGGAGCTATTCAATAAGTCAACCTTATATATAGCTTTATCAGTTATAGTGCTCCAAATTTTACAACTGCTTTCTAATTAATCCTTGAGGTCTAGTCCATTTTCATATACCCAAATTCTGAAAACAGATTTTCATTCTATGTCTTTATTGCTAAACCCAATTTTGTTAATCTTCTAAAAGGTCCAATGCTATGATACAGACATTTTTATTTTATGGTTGCTGTGTTTCTTATTTTGTATTTTCATTTTTACTGTATAGTCATATAATCAAGAATCTAACTCCATTTCTGATCTTTGACCACTCATTGCTTTCAAGCTCCACCAGTAACATTTCTCTTTTTAGGGAAAGCTGATAAGCCAGACTGAATAGCTGAAAAGCATTCCTTCCTTGACTTATATGAGAAAGTTTATACAATACAAAACCACATAGGAACCTTCACCAGAACCCCCCACCACCACCACAGTAAACCCCAAACCACCCTTTTGTTCCTTTTTCAAGTCATTTCCTGACCAGCCTATTTTGTTATTATCAACAAGTCTCATGACATGAATAATAAATCTTTCCCTGCCCTTCTGGTATGTGTGTAGCCTCATCAGTCTACATCTGAACCAATTTTGGGTTGTTGGGGTATTGATCTTATGTTCTACAGGGCAACCACATAGCAAGTTAGAGCTCAGTCATTGGGTTAAGGAGTTTTCTGTAAGGAGAACATATATTCCTCCAAATGGATTTGCACCCATGGAAGCAACAGGTCTTCAAACCCTGAACTAAAATGTAGAAGGTATACATGTGAAAAGGTAACTCTTGAATTTCTCTAGATAGCTTTCGCTTAGCTTTATCTCAGGGAAATTAGATATGCTGTTGGATTATCCAAATTGTTTGGTCATAATGGGTCCAACATGGAGGTAAGCCTGGTCTAGGTTTGGAGGCAATCATATAGGAGAAGTTTAAATTATATTTGTAAATTATAAAATTATATATATATATATATACACACACACACACACATACACACATACACATATATTCCTCTTTCTCCTTTTCTCTTTTGTTATATTTTAGCCTTAGTAACAATCCCATCAACCCTGGTCTCAGCAAGCCCAAAAAAGTATACAGAATTGAGGGAAATGTGCTATACTTCCATTTCTAGGCAAGCTTTCAAATTATTTTAATAGCAAATATTTTATGATTCACTTTTTATAATTCTTAAATTAATGGATAGTCATTGAACTACTGAGACAACCAAAACTACCCCACTTCTTCCCACCGCGTTTTAGAATCATTAGACTAGAAAGAGTGGCTGCCTATGATTAGCATGGTGTTGGCAGTAGTCTTCCATGAAAGATACCTGAATAGGAAGATAAAACTCAACTGCAAAATGATGTCTTTTTTGTCTATTTGGCTTCCTTCCAGTGGAGTTTCTTGAAGCATTTGCATGTTATTTTGTTTATTGAGACAGTGGCTTCCTCTGTAGAGTTCTGCCTTAGGATCAAGCTGGTATCTAGTCTTAATTCCTTCTATTATGTACCGATAGGCCACACAGATACTAACTTCATTCCTGCCAAGATGTGTTAAGTGTCACCTAATCTGAAACTTTTTTGGCTAGTTTTCCTAGGGAAGCCTTGCTTCTTGGTGTTGGATCATTAGATTTCCAGTTGTTTCTTGGATCATGACCGGATATTATAATGTCTCCCTAGATTCTAAACTTGCCCTTTAGATTGAAATCCTCTTTTAAAAAGTTGCTTCCGGGGATCCCTGGGTGGCGCAGCGGTTTGGCGCCTGCCTTTGGCCCAGGGCGCGATCCTGGAGACCCGGGATTGAGTCCTGCATTGGGCTCCCTGCATGGAGCCTGCTTCTCCCTCTGCCTCTCTCTCTCTCTCTCTGTGACTATCATAAATAAATTTAAAAAAATTAAAAAAAAAAAGTTGCTTCTGTGTTCCATTTTTCTCAAAGATTAGGTCCAATGCCAGACTTCAACCCTCTCTACCTTCTGGTTAGCTCCATAAACTTATGGCCTTGTCTAGTTTATTCATGTAATGTGACCTAAGTGTATCAGTAATATAATCTAGAAGAAACATCAGCCTATGATATCAAACACAATTAGAAAAAGTCACTTTTAATAATCATAAATATAAAAATAATAATCATCATAAATATGTTATATGATAATTTCCAGAAGTTGAAATCTGAATTTCCAGAAATTTGAATTGTTTTATTAGAAATTACATTTTTTGAAAGATATTATTTATTTATTCATGAAAGACACACAGAGAGAGAGACAGAGACATAGGCAGAGGGAGAAGCAGTCTCTCTGCAGGGAGCCCGATGTGGGACTCAATCCTGGATCCCGGGATCACAACCTGAGCTGGAGGCAGACACCCAACCACTGAGTCCCCCAGGTGTCCCCTAGAAATTACATTTTATGATGACATCCACAGTTACAATGTGAGAATTTTTCACATGATGTGAACATCTGAAATGAAGCCTTAAGAAAATATCCAAACCTTCCTTTAACTTTAAATTTCTTTTCAACTTAAAATTGTTTCTTTATAAAAGTTAAACAAGTATAAACTGTCATTATAAAGTTTCAAGGATTTCTAAGAATTGTATAGCATTATTTATTAAAAGGCATTGTGATGAATGTTTCATGGGTAAGTGGCATCATGCTGTGCACATAATCTAAATTGAGAGTCTAATAGACGTTTTTGTCATTTTCTAATGTAGCTATAAAAGAAAGGTCAGATGATTCAGAGATAGTATCACTTGTGAAAACGATCAAGTGTACCAACCTCATTTAACTTTCCGAAGGTACCAAACCACTAGGCTAGCATGTCAAAAGAAGAACATTGCTTTTCTACCTCTTCATTTGTAATCCAGAATACAAAGTTTATATAAACAATATTCAGGCAAATATTCTTTCATGGTATATAAACTCAACCTAAATTCAGGTTTTAAGTTCCTCATCTGCCTCTTTATTCAACAGTATTTGTTAAGCTCCTAGAAAGTTGGTACTACTTTTAGTGCTGAGAGTGAGTAAAGAAGAGTATTTAAGATGCCCTTTGCTCAAATGACATATAGTTAAATTGGAGAAAATAGCATATTAGTGTAAAACAATAACAGCAGCTCTAAAAATTAACAATACAATAAAGAATAAGGTCATAAAGTTTCAGTGAATGGTCATAAAATTATAAGGTTTTATTAGGGCATATTTGTCTATTTTTACACTGAGAGAAACTGATTTTATACAGAAGTATGTCTTCCAAATAAAATACCTTTTCTCTTTCCAGACGGGATTCTTATTCTCATAAAAGATCATTCAAATTTTGTATCTGGTCCTCCAACACAATTTATCAGCAAAGGTTGTGTTGAAGAAACAACAGAAAATTGTTAACACAAAGATTACTTTGAGTTATGATGCCATTGCCCATGTGCCAAGTCAAATCTTGAAATAATCCATGTAAACAGTGAAATTCAGCCCAAGGTACTGAGGATTTGAGGCAACAAATTTGGTAAGTTGCAGGAATCTTTCACATGTCAGAAGCTAGTAGTAGAAACTCCAAAGTCTGGGTAGACTCAGAGTGTTATGTAAATTACAGGTTGTTTATATCACCGGGGAAATGTAAAACATCCAAAATTATACGCTTAATCTTAGTAAAAAATAATCCACTTCAGCTGCTTGTTAGAATCAGCATTTTTCCACCTTATATAACATTTGTAGTCTCTTTATCTCAGGAGTGGGATTCCCTAGTAAAAGTCTGAACTTTCTTGTGGGCATTAGGCATTACTCCCAATCCAGACTGCCTCTCTGTTCAAGAATAATAAAATATTTTAACCTAAATATTTTAATCACAAACAGAAGAATGAAATCTCTCTATACTTAAGTTTACTTCTACTAAAGCCACAACAACACAAAGAAATGAAGTCAAAGACCAATTTATTGGCTGTTCATTTATAAGGAGAGAAACAATGTAGTGTTAGCAATAGTTAATAATCCTTGTCTCTATCACAAATCCCAAACAGTGCATATCCTACAGATGTTTGAGGTGCTGTTTCATAAGGGCTTTCAATTAAACTATATTACCATGAGAATTTCCAATTTAAACCTTAGTCAATTTTTAATTCAATTAAACAACTACTTTAGAGTAATTATTAATTAATATTTAAGAATCAATAACTCAGTTTTTAAAAAATATCTTATTTATTTATTCATGAGAGACAGGGAGAGAGAGAGAGAGAGAGGCAGAGGCACAGGCAGAGGGAGAAGCAGGCTCCATGCAGGGAGCCTGACGTGGGACTCGATCCCGGGACTCCAGGATCCCACCCTGGGTCGAAGGCAGGGCTAAACCACTGAGCCACTCAGGGATCCCCAAAACTCAGTTTCTTTTAAAACTAGATAATGCCTCTTATTAGGTAGAAAATTTGCACTGATTAAATTTCAAATGACGATAATCATTACCCAAAATAATAGTATCAAGTAGAAAGCAAAATAGTTTCTGAGGACTTCACTTGACTCCAATGAGCAACATTCTCCCTTCCAGGTACAGCTACATTTCTCATTTTGGTTTCAGGAGTTTATTTCAAAAGTTTTTATTTCATTAACTATCTCCACTTCCTCACCTTTCTACAAGTGTTAGTGACCAACTACTATTCTCTGCTTGAAGTATTTTTGTTTGCCTTTTCTTTCTCTGGCTTGCTTCTGCTGTTGAAAGTCGGTTACCATGATGTGAGCCACTCTATGAGGGTTTCACTGAGAATGGCCTCTGGCCAAAAGTCCATGCATTATTAAAGCACTCAGTCCAACAATTCTCAGGAATTAAATTCTACCAGCTACATATACGTGAGCTTACAAGTGGATCCATACCATTTGAGTGTTGGGATGAAACTACAGTGCCACTTTGTGAAAGACACAGAATCCATTTAAGCTCTATCTGGGTTCCTATCTCACAGAAACTGTAAGATAACAAACATAACCTTTGTTCATTTTGTTGATGTCCTCATCATACTTCTACATTTTCTACAGAGTATTAATCGCACAGTATCATACTTTTAAGATTGTGTTCCTAAAATTCATCTATTTTAATTTTCTGTGTTATCTTCTGTTCATCTCTACCAGGTGGTATTCTTCTCTGGGCAACTAATCCCTATAGTCCATCAAACTTTGTTTATTCAAATCCTGATTATGTATTCTTCTTTGAAATGGGAGTTAGATGGAAGCCAGAATTTTTCAAAACCTAATGTTGGAAGCCGTATTCCATTACTTTTGCCATAATCTATTCTCCAGTCGCAGATTACTAGCTTTGGTCCATAGTTGAAGAGAAAGGATTGCACTGTAAATACCAGCAGGCAGGAATCATTATGATTTTAGATTTTACCTACTAGAAGCTTCATCATATTAGTTTCAGATTTTTTATTTTAAGAAATAAAATATCACACAGTTGCAGTCATCTACTTTCCCTATCCTGGTGCCATTTCTTTGCGCTCATTCTCCCTTTGTCCTTAGAGGTAAACATTATAGTCAGCTTGATACCTCACATTCATGGTTTTAAAATTATACTATATAGGGATCCCTGGGTGGCACAGCGGTTTGACGCCTGCCTTTGGCCCAGGGCGCGATCCTGGAGACCCAGGATCGAATCCCACGTCGGGCTCCCGGTGCATGGAGCCTGCTTCTCCCACTGCCTATGTCTCTGCCTCTCTCTCTCCCTGTGTGACTATCATAAATAAATAAAAAAAAAATTTTAAAAAAATTATACTATATATACTATAAATTATACTATATATATATATCCATAGATAGTATATATTATATATTTTTTTAAATTTTTACATGTGTGATATATGCAGTATTTTATAACTTTCCTTGTTCTTGAAGCATTATCTTTTGAGGTATATCCATTTTGTTTCTTGATTATATAGTTTACTCACTTTAACCATTTTAATTTTTCAATAAATGAAAAATCACAATTTATGTATCCATTTCCCTTCTGAGAATATCTGAGTTGCCTCCAACTTTTTGCTATTACACATATAAATGCAATGAACATACTTTTATATTTTCTTGTGTATATGTGGTGGAGTTATCATGGTATATACAAGAATAGAATTGCTTTCCCAAATTTCTCTGCAGATCAAATTTTTACATTTTTCAGAAAAATCTTGGTTCTATCTTGGGGTACTTCTGGGATATCACTGAGGAGGAGTGTGATGACTTTCTATTCAGTTTCTGTTAGTTTTCTCATTTTTCACAGGAGCATGTCAATGTCAATTTTACTCTCTATTAAGGCTAAAGGGAATTACCTGACAAAAGCCATATGTCAGGGTATTGTCAGAGAGAACACAGTCAAAGTCACATTTAGCCAAGATCTATTAAATCCTAGGATGAGAAAACAATAATTATGGAGGATTGCTTGGGAAATACTCAGATTCTCTATTTTTCCTGATACTCTAAATATGGATTAAACTAGAGCAATGAAAGATTTAAATTATATCAAACCAGCCCCCAGCCTGGAGAATTTCTACTCAAAGTATGGTTCGCCAACCAGCAGTATCAACATCACCTGGGAGCTTTTAAAATGCAGATTATCTGGCTTTACTCCTGATTTATTGAAAGGGTATCTATTTAACAAGGTTCCCGAGTGATTGTATGTATGTTAAAGACTAAGCAGCACAGCTTTAGATAATTACTTCTCATTTTGTGGTTGATATTTGGGTTTCATCTGCCTATATTAAAGCTAATAAAACACGTTGTGATGTACACAGTAAGAATAATGTTCAGGTCACTGGCCATTACATCAAATAACAAACTCTTAATGAGGAACCTCCAAAAAAATTTGTCTGATCTTAGTGTCAGAAATAGCTATGCTTCTACTGAATAATTATTTCACTTTAATCTTTGAAACACTGGAAAATATGTAATTGACCAGAATTTATTTTTCCTTGGATATCAGTTACCCAAAATGGAGACTAGTTTTCAGCAAGTATGTAGGCACTTACAGTAGATACTTTGAATTAGTCTCAAGCCTGGCTTCATTTTATGTTACAATTTTTGATGTTTTTATCATTTCTGTGTGCTTTAATTCATGTTTTATATTTGTATTTTATGTATTGTGAGTTCTGTTAATTTATACTTGAAACAAAAGAACAAAGGAGTAGAACACTAGTTGGTACCAAATTATAGAAAATGTAAGAGTATCCTATAGTTCTGACCACTCAATATATTCTACTTAGTTGTTGTCCCATAAATAGTGATGCCTAAAGAATGCAAATCCCAATATATCTCTGCCCATTGAAGTTAATATAATAGGAATTTTTTAAAAAACTTTATTTAGTAATCTCTACATCCAATGTGGACTCACATTCATGATCCCTAGATCAAAAGTCAAATCTCCTTCTCATTGAGCCAACCAGGTGCCCCAAGGCTTTTTTTTTTTTTTTTTTTAGGAGCAGTTTTATACTTACAACAAAATCACAAAATCGAGAGAAAGGTAGAGACTTTTCATAAAACTTCACCCCACACATGCATATTTTGCCCGAATAGCAACATCACTCACCAGGATGGTAACTTTTTTATAACTAAAGATAAATATAATTTGTCATATCATGACCCGCTCAAAATCCATTATTTACATTAGAGTCCACTTTTGGTGTTATACATTTTGTGGGCTTAAACAAATGTTTAATGACTTATATCCATCATTATGATATTCCATGTATTTTCATGGCCCTAAAAATCCTCTCTGCTTTATCTATTCTTCTCTTCCTCAACCCTCATCACTGGCCCTGATCTTTTTACTGTCTTCATCATTTTTTTTCCAGAATGTTAAATAGTTGGGATCATACAATATGTGTCTTTTCAGATTGGCTTCTTTCACTTGGTAATAAACATTTAAGGTTTTTCGATATCTTTTCATAGCTTAATCACTCAGTTCTTTTTAGTGCTGAATAATATTCCGTTGTCTGGATATATCATAGTTTTTTTTGTTTTTTTTTTTTATCCATTCGCCTTCTGAAGGACATCTTGATTATGCCCAAGATTCAGGAATTATGAATAATACTGCTATAAACATCTATGTGCAGGCTTTTATGTAGGCATACATTTTCAGTTCCTTTAGATAAATACCAAGAAGTAACAATTGAAGTAGAATCATATGGTAAGAGTAGGCCTCATTTTGTAAGAAACCACCAAACCGCCTTTCAAAGTGGCTATAAAATTTTGTATTCCTACCAGCAATCAATGAGCATTCTTGTTCCACATTCTCTCCAGCATTTGGTATTGATGGTGTTCTGTATTTTGGCCATTATAAAAGGTATGTACTGGTATCTTGTTTTGATTTTCATTTCCTGATGACAGGTGATGTAGTCCATCTTTTCATATGATTATTTGTCATCTGTGTATCTTCTTTGGTGAAGTGTCTGTTAAGGACTTTGGCTCATTTTTAAAATTAGGTTGTTTGTTTTCTTGTGTTAAGTTTTAAGAGTTCCTTGTATATTTTGATAACAGTCCTTTATCAGATGTGTCTTTAGCAAATCTTTTTCCCCAGTTCTCTTGATAATGTTTTTCACAGAACATATTATGGGAATTTTTAAATTACACTAAGCATTCGAAAAAATAAACCATTTTTAGGGAGCTAATACTATGCTTAAATAAAATTTAAATACCAACTCTATGAGATAATGTTCACAATGCAACAACTGGTATAATCAGGAGACACAAGTTTGCCTGTGCTTGGCACAACAACCTCATATGACATTTCTGGGATATTTGCAAATAGTTTAGTTCTTGCAAAACGTTTCTTTGAATGTTTAATCCTTCATCAATCATAATTAAAATGTAGCCCAGTGTATTGGACTTAAAATCAGTAGATATATGAATAAAAAATTGCCTGCTTATTGGCAGCATGACCTTGTTAAAGATGTTTATCTCCTTCTGAGTTTCCATTTACAGAGAAGACAGTAAGAATCCATTTCACATATTTGTTGAGAGAATTATTGAGGTAAGCTCTACAAAAGAGCCTGGCACAGACCCTGGTGATAATCCGTTGTTAGTGATTTTCTCTGACTGTTAACTAACCTTGTATTATTTTGTTGATGAACTCAAAAGGAGAGTTAACATCTAGAAAATGTTCAAACCTAAATATTAATAGCTATTCAGTAGTCCTTACTTTAACTGATATCTTAGTATTGGAAATTTACATTATTTATTTTCCACTCAGAAATAATGCTGCATGTACACTTTCCCAAGGACCTGGCAGCCATTCCTTTGAAATGCAATTATTAAGATAAAAAGGCCCCCTATCTCCCAGTCTCTATAGGAGGATAAGAGACTAATTTAAGTAAGCATCAATTAATACTTGCACATGGCTAAAGGAAAGCAGAACATACCACCTAAAGGTATGCCACTTTGATATATTGATAATTTTGAAATAAAGTTATTTAAAAAGCAGCTGATGAAAGAAGGATACTCCAACCCTCTTTTGTCCTCCTGAAAGCAGGAAACCAATCTCCCATGTAAAAAGCATCCTCCCATACCAGGGGAGTAGAAGACACACTTCCCACCAGAAATAAGGAATTTAAGGCCAAGAAGATTGTATAAACAAAACTTGTTATGTCTTCACTAATTTACTACCTACCTCAAGCCCAAACTCCTTTATATTGTTAATTCTTCACAAATTTATTGCTTTCTTGTCTAAAAGATTTAAAAGCTGCCTGCTTTGGTCACTTCCTGTATGTATGAAATTGTTTTTCACCTGATAATCTGTGTTTATGTCAATTTAATTATTAGGCCAGCCAAAGAATCTGAAGGAAACAAAGGAAAAATCTTTCCACCCCTACATCCCTTCATCACATTCACCAACCTCTCCTTTAATGTCCTCCACTTTTCTAGATTTTAAAAACTCTGCCATTTGCTGTTTTAAGGGAGTTGACTTTAACTTCTCTCCTCTGTTGCAATAGTCTTGACCCCAATTACAACAGCCTTAAAAAAAAGTGTTCATTGCACATTTAATGCAACAGATTCAGTTTTCCTTTGCCACTTACCATCTTGTTTGAAGGCATCTGAGGAATGATAAAGATTGATAGGGGAATAATAATGTTGAGCTGCACCTCGCCAGCTTGGTGAAGAAACACTTAGTGTTCCTAATGAAGGATTGCTATATCGTGGTCTGTTCTTTGAACCAAAGAGGGATGAAGATGAACTCTTTTTAATTCTTAGCAAAGCAGCAAATGAAGTAGAGAAATTAGGAAGAGCTCCAGAATATTCTGTAAAAGAAAAACAATAATAAAAAATGAATTCTGAGGAGGCTTTTCTTTTTTTCCTTTAAAAATTATTTTTTCTGAAGATATTATTAAAGACTTTCCTTAAAGTTGCTACCAAATGCAAACTAGAGTGGTAAAATAAAATAAAATAAAATAAAACACATTACTTTTATATCTTAAAAATATTTTCTGGAAATTTTGCTAATTTCAATGTTGGGTTTCTGGAAGAGAGAAAGAGAAAAAAAAGTCATGAAAGAAAAAAGAAAAGAGAAGTAAAGAAAGGAAAGGAACAGAAAAGAGAAAGGAAGACAAAAAAAGGGAAAAAGGAAGAAAGATACCCCAAATTTAAAATCTTTACTTCCTTTGTAAGGAATATTTGGGAATTAACATTTTTGTCTTATTAAAATATCCATTTACATACGTTAGATTGGTTTCTTATTTATTACTAAAAAATGGGAAAAAGGAAAAAAATACTCGTATTCTCAAATACATCTTTTCATTATAGATTGAATCTTCGTGACTAAAATGTATTACTTAGTAGGAAATGTATCTAATGCAGCATGTATTTTGACTAGACTGTAAGTTATTCCCATGTTTTTGAAAAGCAGTCAAATTCACAATGGAAAATAAACAATTTTGGATAAAATTAGTTTTGTAGATTTTGTTATATAACTTGATTTTTTTTATATAACTTGATATTGTCAAGGGTGGCACTGTTATGCAATTTATGCATTTATTGATTATAGAGGAATGTTTTGACCATATTGTTTTTTAATTCCTCTATAGGAAGTTTTTCATTAGGAAAGATGCATAAATACCCAAAAGAGAATACATTAACTCTTTTCTGTCCTTAGGAGAGGGTCAGGTTAGTGTATAGATCAAATGTTCAAAAGTACAAACTAATTATGAGGAATTCTAGGAATTGAAATTTTTTCTATGTCAAATATCAATTGAATTTGATGATTTATTGAGCTTGGAAATGTTTTTTTAAATCACACATTTTTGTTCAGGGTATCTGGCATTTGAACTTAATGGATATTAACCTAACTTGACAAAAGATAATTTATCTTTGTGAGTAAGCTTTCTAATAATTAATATTATTTAGAATCATTATACTGCCTCTTAGAAATATTTTTGAATGCAAGAATCATTTCTGTGATTTGAAAATAACACTTTAGTAGGTGTTAAACATTGAATTAAGTATAACACTTTCTGTTTTGTGAAACTGTAAATATGATTTCTCTGAAACTTGAAAAAGTGTGTTTTTAGATGTTCAATTTCAATGTTCTCCACATTTAAATTGAGTATAATATGTGTAATCCAAGCCTATCAGGAGCTGATAAGAGATTCATGTCCTTTAGTCCTTGTGTTCAACTACAAGTATAGTGAAGGTGGATCAATTTTAACTGAAAATAGCTAACCTCTCCTGGGCAAACTATATGAGAACAGATTATGAGTAGATATAAAACCTCCTTTAAATGCAAGTTTTGGCACTAGAATTGTAAGGAATTGAAAAGAGAATGAATTTTCTTTTAAGGTTATTTGTAGTTGTGATCTCTGAACCTATTTGTTTCTTAGTGTGATCTGTTACTCTGTGTTTTAGCTGCCTACCCTGCTCATATATAGAAAGAAAAAAAAACAATACCATGCTAGTGTTAAAAATTAAAATGGAGTATGAGAATGTGGTTTATGGTTTTTAAAGCTAGAAAAGGATGATCAGTGGAAAACTGGAAGGGCCATAATAAGGCTTAAAAAAACAGGATCATCATTGAGGTAGTGAATCATATATGTATATATGATTATTACATATATATAATTTTCTAATATATATTAACAAAATACATACTAAGTGCTACAGTAACTGGTTTATAGCACTCCATATCAATAGAGATGAGCCAAATGCTAATTTGGCTGTGTGCTCCATACCAGGGCTTCATTTGTTATATAATCAGTTGCATCTGTTGCAGTGGAGATTCCTTTTTCAGCAATTAAAGTGAACCCAAAGCTATTACTAGAAATTTGACAATTTATTCATTCATTCATGTATTCAGCAAACATGCAATGAGAACTCAGTAGGGGCTAAATGCTGGATACAAAGGTGAACAAGATATTGCACCAGGTGTCAAGGAGCTTGTGATACAGTGACAAAGATGGAACTATAAGAGAACTTTAATCCAATGTAATATAAAAGTAAATGCAAGAAATCAGAGGCTTCCTCTGAAGGGTAAGTACTCTTCTCATCTAGTCTAAAGCCATCAGAAAATGTTCTCAAGATGAATTCTATCTAATCTGAGTCCTGAAAGACCATTAGAGATTAGTTTAGCAAAGCTCTAAGTAGGGAAGGAAAGAAACCCGAGACAAAGGAAAGACAATATATGAATACTTAGAAAAGAGAGGCAGCAGGGTGTGCTTTTTAGATTAAAATAATCAGGAGACCAGAGTGTGAGGGAGAGAAGTGAGAGGACAAGTAAGGCTGGATAGATAAGGCAAGACTGATGATGAAATGCCTAGTATGCCATACTAAAATGATAGGATTCTTAAAGGAAAGCAATATAAATTTTAGGAAGATCTCTCTGTCTGCAGTGTCATTTGGAACAAAACAAAAGGGAAAAAAAGACATATCATGATCCTAAAGCTGTAATAAAGGCAAAGATTAGTCAGGAATGAAGAGGTGATATAACGTGGGTGGGGATAAATTCATTAAGATTACTGATTGATTAAATTGGAGGCTAGAAAGGGAAAATGAGAATTTAGGGAGACTCTGTGCTACTAGACAATGGATAAAGATGCAGGGAAAGGCATGTTCTTAAAGTGAAAGCTCATGAATTCAGTTTGGGGCAAGTGGAAAAGTACTTCTTAGGGCATTAATTTTGATCAGAAAATTTTGTAATCATAAGGGAGATACAGGCTAATGAGATATTATTAAATGGTAACCAAATAGATGGTTATTAAACTTTGAGAATAGATTAGCTTGCCAAGGAAATACAAGTAGGGTGTTGAAAATGGAACCCTGAGAAGCACTGGCATTTCAGAGAACAGCAAAGGTAGTGGAACCTATAAAAGGATGGGGAAAAGCAGGAAAGTGTGAAGTTACTAAAAAAAGGAAAGAGTCTTTCATTGTCGATGAAAGAGCAGTTGACAGTGTTGAAGAGCAGTATGGGAAGGCTGGCCCAGCCAAGAAGGGGTGCCCCATAGCAGCGAGGCTGCCTTACTGCTCTACATACAATGCACAGTGAATGTGAAGGTGTGGTCAGATCTAGGAGGTGAAGAGAACCTTCCGAGCTCTGCAAGAGTCTAGAACCCCTCCGTTGCCAATTCCATTGTATTAGACATATAGACCGTGGCCTTAGCCTGTGACCTACAATAGTCTCTTGGTCTGAGTGTAAATAACCATCAATTCAGTGAAGTCTCCTTCTCTTGGGGGCATTTCTAACTCTTCTACCTGGTGCCCTCCTAGCTGTTCCACCTCCTTTTCTGAGATCTCTAATTTCTCCAGTCTTCAGCCCACAGTTCTGGGGATCCTCAGCTCTGGAAACTAGATACACTTCTATAAATAAATGGGAAAATGAGGTTTACATCCTAAGACTTTGCTTAACCTCCAACTTTGGGGGAAGGAATTGGTTTAACACACACAGGGTGAGGGTGAAAAATACTGCATCACCTTCCTCAGTTTAAATTTAGGTATTTGCATTTCTGTCCTTCACATCTTATTGTTTACCTCTTTCTCAGATCTCAACCTCTTCAAGATTTACAAACTACGGATTTAATACCCTTTCACCACCCTACAGTCCTCTTGCTCCTCAACCACCTCCCACCTCCCTATCCAGTTTAGAGTTTACAGTTCGTTACTTTAGTTACTTCCTTCACTGTACCTTCACTCACACTGACCCTTACCTTCTCTCATTTTCACAGACTAAACTCTCTGTTTACTTCAAATCCACCATCAACGTGCTGTGTTCATGAGTGCAGCCTGGAAGAGGCACAAAGTCATGCCTAAAGGTCACAGTTCATGATATTAATTACGAGTGAGTTTTTCAATTTCCCAGCAATACTACCACATTTCCCTAGTCTGTTTACTATTCCATCCCACTGGATGGAATAATTTACATCTTATCCTTTGTCCCCTAGCTCCGCACCTTCTTGGCCTTTCTAATTATCGTGTTCATATTTAATTGAGAAAATACAAACAATCATAAGAGTAGGTCCCTCACATGCACTCCCACCTGTATTACATTCATATATTCTACCTTGCTTTTACTGAGTTGCTGTGAATAAATTGTCTGTGCATATATTAAAAGCCAACTCCTTTACTTGTGTGCACTGACTTTCATTCTATCCCATTTTGATGGCTCAAGGATGTCTTTCTAGAAAACTCCCTCTGTCTCTCCTTCAGCACCAATTTTTGTGTCCCTATTCAATTATTCCCATAACTATAAAAAAATTGACCTAACCTTCTAAAAAATTTAAACTTACCACTCCTTCCACTGATTTTCCCTTCTAGCCAGACATTTTGAAGAGAGCTGTCAGTGGTCACTGTGTTCATTTCCTCTCTTGCCATTCTCCCTTAAGCCTATTGCCAGCAGTCTTCCTTATAATACTCTGCAATAATGACTCTCTTCCAGGTGAACAATGACCAGGCCATTGCTAAATTTAAAGGTAGGTTTTCACCTATGAGCGGCATTCAATGTGATTAACCATTCTTTTTATTCAAGCATTTTCCTCATGTGATTCCAGTATACTACAATTTCATGTTTTTATTCCTATTTCACTAGCTACTCCTTATCTCTTTTGCTAGTTCTTTTTTGTCTTTTCAGCTTCTAAATATTGATGTATTCTAGAAAAAAAATATATTCTCCATTTAAACTGACTCGTGATGGCAACAGTTTTTTTTTTTAAGTTTCTTTACCTTTCCTTTTAATTTTCCTTTCAAGAAACTCTAGGTTTCTCTCTCTCTCTCACTCTCTTTTCTCCTTTTTCTTCATTATATGCATCATAGTTCTTAGTTTTATAAATTTTTAGAATAATTTTGTTTATTTAGTGTTCCTCTCTTAATACCTCACCATTTTGTAATCCTCTACCAATACTCCCAGACTAAATTCCATGAAGCCAGGAACCATCTATGGTTAACTCACAACTATATTCGTGATCTTATTCATAAACATTGACTCCATCCCAGACAAATTCCACCTTGTTCTGGTCTCAGTTACTTGGACCCAGCTTCAAGTCTTTGATATTCCAGTGCTCTTTCTTATGCTAATTATAACTTCTACTTGCAGTCAACAGCTCTTTACTCTCTGTGCTTCTGCCTCAGCTCCTAAACATTTCTTGACCTCTGTCAATGAAAGGCATCTTCTGAGATAATTTGGTAAATCTTATTCAGGATTCAGAACCAGTTTTTAGTCATCACTTCAAGAACTGTCATTTAAGAAGTAGGATCATAAAAAAAGAGAAGAAAGGGAGAAATAAGAGCATAGGTCGGGCCTCAGATTTTAAAGGGGTTCAGTGAAATGTAAACACTAAGTGACACTCTATGGGGCTCTAAGCTGGCTTCCTACTACACAGAAGCCCTTAGTGTCTTTCAGCTAACTTAAACATACACCTCATTTTCTCCCTAATTCTCTCCTTTCTCATTCAACATTCATTGATTTTTTTCAACAACTCTTCATTGAAATTCTACCATGTGCTAGGGACTGGGGATACAGATGTGAGTAAATACGAGCATTAGTAGAGGATTATAAATTGGTAAAATATTAGCAAAGGAACATTAAATAAAATTATTCTAAAACTATATAAAATAAGTTATTATATATAATTATATATAATAAATATATAATGAAAAAAGGAAAAAAAAAAAGAAAAGAAAAAACAGAGTGCTTTGAGGGGATTCCTGACAACATCTATCTTTCTTACTTTTGCCATCATGACTCAGGTCCTGGCAATGAAATATTTTCTCTTGGCTCTGGTGTGTACATCTTCCTCCTACATCTTGGCCACTCATTTAATTGACTGAGAATTTTGGATAAGAGCAGCTTTGTCAGTAAACCTGTTTGCAAAATAGACTCCAAAGTTAGATTGGGTGTATTTAAATCTGTACTCTACCTCAGAGTAGATCTGTGGCTTTGAACAAAATATGAATCACTCTATGCCTCAGATTCCTTGCCTTTAGAATGGAGATAACACTGTCATTTGCCTTGTAGGTTGTTGTAGTGATCAAATAAAGTAGTACACACAAAGCAGTTAGAAATTTGCCTGGTTCATAGTAAAGACTCAATAAATGATAACTATATTATTTTTATTATCTGCACTTATTACCTCTGGTGGTCATAATTGAATATATTCGGCTTATGCCTTCCAGATTTGATTGGGATATAAATGCCAAATTTTAATATTCATTTTACTTTGTGGAATTTAAAGAGAGGCAAATGGAAGAGGGATAATTACAATTTTATTTTCCAGACAGATGTATTCCCATGAGTAAATTCTTAAGAAAGAAATTTTAGCCACTAATAGGAATTATGAATCTATAGAAAATTTGTTGTCTATATATTGTTGTATTTCTACCGACTAACACAAGACCTATGCATCTTGTCTCCATCTTCCTGTCCAGGGTTTGGAAGGAAAAGTGACTCATAATTCTTTGTTAGAGAAATCTTCATTACTTGCTCAAACTTTTAATGAATATTTATGCTGAAGATGTCAGCAGTATCTAGTTATACGTTAATCATTTTTCCTTCTATTTTTTCACCGTTCATAGATCAGACCTTAGGGAATATGCATTACAGTTATTTCTAAAGTGGTCTGGAGATCTGGTTATAGAACTCAATTAACCCGGTACTCTCACACCATGAAATTCCAGCTGGAAGTTGGGTAGGAGTAAATATTAATGCCTTCATTAAATATTTCCTAATCAAATGACCCTGGGACCACTGAACCTATATTATTTAATAAAATTGTAGTCTATTAAGTCAGAACGACATTGCCACCACTTGCAGTCTTGGAATTAATAGCATTGTTTCCCTATTACCTAAAAGTCACGTTATAGATATT
The DNA here is from genome assembly GCF_011100685.1 of Canis lupus familiaris. Classification (NCBI taxonomy): domain Eukaryota; kingdom Metazoa; phylum Chordata; class Mammalia; order Carnivora; family Canidae; genus Canis; species Canis lupus. Next base: position 1,722,655 of record NC_049242.1, read on the forward strand.
ATTGCCATTGAATGTAAATAATATTCATGAGATAATGGATTAGAATTGGTAAAACTAGAATTTTTATGACAATGTTTATGAATAAGTAGGATAAAAAATGTCAATATGAGAAAGGATACATTTAAAATGTAGAATCCCCCCCCCAAAAAAAAATAAAATAAAATGTAGAATCCCTTAGTATATTTGAAATTTCCTGAGTTTTCTGATACCAAGTCAACTTCAGAATTGTATCTCTGTCCTCACGTGTGAAAAACATGTTTATAATGAACTTTAAAGCTCTTAAAATATTGATGATAAATTAGAACATCACTATTGTATTCTGTATTTAAATCCATTCCTGTCATTTCCCCACACAATGGCATTAATATTTACAGCCAAATAAGTCTAAGCCATACCAAAAATTCATGAAATGACAAGTTTTTGAAGAAATCGTTTCTTTCCAATAGTTCATTTGATTTTAGACATTTATTTAAGATCATATAATAATAAGTAAATAAACTTTGAATCAAATGATATGTGATGCTCTGAAGAATATAAAGCTTAATCATGCATCAGTGGAGAAAATAGTGACACCATATATTGATGTCCCAATGTCCAGAAAAGACAGGAATCATACAATATCCAAGCCTGCAGTGTGACTTAATTTGGCATCAAAGTCAGCATAAAGAAATTTGATATCTGACCATTTTCAGGGTAATTGCTAAGGCCATCCTCTCCCGGGTTGAGAATTAGCGTTTACTGTGCAACTTTAGCCTGCTACTGTCTGATGAAGCTTGCAAGGATGGATGTAACACCTCAGTGAAGCCAGTCATGTGAAGCATATTTAGAAATGGTTAATAATTTATAAATGATGTGCTTCATTTAAATTTGGTAGTGTGCACCTATGGCAGAGGAGAGTTTGGGACAGCCAGAGTCAGATTTACTCTATGTCATAGCTCAGCACTTTCTTCAAGGACTGTATTATGTGTAAACTTTATAGTGTTTTAGTTGGAGAAGTGAGAAAAGATATTCAGGAGATTAAATTCATCATTTTCAAAATGCCAAAGTCAGTCATCTAAACTGTAGTACTTATAAGGAAAAAAAAATAACAGCATTGCATTTCTAGTGTTCTTTGTATAAGGTTGAAAAATAGACATAGAGTAAAAAGAAACATAGCTCTAAATTATTTCTACCACTCCTATTAAGATACAGTATTTATATTTGAAGTCATAATGATTTAATATTTGGAAAACTTTATCTTTTCTCAATCATAGATACTTAGTTGTATGCATACATAGACCATGAAAGTTTCTACATCTTAGTCTGGATATTATATATGCTTCTATTGAATGAGAAGAGACAGATCTCACAATTTTTTCTGATTTGTGTGCTTTTTACTATTGTTGCAAGTTAAAATAATCTATAATACTTAGATATTATCTCTTTAAACTATCAAAAACCTAAAATGCAACTGCATTAAATTTATATTTCCTTCATAATATGCCTGTTGTTTTCTAATCACTGAGGAAATTAGTAAGGGCAGGAGCTAGTTGTGAAATATAACTAAATTAATTTAGTGATTAAAGAATTCCCTCTTGTTTTGGATAATTTAAGTTTTCAGTGAAGTTTTAAGTCTGCAATGATCATATTAGCTTTTATCTTCTTAGTCTCTGTGCGTTTAAGACAGATTAGATAGTATTTGATAATAAATCAAATAAAGTTAACATTATTTAGCAATAAAGCTTTTGATTAAAAATAATTAAATAAAATGCATTCCCTCTCCCCCCAATTATAGGAAATATTTTTTGGGAAAGTTATGTTTTCCTTATATGTAGATAAAAAGCAGATTTTTTTTCATTATGCTCAGTGCTTCCAGTACTGTAGTGTCTATACTAGAATCTATAAATCTGTAGAATGTAGACGTGCTCAGGCAATTGTGAATTTAGAAATGAAATTCAAGATGGCCAGTTGCATTAATGAAATTTTAGATATCTAAGAATTATCTTGATGTGTGTGGGCTACATAGACATACATAAAAGAATACAGGATTTAACATTCATTCAATATACAGAAAATGATCAATTATTATGTATCCCAAATGGAAAGTTAACCAAGGAAACACAAAAAAGGAATAAAACAAAAATTTTTTGCCTTAAAACATACTTAGAAACTAAGAAAAGAATAATGTTAACTTCAGGGAAATCACTTTATAGTCATAGAATTTGAAGAGAGCTCAATCTGATACTGGTAGCCTCTCAAATAAAGATATATAGTGACAGTTTTAAAGAAATGATCTTCACTGCCTTTAGCATTTTTTTCAAATAGGGGATATGTGAGAAGTTATTTTCATACTTGCATAGGTAAGAGGGTACAATGCCGCCACCCTCACCCCACCCCCATTAAGAAAATAAGTGTTTCTCTCAGGCCTAATGGAATCCTCACTCCACATGGGCAGTATCTTAGGCAGATGTATGTCTATAAGGAAGGTGGTAGGTTCCAAGCAACCTGGCACCTTCTCGCTTGGGTGGGTGTATTGGCTCTTGCTTTGTGTGGCTGCTCTCAGCAAGTCAATTTCTGTATATTTCACCATTAAAGAAATCTCTACACTCATTTTCTTTAGCTGTTGGTTGTTCCAGTAGTCACGTCTCTTTGGGATGACCAGGCCACAGACCACACTATTCAAAGAGAGTATGAAGTAGGAGCATAATGTAATTATTGTACATTCTAACTTGCTGGGGAACATCTAGAAAGAAACGATTGAGAGCAATCAAATAGAACATAACATTGGACATGAAATTTGAATTGAGCTTTGTTCATATTTCAGAAACGAAAAATAAACATTTAAAATGTGTTTATGACTTTTTATTTTGCTACTTTAGCACATAAAGTTGCTTAAGAATTAGTTCGATGAGTGTTAGTTTTTGGAGTCCTCAAATGACAAAGTTTTCTTCAAATGGCAACTTTTCTTCAAAGGCAGTCCTATGACTTTGACCTTACTAACTAGATGCTAGCGAGGCACATACTAGAAAAAATCAGAAACTATGCAACTAAGCAATTTCTTCAAAGAAGATATCAAAAATAATTTTTTCAATGACATTTTAGCAAAGTTAGGTGATTTCTCATTTAACAGAAGAAATACCTGCAAATAATTTAAATTTTCTCAGCTACTGTGATTGTAGTATTCTAGCCTAAACTGACAGCTAATTTGGCCCAGTTAGTTAGTTAAATAAAGATAAAGACATCAAGCAGGCTAAAATGTTGCATCCTGATTTAGAATGTCATTCTCACCCTCAGGGCCTCCACATCTGCCTCATCTGTAGTACTTAATATCTAACAAACTCAATTTCCAGAAAGCAACTCCCAACTGTGAAAGTGTTATTTCTCAGACACTTACAGATCACAAATTCTAGATTCCAACTCAAAGACTTACTTATGTATGAATTAAGTTTCAAGGGAATAGACATCTGGTACTTTGCTAAATCTGTGGGAGTGTTTTAGCTCAGCTGCCTTTTATTCATGTTGTTCTTTTCTTCAGAGTCAGAGAGATCCTTCTCTTAATCTTTTCCCTTATGAAGTAAAAGATGGGGTTCAGATTCAAAAGGAATTGTGATACCTTAAATTTCCCATAAATTCTAAACCTTCTGATTATAAAACTAATATATCCTCACATTAGAATCAAAATAATCTCTAGACTTAAAATCCAGAGATAGCACCTTTGTAAAACAATCTCTGATATTTTCTATTTCATATGTAGACAGATATATCAACAGAGACATATGTAGATTTAGTTTGTTTTGTTTGAAGGAAACTGGAACAGGTTTATAGATGCAATTTTCTCATTTTTATTTAATATTATGTTGTGATTATTTAATCCTTTCCCAAATGTTATTCAAATATATTTTATTGGCTACATAACATTCCAGTGATGTGTTTTGTAATTTATTTAACCATGTTCATGTGATCAGATTAATTTTTATGTTTTATATGATGATGCAGGAGTATCCTTGTACATAAATTTTTATATTTATAGCTAATAATTCCCTTCAATGAGCATCATAGAGGTGGAATTTCTAAGTCTGAAAGTAGCTTTCGATAATTTTTTTCTAAGAATTTTGATTTAATTATACTCTTGTTAGCATCATAAGGGATCAATAATTTTTTAACATTTCATTATGACATATTGTATACCATTTTATTAGATGGTTGCTAATGTGAATTATCCTAAAAGTATAGCAAAACCCTAATTCATCATTGCTTAGGTTTGCATTTTGATTATTAGTCAGATACATTTTCTATATACATATTTCCTCATTGAATTACATATAAAATAGGTTTTCTTTTTTTCCCTATTCAATTGTGATTTCTGTTCCTTGGTTCTTAAAATAATTTGGTATGACCATTAATGATTGTATTTCCTGCAATGCTGATTTTAATTTGATGATAGTATACTATAGAAAGAAGATTTACGTTTTTATGTAGGTAAATTTATTGATCATTTTCTTTCTTATTTATTTCCATTGATTTTTGAACTTCTTTTTTTTAATAATTAATTTATTTTTTATTGGTGTTCAATTTGCCAACATACAGAATAACACCCAGTGCTCGTCCCGTCAAGTGCCCCCCTCTGTGCCCGTCACCCATTCACCCCCACCCCCGCCCTCCTCCCCTTCCACCACCCCTAGTTCGTTTCCCAGAGTTAGGAGTTTAAATAGTATTCAAAAAATTTTCCCTTCCTCTGAAAAAATAATAAATAAAATTTACATCCATAAAAGTAATATGACTTTCCATTTAAATTAGCATTTGAAAGTGGCAACAGAGAAAAATAGATATATGTATTATTTTAGGTTCAATATGACTAATATTTCTAAATCTAGAATCTTAAAGTAATTATAAGTAAATTAAAAAATAGAAGTTCATTGGATAAAGAAGATGTGGTTTATTATGTATCCAATGAACTTCTTTTTTTTAATGTATCCAATGAACTTCTTTTTTTAATGTATCCAAGTGAACTTTTTTTTTAATGTATCCAATGAGCCTTTTTTTAAATTTACTTATAATTACTTTAAGATTCTAGATTTAGAAATATTAGTCATATTCAACCTAAAACAATACATATATCTATTTTTCTCTGTTGCCACTTTCAAATGCTAATTTAAATGGAAAGTCATATTACTCTTATTGATGTAAATTTTATTTATTATTTTTTCAGCTGAAGGGAAAATTTTTTGAATACTATTTAAAATTCAAAATATTCTTAGAATATCTAAAAGGTTATACCAGTTTCTTTTGTTCTTAGGTGCAAAATTGCCTAAGGTTTAGAGAATGATTAGCTATGGAAGGGAGAAAGTCGGTAAATATTTAATCTAAATTAATAAAAAATGCATGTAAGCCAAACCCACAGACCAGTAAATGCTACTAAACTTCTGCTAAAAAGAGCCTTTTAAGACTAATGTGGCTCCATTTGTTCAATGGTAAAGGCAGATCTGCTTTATAAAACAATGCTTGGGAATCTGTATTGTTAGTGACATCATAGGTTGTCAAAATATTTCTTTTGTAAATTTTATTTGAGATTGTCAGTAAGCCCATTTAACATCTTATTGCTGAACACACTTTATTGTGGCTTCAAGTTTTAATTTCATGACAATGCAAAAAATTCTGACTTTTTAGGTAACATTTTTCTTCCTTTTTTTAAATGACAGTTGGTCAGCGGCTAAGGCTTAATGACATTTATCAGCTGCCTAATTAAAATGTAGACACTTTTATAATAATTGCAAATGTGACCTTCATTTGTGTATTTTTGCTATCTAGCACGTTCAGCCAAATGTCAGAAAGAACCCAAATCCATTCCTTTCCATAATGTTTAATTATATCATATTGAGAGTGTTCATTTTTCAGTTACTCTGATTTATGAAATCACACTACTTCCCTGGAGAGTGGGTAGCTGTAGTTCCAATATCCTAATGAGCAGTGATTGTAAGCCTGTGTCTACAAGCTGCCAAAACAAGTAGCCAAAAAATGAAAATCCATTCAATTAACAAGTTGGTTTGTCTTCATGATGCCAAACAATAGCTATGATTTGTTTTTCTCTGTACAACTAAGGGATTCACAGACTTGTGATAGATTGTTTCAGCTTTCTGATCTTTCCTGGTATCTTCAGGTCTTTACATCAGATTGCCAGGGTGAAATCACCTCTTGGATTTTCCAACAGGTAAAATTTGTAGCCTCCCATTACTTTCCAAGTTCTACCTTCACCATACCCAGAAGCACTGGCCTAGTTAACTCTGTCTTCTAAATTCTCTCCAGATCCTTCCAGCTCATGATCCACAATTTCAAGAAAGTAATATTTATAGCATAGAAATCTGATTATGGTGGATGTCCGCCCAAAATACTTCAATCACTCCTTTCAAACTTTATGGTCAAACAAACTTTTCTTCTGAGGGACAAGGCCATTCTTACCTATTTGTATGAATTTAATGTCTTCTTCCTATCTTTTTTTCTCTAAATTTTAAGCAATTAATAATGAATAGTGACAGTTTCTCAATTCGATCAGTCCATGTTTCCTTTTCAGCCTTTCAGTTCTTACTATTTCCCTAATCTTGTTATGTGTTAACTAGAAAGCAGTGAATATTTTATGAAAATGTAATGTGGGGGGTGTTCCATTTATATATAAGTAATCACTTCTATTAATAGAACTAAAGATTTATAAACCATTTAATCTTAATTTATAAAAATTCCAATTCAAAGACATAAATCAAACATTTAATATATAAATTTATTTTTATTATGATTTTTAAAATATATTAAATAATCTTCCATTAGGAGATTTTATCTATATTAGATAACCATTGTAGTGTTGATGTAAAGAACTTTATTCTCTTAAAAAAAAAACTTTGGGTATAGTTTTACAAAGTAAACATAAAATTAAATCTATCAAAGTATCAAAATGTGTACTTTGTTAGGAGTTTATTGTCACCTTGAAAATATAAGTGTCTTCATGTAATGTAAATATTTGGATGAAGCATTGAACTGGGAGAATTGCTTTGGTAGGTTTGAATTTGGAGTTTAAAATGCGTTTTTAGGAATACCTGGGTGACTCAGCTGTTGAGCATGTGCCTCAGCCCAGGTCGTGATCCTGTAGTCCTGGGATCAAGTCCTACATCAGGCTCCCTGCATGGAGCCTGCTTCTCCCTCTGCCTATGTCTCTGCCTCTCCCTGTGTGTCTCTCATGAATAAATAAATAAAATCATTTAAAAATATAAAATGCATTTTTAAAGAGCAGTATAGTTTGGGGGCATTTCTGGTTATTTTTTTTTAGTCAAATGTTTTCTCTTGTTTACTATTATGAAATTTTTGTAGTGAAATATAAAGATTTCAAATCCCAGCTAAGAGTTTACTCAGTTTCTCATTTGATCAGGAAACATGCTACAGTGTAATTGAGAAACTCTCATGATCGGACCTAGTAGGTGGAAGACAATAGATTAAGAAAATAACAATTCAAAAAATATTTGATATTTCAAATTCTGAAAAAAATACAACATGAAGTAAAATGATAAGAACTTTGTCAAATCTGGAAGTTTTTGGAAACAAAGGAAGGTAAGTATTGATTATCTAATTGCCCATTATTTCATACTTTATTGACAGTCCGTTTTTCAGTGTGCTATATTTTTGATTTACACTACTGCATCAAAAATTTTTCTTAATGACTTAATTTCCAACTCCCCAAAGCTGTTTTCCTGAAGTTTAAATCCTAACTGTCATTCATTACCTGCCTGACATTGTGTAAATTACTGAATCTAATCCTCTGTTAAATCAGGATAATATTAATGACTTCACAATGGCTACTCTGAAGATTGAGATATGTATGAATTGTCAAGAACATTGTACAAAATAGGAAATCTACAAGTTATTTCATAAGCATTATTTTTACTTCCTTACAAACAGGAAGTTACAAATTGTATCATGATAATTATTCTTCCTATTGTTATTAAACCCAATAGTACTATAACAGCTTGGAATTAAAATCAAAGTGATATGCATCTACAGTTTTTTCAAAGAAATGTGGAATTATTTTTGATATTTTTGCTCCTATATTTTTGCTTTCTTAGGATGATATAGTCTCAGGTTAACTAGCTTTATTTCAGGGAGATGTTAGATTTTATATCATAATGTTAAAGAAAAGGTTCAGGAAGAAAACATTAAGCCACTAGATTGGGGAGGGGCAGGCTTTACATTGAATCTTTTGGTCAATAAGTGACCTAATATTTATATCATTCAAAGATCTCCAGTGATAAATCTGAAATGGAGTTCCCTTAATAAAACTGTTCCCCCACCTGAAAGAATAGGTTTTTTAGAACTGAAAGATAAAAAAAATACACATGCCAGAATTGAAATTATTTTCTGTCCCTATTGAGGAGAAATTTAATCTGGCCAAGAAGTGGTTGAATAAAATTTTTAATAACTGTGTTTTGTAGTGATAGTTATTATATGCATTTTCTCATAGGAGTCCTTAGCAGAATCTGCATAAATGGTAGACTTCTCATGTACTACAGTAATGTAAAAAGTTGAATTATTCCCCCACAGGGTTTACTATGATGCCTTGTATATGGTCAGTATTGCATAAGTATTGTTGAATAGAAAACCTAAAAGTTAAAAGAATGATATTTTCTATAATTTCTCATTACAAAAGGGAATAATATAAATAATAATCTGCTATGAGTTATACAATAAATTAAAGAAATATTCCTACAGCTGTACCAGAATTTATATATCCAAGCAAGTCACATCTTTTAAAGTGTTCACTTCTCTTAATATTACTGGCTTTTATTGCCAGAAACAGTTTTTAAACATCTATTTTGAAATGGCCTCCATAGCCTTATGAATTTATGTCTATGCATTATTAAAAGAAGCTTTATTTATGATAATAAAATGCAATGAAACTAGATGGATAGAGATTATTCATTAAAGAAGAAATTCAAAGAGAAATATACTGAGGTTAGGAGAACTGAAAATAAATTATACCAGGGGAAACTATATAAACCTTCTATATCATAGAGCTATAGAAAGACAGCCTGGAGGAACTGGAAAAGAGACCCTGGGAGAGAAAACAAGACAGAGTTAAGGAAGATTCTGATCATGGAAGTGAGAGGAACTGGGAACACAGAAGGAGTTTAACCAATTTAAGATACTGGTAAAGGCTGTATAATTTAGACACCCATACCTCACTGCCCCAGCATTATAATCAAGAAATCATATTAGTATGAAGTAAATAGTACTTGGAATAGGATCTGCATATGGTCTAGTTACCTCCACATTATGGCCAAAGATTGGGGAGAAATTCCTTTGAATTCAAGCCTTATAGGATGAGGTCATGAGTGAGAATTTGAGTTAAATATTAAAGGCTTAAATAAGTATGGCACATATCTGATCTGTTGTTGGCTTTTTGTTGTTGTTGTTTTGTTTTATTTTGTTTCTTGGCTCTGGTCAAAGTTAGTGGGAGACAAATCATGTATTTGTATTTCTGCACTATCTTGACTTATACTTGGTAATGTATTTTTCTTCTTCATAAGAAAGTGGAATTGCAAATTATTGTAAAGCATGTCATTTTTTTTTTTCCTTTAGCTTGGTACTAATTAAAATTCCTGAATTAGAAGAGTTGACTCAATGCCATAATGTGGTCTTTCTTTTTTTTTTCAGGTGCAAATTCAAAATTTTGTCTTAGATAAATGTCTTTGCCTGAAATAAGTGTCTCTTCCTGAGAAGATATTTTAGTTTATATAATGTGTTTAACTGTCAAATATTATTCAGGAATAAAATAGATTGTAAATTGCCTGAGGCCATCTCTTTTCACTGTCTTCAGGGCAAGATTTCACATAGATTTGGTGCTCAATAGCTATATCTTTTTAATGGGTATTGGCTTTAAGATATGTATCTAGGCATTGAAGTTAAAAAAATAGATGGCATTTAAAACTTGTAAAATAACTATTATTTCCATAAGTTTTTTGCATATTTGACATAATGCACCATTTGTTTTAAGATGTAATTGTAATATTTGTACCTTAATAAAAAGCTTTTTAAGAAGGAGAAATGAAAAAAAATCTCCTCCCATACCAAGTGACACTATTGAAGTCAGCATCAGTCTTTATAAATATCTTCTTTAACCCCTTGTCATTATACAAGTCCTTAATACATGTATTTTGCACTGCCTTATATTATAGTGAATATATATACATGTTAACCCTCTCCTGTCCCCATTTGCATTATCCTGCAAGCACATTGACTTGGAGCACGAACGGAGCTCATAGACGGCACCCAGGAGATTCACAATAAACTTTCATGGGTTTCCACTAATCAGCATACTTTCAGCATTCAAGAACATGACATATCTATACACAACTGAAAATACTAAATACCTGTGTTAGTGTGTCCTTGGCTTATATAAAAACTTGTTGTATGGAAGTTTTGAATCACTATATTATACACATGTAACTAATATATTGTATGATATACAACTGATGAACTATTGAACTCTACATCTGAAACTAATGGTGTACTAAATGTTGATTAATTGAATTTAAATAAAAAAAGAAAAAATATTATACTGCATGCTAACTAACTGGAATTTAAGTAAAAACTTAACAAAACAAAATAAAACATAACCCTAATAAAAGCTACGTATGTGCCCTAGTTTCATCTCTCCTCAAATACATGTAATGCATAATATTTACAGAAGATTTTAGAAAGCTCTCAGGGTTCTCTCCCTGAAAGTTATGAATAGATCCAGGTTAAGAACTTGCATACAGAATGCTGGAAAACTTAGAAACAATCTGCATATTAATTGATAGGCAAATCAGTTTTTATTTTTTTTTAATTTTTTTTTAATTTTTATTTATTTATGATAGGCACACAGTGAGAGAGAGAGAGGCAGAGACACAGGCAGAGGGAGAAGGAGGCTCCATGCCGGGAGCCCGACGTGGGATTCGATCCCGGTTCTCCAGTATCGCGCCCTGGGCCAAAGGCAGGCGCCAAACCGCTGCGCCACCCAGGGATCCCGCAAATCAGTTTTTAAATAACTTTCTTCTCAGAAAACATGTCTAAGGAAGAATATGTGCCTGTTAGCTTGGTAGTATTGTCAAATATGTTCACACATATATTTGAAATGTCATGGAATGATAGCAGTTTTTCATTTGCCTCTAAAAAACCCATATGAATATTGATTTTAAAAGGATAATGATTGTAGCCAGGGAAGAAATATAGAAAAATAATGAGACATAGAGTGAAGAACAATTATAAATGCACTTACAAAAGAAGAGAGACTGTGTTACATCAAATAAAAATCAGAGATTGTTTATTCCTTTAGGATGGTAATCAGGAAATTAAAATCAGTTCAAGAGTTTGTAACTTATGTTACTATATTTATTTTCCTACTAAAGATCTTTTTATTTTGCCATGTAAGACAAATTTGTCTACAAATGTCACTATAAGGTATAATGTTAAACTTGTATTTTTAGCAATTTGATTATATTTGATGATATTATATCCCTCACCCTCTGCCCCTCCCCCCCTGCACTCAGGCTCTCTCTATATAAAATAATAAATAGATATTTTTTAAATAAAATAAAATAAAATATCTCTGCAAGCCTAGGGTGCTGGGTGGCTTAGTTAAGTGTCTGACTCCTGATTTTGGCTCAGGTCATGATCTCAGTGTTGTGAGATGGGGACCCACTTTGGGCTCTGTGATCAGCAGGCAGTGGGTTTGAGATTCTTTCCTTCTCCCTCTGCCCCTTACCCCATGCTCTTCTAATTTCTCTTTCTTTAAAACAAATAAATAAATCTTTATAAAAATAAAATAAAATGTCTTTGCAATGCATTTTCTTTTTACCCAGCTAAATCCAACATTCTTCTCTAAGTCCAATTCTAATCATACTCACTTTAAATCTTTTATTATTAGTCACATTCATCTCCTGCCTTAAACTTCTTCAGCATTAAAAAATACAATTTCACACATCTGCTCATATGCCTACTAATATAGAAAGTGTTAATATATATTCTGTTGAGAGAAAAGGAGACTGCATATATAAAATATAATTAATCACTTTGAAAATGGAATCAAATATATAAATAAAATGACTTGAAGACAATGGTAAAAGAAAGTACTAGTAGTTTATCTGCAAGGAAAAGAAGAAATGTTTGACAAAATATTTTTAAGGATCATGGCAGTGCCTATAATATCCGTGTCCAGACTCCTGTCTTCAACCAACACTCTGTCCCTTCTCACACATATATTTCAAGAAACTATGAGCAATTTAATTGTAAGGAGGATAAGGTTCATGTGCCATGAAAGCATGTTCCAGGATATAGTGAGGGGTCCTGATGATAAGGAAGAGTGACAGCTGAGGTGCCTGCTGTATCAACAGAGCAATAGAAAAAGGAGTTATGGTGGGTTGCATGGCCTCTGAGAGATTATACTTTGCTTTTATGGCCATGTGCAGGGATTTTGTTCTTGCCTGCATATTGATGTAATAAGATCTTCCTTTGTGAAGTAGACAAAGTTTACACATAGCTGTAAGATTTCTGATAAATTACTTATCCTTTCTATGCCTCAGTTTCATCATTCTTACGGTAGGAATTATAATGCTATTCTTTACAAGAATCTGAAGATATAATACATGTAAAGTACTTGAACCAGAAATAAATCTCCACTATTACCATAAGTATTCTAAAGCAAACTGGGAATTTACCTGGCTACTAGAAAGTTAACACTGAATCAGGTTTTGAAACACAGATTTTAAGTAAATATGGCCAAAGAATGATCACCAGTTTATTTGGCTCCACAAGGAGGAAAATTTGGAAGTCCTAATTTTGTATTCATGAAACAGTTTAGCTTACAACTATTCCAACTGAAATCAATCCAAAATTCTGTTTCGAACATCCAAATCAGTCTGAATGGAGAAAATGAATACCTTGCTCAGAGTGATACACTCAATTATTTCATTTCTTCTGTCGGCTTAAAGTCTACAGTTTAAAAAATACAAAAATAATTTATAAAAAAGCTTTTTTCTTAATGTCTGTATTTATATAGAATTATTCACTATTCAATATTAAAATAACTATGGATTAATGAAATGCTTAAAGAAGTTGGATTAGATGATTGGAAGGCAATGGATATTTTCTTTCTTTGTTTCTTTTTTTTTTTGTCATGAAGCATGAAATGGTAGTTTTGCTTTGTTTTTTTTTTTTTTTTTTTTTTTTTTTTAAAACACATTTATAGGGGAGCCTGAGAGCACAGCCTGTTAAGTGGCTAAGTCTTGTTTTTGGCCCTAGTGGTGATCTCAGGGTCATGAGACTGAGCCCTGCCTGAATCTGGCTCCACATTCAGTGTGGGAAGTCTGCTTAGGACTCTCTCTTCCTCTCTCTTTCTCTCCCCCTCCTCACCTCTGCTCTCTCTTTCTCTCTCAATTAAATACAGTCAACAAAACTCAAAGACAACCTACAGAATGGGAGAAGACATGTGCAAATGACCTATCAGATAAAGGGCTAGTTTCCAAGATCTATAAAGAACTTATTAAACTCAACAGAAACAAACAATCCAATCATGAAATGGGCAAAAGACATGAAGAGAAATCTCACAGAGGAAGACATAGACATGGCCAACATGCACGTGAGAAAATGCTCTGCATCACTTGCCATCAGGGAAATACAAATAAAAACTACAATGAGATACCACCTCACCCCAGTGAGAATGGGGAAAATTAACAAGGCAGGAAACCACAAATGTTGGAGGGGATGTGGAGAAAAGGGAACCCTCCTGCACTGTTGGTGGGAATGTGAACTGGTGCAGCCACTCTGGAAAACTGTGTGGAGGTTCCTCAAAGAGTTAAAAATAGACCTGCCCTACGACCCAGCAATTGCACTGTTGGGGATTTACCCCAAAGATACAGATGCAATGAAACGCCGGGACACCTGCACCCCGATGTTTCTAGCAGCAATGTCCGCAATAGCCAAACTGTGGAAGGAGCCTCGGTGTCCAATCGAAAGATGAATGGATAAAGAAGATGTGGTCTATGTATACAATGGAATATTCCTCAGCCATTAGAAATGACAAATACCCACCATGTGCTTCAACGTGGATGGAACTGGAGGGTATTATGCTGAGTGAAGTAAGTCAATCGGAGAAGGATAAACATTATATGTTCTCATATTGTGGGGAATATAAATAATAGTGAAAGGGAATATAAGAGAAGGGGGAAGAAATGTGTGGGAAATATCAGAAAGGGAGACAGAACGTAAAGACTGCTAACTCTGGGAAACGAACTAGGGGTGGTAGAAGGGGAGGAGGGCGGGGGGTGGGTGTGAATGGGTGACGGGCACGGGGGGTTATTCTGTATGTTAGTAAATTGAACACCAATAAAATAAATAAATAAATAAATAAATAAATAAATAAATAAATAAACTTTAAAACCATTTATAGTCTTTTCTGTTTATCTGGATATTGAGAAAAATGACATATCTGCCCATTCAGAATGTTTTGAGATTCAGCCAAAAGGAAGTAATAAAAATAATTTCCAAACCCTTTTATAAATTTATCAAACAGAGAAAACCATTCATATGAATTTCAATGATGTTCAAAAGTAGTGAAACTTTTATCATTTTAGTTGCTTTTGAACTCATCATTCTTCAACTCCATACCAAAGTAATAATACTAATAGTAATAAATCTAATTGTTTTTTAAAATTTTTTATCTGCCCTTGGAGAAGTTCTCAGGTCATGTAATAAAACAACAGGTTACTTTCTCAATTATGCTCTTAACCTGTCATGAACTTTAGTTTGGCTGCCTCTCTCTGACATATAATCACAGTAACTAGGGATATGAAGAGGAGACCAATTTATTTATATAGCATTCAACAGAGCTATTATTTTTCCCCACAATTAAATGAAGCAGGATAATAAGATCAAGCCATTCCAAGAGCACAGATATACAAATTTTTATCCATCTAATCCACTGTATAATAGTTTTTAAAAAGAATACCATGCTTAAAGAGACTCTATTAGACACTAAGAAATATATATTTTTTAAAAGTATACAGAATAATAAAATAGTTTAATTAAATCTTAATTAACTTTTTTTTTAGAATAAGACAGTCGTAGACCTAATCATCGCTCAAATCATAGACTTAATCATTGCTCAAGTTGATCAGGATAATAATATTTCTTAGTGTTGAATAGACTCAACTAAAAAAAATCTAAAAACTTGTTTAATGCATTCACTCAAGACATATCCAAAGACTGTTCCTGAAAATTCATCACTGATAAAACTTCTCACCTTTGATTTCTTTTTTTTTTAAGATTTTAAAATCATGTCATATAGATGTGAGACGGTATAATTGACACTATTATTCTTACTCAATTTGAAATGTTTTGGCAGTAAAAACCAACTTTGCTACTCTTGATGTTTCCTCAGTATTTAAAGAAGAGGCATTTAAAGTTCTCAATTTAGAAACATACCCTTGGCAACCACACATTTGCGACTCTAATAGAACAAAACTGTCAAGAACATTTTGTGTGTGTGTTTTCTCTTGAGGATTAACAATTGTTTATTGAACTTGCAAAAAATTGCCATCAAGTCTCTAAGAAACAGTGTTCAGTACTAGAAAAATTCAGGGGCACACTATATATTCCAAATATGTCATTTTTGAAGCTGAGACCTTATTGTGGCATCATCTATTTCCTCAATTATGCATTTGTATATTCATAATTTATTTTGTTAGACTTAAACATTTAGTATTAAATTTCACGGCTATCGGCTAAAAAAAAAAAGCAAAAAACTGAATGAGAGAACAGAGGTTTTATGTCTGTGAAGAAGAGATACAGAACATTTCTAACCATGGGCAAAAATTTAAATATCCATGGGCAGTATGTAAATGTGCTATTTAAAGGACATGATGAACTTCAAAATATATTCTTGCCTTACTATAAACCTTACTTTTCTTGAATATAAAACTGTCAAAAAGCATAAATAGTACAGTGAATGCAACACTGTGGTAAAAATCTGCTCAATTTAACACTTTCAAAGTTGTAATAATAATCATCAAAACTTGGCTACCTGGGAAGTAGAAGGGTAGTTGTCCTGATGAAGAAGAACATTAAAAAAGTAAACAAAATGAAAAACTCAACATGATATTTTAGTTAGAAGTAAAAGAGAGACTCATTTCCAAAATAGAGTTCCTGAAGAAAGCAGAAAGTCTGTTTACACCTCATCATCATACTGGAGCTATCAAACAGCTGTGTTCAGTACCTGAGCTTTACTGGTCATTGGAAAAAGGTCAGAGAAGTTTTGCTACAAGTCTATCTAGTTAAAATAATATGATTACTATTTTTAGCAGCCAGTTTTTATTTTATTTTATTTTTTTATTGGTCATTGAGTTTTCTGTAAGATAACACATCCTTCCTTATACTCGAGGCATTTTCTGCATGTGTTGAAGGACTTCTCTCCAGTAGAGGGCACTGCTGTATATTTATCCAAGCCCCACTTGGCTCTCAAAACTTGAACAATAAAAGTTAGCAGAACAAAAGCTTTATTGAATATCATAACAAAGGAACTAGAGTCATAGAAGAAATAGGGGAGACGGGAAGGGAAAAGACACTGAGAGTAATATTTTACTTCTAAAAAACAATATCACTATATATTTTAATCTCCGTATAAAATTGTATAGAAATCATTACTAGCCACTTTATTTTCTTTAAAAAAAATGACCTGAGAAAATGAAAACATATGTGACAACTACAAAGGAAAAATACATTCAGAGAGATTTTTAAAAATCTATTAAATGGCTTGTAAAAAGCAGATATTTGTTTTTAAACTTAATACTTTAAACCCTTAAATATTCGTATCTAATGAAGCTTTCCCTGACATTTCCGTGTCTCGTAGGAGAGTTAGTTTCCTCTTCCTCTGTGCACCCACAGGATGCTTAGGTGTGGCTGCTTTTGCTCTTAACAGTTATGTGCATGCTCTGGGGCTCCAGTGAATGTGGCCGTTATGGGGTGAGAGACTTCGTTATTGGGCCGGTGCTTGGACAGAGCGTCTGCACAATAGGTATTGAATAAATAACCAGTGGTTAACAAAAATAAAAGATATTTTAAGAAAAGAGAACATTTTTACCTAGAACATAAAAGTATTGATAAAAATACAAGTTCTATGAAGATAATGACTGATAGAACCTTTGAATTTTCTCCAAATTAACCTTAGCATAGAGAGATATGTATGATTCATTATCAACACATACTCTGATAACTCTTGATTATTTTGTCTTTATTTAGTATTTAAAGGAATTGTTCCTTTCCTTCTTGACATTAAAAAAAGAGAATATGAAAAAAAAGGGCATCCCTCTAGTAAAATTAAGAATATTCCTTTAATGAACACTTCATTTCAAATACATTAATGCTGAATATTATTAATTACCATAATTCAAAGCAAAAATTCAATGTTCTACTTTTAGAATATACACATATATGATGTATATACATACATATTGACAGATCTGTTTATCTATGCCTATATGTATCAACATATATAATAGTTATGCATATGCCCAAAGGAAACTACTATTAAATATGAGTACATCAAATATGACAATTTAAAAAATTCTTAAAATTATTTTTAAGATAATTATTTTGTTTCTTTCTCTCAAGATTAAATCTGTGTTTTAAAGTTGTTTTTGTTGGATAAAAACTCTTCGGTAGATAAAACATTAATCACTATATCACTATGTATGTTTATATTCCTTTAAATAGATTAGATACTAATCTTCATTTCCAAAATGACATGAAGAGTCATCCTGAATAGTCTGACAAATTATAATCCAACCTAGCCAGACCCAGGAAATCTGTATCTCAGAAGTTTTATATCATTCTCCATGACTTTTCATTGTTAAAAGATAATATATATATATATGAAAATGACATAACAAAAAAACGAGATATTTTACTTCCAAATGTCATTGGAAATAAGAAACTATGTTAGCAGAAAATACAAAATGTTATCATTCAAGGGCAAGTCTTTTTACAGCCAAGCATTATGCCAATGGCACAGTAAAACCACTCAGTGTGGCCATAATAACAATCAGTTTGGAATGACTTAGCTACAGAGCATCTGCAAAGATTTAGGAGATTGGTACAATTCCCTTCTGATGACTGTGCCAAAGCATAATCTATAGACATGATTTCAGGTCTATAGACATGATTCAAGCTAAAGTGAAACTTTCAAGTGATTGTAAAATATATCCCCCAAATAAAATTTCTTAAAAGTGCAGCCAATCACCAAGAAATAGATACTTGGTTTATTGGTATTTTTAAAAATAAAGTTGTTGTTGTTTATTTTTATATAGAGGAACGTCCTCAAATAGAGATAAATGGCATTGCAAAAGACGTAGAGTTACAGGGAGGAGCGGAACAATGAACTAAATGCAGGGAGCAAGAGGACAGAAAAGATGATCACTTGCCTACCACAGGCTCCTTTTGGGTTAGTTAGGGAGAAAATTAAACCTTCATAGCTCTCATGGAGGAATACAAAGTATTCTGTTTCTAACTAATTTCTATAACATAGAATACATTTTTTCTCCTGAGAATTTGCTGAAGGTTTTGGCCAGGATCTTTTAACTCTAAAATTTCATGAAATATAGAAACCTTTAGAAACAAAGGGAGGAAAATCAGATTCAGTGCATTTTTAAGGGCAATCATATTTAGTTTTAGCACCAGAAAATAGCCTGAAGTTTTTCAAAATTAATCGTCTAAAGCTCCTTAAATACCTTGTTGTTTTTCCATCAATGCAATGAATGCCATGAATGATAATAACATAAAATTTGACTAATCAAAAACAATGAGGGAAAGTAGGAATAAAGGAAAGCATAGCAAGATAGATGGTAGAATTAATTATTTCATTAAATGTAAATAAATAAATCACTTGAACTAAGTCACAAAGTATGCAAGTCTAAATTTAAAAAAAAAGTTAAACAAAATGGACCAAACCCTACTACATCCTAATATCATACATAATTCTGAATACTGAATGTTTTTCTTTCCTGATCTCATGTTGTTCATTCCATCTTTATTCAGCATAGGGCAATGAAAACTGATACAAGTTGTAAGTGAAGAAGTAAAACTTTCATTATGGAGGTTTTAGGATTTATGGAAAATGTTAAACCATATAAAATAATTATTATAATTAATAATAAATTTGGCAAGCTTGTCAAATACAATGCTAGTATATAATAAATTGTGCAGTTGAGATTCTTACACCTTATCACATGGGTACGTATATATGTATATATATATGCTGTTTATCAAAAGAAACTTTAAAACTGGTTTTTAGCATATGAAAAGATGCTAAAGTTTACTTATTAGACTAAGATGCCATTTCTTACCTATAAGATAGAAATAATTTAATAATTTAGCAACACAATGAAGTTGTGAGGAAATAGGTATTTTCATAAATTAATGTGAGGTTTTGAAATGATTAAACAATATAGAAGGAAATTTGGCAAAAGTCTAACAAAACATTTATCTTTTGACTGTGTAGACTTCCCTCTAGGAATTCATACTAAGTACGTAACTCCATAAATCTGACAAAGAATCACACTAGTGTATTATTGCACTATTATCTATAAGAACAAATATTGGAAATGACCTAAATATAGGTTCATAGGAAATTCATTGAAGAGACTATGGTCCACCCATTTTTAGAGATTTATGCAATTGGAAAAAAAAATTTCTATGAACTAATATGGAGTTATTTCTAGGATCTAGTGTTAAGTGATAAAAGCAAGAAGAAAAAGTATATTTATGATATGCTGATTTTATAAGAGAAATAAAGAAAACACACAGATGCATCCATATTTTTTCCAAAAGAAAGACAAAATGGTAAATTATAATCTAATGAAAATTTGAGCCTAGAATATTCTGTTGTCTCAGAATTCAAGGAAATAATAAATTAATAGAGGAGACAAAAGGACAAAAGTGCCTGTGGAAGAGGCTTCCAATAACAATTTGACATAATTTAAGTATCAAAAAATATATTACAAGTAATGTATTACTTCATATTGAATAAAAATCCATGACTCTATTATATATATTTCTATATCTCTATAGAGATATATAATATATGTATAACACATTTAAGAAAGAAAAATGCGTAAAAAGGAATGCACATCTCCTTTTACAGAGGAATGCTAGGGCATATATGTAGAAGGAAAAATAGAATTTGAAAATTAGAAAATTTTCCCTTCATGTTTTCTAATGTAATAATTCATTAAAGCCAAGCTCACCAATGCATGCTAAAATTATTATGTAAAATTGTGGTGGATCAGTACATTCACACAATTTCAAGATGTCATTTCATACATCACTTATCAATTATACCTTTAGAATGGAGAAAATCTCATCTTATTCAAGTAATGCAAACCCACCAATCATAGAACAAACTGACATCATAAAGCCTTTCATATGATGAAATGGGAAGTATGCATCATTGTCCGTATAATGTCATGCATATTTAATATATTCAATAGGAAGCCATTATACAAACCCAAATTGTAAAACACAAGGCAGTTTTCCTGGACTTTGTGAAAATGTAAATTCCATGAAAGATAAATCAAGGGGCATTATAGATGAATGGAGTTTCAAGAGATATGACACCAAATACACTTCCAAACCTTTGACTGAATCCTGGATTGGGACAATTGAAGATATTTGCATATGAATTGTATGTTAGGTAATATAATTATACCGTTATTAAATATTTATGCATTATAATGTCCTTGATCTTAAGTGTCACATTAGCCACTTATTTTCAAATGGTTCAGAGAAAAGTATAGATGTATATATGCATGTATGTATGTATGTGTGTATATATGTTTATATTTATCTGCATAAGTAAATATAAATAAATTATAGATATAGAAATACAACAAATGTAGCAAAATGTTACTAACCAGTACATATAAATCAGAGGTTGACAAGCTTTTTCTCTAAAGGGCCAGATAGTAAATATTTTAGGCTTTGTTCCCATATAGTCTCTGCTACAGCTTCTCAAGACTATATCTGTAGTGCAAAAGCCATACACAACATATAAAAAATATGCGTAGTTTTGTTCCAATAAAACTTAATTTTTAAAAACAGTTAACAACTTTAAATTGCCCCTGGAACTGTAGACTCCTGATCTAAGGGAGTTTTTATATTAGTGTTCATCCTTTTTGTAAGTTCAAAAATAATGAAAAAAAATAAAAATAGAAAAAACTATTCTGTTGAAACAAAATCATTGATTTGCTGTTATTTGTTATAAAGTGGAAATGCCAACAGTGTTTAATAAAAAGTCATGTAGATTTTAATTGCTATGATGCCATTGCCCTTCTCAGGAAGATAAAAATGGAAAGGCTAGTGACTATTTTGATTCAGGTCATTAGAAACAAATAAAAACATGATTATCCAGAGACTACAAGTAAATATTAAACTGTGCATTCCCTGATCTTGTTTTTGTTTTGTTCGCTTATAAACTTAAAATTACAAGTAATGAATGGTAATAGAAAGAAGGCTTTCCAGAGAAATATAATTATTGAATTATAATTATTTGAATATCAAACTTGGACATGTACTAATTTAACCACTAAATTTTATAAAATACGTATGGTTTTAAAAAAATAAATGTTATTACTTACATTGTATATGAATTTACTAATCTTCTAATACTTAACACCACAGTAAATACCGTATGGGCATTAGTTTTTCTTTCTGAAGACTTGCTTGAAATTAAGTTGCCTCTTTTTGCTTCCTGAAGGACATCTTGGTTGTTTCAAAGTTGTGTTGCTTAGGAACAAAGCTTCTGTACACATTCATAGACAAGCTTTTGTATGGATATACCTTTTCAATTCATTTGGGTAAATAGCATGGGTTACAATTGCTGGGTTGTATGGTAGGAACATGTTTAGTTTTGTGAGAAACTGCAAAACTGTCTTCCAAAGTGACTGTATTTTGCGTTCCCACCAGCAATAAATTAGGTGCCCTTGGTGCTTTATATCCCAGCCAGACTATGGTGTTTTAAGTGCTTTGGGTTTTTACCATTCTGAAAGTTGTATGGTGATATCTCATTTTTTGCTTTAATTTACCATGTTTTCATATACTTATTTGCCATCTTTTTGTCTTCTTCTTTTTTTTTAAGACTTTACTTATTTATTCATGAAAGACACAGAGAGAGAGGCAGAGACACAGGCAGAGGGAGAAGCAGGCTCCATGCAGGGAACTGGATATGGGACTCCATCCGAGTCTCCAGGATCACGCCGTGGGCTGAAGGTGGGGCTAAACCATTGAGCCACCCGGGCTCCCCGTCATCTTTTTATTTTCTATGATGAGGTATCTTTCATGTCTTTTGCCCATTTTTAATTTTTTCCTTATTATTGAATATTAAGAGTTCTTTATGTATTTTGGATAACAGTCCTTTATCAAATATATTTTTGCAAATATTTTCTCTCAGTCTGTGAGCTGTCCTCTCATTCTATTTGCAGCATAGTTGCAAATATAGTTGCAGTTATAGTTGTATTATAGCTTCTGGTATGAGAATTAGAGATCCTGAGATAATTTTTCTAGAATATTTCTGAGCTGCCCTCCAACTTTTAACACCTTGTTTGTTTGTTTTTTAATGACATTTTGACATTACAGCTTATCACAAAGTGTAATAATACAAATAAAAGCCAGAAGCTCATAGACATATAATTCAATAGTCTCTTGAGTTTTTTTAAGATTTTGTTTTGTAGTATGAAAACCATAACATCTCTCTCTTTTATTAACACTTTACTAGATCCTAGCATGCAACTAACTATAGTGTAGAAAAGTTGTTTAACAGGAACAGTCTGCACTAAACGGTGTCAGAGTTTGTTTATTTTTCAGGTTGTCATTATTAAAATGTGAGGGACAAGAATACCATGAATAAAATCAAACTATCTTATTGAGTTTCTTTACTGTTTTTCTCAGTAAGGAAGTGTTGGCTCTCCTTGAGAACTGCAGAATGGGACTTTTAAAGATAACTTGTGAAATAGAGATCGGTAGAATGATTATATTCAACTGTTATTTTCTAAGTAAGATCTCTATCTACACTTTTTTATAGGTCCTTCTCAGTGTGTGATTGATGACCACATATATAGACACATCGATTCTGTATTATTTGCATGGATTAGCATTAGCCTTTTCACTGGCAATTTTTCTATTATTTTCCTACCAATACAAATACCAAAGGCTATTAAAGTAAGAAGAAGCTTAAGGAAAAATAGATTGCATCTTGTCACAAATCGAAGCACAATGACTGAGCTGAAGATATTTCTGTCTTCTAAGATTTGAGTTGTCCCACTAAATAAACACAAAAAGAATGGTCTGTTCACCAGACTTGCTGTGGTTAAAACTTTTGAACATTTACACAGCAGCTTAGGTAAATTTCAGCATTGTCACCCATTGTTAGGGTATTTAAACTTTATAGTTTTTCAGATCTTATAGAAGTATTTTCATTAACTCCTTCAAACATACTCATTTTACATAAGAAAGAAATGATGCTCAAATTGCCAATGATAATGTATGATTTTTTCTGATGAAGATATGTTTGGAGTTATTTAAGCTATGCATTATGCAAAAAGGAGAAATAATAACTAGTAATTTAAAATTTAATGTGGCTGAAATTAAAATAGAAAGAAATAGAGGTTTTGTTTTTGTTTTGTTTTGTTTTTTTCTGAGATGTATATAACAGAAAAAATATCTGCTAATGTCAAACTTTCAAGCAATAGCATTTTTATATACTTATCACGAAGTATATTAGTACTGCAGGGCTGTGGTAACAAATTACCACAAAGTGAATGGCTTAAAAAGCCCCACATTAAGCTGTCATCAGGGCCATATTCTTTTTGAAGGTTCTAGTATTATCAGTTTATGCTTTTCTCTGAGCCACAATCCTTGATATTCTTGTTTATAGACACATCATGCAAATCTCTTCCATCATCTTCACATGGCATTTTTCCTGTGTTTGAGTCTCTGTTTTTCTCTTCTTATAAGGACACCAGGCATATTGAATTAGGGCCCACTCTAACTCAGAATTACCACATTTAACATGATAACATCTGCAAAGATCCTATTTTCCAAATAAGTTCACATTCTAAAATTCTAAGGGAGATAAGAATTTTGAGGCAAAATTATTGAATACGGTATAAAAAATAGTATGTGAACTTTGGATACAGATCAATCTGAGTTGAGTTCTGACTCTACTAAGTGATGTAATCTAACACAAAGTTTATTTAATCTTTCTATTTACATATTGGCCTCTTAATATATAGAAAGATAATATTACCTATTTTGCCAAGTTGTTGGAAAGTTTAGAAATAATATTTGTAAATTTTGATATAAGTACCTAAAATCTAGAAGGTCCTAAAAATATCAAATATCATTATTTTACAATTATTATTATTATTATTATTATTATTATTATTATGTAGAATCACAGAAGCTGGATTCTATTATAAATACTTATTTGTTAGAGTAGAATTCCAGAAAGGAAATACAAGTCTTTATCAAAACATATGAGAAATTTCATGAAAGTGTCACACTCTTGCTTTCATGTTAAAATATGATTATTTTTCCTTCAGCCTTGCAAGCAGCATACTTCTGATTTCAGCTGACTCTTTAGGAGTTAGATGGGTACAGTGTCCTCAGGATTGATCTTGATAATAATACACTACATAGCAATTTATGCCACTTCAAAAGAACTACTCTACTATCCCCTTTTTTCATTTTATAAATATCATTTTTCTTTTCTGTGACCAATTGTTATTTCTCTACCATATGTAAAGTATGTGAATTAATGTGAATAACACAAATTTCCACAGCCATACTCACAAGGAGTTTATGATTTACTTGAGATAGAAGTGTGCCATGGGTGAATATAAGTACTATGAGAAAAAGCTTAGAAAGAATCCTTAGAATGAAATAAATATGATCAGTGAAATAAATGACCAATCTACTGAAATAAGTCTGGATATATAGAGAGCAGTCAGATTATGAAGGCATAAAGCAATAAACATAGGCACAGATATGAAAAAGGTGAAAATAATTTAGAATGGTGAAGATTTCTTAGGAAAATAGAGATATTATTTAAAAAGATTTTAGAATAATTCTGTTGACTGAGATAAATGAACCTGAGCAAAGAAGCCATTACTGTACCACTTCAGGTACAAAGTGATGACCCTAGACCTACAATCAGATTAGGAGTGGCTTAGGTGGAAAGGTTGGCTGGCAATGGTTAAAATAGATGGGATGAGCACTGGGTGTTATGCTATATGTTGGCAAATTGAACTCCAATTTAAAAAATATGTAAAAAAAATTTAAAAAAATAAAAATAGATGGGATTTGTTAAAAAAAAAGAAAAGGAAAGGAAACCTTAAAATTGAAAAAAATACTAATTTTAAAATTAGGTGGCTACTAGACTAGAATGCGAAGAAAGATCAAAATATTTCAAGCCATGTAGGAATAAGAATAAGGGTTTGAGTGACAAGATTTTGCTAAAGGAATCCGAGTTCAAGAGGCTTACTGGTGGTAGAGAGAGCTGATGCATTCATTCAGTTTTAGATACAGTGAGTGTGAGATGACAGTAAAAGATCCAAACAGCATATCCTGTAGTCTCTAGCTATTGCACATAAATCAAACTATATCATTAATGTGAATGTACTGTAGTGAGAGAAAAAAGGCTCCTGTGGTCATGTGTCCTTTTTTCTCAGATCATTTTTCCAGAAGTTGGAAATGTTAACATACAGAATCTGTCCTAAATAGATAGGTGGTCTGAAGTGTCAGAAGGTGTATGATTTGTTTTTAGGATTAGTTAAAATAATGAATGTAGAATAATAATAAATAATAATAAATAAAGATTTCTTCCTGTGCCTTGTATTGCAGAAATGCCACAGTTATGCTAATTCTGAAGTCATTTTTTGGAGGTACATATGAGAGAAGATTACCTATTTGGAGACTTCAGAGAATGATTTCTGTCTTAGGGTGACATAGCTAATAACAGCCATGGTTACTTTGTATTATGCTGTTTTTCTTGTTGTCATATTCCTAATTGTGAATTGTTTCATCAAAAGCCAGATTATGGATGTAATCCAGCTGTAAGGATATGGTGGTGCAGGGACTTTAAACAGTTTTGTACAAGAAATTCTGTACAAATTTTTTTCTTTACAATTTTATCCCTCATTTTACAAAGAGAAAGCTGGGTAAATTTCTCTTATGGTGAAAAAAGAAATTTTTGAGTAGTCCAAGAGAAGTTATTGTATTAAATTTAACACATCCCATATTTTCCATTTAAATGTATATTTCTTTTCTGTGAATAGGACATTAAGTTGATGAGGAAAATTACCATGTTGTCCCATGCAAGCTTTAAGTTATGATTGTGAGAAACAAACATCTCACTCCTTTAATACCATAAGAGGTGAGGTTAACAGTTAAATTGGTTAATTAATTGAAAGGCTAAAGTGAATTTTGTCTATCAGCTTTAATGCAAACTTTAATAGCACAAATAGTTCAATTTTGCTTTCTAACTGCATTTCTAGAAGCAGAAACAGATGCTCCAGGCTAAAGATTGCTCACAAAAGATTCTAATGAGATGAAAAAGTATGAATATAAATTGCATCTTATCTCTGATGCTTTAAGAGGGAATTTTCTCAGAGATTATGTTTAGAAAGATATTGTTCCTATGATGAGCATAAATGCTCACATTTAATTTCACTTATTGCAAATGATATTTCTACTTTTTTCTGTCTCTTATGGAATACCTATATAGTATTCTAGTAGACTTTTGGCGATAAGCAATCTTTCTTTTTGGGAAAACATAATATAATACAGTATCTTTTTTTTTAACTGATAGGTGAGGGAAAATTGGCTTTTAGCTATCAACAGAAGAAAATACCTTTAAGACTCTTATCCTTCAGTCACATGATTCCTAGAACATATATAAAATATTACAGAACATATCAATCGGATAGAATTATGATACTCCTGTAATGGCTGCTTACAGTTTTGTGCTCTATGACTAAATTAAAAGGTATTAAGGTATAAAGTAGATAGGTATAAAGACTATACCCCCTGAAATTCTCTTCCCTCACTTTCAAAAAAATAGAAATGTTAAATATTATGTTAAAAGCTCCAAATATTTTGTAGTAAAGAGATTCAGAACATTTGTATAGATGGAAAATATCTCAAAGTATATCAATTCAATGTAGATTTCACACTTGATATAGAAATTAAATTATTTTTATGCAAATTTAAAAAAATTGCTTTTCTTTGGTATTGGCTAACCTACTATAACTGAGATGCCTCAATTGAAGTTTATTTTTTTTCTCACGTACCCATTCAAAGATGAGCAGTCTATTTGAGGCTAATCTGGTATGTAATCCTTGACTTTTTACTTTCACTTGTGCATTTATGGCAGGTGGTTGGTTCAGTTTCCCCCATTTCCCAGCCAGTAGGAAGGATAAAGACAGCAGTGAAGTCAACATCCAGAAGTGTTAAGGTCAAGAGCTACTAGGGATTATCACCCCCCAGGGCACAGGTGTATGGCTAATTTTAGCTGTGAGGGAGACTGTGTAGTTACAGGCTCTAAGCCAGCCCCCGATGGCCCATACTGGAAATCATCATAAAATAATATATAACAAAAACATACTTGCTTTAGATGAAAAAAATTGCATGTTAGATTTAAACAACTGCTAGAAATATAACTGTTTATCCACACTTGAGAAAGTTCTGTTGAATTTTGAATAGTAGCATCTGACCCAAAAAGCTTTTTAACATTGTTTCAGAATGCTTACTGAATTTTGAAAGATCTACTTTCAAACTGGGAGTATTCCAGAGGGGAGAAACAGAAAAGTTATCTGAAATGATAGGATTGGGTCACAAGGGTATTAGGTACTCTTCTTGAATATTTTAATAAAAGCTGATATATATTAAGTGTATGCACTGTGCTTTGCACTGCAATAAGCAGTTTCTGCATAGTAGCTAACTTAATCCTCACAAGGACCGTCTGAAGTTCTATTATCGCCATTATACAGGAGATGAGGTTTTGAAACCTAGTGGCGTGAAATAGTTTCATATGAAATACTTAATAAGGGAAGTTAATGAACTATATAGAAATAAAATATACTAATTCTGAGGCAGCATTAAAGAAGGAAAAAAGTGAGAATGGGGCAATAAGACAAAAGATTCTAGTTTAGTCTAGAAGCATTGACAAAAACAGACAGAATACACTATATAGCAGAGTTTGGGCTATCATGCTGGATAGAAAGTGTGATTCATAAGCCATGAAAAGAGTAGCAAGGAGAACAGAATGGCTTCAGACTTACTCTCCCTTGAGAAAGAAACTTGGAAGATTAAGCTCACAGTTTTCTTTTAAATTAAAATTTAAATATTTCCAGGAAACTTTGATCTTAAAAAAGGCAAGATCTCATAATCTTTCAAAATTCAACTTGGGTTACCTTTCTCAGAATGTTTCCCTTATCACCTTTCTTACTTCCACTAATGGAAAGCTTCATTATTGCTTCTTTCTTACCTCTATAAATTCAGTATAGTCCTTTTCTTTCACTTACCACTCTTGATTATATTTGTTTACATGACTACCTTTAGTTCACATGTCTTTTAAATTTGTGCTCCTGGTGCGGCTGGGTGGCTCAGTGGGTTAGGCAACCAGCTCTTGATCTCGCCTCAGGTCATGATCTCAGGGTCGTGAGATCAAGCCCCATATCTGACTCCCCATGAAGCAGGGAGTCTGCTTGAGATTTTCTCTCTCCCATTCTTTCTACCCCTCCCCACACATTCACGTGTGTGCATGTGCCCACACTTTCTCTTTCTCTAAAATAAATAAATAAATCTTTAAATTTGTGCTCCCTATGCCTAACAAAGTATTGACCATTCTCAATAAATGTTTACTGAATTGAACTGAAGGTCTCCACAGCATATAGAAAGGAAGCTTGATTAGAATTGATACAAAGAAGTATAGCAAATATTTGAAACATGTGAGTCTATTCCCTTTTGGTCCATATACTAGACATAAAATAACAGTGATCCTACTTTTTTGAACTAAATCTAGAGAATGCTTTCTAGCAGGTAGGTTCTGTCTGTCAATAGATGTTGACATAAAATGAGAGCTGTTTCACAGAGCAGCCACATAGGTTAGCCTTGCAAAAGCTGCTCGGCTGGACATAGCATTATTGTTTTCCATCTTTAGCCAAAGGGTTTCAATTCAAACTAAGGTCACCAATATATCCTTGGAAGAATATTTGAAGAAAAGAGAAGATTAAGGTTTTAGAAAAGACAATAAATTTGGGATAAAAATGTTTGCTGATACTTCTGGAAGGGATATAGAAGTTTAGATTCATTTTACATAGACTCTAGTAAAGCTTATTTTCATTTCTTCCTCTAGCATTTAGAAAGTTGTACCTTCTTTTCTTCAAGTCTTTTTCACCAGTCCTAATTAAGAAATTTATAAGGGTGAGAAGGAGGATGACCAGGAATCTATGCCCATCAGGGAACCATTTCTAAGCCAAGAACATATATTTGAGTTCTGCCAATATAAAAACTTAATAAAGTGAATTTTGCTAAAATGTCAAGCAAGACTTAAGTGTGTTTTTTCCTACCTTCCATGCACACAATCAATATTGGCAATCAATCAACTACTTGGAAGGGTTGATCTTTGTAACTGTGAAATTAAGCAGTAAGGAAAATGAAGGTAAAGAAGATAAAAATGAGGCCTTCCTTAAAGTTTTAGATTCTAGGTCTTAAAACATAGCTTTTGAATTGGCAGATAAATTAACCATCCTTCACTTTCCCAACACTGAAGGACAGTATTTGCCTCACTCGTTTTGTGGTTAGATAGCCTGTCTCTGAGTTTAGGGTTAGTATCTCTGTATCACAATCACAGTTATTTTGAGCATCTCCAACATTGTTTAAGGAGAACCTTATCCACCATGTGTCCTTCCTTTATAAGGAATTTTTGCTCTGTTTGTTGTGTCACAGATTTCTAATGTTTGTAAGTCAAAAGAACTTTGTTTTGAAGAATAGTTAAGACTTGTCTCTTCTCTGTAAAAAATATGTCAGTTGGACATAAGCAGCAGAACTGACATTCGGTCACTTCAGTTCCAAACAGCAATTAAATGACTAAATGTTTTGGTGTAGGCACTATCCTGGTGGTCAGATATGGCTTGTATCAATTCAGAGGCTGTATTTTCCTCTCACCTCCAGCTCAAACCCTGTAAATTGCAACATGTGGATCTTTCTTTTTAAGAGGTGAAAACCTTCATATTACATGCTAGGTTTGACCAAGGTATAAAAATCAGTGTAAAAAATATTCTCATTTATGTGTTTCCGGTTTTTTTTTTTTACTTTTTTATTTTTAAGATTTTTAAAATTTATTTTTTCATGAGAGACACACACAGAGAGAGGGAGACAGAGACACAGGCAGAGGGAGAAGCAGGCTCCATTGCAGGGAGCCTGATGTGGGACTCGATCGCGGGTCTCCAGGATCAGCCCTGGGCTGAAGGCAGCACTAAGCTGCTGAGCCACTCAGGCTGCCCTATGTTTTAGTTTTAAGTTGTGTTCAACCTTCATCATTTTTTTGCATCACTATGTTGTATGTATTTGAGTAATGGAATGGAATTATAAGAAACTATCCGTTGAAGTGACATGTTCTAATTACCTCAATTTAGGCAAGAATTTCTTAAGCTTTCATTGAGTTACTAAAAGGATTCACCTGTATCATTTTTAAGTTATGTATATCTTAACTAATGATTTTACAAATAATTAATAAATGGGTTGGGTTTTTTAGAGCTGCTAAGTAGCTAGTTGTAATAGAAGCTTTCTTGCAGAATATTGCCAGACATGATCCTTCCCCACAAATACTAAGAGTCTATTCATGGGCTCTCTGCTATATACAATGGTGCCTTACATGTAGAAAACACACATTGTATTATTAATGTGTACCATGTCCTCCCAATACTTTATATGCTTTTTACATGATTCTGCTTTATAGGCAAGGAAACCAAGATTTAGAGAGAATAAATAACTTACTCAGGTTCACGTAGCTTTCATGGAATAGACAATTCAGTATAAAGAAGTTGTTTCCACTATTACATGCTCTCCCAAGAACTTACAATTTAATGAGGAAGACAAATAGTAAAATTATGCTTCTTAATATCTGAACACTAGATTCATCATTTGTAATACTGGAATAAACCTATCCCACAGGTTTGTCATAAAGATTAGGTAAAAAATGTGTATGAAAAGGATGATTTATATTTGTTATATATGCATACATAATCAGGCACAGGATTTTAAAATGCCACATCTAATGTACAAATTACTGATGTAATTAGGATTCTTCATTATTCTTTCAGAATGATGTATTTCTCTCCTCACCACGTTGTTATTGAACAAAGCAATGAATTTTTCTTGTCCTTCTCTTTGAGGTACCTCATAGCAAATGTTAGAGGTTGCTGTCTAATTCAAAAAACTATTCAAAAAACACACTGTACCTCACTGATTTTAGCCACACAACCAGTGTAAAAATGTCAGTGCATAAGAGCCTCTGCAAGACTGCGGGTTTCCTGATGGCAGCAGCTATGTCTTCTGCTTCTGGTTGTTTCAGTCCATTAGCATGGTGTCTGAAACACTGAACCGGAGTGTACCCAATATATCAATATATATCATTATTTATATATTTTATATCCTTATTTTTCATAATGGTTTATATGAACAGAATCAGTTAGATTATACTAACTAGCAGTATTATCAAGGCAGAGGATTTCAGCAGAAGAAACAGTAGCCAGTAGTGACAAATTACAGGCTCTACTCTAAATTTTTATCTCAACACAGCTACTGACTTGCTATGAGATCTTACACAAATCACTAATGCTTTCTTGAAATTACACATTATGTATCTATAAAATAAACAAAATATCTACCCAGCTAATAAAAATAAAGTAATAAATAGTAGTGTTACAGTGATTTAGACCCAGAGAAGATCCAAGAGAGTTTTTTTCCTTCTGAGTATAACCTCATTTAAAGCTGTTATCCAAAAATATTTAGTTGACAAAATAGAGCAAATTATTAGTCATTTAACCAAGATTTCTTACTTCTCACTCTTGTTCTGTATTTACCGTACTATCTTTTCAGGAAAAAAATCAGCAAGTTAAAAAACTACAATTTAATATACTTCATATTTGGAACGTACTCTAGAATTTACAAAACAATTGCAAAATTGTCAATCATCCTACAGAATAAACTTCATCATTCTGACCTTTACAAGAGAGAGCATAGACTTACGACATTTAGAATAACAGCCAAAGTCACACACTTCACAAGGGGCTGAGCTTGGATGCAGATTCACCATTTTGTCTTTATATTTCATTCTACTTTGTATGGCTATTAAAGTACTTACTGAATACCAGAGATGCGTTATGTTCTAATTAAATAAACTAAGACTTATATTGTTCTCCATAAAAGTTAGTATTTTATTTCCTTCTTTTTATTTTATAGATTCCAATTATTGTTATTGAAAGTGTTATTTTCCTTATTTATAAATCATAAAATTAAGCTATTTTTCTCCTGGTTAGTAAATTCAAATATCCTTAATGGAGGATACCATGGAGGATTCATAAACAGATGAAAGCTCATACTTACCGGACATATTTTTGCAGAGTTCATTCAATGGAATATAATAGTGTCTAATACTAGACCATCACAAATCAGCCGGAGATAACACATAAGTATAATACAGGTAAAATACTTAACTTGCCTTGAGGTTGATAAAACTTGTAAAATTCTCATTTGATGAAATTTTTAAAATTGAGTAAGACAAAGAAGTACAAAGCTTTTGAAGGGTTTATTTTTAAGTGATGAACTAAGCCTAAGAAGTGAAATCTTCTAGTAGATTAGTTTTAGGACAGTTCTTCTGTCTCCTAGTGGATAAGTTCATTGAATACCGTAAGTGGCTGTTCAGATACTCAGTAAAAGTAAGAGCATTTGTTAAACATGTCAGTGAGGTGACAGCCTGAATAGCTGTGAAACTGCATGTGGACTTGATTTTTCTAAAATTAACTCTAGCAAAACAGAAATATCTCCTGTAAGTTTCAAGGATGCTTACACAGCAGGTGTTACCTTAAGACACATTAGTGCATAAGAAAACAGAGGAGGTTTTCATAACGCACAAAATTCCAGTATTTAGTAATACAAAAAGAAAAAGAATATCAACTGACTTGGTCAAAATATAATACTATAATCATTCAGAAAAAGAAGCAGTTTATTCTATTTTATGCTATTCTTTGACATAATGAAATTAGTAGTTTACATGATTTCTCTCATGGTTGTAAAACTATTGTAATTGTTGATTTAAGTAGAATTTCACTGGTAATTTGAACTATTTTACATGATATTATTACTTGATAATTTTGTCTCGGTGAGTTGACCTTACACAACACGGGTTGGCCCCATCCAGCCAGTTGAAGGTTTTAAAACAAAGATTGAAGTTTCCTGAAAAGAGAATTCTCTTTAAGAACGCAACATAGAAACTCTGCCTGAGTTTTCAGGTTGGTGTTCTGTGGAATTCAGACTCTGGACTGCAAATCAACTCTTGCCTGTATTTCTGCCTGACCTACATGTTTTAGACTTGTCAGTCCCCACAATCACATGGCGTGATTCCTTAAAATAAATCTCTCTCTCTCTCTCTCTGTCTCTCTCTCCTCTTAGTGTGGTATAACACACACACACACACACACACACACACACACACACACACATATTAGTTCTGTTTCTCTGGAGAACCTCTACTAATATACTCTTCTACCATTATTTCCCCCAAACCTATGACTTTTGAAATTATTCAACTATAAGCTTCCTCCAATCCTTATAGAAGGAGATGGATATACCCTAATAAGTAATCTAAATAGTAATCTGCCACACATAAATATTCCAGACATTAACACTCTATCAGAATTCCAAAGACAAAGATGATGTCCTGGGCTAAAATGTTTTTAACAAATGTGGAATTCAAACTGGAAACAATGAGACGGAGAGAATTTGAATAGGTAAAAAACAAAATAATGTAAAATGAGAAGTGTTGCAGGTGAGCAGAAAACAGCATAAAATGGGGTTTGACAGCATAATTACCATATTCAGCAAAACAGAAGCTGGCTACTCCGTATGGATTGCTGGTTTCTTTAGAAGGGGAATCAGGGGAATTAAATATTATTAGTATTAGACATTTACATCTCTTCAGTTAAAATTTCAGATTCACTACAGTGTGAAAACCTTGCCACTTCGAATGGTGCAGGTTAATCACTATACACGATGCTTGCTAAGGACAAGGCCAGGGATTGAAATCCAGTATGTGTCTACTCACCACGTTGATACTATGAGCACCAGGAGGTATGGGAGCTGGAGCTGCCTTCTAATTCATACAAAGCTCCTGATGCAGGGGTAGTATGGACACAAATAGGTTGTCCAGCTTCTTGTCTTTTACTTCAGAAATGGCCAGCTCCGTTCCTATTCTATCCATTTAGCCTTGTATAATATGTAGTAAATCTTATTTATATGATACATTGGCAATACTATCATGATGTGTAAGGCTAAGCAAGCATATTACCTTTTACTAAACAAATATCCATAGCGATTTAGTAAGATGCAGTGTCTTAATCTGTTTCTGCTGCTCTAACAAAATTCCACAGACTGAATGGCTAATAAACCACAGGAAGTTATTTCTCACAGCTCTGGGAACTGGAAGTCTGAGATCAGGGTTCCAGCATGGTCAGATAGCCCTTCCCAGCCACAAACTGCAGAAGTTTGTGAGCTAGCTCTCTGGGGTCTCTTCCATACGTATACTGGTCCCATTCATAAGGGCTTTGCCCTCATGACCTAATACCTCCCAAAGACCCCACATCTTAATATTAACCATCATATTAGGAATTAGGATTCCAATGTATGGATTCTGATGATACACACACATTCAGACCACAGCAATGGGTAAATTCTTTCCATGTAAACACTCTGGGGGTTAGAAATATTAACATTTCTCACATTTTAAGTACTCTTAATTTCTTATTTCTATTCCCCTTTAGAAAAGGAAAAGCTTCATGTCTTGAATTTCATATTTATAAGCCTAGTGAAGAACAGAAAATTAAATAAATTCCTTTCTTTTCCTGTTCTTTAAAAAACACTCGCTCTATGGTTGGAATTATTATTTCTCAAGGTCATTAAATATGACTAAATTATATTGTCTTCATACTTTTGAAATAATCATAATATTTCACAGTATTTGAGGATTGAGGGTGTATCTATCTCCAACTGTGGGTAAATTAGCAAGGGAAATAACATTTGCCAAATGCCTAAAATATAAAGATCAATATATTTTAACCTACAGACAACACAGCAAGGTTATGGGCACATTTAACACATCCAGTCAGTTGTGCCAGCTGAAGTTTTTAAAAGCATTCTGCTTAGATTCAATACTTCAACTCAATTTACCTATATATTTCAAGTGCTTACTGTGTGCCACAGTCTATAATAAAACTGATGTATTCCTATAAAAATCTCTTAGAACAGAACCAACAATGAAATCAAAATCATGCAACCCTGACTTGCAAATGAAAGCTAGAAGTTAGCTGCTGTTCCCTGTGTCAGGGCATACTGTTAAGCAATGCCCTCAGCCTTCTAGTAATAAGATACATACCCAGGTCAAACAGGAACCCAGCACCTTTCAAATAGAGGTGTGTTTTATTTATTTATTCATTCAAAATTAATGAATATTTGAATATTTACGTTTTCTAAGCTGTACCTAACTGATGTTTTAAGATGTGAATATAAATCTGACATGTAAAAGATTTCTCAAAAATGCAATGTTTTACAACAAAATTTTATTATTATCCACACTTTCCCTACTACATAATTCTTCAAAGTGATATAATTAGCATATTAAACATATGTATGCTTACATTTACTCTCATATGTGTGCCAAATATTGGCTAGAGAAGATTATAATAGTTTTAATATGTAAGATAACATATTATAATCATTCTTCACTGGGCTAATTACAATTCACCCTGTAGTTCTCAGCTGACATCAACATGCCTAGGAGCTCTCCTGGGTCACCTATCTTAGTCTGCCCGTGCTGCCTGTATCAAGACTGGGTGACATAAGCAATAGGAATTTATTTTCTCACGGTTCTGGAGAGTTCAAGTCCAGTATCAATATGTTGGCAGTTTGCTTTCTTCTGAGATCTTTCTACTTGACTTGTTGATGACTGCTTTCTTGCTATGTCATCATATGGTCTTTCTTCTGTGTACGCATCTCTGGTGTCTTTCTGTGTGTCCAAATTTCCTCTTGTATGGATATCAGTTAGACTGGTCCAAAGTTTCCCTGATGGCCTCATTTTAACTTATCATCCCATTAAAGGTCCTGTCTCCTAATACAATCACATTCTGATCTACCGACGGTTAGGACAACATATGAGTTCTCAGGGAACACAGTCCAGCCACTAACATTACCCCAATTGGCTTCACTGTCCCTTTTACTGTGATCCGGTACTGGATTCTATATTTTCTGATAAAATTGAAGACATTTTCTGTTTAGTTGTATGAGTTTGTTTACTCAACTAAAGTTAAAGGTGAGAACTGTGCTTTACCGTATATCCCTATGCATCATGATTTCAGAGACTGTAAACTGTAAAAATAGAGTTCATGGTGATGATAACAAATCATTAATGTTATGATATTTGATTTTAGAGGTGCTAAAATGTGAAAAAAAGTGTGCATGTTTTGATAGAAAAGTATAGCTAGCTATTGCTCTATCCTCAGAGACTAGTTGAGTGGCTAATTTATATTCTTTTCTTTTCTTTTCTTTTTTTTCTTTTCTTTTCTTTTCTTTTCTTTTCTTTTCTTTTCTTTTCTTTTCTTTCTTTTTCGTTTCTTTCCTTTCCTTTCCTTTCCTTTCCTTTCCTTTCCTTTCCTTTCCTTTCCTTTCTTTTTTAGGAAGCACTTTTTAAATGGAAGTATTAACTTTCACAACACTATATAAAGTGGGAAATTTTGAATTACACCAATTTTAAATAGTATAAATCATGTTTCATAGAAGATATATATTTCATATTAGAGTTGTTTGAAAAGGACCCAAATATTAAAACCCAGGTACTTGGACTATTTTTTCAATTTGTTTTCTGCTATGACCTGAATCTTGTGTATTTTCAAAATTGGTATACTGAAATTCTAATCCCCCAAAGTGATAGTATTAGTAGAGGACATCTTTGGGAGGTGATTAGGTTATGAGGGTAGAACCTTCATAAATGGCATTTGAGCTGCTATTAAAAAAAAAAATTCCCACAGAATTCCCTAACCCCTTCAGCCATGTAGGAATAAAGCAAATCTGCAGCATGAAAAAAGTACCTCACCAATCATGCTGACACCCTGATCTCAAACTTCCAGTTTCCAGAACTATAAAAAGTAAATTTCTGTTTTGTATAAGCTACCCAATCTGTGGTATTTTGTTATAGCAGCCCAAATAAACTTTGGTCCATTCCATAGCTAGTAAATAGCAAAACATAGACCTAAAGACTTCCAATTCTGAGTCTAGATATATTTCCATTATATTAAGCTTACCTATAAGTACAGTTCATACTTTACCATTTTCTTTGAATCCACTGGTCAAAAATAAAGAGTTGTATGGCTTCATGATGATATATATATATATATATAAGAATAATGTAACAGTTATTCTCTACTTTGGGTTTTAATCATTCTTCACCTAGAAGATAATTAAAGGAATTCTTGGAGAGTAGAAAATGTGAATATTGTAAGTTACTTACCAGATAGTAAAGGACTTCACTATCAGAGCAAAATTTGAATTGGACTTTGAAGGATTCATTTGAGAAATATATGTACATGTGAGTGTGTGTGTGTGTGTGTGTGTGTGTATGTATGTCTTGGATAGTAATTGAACAAGTTTTCCTTTTTGACAAAAACAAAAGTGTGAGAGTGCAAAACATAAAGATTATTTTGAAAGTGGAGGACAAGAGGAGCGCTTGAGACTATTGTTGAATTCCACTTAGTGAATTTCACTAAGTTATATGATTTTCTTGTATATTTCTTACACAAAGTGTACAAGTTTTGTAACTCTCCACTAATGATGCATTTATTTATTGAAGTTGGTGCTAGGAAGGATTTGATAGTTAGGTAATCACATGCATTTTTAGTAGATTAGGAAGATTTTAGTAGATTAGGAAGGTTTCATATCAGCAGTTATATATATGCATTTACACACACACTAGTGCAATGTATATAACTGGAAAACCAAATGATTTGGTAGACGTCATTGACAATGTATCCCTCTGGTACTGTTTTTGCACTCCAAGAATTATGATTATAATTATGCCTGGTTAAATGCTATGGTTCCCTGAGCTTGAAACTAGTAATAAAGTTACCCTTACTAGATCTTGGATGAAAGGAAAATGTATCTTACATAAATCTGATAAAACATATTATATACAGGCATGTAAAAACATTTTTTTAAAATGTTATCTTGGCCCAGTTTTCCAGCCTTGGTTAGAAGCTTATCAGTATCTTTTCTTGAGTAGCTGATGATTAAGTCCACATTCCAATCCTTTCCCTTAGTGAATGTTTACAATCTGGGCCACTCTGCACCAGTCCTATTCACCTCAGACTGAGTACCACACAACCAGAAATAGCTATGAGGCTCCAGAACCTATTGAAATTGTTCAAATTAGCCAAACCTCAGGAAGCCCTGAGATACCTAGCCTGTCTCACTACATTTGCCATGCATAAGCTTCCCCCAACAGCTCTAGCTCTCTGTTATATTGCCTCTGGGTGTAAACCTGTGAGGCTCTGCTTAGCAGCCTTCTCTCTTTCAAAGCTCTAAGTAATAGTGCTCCAGGTCGATGTGTTGTGTCCCATCATCCAAAAAAAAATAATAATAATAATAATAAATAAATAAATCTTATAAATCAAGTCTATCTAGTATTTTCAGTAGTTAAAAGAAAAGATATTAAGAAAAATTAGGAAAGGGAAAAAAGAAGAAAGACAAGGAGAAAAAAATAAAATTAAAAAATAAAGGAAAAGACATTTTAAAATAAGCTATTGAAGAAGGCTTTTCATTTATACAAGAATTTGGTATATTTCACTTTAATTATATAAATATTTATAATTATTTTTACCAAGTATCAATGATGACCTTGGTACACAAGTCCTAATACAGACTAGGTATCAAACAATTTTGTGAGTTAACAAATTCAATCTTCATTGATCAGCCTTCTTATAGCCCACAACGTTCATATAAAAATTGAATCTAAATTGTGAAATAGTATACTTTATGAACAGCAAAATACATATGATTTCTGCTTTGTTGGAAGGATCTACTTAGTATCTCAATTTTCACTGTTGAGAAAATATGTAAGGTAGTACGCAAATATGGGCAAAGCAACCAAAGACAGCTGGAGGAATTGTTTACTCTCTTTATATTTTACAAAGAAAAGAATTTGATACAATCCTTCATTGGAATAGATTTTTCGGGGGACAATTTGTTAGGCATTGAACAATGCCTGATGCATAGTAGATTCCAGTGAATATACTCCGAATAAATGAATGAATCCTAACTGTAATTCTCTTTATATCATAACATAATGGACTAGAAAGCTTGTAAAGAGACTATAGTACAGTTGTTTTTCTTTTTTTTTAACTCAGTGTAAGAATTAGGGAATATTGATACCCAATAGGAAGTAGGCAAAAACAATGTAAATAAGGACGCATCCTCCTTGGCTGGGAACCATCGGAATCCACTAGGTTCAGAAAACAAAATCTATGTCTTTTAGAAGTTTCGTTTTAAAGCAAATTAAGAATCTGATGTGAACTGTAGAATCAGCACTATTACAGCATGTTGCATTTTTGTAAGTAGGCATTTTTGAGACAACACGCCACCATTGTTTCTTCAGTTATGGAAGAGATTACTGAGACAACACTTGCTTGAAATGGGCCCACTTACTGCTTTAGGTGCCTTCTTTATTCTATTTGCATAGATTCTTCAAATTTTCTCTTGATTTTTCTACAACTGCCTTTCCAAACACTTATAAGACAACCTTCTAGAACTTTGTGAGGGAAATATCAAGAACCACGAGACATAGTCAAACCAGTAGGAGGATCCACAAGCAACCACTACCTTCAGGCTTTGCACCATTCCAGAACCATCTCCAGATATGTGCTTTTAGTCATATGTTCAAAAATATTTTTGAGAGCTTTCTCTCCTCTATTTTATGCCTGACATAAATGGAGGAGCTTGTAATTCTGTACATATAATTCTGTACAATAAGCACATGTTAAAGAATGCTTGATAACAATAGGTTATTGTATTAGCCTCTTAACTGGTCTCTTTTCTCTCCCTTACTGACATTAATCTTGCAGTTTTCCTCATGTTAGATTAATCTTCCTGAATTATCACATTTTTCTTACTAATTTATATTTTCAGTGACCCCTACTTTCCAAAGATCAAATTCTAAACTCTTTACCTACAGTGTAAAAATGCAGTATGCCCTTAATTCTCTACACACTCCATGAACATAGTGCAACCATGTCTTAGCTATGCCCTTTCTTGAGCCACCATTTAGCTGATTCCTACCTGTCTCCAAGATTCAACTCAATTCTTGCCTCCTCCATACAACCTTCCCACTTCAGCCTCCAAATGTTCTGAAATTATGGCTAAATTTTAAAACTGTTACTGTGTAGTTGATTATTATTGTCTTTTTTTCTGCTTTATTTCTGGTTCTATGTTTTGTTTCCTTATTATCCTCAATAACTGTATACTTCCTTACATCTGCCATCTGATCATCCTTGATATCATCCCAGCTCACTATCTTCTTCCACCTTCTTCCTTAACCTCAAAAGGTCCTTAGTGTCCATTATCCACTATTGCTATATATTTCTTTTCTTGGCTTTTTGCGATAGCAATTTCCTTCTGTCTATGAAAATTTTTTAATTAAATTTTTTATTTAAATTCAATTAATTAACGAAGCTTTATTATTACTTTCAGAGGTAGAGTTTAGTGACTCATCAGTTTTATATAACATCCAGTGCTCATTACATCACATGCCCTCTTTAATGCCTATCACTCTTAGCCTCCTAGCCTCCTCCCCTACAGCAATTCTCTGTTGTTTTCTATGATAAATAGTCTTTTATGATTTGTCTCTCTCTCTGATTTCATCTTGTTTTATTTTTCTCTACCCTCCTCTGTGCACCTCTGTTTGGTTTCTTAAATTCCTCATATGAGTGAAATCATATAATTGACTTCCTCTGATTGACTTATTCTGCTTAGCATGATACCCTCTAGTTCTATACCTATCATTGCAAATGGCAAGATTTCATCTTTTTTGATGGTTGATTACTTTTCCATTATATATACTTTTCCATTATATATATATATATAACTCACATCTTCTATATCCATTCATGTCTCAATGGACATCTGGGCTCTTTCTAGTTTGTCTGTTGTGGACTTTGCTGCTATAAACATTGGGGTTTATAGCAAAATCCTTCAGATCACTGCATTTGTACTTTTGGGGTAAATACCTAGTAGTGTAATTGCTGGGTCATAGAGTAGCTCTACTTTCAACTCTTTGAGGAATCTCCACACGGTTTTCCAGAGTAGCTGCACCAGCAATGCAAGAGGGTTCCCCTATCTCCACATCCTTGCCAACATCTGTCAGTTCCTGACTTGTTAATTTTAGCCATTCTGGCCGCTATGAGGTGGTATCTGATTGTGGTTTTGATTTGTATTTCCTTGATGCTGAGTGATGTTGGGCATTTTTTCATGTGTCCGTTGGCCATTTTTATGTCTTATTTGGAGAAATGTCTGTTCATGTCTTCTGCCCATTTCTTCACTGTATTATTTATTCTTCAGGTGTTGAGTTTGATTAATTCTTTATAGATTTCAGATACAAGTCCTCTATCTGATAAGACATTTGGAAATATTTTCTCCCATTCCGTCAGTTGTCTTTTAGTTTTGTCAATTGTTTCCTTTGCTGTGCAAAAGCTTTTTATCCTGATGAAGTTCTAATGGTTTGTTTTTGCTGTTTCCCTTGTCTTTGGAGATATTTCTAGCAAGAAGTTGTTGCAGCTGAGTTCAGAGAGGTTACTGCCTGAGTACTCCTCTAGGATTTTGATGGATTACTGTCTTACATTTAGGTCTTTCATCCATTTTGAGGCTATTTTTGTGTATGGTCTAAGATAATGGCCCAATTTCATTCTTTTGCATGTGGCTGTTCAATTTCCCAGCATCATTTATTAAAGAGACTATCGTTTTTTTCATTGGATATTCTTCCTTGCTTTGTCAAAGATGAGTTGACTATAGAGTTGAGGGTCCATTTCTTGGTTCTCTAACCTATTCCATTGATCTGTGTGTTGTTTTTGTGCCAGGACCATACTGTCCTGAT
Organism: Canis lupus familiaris; assembly: GCF_011100685.1. Taxonomy (NCBI): domain Eukaryota; kingdom Metazoa; phylum Chordata; class Mammalia; order Carnivora; family Canidae; genus Canis; species Canis lupus. The sequence goes on from NC_049242.1 coordinate 1,765,166, forward strand.
AGGTACAGCTTTGTAATATAGCTTGTGATGCCACCAGTTTTGGTTTTCTTTTTCAACATTCCTTTGGTTATGCATGGTCTTTTCTGGTTACATACAAATTATAGGATTGTTTATTCCAGCTCTGTGAAAAAAAAATGATGGTATTTTGATAGAGATTGTATTGAATGTATAGATTGTTCTGGGTAGCTTAGTCATTTTAACAATATTTGTTCTTCCAATCCATAAGTATGGAAAATGTTTCCATTTCTTTGGGCCATAAATATTTACAATTGTTAGATCTTCTTTTTGGATAGAAACTTTAATTATCATATAGTGTCCCTCTTCATCTCTTACTACAGTCTTTGGTTTAAAATCTAATTTGTCTGATATAAGGACTGCCACCAATTTTTCTTTTGATGTCTATTAGCATGATAAATGGTTTTACATCCCTGCACTTTAAATCTGGAGGTGCCTTAGGTCTAAAATGAGTCTCTTACAGATAATATATCAATGGGTCTTGCTTTTTTATCCAATATGATCCCTGTGTCTTTTGATTGGGACAATTAGCCCATTTAAATTCAGAGTAATTTTTGAAAGATACGAATTTAGTACCATTGTATTACCTGTAAAGTCACTGTTTCTGTATATTGTCTCCCTTCCTTTCTGTTCTATGTTACTCTTGGGCTCTTTCTTCCCTTAAAGGATCCGTTTTAATGTTTCTTGTGGGAGTGGTTTAGTGTTCAAAAATTCTTTTAGTTTCTGTTTGTCCTGGAAGCTTTTTATCTCTCCTTCTATTTTGAATGACATCCTGGCTGGATAAAGTATTCTTGGCTGCATATTTTTTCTCACTTAGTACCCTGAATATATGATGCCAATCCTTTCTGGCCTGCCAGGTCTCTGTGGAGAGGTCCGCTGCCAGTCTAATGTTTAAACCTCTGTAGGTTACAGACTTCTTGTTCCAAGCTTCTTTTAGGATTTCTCTTTGTCTCTGAGATTTGCAAGTTTCACTATTATATGTCAGGGTGTTGACTTGCTTTTATTGATTTTGAGGGGGCTTCTCTGTGCCTCTGAACCTTGAATGCCTGTTTCCTTCCCCAGATTAAGGAAATTCTCCATTATAATTGGCTCAAATATAACTTCTGCCCTCCCTTTCTTCTTCTTCTGGGCTTAAATTACTCTAATATTGTTTCACTTCATGGTATCACTTATCTCTTGAATTCTCCCCTTGTGATGCAGTATCTATTATAATTTGCTCAAATATAACTTCTGCCCTCCTTTTCTTTTTCTTCTGGGCCCAAATTATTCTAATATTGTTTCACTTCATGGTATCACTTATCTCTTGAATTCTCCCTTATGATGCAACAGTTTTTTATCTCTCTTTTTTCTCAATTTTTTTTAAATTTATTTATTTATTTTTTATTGGTGTTCAATTTACCAACATACAGAATAACCCCCAGTGCCCGTCACCCAATCACTCTCACCCCCCGCCCTCCCCCCCTTCTACCACCCCTAGTTCGTTTCCCAGAGTTAGCAGTCTTTACGATATGTCTCCCTTTCTGATATTTCCCACACATTTCTTCTCCCTTCCCTTATATTCCCTTTCACTATTATTTATATTCCCCACATGAATGAGAACATATAATGTTTATCCTTCTCTGACTGACTTACTTCACTCAGCATAATATCTATCATTTTGTCTTTTATGTCACTGATTCTCTCTTTTGCCACTTTTATCCTAGCAATTAGAGACTTTGTTTTTTATTGCATCTCATTAATAGCCTTTTAAATTTTTATTTGATTAGATTTTTATTCTTTTATTTCTTCAGATTCTCTAGCATCTTCTATGCTTTTTTTCAAGCTCCGCTAGTATCTTTATAATCGTTATTCTGAACTGTTCTGACATCTTACTTATATCCATCCAGATTAGGTCCCTGGCAGTCAGTATTGTCTCTTGTTCTCTCTCTCTCTCTCTCTCTTTTTTTTTTTTTTTTTTTTTGTGGTGAGTTTTCCTGTCTTGTCATTCTTGCAGAAAGTGGTCATTTTTCCATTTGTAGAGTTGCATCTATTCTTTTCCTAGATTTCTGATTGAGTTTGCAGGTGTTCAGAATATTTTGATAGCTATTTAGCTGACTTTCTGAAACCAGACAAAACTAAGCTCTCCTTGTCCTCTGCCATCTTAGACTCCTCTACTCTTATTCTTGCCTTTAAAGCTATATTATAATTCACAGAATTTTGCCAAATACAATATTTGATTAAGTGGTAAAGTATAAACTTGGAGTAGGGAGGGAGGGTGTTGGTATTGTATAGCGTCTGCAGACATGATTCACAATGTTTAACATTCTCCTAAGTATCCAGTATAAGAGCCTGTGCAAAATTTTGTCTTCTTTACACACTAATTATATGATTTTGAATAATAAACTTAATCTGTCTCTTAGTGTTGCCTTCTGTAAAACAAAGACAATGTTTCCCATCTTTTAAGAATTTTTTGAGGATTAAATAAAATGATATCTTAAAATATGTAGAACACTTTCTGAATTAAGGTAAGCAGAATTGCCAGTGATTATTATTATATAAAGAGCATAGATCCAAGTAAGTATTCTAAAATAATTATCAAGGGAATTGCTCTATTTCTTGCTGAATAAACCTTTGGCATTTTCTATAAGTTATAAAGCTTTTGTTTCAGGTATTAAATGAAGATTTTATAATAAAAGATAAATCAATACTGAGGTAAACATAACATAGTATGTAGATTATAAGAAATGTCTGAATGTATAAAATATCCTGCTAGCAATTGTCTGCTGTGACATACACAATAAAAGAGGCTACACATCAGAGCTCCCAAACAAATAACTTCCTGCTTTGTTCCTATCTCCTCTTTGTCAGGACTCCGCTGGAAGGAAATGGGGCTCCTTTTTCAATTTATTATAGCATATACATGTATACACATAAGTGATTAAAGAAACGGTGGTAGCAGTTGTCCCAGAGATGAAGGAAAAGTTTTGAAGTGCTACTGACATCATGTCCAAAAGGGAATATAAATCTAATGGAGAAGACGTGAGGATTGCTTCCCAATCACCAAATTTCAAAGGAACTTCATACAGAAGTTCTGGTCATGAAAATGTGCAGCATGTGTTGCTTGTGTTTAATAAAGCTCATACAAATTTACTATTGGACCATGAAAAATGCCAGAAAATAAGAAAAAAACTAATGACCTGAGAGGAAATTACTAAATAGCAGAACCTAAAGGACATGCAGACATGCTGGGCAGATTTATTTACATAATGCATGTTTCTGAAATATCAGAATAATGTTTCATTTTTAAAAATTAATGAATTAAAATTTGTTGACCACAGTTTTTAATAGTCATATTTTTCTTCTTTATTTTTTAAGAAATTAAAGGAAGAAAAAGTTATAATGGAAGTGATTAAAATTCGGAATACTTCATTGTGATTTTTATAGTATGCTCTTGTTTGTTTCTTTAAAGATTTTATTATTTATTTATTTATTTATTTATTTATTTATAAGAGACACAGGGAGAGAGAGGCAGAGACATAGGCAGAGGGAGAAGCAGGCTATGCAGGAAGTCCAATGTGGCACTCGATCGATCCCAGGATTCCAGGATCATGCCCTGAGCTGGAGGCAGATGCTCAACCGCTGGGCCACTCCAGTGTCCTTACATTCTTGTTTTGGATCAAAGGACTGCCTACAGTAATTAAATATTCAAAGATTTGTTTTTAACTAAATTTTAATGTAATTAAAGAGGAAAATCCCTCTCAGTGATATGTTAAAAATGTATCTTTATGGAAATACTTTGAAAATGAATATCAAAATAATTTTCAAAGTACATCTACTCTCTATTTTTTTTAATTTTTTTCTACTCTCTAATTTAAAAAAATTCAGTACCTATACATGATTTCACTTAATTTTTGCTTTCCATTTTCTGCAGTTCAGGATCTCTCATACAAACCACAGAGCTTTCATGCCAAATGTGAAGGATATGGCAACACCTTTCCTGAGACCATGCAAGGGATGAGGAAAGATTGTGAAAGGGAAGTTTCACATCAAATTAGACAATAATGAGGCAGAAAATTCAGATTTTTTTCCTTTTGCTTCATCTCTAAGACTCTACAATAGATTTTCAGTTTATTTCTACATGATCAAGTCTTCTATTTAATCTCAAAAGCATACATTAAAAACAGCATTTGCCTGATGTATGCAATGGTTTATCACTTGATGTATAATGCAAATTTCATCTTAATTCAATACAATTAGCCTTAATGAGCCTTTTGTGATCTCTCATAATAGGCAACATAGATAAAGCTTGTAATTACCATGACCTACTTTTGTCATCAAATAGCCAGATAAGATACCACAAGATGACTTCCACTAGTCTAGTCTCCCTTGTGTTTTTGCAATATTTTTTGAGATGCTGTTTTTTAGCTCATTGGAGTCAACCAGTATTTCAGTGCATTATCAATCAGTAGCTGAAAGATAATATCTCTTCATAGTTAAGTACAAGTGGTCTGGAACCAGGGCACCTGATTTCAGATCCCAGCTCAATCACTAGCTATGAAACTGACAAGTTCTCTGTACCTCACTTTCTCATTTGAAAGTTAGGGTTAATGGTAGCACTTGTGGCAAGACTGTGAGTTTGAATTCATTAACACATGTAATGACTTAGAAGAATGTTTAGCAGTAAGTATTCAGAGTGTTAATTATGTGTTCAGTGAAAAGCATACAATGATGTTGTTATATATAAATATAAATATGAAAAAGGTACTGCAAAAACCTGATGATCTGCTAGGGAGTCTGGAGGAACTTGAAATACAGATATGGTGGGTGTCGTTTTCTGTTTGGAATTTAATGGGCTCTTTATGATGGATTGTGATGTTAAGAATTAAAAGACTCTGATGTTAAGAATTAAAAGATTGGAAGACAAAATTCCGTTGAAAGGGAACTTGGAAAGAAAGATATATAGATATAGAAAGAATATTTTGCATATGTCCTGAACAATAAACAGAATTTCAACAGGCAGAGATTAGAACATTTCCTAGGTATTAGAAGGAACAGCCATTTATATGGATGGCTGGGCTGGCCCTATTTAGGATGCATTGAAAGACATATTCCAGGTTGATTAAAGAGTACAGTGTGCATAAGGAGGTACAGTAAGATAAATCTGGAAAGATATTCTGGGGCACAAACACCAAGAATTCAGACTATTTGAACTAATATTTTGCACTTAATTTGGTATATATTTAAACCTTAGGATTAGAATGATGTGGGCTGGAATTCCGGTTTTACCACTTGATTGATCCAGTGGTCCTTAGAGAGTCACTTAAACTGTGTGAATCACTTGTAAAATGAAAATTATAAGATCTGTCTCAAAATATTTTTAAATAAAATATGTGTATATATTTGTATACACACAGTATTTATTATGCTTTTTGTCAGTCTTTGTTTTAGAAACTATAAGCACAGAGATAAATATGAAAGATAAAATTCTTGCCCACTTGGTATTTATTAAGGCGTGGTGGCAAGAGCTTATGTAAATGTTCTTATGTTGTCAGGGAAATGGAAAGCAGAGTTATCAGCTACGCCTGAGGATGGAGATTGAGAAGTTGGAGGTTGAATTGTAGATTAGAAGGCATGAAATGATTGCCTAAGAGAATGGAAGAGGAAAATAAATGGCTAGAAGAATGTATGATGCCTCCCTGGAAGCACCAAAGGGCCACTTGAGATTGGGGTCTTATAGTTAAGTGAGACCAGATAGGATGATTTTACCTTTACCTTTAGCCATATTCTTCTGTCTACATGGAAGCATGGAGTAGATAGAAGGTTTTGGCCAGTGTGGAATTTTTCTAGGTTGGGATTTACAATAAAGGGAAAGAAGAGGAAGAAAGTTGAGGTATATTGAAGGGACCAATTATGACATTCCTAGGTAAGGAAGCATGGAGGTATTGACGGACAGTGAAAAACAATGAATTATAGATTCTAGTAGAATCAAAGATTGTTGGAGTTAAACACTAAAGTATATGACTTGGTATAAAAAAAAAATAGGAAAGTCATTAAGTTATTGGTGATGACAACATCTAGGATATGACAATGGTAATGTGTATTTGAGGAAAGTTGGAGGACAAGATGATTGAAAAAAAAGGTACTATTAGGGTTGGTTATTGGAAAGACTGTGCAGATACTGAAATTACTAAGAATTACAAGAGTATTAGAAAAGATGACAGTGAGCCAAGTGCTTACATTTTTAAGGTATGAGGAAAGTACATGCGGAGTTGGAAGTTGACTGCAATAAGAAATAATAGGTAGTGCTGTCTGATGTCATTATATGCAAAGCTTATGTTTTTTAAAGGGAGATGGGATAATCTGAAAGTGGCAAAGAGAAATAAAGAGGATACTTCTCTCATTTCCATGATAGATTCTTGGGGTCTTTTTCACTTAATAAAGTAAGATAAGAATGCTTAGTAATTATAATGATGATAGTGGTAACAAAATTAAAAGTTTGAGGTCTGCAGGGGAAAATGTATCCTTAGGAGAGTTTCACCTTTCAGCTAGATCATGAAGTCTGAAAGAATATTAAGAGAAGAAGTTCAGTATTTAGAGATTTTGCTGCTGACTTTGTGTTTCAGAGGTAAAAGGGTTTCAGGAGTATAGGGAATGGAATTGTTAAAAAGATGCACAAATTCATGTGTGGATCAGAATGCAAGGATAATGAGTGATCAGGAATCCTGCTAGTCTCCAGGAACATAATGTGTAATGGAGGAGGAGTGGAGGTCTTTGAGATGCCCTTAAAGATAAGAGCACCTGAAATTGTATGGCCAAAACTTGTCTTTTATCTGTCCTGGTACTTTCATTCCTCCGCAGACTTTGAAAAGACTAGAGCTGACTTGAATTTTTGTAAATCTCTATTCCCCTTTACCTTAAAACTTTGCATCATCTTCATACTTTCTGTCTTCTCCACTGTTGATACATTATAAGAACCATGGTTTACATTTGTATATATTTTACCTCTACAAATACATTTTTACACATACTTTCAATAGATCTTCACACAAGCATTTTAGGGAAAACTGACCCCTTAAATAAGACTATCATCATGTTAATATCATTCTTTACCCTCTTCCTTGGAACTTCACATTATCAATTGTTCCTTTTTTCTCTTGAGTAAAAGCTATTCATTTCTATCATGGGTGAAATTCTTATAGGAGAAAGATGTTCAGATAACCAATGCATCAAAAGTGTAGCAGATAGGGGATTTAATCCTGGCTTATTACTCTAGGACTTTGAACAAGATACTTTAAGAATATGAACTTTAATTTCCTATGCTGCTATTGTAGAATTAAATATGTTAACATTTGTGACATAGCACAGTATTGGGTACATAGTAAGATCTCAGTGAATGACAATTAAAATTATTTTTAGTCACTGTATTGTCTATAGCATTTGGGTGCTATATATTGCATTCTTCTATTTTGTTCCAAGCCTCTGACCTATCCACACACGTGCTCCAAGCTTCTTAGTCTTTTTTTCCCTTTGTACTTTCTCTTTCTCCTAGCTTTACACATATCCATACAGATACAAGAAGCATCTCCAAGCCAATAATTCTCAAATTTCTCTTCCAAGTTTCAAATATGTTCTGTTTATCTACATTTGGTTCCCACAGTGTCTGTATGTCAGAATTACCAAGGAAATCTTTAAATAGCCTAGACCTTCTCCCAAATCAGAATCTCTAAGAACACTTTCTGTTCTATCATTCTAATGATTCTATGAAGATTTTGGCCCTAAAGATATAGAGATAGAGATAGAGATAGAGATAGAGATAGAGATAGAGATAGAGATAGAGATAGAGATAGAGATAGATATATAACAGATTTGTCAGAAATTGCACTTTTGTTTTTGGCTTTAGTGTATTTCCCCACTGCATTTCAAATGGTGCCTGACACATAGTAAGTGATCAATAAATATTTGTTGATTGAATAAATGAATCAATGAATATAATAGGGAAAGCAATGAAAAGAGTTAGAACAATTATGAAGAATGAAGTCATTGACAGGAAGTAAATGAATCGACACTTAAGGATGCATGATGACTCCAGAAGATTATTTGTTGACATGACAAAATTGAAGTCCATTAAAAGAGTTAAGTGATATTCTTCAGGAAAGTTTGGCATTTCAGAATGAGAAAATTAAATACAGAAAAGAAAAGAGAACCATGAAAATTAGAAATGAGGGACAGCAAAACAAGGTGGTAAAGTACAAGCTTGTTCCTAATTGTTGACTTGTCATGATAAATTGAATCCATTCAACTCAAACCACTTTTTCCTCTTTGAATGGTAAGGTACTCAAATTTCACGATCACTTGGATATTTTTCAGAAGCATTCTTTTCAGAATAATATTTAAGGTAGTTATGCCTCATATAAATTGACATTTTTTTTTCTAGTACACCTGGATTTTGGTGTGACGCATTTTTCTATGATCTTGCTATCATTTATTTTTAGAGCTGGGTTTGGATACATTCATCTGTTACTTCTGATTTATCTGCAGTTAATTGAACAAATGTTGTTTTAAAAGTGTTGATTTTTTTTAAAAAAAATGTTTGATTCAGAACACCTGTTTAATTAAAAAATACAAAAAATACAAAACAACAAACATAAAAACATATACCTCTCTTCCTCATCTAGAAGACACAATGGAAAAACTGTGCTGTTTTTTTCTATGTAATTTTTTTACATTTCTAAGAACGTTGTATTAGGGGCTTAATCCCTAGCAGTAACTTCCCTACATTTTCTTATACATAGATAGATAAAGCTCTTCTGCAAATTTATTATGACATTTCACATAGAAATAAAGAGTGTATAATTATTATTAACCTATACTATATACCAGTCCTTCCCCTTAATCTTCTATATTCAGAATAATGACAATCTGTGATTTACTCTCCATCTAGAGAGTCAATAGACACAGAAAGGATCAAAGTAAATCTACAAATAGTACAGGCTTGCAAGTGTTATTACCAAAGGAAAGAAAAATAATTAGCAAGGCATCTAACAGCAGATACAGATGTACAATATGTGGGTTTCATGTCAACAGTGTAATAAGCAAAACAAAAAACAATTGGAAGAAGAAACACTCAATTTTAATTTCACCAAAGCTACTAAATAAATAAATTTTTAAAATGTATGAAAATGAAAGCATAGTTAAATCACTTAGTTGCTTCCCTGGCATGCTTCAGGTGTGAAACATCCAAACCTCTTAAACATTGTTTTCTATTTTCTCCAACATGCACTTGCATTTAGAACAATACTTGGGCATAAAATATTTCCATTTTTAAAAATTGTTTACTGGATGAATATCCAAAACACAATTTTAGTCATTGTGCTAACATATTCTTGAGATATATTTTTCCTTTAGAGTTAGGAGATATAAACTATTTAAAAAGCCTCTAAAATATTGAGGTGTAGTTTTACCCATATACAAGAAAGAGTTGGTTGCAATATTAATTCTGCAAACACTGTGGGTGGAAGGGTTTGACAATTTGTAAGGGTTGCATATAGTTTAAGATAGAAAATATGTAAAGAGGAACAGAAGAAAGGATGAGTCCAGCTGGATGTGTGGAGGCTAAATGGTGTGTGGTTCTTGGATGGGAGCAGTTTGGAAGGCAGATGATAAATGCCTGCATACAGCAGGGGTTCAGCTCAATAGAGAGAGGAGGATATGTTTACTTTGAATACTGAGAAGAAATTGCAGAAATATAAGAGACAAAGAAGTCAGAATATGAAACCATAGGAGGCTTTCAGAGAGAAGAGAATTCTCAGAGGAAGAGGTAGTCATTAATTAAAAATGTCAACCAAAGTCTACTAAGAATAGGACAAAAGATGTATTAATCCATTAATAATATTTTAGGGATTGTTAAAGGCTCACAAGGAATAAACAAAATAGTTGCTGACCCAAGAGAGTTGACAAAAAGACAAAAGAAAAAATATGAAATTTTAATGATTGCAATATAATGTTAAATTTTGAGATAGAGCATAAATGCGAATATCTTCTCAGGATCATTTTGCTAATGAAAGTCTTCAAAACAACATGTTTCTTTGAAATTAGAGGACTAAAACCACATGTAGAAATCAAATCTTTTTATTTGAAAAATGAATTCCTATGCTCATACTATTGTTTTCTTTATTTCTAACAACAAAAATGATTTGTGAAAGTGAATGGTGCTGTTACTTAAATGCATCTCTCCTTGACAAAATCCACTTTCTGTACATATCAGACATTAATTTTATTATAGTGGGTGGTACTAATTTATGAATATGCAGAATAAAGAAATTAGGATTAAAGTATATCATCTATAGAAACTTCTGTGCGCATATAAATATTAAAATCCATCAAATAATTTTGGATCTTCTCAGTCTGATGATACAATTTTATACCATGTATGATTGGTAATACGAAAATGATGCTCTTGCTTTCTCTTCATGCACTCTTCCTTTTAAGGTCACTCTAGGCATTTGGGGGAATACAAGTCTCTTGTACTATACAGATACAAATCAGATTTGGGGGTCCACACTGTCCTTCTGTTTTTGACCTGGCTCCCCAGAACAATATTCATGGTTTGATAAAATGTTGAAGGAGCCTCCTGATTATCACTACTAAAGAAAGCCATTGGCGATTCTACCTCTTGTGCCCTCAAGCTGCCAATCTTTATAGTATTTGGAAGTTCTAGATTCTTTTAAATATGGAAAGTATTGTCTTACCCTTGCCTATGATCCCAGGCACCATTCTACTCCATTTTTTTTTTATTCAGATTATTTTTGCCCCAAAGATCTTTTCTTCTCCCTGCCATTATAATATACAATTTCCAATGCAAATCAATTAGCTAATTATTGAATTATTGCAATAAAACTGAATAACTTCTATATGCCAGGAATCATTCTAAGAACTTTATTTTATCTCATTCATTCCTAATTATACACTAAGTTAGTATTATTATTATCTTCACTTTGCCAGTGAGGATACCAAGACTGAAAAAAAAAAGAATTAATTATAGAGCCTGGATTCAAATGCAAGTCTTCAGATTCCACAGTCCTTGCTCAACATTCTCAATAGTGCCTCTCATTAAGAAAAACACATTCTAGGAGGGAGTCAGCTCGAAAGCAGCTCCTTACATGAGCTATAGCTCAACGAAACTAACTGGTTTGATATATTAGTAGTATGTGTAATTATATTTTCATCAAATGATAACCTCTTCTAATTTAGGTAGAATATAGTGAATTTAATATGAGATTTAGAATTAAATGCTACTTGTATCATGGCTTTAATGTCATTATTCTCTTGTGTGACTATTTACTCTAACAGCTTGAACCCCCATTTTTTTTTTGTCTGTAAAACGGGATAATGATGCCAAACTTTAAAATAGGAATATTCTTCTTTGAGTAAGTTAGATAATGTATATAAAGCAACCAGCATGATATACACAGCACTTGTCAGGCTGCCAGTTACTATTAGTTTCTTTTTTCTTTCTCTACCTAGAAGAAAAAAAAAAGTAAACGACAGATAATATGCTTCTCTGGGTAGATACTTTTTGTAATGTGGACCTCATGATGATGAAGATGATCTTGCTAAGATTGTAAATGTTGTACATTATAAAATAATTTTCTTCTATTAGCTATCAGAAAAAATTAAAACTTAATTCCATGCTATGCTAGTTGGAATCCCAATTGTGTTTTCTTCTGGAATGAGTATGCACAGGTGATCTGTAGAACACAAAAAGAATCTACAAAGAAATGTGATATTTCTCGTTGGTAAATTACTACGGAACTACTGCTACCAAGGGCTCTATTTTTTATGTAATCATTTTTCTATGGCTATAATAAAATATATTCTACTTACCTAATAGTATTAGTACAATGATTATATTTGAAGTTCAGAAGTACAAATTTTACATAGATAATATAATGCCTAAATATTAAATTCTAACACTAAAAGGAAATATGTCCCCAAAGAGTTCTGGATCATCTGCAATGCAAGTTATTTTGTGTCAAGGGGAAAGTTCAATGTCATACATTGTCCTTATTCTGCTTACAAAATGTAAGTATTCCATTAAAAATATTTGACTCATATCAAGCACAGAATAACTAGTTTTTTGCTCAGCTATCCAGGTAATTCAATTCTCCAGGTTTTGTTCCTTACAATGTACATAGACAAGAATCCTTTTCTTTTTCAGTAATGCACTGGGTTTGGCTGCATTCAAACTCAAAGGACCAGTATTTGAATAGTTTCTCTAGTCTGGAAATATGTAGGTTATGCCTTTGAATGAAAAAGATGAAATCTTAATAGTTAACAGTACATTGGGTTCTATATTTTTGTCTGTGCACATACATAGACATTTATGACACAGAAAGCAGTTTCCACTTCAACGATTTGCTCTGTAGTTCACACCAGTCCAGCATTTACATGCAACATAAGTTCAAAAGTATCTGTTGAAAAAATGAATAAGTGAATATATAGAATATTCAGCCTGTAAGGAATATCTTGTATGGAAGTGAAACTGTTTTCTAAGGAACTCTAAGGAAAGGTAATTGCATTAGGAGATATAGCTGTCATTGAACCATGAAATAACTATAAAACTACCAAAATAATCTCTACCTCTTGAACATGTTACTTTTTTAAAAAAGGAATATACTAGAGGAATGATAAAAGGTCAAACAAGAGATTTGTTTTATCTGATATCTTCATAGAGTTGATTTGGTCAACATCTTTTTTAAAAAATAAAGTCTATTAAAATTTATTTAACAAAAATCAACAGTTCTTTATATGATGGAAGAGCCATTGGAAATAGTTTACTAAGAAAGACTTCATTGCAAACATTAAAGTTATATAAGAATACAGGCAACTAGGATTGCCAGATAAAGGATTCCTTCATATGTCAAATGCAGCATATGGTGCATATAAATGCTAAAACAAAAGAAAACAGAACTCACCTTCAGATGAAATTCAAATTTAACTGAGGAATCTTATATTTTAATATAATGACTTAAATTCCAACTCATTTCTTAGTTCTGTTCCAAAGTATTTTTAGTAAATCAATTTATAAACAAAATGTACTTTTAAAGGATATTTTTTATTATTCAAAATTAGTAATCCCTCCCTTTTTCTTTCTTGTCCTTTATTGAACACAGCTATTTCTCCTTTATATCCAGAATACTTTGCTGATCCACTAATAGTGAACTTGTTTTACATCGTTTTATGCCCCAAAGTGTGAGGGTTATCCACCCTCAAACATATACATTAAAACAGGGGCTCTAGGGACCCCCTTACATGTGCTATTCAGTTTCACCATCCTCTCTTCTTCTTTGACACAGATTCATAAAAAACAACTATTTGTCTCCCTTTTCTCTCTCTCTCTCTCTCTCTCTCTCTCTCTCTCTCTCTCTCTCTCTCTCCTCTCTCTCCCTCCCCCTCCCTCCCTCTCTGCTAAAGCAGTATGATTGTGGCAGTTTTAGGAGAATAAATAGAGACAAGTTTGTAGGAATTTGGGGTTTTCTTGCCTTCTTGAGCGGGGTAGTAGGAACTCCAGGGAATGAATGGGACAAGGCTCTGTGCAGCAGTACATGTGAGATTTTTGCCGCAGAACAGAGATGCTGAACAATGATGATGACAAACACAGCAACAGCGGTGGCCCTAGAATACAGCTACAGAAGGGGCCCTGACTGTGCTTGGCAAAGTGTCAGCTGGGGATGTGTTTGTTGCATTTACAAGTGACCTCAGTGATGGGGGATGCCTGGGTGGCTCAGGGATTGAGCACTGCTTTCGGCTCAGGGCGTGATCCTGGGACCCGGGATGGAGTCCCACATCGGGGTCCCTGCATGGAGCCTGCTTCTCCCTCTGCCTGTGTCTCTGCCACTGTCTGTGTTTCTCATGAGTAAATAAATAAAATCGTAAAACAAAACAAAACAAAACAAAACAAAACAAGTGACCTCAGTGATGGAATCAGCAAACTTTGCCTAAAATGCACATACTTTGTTTTTAGAGCAAAACAATAGCAGTAGAGCAATAAACTTAGAATTTGAGAGAAAAAAATATCTGGAAGAAGGAAGACAGTAAAGATATGGCAAATGCAGAAATCCAAATTGTACTTTTGTCACTGATACAAATTTAAAATAAACATCAAGAAAACTTCTCATCAAACAATTGTTTTAGATCTTTGCCTACTATATAACTTTAAACCTAAGTAAGGACATTTCGCCAATCTCTTTTTTCAGCAAACCCCTCAGAAGGCACGGATTCATTCAATATCCTTTCCTTAATAAAAATCCAACTGATCCAAAGTCAGTGTGATATGTTACACATCCTTAATAAGTCCTTTTCAAATTTCTGTTAGAATTTACCCCAAACATAAAAGCATTATTTACTTGCTAAAAATCTATTAATTTGTAATTGTCCTGGTCTTATTGAAATATTGCAATACGGGAATGCTTGATTTATAAACTACTTTTCAGAAACATAGTTATTTTCTGGCAAGGTTGTATATACAATTATGCACATGCATATGTTCGTATGACTTTATTTTTATGAGTATAATTACATGAATGTGCACACATAGTGTTTAGATAATTTTTGAATGACTTAAATATTTAGAATTAGACACATGATTAAACATGCTTTTAACTGTTTACATAACAGTTTATGTAAACTTTTATCATAAAGATCCAGTGAAAAACTTAGGGCAAAATCTTGTCATTATTTTACCTAATTTTTAGTAATATTGTGAACTTAAAAGAACCCAAAACTTATTGGCAATCATGCAGTTGTTATGTGATTTTTAAAAAATATGTATGATACAGTTTTCATGTTCATTCAAAAGAAAGATATTTTATTAAAAACAAGATTTTCACCAATAAAAGGAACTTGAAGGGATCACTTGTTTAAACAAAGTAGCTCAATGTATGGTCTTTGATTAATTGATAGGTCAGAAAGTTAATCATTCAAAATTTATCATTCCTTTAAAGCCTTAATGTGGAGACTTCTTTGCTAGAAAGGTCTGTGGAAATATTTAAGCATTGTAGGCCCAGGCTGGAAGCCTGCTACAATGTAGCAAAAAAAGAGCCATTTACTATGGAAGCAAAGTGACTAGAACCTCATGGTCTTGAGTTCCAGTTCTGTTATTTGCTAGCTGATTGGTCATGGGCAAGTTACTTAACCCCTCTACATTTTAATTTCTTCATCAATAAAATGATGATAAAATTTTACTTTTTTCTCATAGAGTATTTTTTAGGTTTTAAATGAACTTACATGTGTAAAATAGTCAAGGAATACTGGGCACATGATAAGTGTTAGGAAAGCATTTGTGAACTTTATTGTTTTACCAATACAAGGGAAGCAGTAAATCATGGCTTCTTAAGAACAAATCAGATATTGAATTCAATAAAATCAGAATTAGCAAAAAATTAAAATTACAGTCATGAAATACATATTCATATGTTTGCAGATTTAGGTTGTTTTTACTTGTAGTTCCTTTTTTCACTTAATCTAATTCAACCTTTTCAACAGCTTTGTGAGGATATGTTGTCATTAATTTACAAATGGAAAAAATACCTGAAGTTTAGAGACTAAAGAGGAATGTTTCTGGGTTACAACAGCTGAAAAATGGTAGACCTCAATTCAAACCCAGGTCCACCAACTTTTGTTCCCGTACTCTTTTCATTATGCAAGGGATAGTGTCACATTATGGGAAGAGTTTAGATTTGCTTTTTCAGAGACTCACGAAAAGTTATTGCACTTAAATCTTAGCAGCTATGAAGGGCACAACTTGAGTTTTATTTCTTTTTTCATCTAAGTAGCAATAACTATCATTTGAAGAGCTTTCTATTGTACAAGTTACTTTATATATAAAGTCAAACTCCACAACTCAGAATACGTATCATTTATATTCACAGGTGAAAATATTTGGCTAAGAGAAATTAAGTAATTTACTCAAGTATATTCGGATAAAAATTATCCAGCTAGATGGGAATCAACCCCAGGTGTGCTGAGCTCCTTTCACTTCAACTTATTACATTTTATTTAAATACCTCTAGGTAGTTTAGCCCATTTTTTTAAATAAAAAATTTTAGTGGACATCTTTTCTATGATATTACGAATTATTCCTACATTTTCTCCCATAAAAATTTGAAAAGCACCAATGTTTAAACTGAATTTCTATAGTTTTTCCAAAATTTAAAGATACAAGATTTCAGAAAAAAACATTGACAAGAGTAATTTACAAACCAGCAATTGTCTTCTGAATTTGATTTTTAAAATAGGGGGAAGTAAAAAAAAGATAATAAAAAGAAGAGTAATAAGGAACAATAAGAAATTTATAAAAAAGCAAATATTCTTAGAGTAAGTTGCAAAGTTTGGGAGTTCAGAGAGAAGATGGAAATTCCAGAACATCTAGGATGTTGTCCCTCTTTTATTACCATTTTTCTAAACAGTAATTCTGGGTTGAAGCCCAATTTCTGGTCACAGCTGGATAACTTATAATCACAAAAATGCTATGAATTATGAAGTCAGACTGACTGAAGTTTCAATGACAAGCTCTGCCAATACTTAATGATCTAAGAAATCTGTTGATCCACACTGAAACTCTATGGGATCAGAAAGGCCTTCCTGAAAGGTGAAAGGCTTGTCCTACTTTAGGAAGAATAGATAGAGCTTTTAAAAGGCAAAAGATTCCTGAATGCCATAGCAGCTACATCAGAATTTCTTCAGACAGTTGTTAAAGCTAGAGTCCCAGACAATAGCTTGACATTCTGTATCCTTAACAAGCACCTTAAGGGATTCTGGTGAACAGCCATTAAGGAAGGTAAAGAAGTTAGGCATCCATTTTGAGTTTATCTTTGTGTATGGTGAAAGAGAGTGGTCTAGTTTCATTCTTCTGCATGTGGATGTCCAATTTTCCCAGCACCATTTATTGAAGAGACTGTCTTTCTTCCAATGGATAGTCTTTCCTCCTTTATCGAATATTAGTTGCCCATAAAGTTCAGGGTCCACTTCTGGATTCTCTATTCTGTTCCACTGATCTATGTGTCTGTTTTTGTGCCAGTACCACACTGTCTTGATGACCACAGCTTTGTAGTGCAACCTGAAATCTGGCATTGTGATGCCCCCAGATATGGTTTTCTTTTTTAAAATTCCCCTGGCTATTCGGGGTCTTTTCTGATTCCACACAAATCTTAAAATAATTTGTTCTAACTCTCTGAAGAAAGTCCATGGTATTTTGATAGGGATTGCATTAAACGTGTATATTGCCCTGGGTAACATTGACATTTTCACAATATTAATTCTGCCAATCCATGAGCACGGAATATTTTTCCATCTCTTTGTGTCTTCCTCAATTTCTTTCAGAAGTGTTCTATAGTTTTGAGGGTATAGATCCTTTACATCTTTGGTGAGGTTTATTCCTAGGTATCTTATGCTTTTGGGTGCAATTGTAAATGGGATTGACTCCTTAATTTCTCTTTCTTCAGTCTCATTGTTAGTGTATAGAAATGCCACTGACTTCTGGGCATTGATTTTGTATCCTGCCACGCTACCGAATTGCTGTATGAGTTCTAGCAATCTTGGGGTGGAGACTTTTGGGTTTTCTATGTAGAGTATCATGTCATCGGCGAAGAGAGAGAGTTTGACTTCTTCTTTGCCAATTTGAATGCCTTTAATGTCTTTTTGTTGTTGGCAAATTGGGTGTCCCAGGTAGAAAACAAACAAACAAACAAAAAGTACAAATACGTAAAAGAATCCCTTGTAAACAGAATGTTATAATTAAAACAAATTTATGTCAAAAAGAAGATGAGGTGGCTAATAGATTAGCTAAGTAAGTAATCTGCATGTCATTTTTACAAACATTTAGTAACCACTGAAAAATTTTAAATGGAAGGGGATGGCAAGAATAGTTTTGTGTTTGAAAAACTTTACTGATAGACACGAGGAAAGTGGACTCAGGGAGGAATGATGACAGAAAAATGGTTAGGTGGCTCTTGCCATAATCTAATTGGAAGTAAATTTTAAACTGTGTGGAATGGACAGGAATGATATTAAGGAAAAGGAGAAATGGCAAATTTTGGAGATAAGCCAGGTTTGACAGAACTTGTAACTCCTAACAAAAGAAAAGAGAAGGATTAGTCAAAATGCTCCAGAGTTTTCAGCCCTGTAGATTGCAAAATGTGGTGATACTCATAGAAGGGAGAGTGTGGCACTTGTTTTCCTTAGCTACACCAAAACATGAGAAAGAGAAAAGTTCAGAAGATAAATGAAGAGCTATATTTAGCTCTTCTGATATGATATTTAGCTATATTTGACTTCTTAGCAATGCTTAAGCCTTATCAAATCAAAGGTTTGCTCTTTTTTCCGATATCTAACTAGAATTTTGAAAGCATCTCATTATAAAAATATGTACAAAAGGGAAAGTTAATGCATATGTCAACTTTTATAGTTTTATTTACTTTTCTCTTTAATCCTCCAGTTTAATGTTGATTGATTGTGACATTACTAAGTGGTATAAATATTTAGTACATATCATACAATAGTCAAATGCATGTATTTAAAGCATTTTAATTATTAGACGAAAAAAATTATTAGATGGGTAAAATTACTTAAGATCTCTCCATGTATGTAAAACCCATAATAATTCAATAGCAAGGATTAATGTCTATTTTATTTAGAAGTCTGAAAATTTAAGTTGTACATCAGTATTCATCTTTCATATCTGTAATATTTTCCCTGTATTTTACATAGTAGGAAAAATGTGAATTTTGTACTAAACTAAGAACAGGGAACATCTCTCTATAGTTATTCATCAAGGATAGTGGATAGGTCATAATACGTCATAATTCTTTAATATTCACCAAGTAAATACTATAATACATAATATTGTTAGTAAGATTGCTAAAAAATCGGGAATACTATGCATTTTAACAAGGAGAATAAATATTTTCTGGCATCTCTCACATAGTCTCATTTCATACTTGGGTTAATAAAGATTAAACTTGATTCTTCATTTTCTTCAAAGTGATTAGCTTTCAGATTGAAGAAGACAGCAAAGTCAAATGTAAATTTTATGCCAGTTTTATGAGAAACAGAAAGACTATGTGGCTAGTTCTAAACTATTCACTTAGTAACAGAGCCAAGGCTAAGACCTGGACATTTTGATTTTTACTTTTATTATTATCCACACTTAACCGTATTTCACTTTCTTTTTTTTTTTTCTTTTCCGTATTTCATTTTCATTGGGAATGCATGCACAGCTAAATGCATCAGTTATTCTGGAGTCTTTAAATTTTAATATTCTTCAAAGAAAATTAGTTTAGTTGCTGAAATTGGTAATCTTCTTTTAAGTTGTAATCCTTATTATTTTAGTTTAGGGTAGTTTAGGACAATAAGTTAAAGTGAAAACACCGATGTTTTATAAGAAAACCTGATCACTCTGGCTTTTATCAGATTTCACATAGGAGGCATTTAGAATCAGTGAAGGATGAAGATAAATTTTACTTGACCAAAAGAGAAAAAAAAAAAAAAAAGATTACAAACTGCCTCTGAAAGAACATCATGTAGTTTTCATCTTCTGACAGAACAGTATTTCAGAGGATAGCAGAGAGGAGGAATTTATGGCAGGTGTATTACTACTTAGGAACTAATCTCATCCACATGGCTGTTAACTTGAAATATGGATTTTAATAATCTTGGCTCTGTGAGTTGTGTGATCCTGCCTTGTAGGAAAGTGATTAGCCACAGCCTGCAAGATTAATTGAGATATATAGCAGATGATTACATCTAGCAAATTTCCAGCTACCTTGATTATACTAGAGTTTACATAGTTAATATTGTATCTTTATAGTTTAAAAAATTAATAAATCAGCATTTTATTGTGACAAGAAAGAGAACCCTTCTTTCCTTAGGTCATTGAACAGGTCAGTAAAAAATAATGTAAAAATCTTCCAGAGAGAGATGAACTTTAAGTATAGATAGATGCTAGAGATAAGAGAAATGATAGATGATAAGTAGATAGATGATAGATAGATAGATAGATAGATAGATAGATAGATAGATAAGGAGATGAATCTCATAAATATTTTGAAACTCACTCCATCATTGTGTATATTATTTAAAATAGAATTTTACTCAGGAAACTAATCTCTGACATCAACACATAGAAACTTAGGAAATGAGAATTTTATTTTATTTTATTTTATTTGGAAATGAGAATTTTAATCAAGAGTTTTAATTTATGAGGACAGGAATTTTTGTTGTTATTTTGCAAAAATGGATGGGGATAGCAATTTACTACTTTAAATAGTGGATAATTTGTCATGGTATTTCCAAACACTGATATATCTGCCAAGTAAAAGAGCAAGAAAGTTACTCAGCCACTATCTCTAGCTTGTAATTCTTATCAGATGATAATAATTACATATTTATTTTAAATAAAATAAAATAATTACACGAATGGAGACAGTTACCTATGCAATGTAGTAAGAAAAATATTTTAATAAAAGTAATTGCTTAGACGTGAGGACATTTTCTAACAATATGCTTTTCATAAAGCTCTACATAACATATTGTGTGATTTCTATTGCCATTATTATTTTACTTATTGCCTAGAATTTTTAAATATTTTTCTCTAATTATTTTACATATATAAATTTTATATATAAATAAGTATATGTTTATATATAAATTTCATTTATAAACAGAAAAAATATATATATAAATTTATATATAATATATACAAATTTCTTTTTTTTTACAAATTTCTTTATGTATATAAACCTATATATAGATTATATAGAAATCTATAATGTATTAATACATTTCTTTCATGATCTTATATATGCAAATTTTATATATATAAATAAATATATATTTATATTGCATTATATATATGTATATTTTTATTTATTGCATTATACACAATCCTGGATGATCACATATGCTTTTTTGCCTTTAAATTTCAATCAAATTTAAATCCCCAGATCTAATGCTTCCATTCCATTCTTAACATTCTCAGCATTCTCAACTTTCCCAACATTCCTAATGTGTAGGACAAATTTCTACCTATATACACATTTGTGAAACCCAACTTACTGCATACCCACCAAATATGTTCCTCTTTCTAATTTAGTTTAATCATCACCTACACTGAACTAAATCTTATAAAATAAACTATGTTATTAGGAAATAATTACTAAAATAATTGGAAACTCCATAAGCATAAGAATTCCTGGGCAATATATACTCATTTTAAAGAAAATAAATACATTATCTTCTGAGAAAGACTCAGTCAATAATGACAAAAAGAAAAATCTTCAAAAAAAAAAAAAGAAAAATCTTCTATTGGAGATAAATTGTTCATTTTTAATTTTCTTACTCTTCTTTTCTGCATCTTTGAAACAAGATATATTTTATTGTGGAGGCTGAGAAAAATTAAGGCCATTCCACCTCAAGTTTAGCATTAGCACAAGTACAGCCATCTTAGGCCCCTGGGAATAAGAGTTGAACATTACGGGAAAAACTGCCATTGTCCTAGGCAGGGAATCCCTTATCGGAAAGACAATAAAGCTCAGAATGCCCTCGGCAGAGAATCCCGTATCAGATCTTAAAAACTCTGCCACCCTTTCCCCCATATTGGAGTGGAAAAAATTCCTCCACCCCTTCTGAAGATCCCCTAGACCAGCCCATAAAAAACCCAGCTGTAGGGATCCCTGCGTGGCGCAGCGGTTTGGCGCCTGCCTTTGGCCCAGGGCGCGATCCTGGAGACCCGGGATCGAATCCCACGTCGGGCTCCCGGTGCATGGAGCCTGCTTCTCCCTCTGCCTGTGTCTCTGCCTCTCTCTCTCTCTCTCTCTGTGACTATCATAAATAATTAAAAAAAAAAAAAAAACCCAGCTGTAACCCACTTTGGGGTCCAAGTCCCTGCTCTGCTGTATGGAGTATACTTGGACCCAAGCTCGAGCTTGCTAATAAACCCTCATGTACTTGCATCTGTGTCGGCTCCCTGGTGGTTTCTCGGATTCGCAATCTTGGGCACAAGACATTATCTTCAAAAGTAGCATGAACTACAGAGAGCAGCATATCGCTATAGAAATATATTGATAAAATAGTGATAGTATTTAATATTTTAAATAGAGTGGGTATGTGTAAACATTTCCTTACTAATTAGAATTTGGAATACAATCTGGTTCTTTTTTTGTTTTATAATATACTTAGTATATTACAATCTATATTGATTTACATTTGATAGTAAAAAAAAGAACAAAGAGTTTCTGCTTCTTAATATATATTTTTTATCTTGATAGGTAACAACATGCCTCTGTTTTGTTTCATTTGTCAACTTCATCCAGAAACTATGACATTCTAAATGATACGAAATGTAACTTAGGTCAACTAAAATACTTTTTAATATGCTAGGAAGAAATTAAAAACCACCTTGGCTTATAATTTTTACCTCCCAACTCATATCAATTTCATAATCATGTGATTTAACATAGTATTTACTAAATTCCTATGTAAGTACCACATGCTTTCTTTGTCTAGGACAACACAGGGACTCTTGTAGAAATATTGCTAGAACTTAAATGTTGATAGAACAAGCTAGAATTCAAAGTTATAAGTGGGTTTAGTCACTCGGAACAAGAAAATTATATGGATGCATATGTATATTATACATATACATAATATATATAAGTGTATATCAGTATATATAAATATATATATATATTTTCTTGTTTTTATCTTATTTCACTTATAATCATGCTTCAGCAGCTCCCTACTGTCCCTAGTAAGGGACATCCTAGTAAGTCCATCACAACCTCAGGATTATTTATTTACACTCTTTAATTCTACAAATTAATAATATCATACATGATCATTTCTAGCAATAAATTCTCAACGTTGCTGTAATCCAATGACAGTGAAAGAGTTCCCGTAGAGTCACTCAAATGTTTAGTATGTATGGTAAGTGAATGGCTAAATTAATTAATAAGCAAAATCTCTATATATTAAAGTCCTATCAATGTAGGCTTTAATGGGATGGAGAGAATGTATGCTTAAATGTGGATATGGCTTTTGAAATCAGAGATCTGAATTTTTATTTATGTTTTAACCATTCTGTAGCTTTGTCAATCTAAGTGTATTTCTTAAACTCTGAATCTCAGATTTCTTCATTTTCAAAATAGAAATAGTAATGCCTGTATTATACAATTAATATAAATAGTAAGTGTAAGGACCTTCTTTTAGTACTTAGGAAATCCTAAGCACTCAATGAATGGCATATATTTATATAATAGCACTGGTCACAGGAACATTTGTGCAGTAAAAACATTAACAAGGTAAAATGATAATTTTATTTTTTAATTTATTTTAAGGATTATATTTATTTATTCATGAAATAATAAATGACTCCCTGCGGGGAGCCTACTGGGGGACTGGATCCCAGGATCCCAGAATAATGCCCTGAGCCAAAGGCAGACGCTCAAACACTGAGCCACCCAGGCATCCCTAAAATGGTAATTTTAAAGAAAGAATTGATGTATATACACCACTCTAGTCTATATGAGCACTGATAGAAACTGAATAAAAATTATCCTCTAAATAAATGTAATATACCATTATGATTAATTTGTTCTTCACAATAAGCCTGATTCCTTTGACATATATTTGATTGATATAAAACCAGCCAGTAAATTAGAATTTAAAAATCTAATTAAGATTAGAAACTATAAATATCATTAATAGTGTACAGTGTTTAAAATGTGAGTTACAGGTCTGCTGCTTGAGGTTGATTTGTTTCATTTAGTGTATAGGAGAAAAAGCTCTTATATCTTTTTAAAGAATCCTCTACCTCTTTATATGATACTTACAAACTGTTTCACTGTACTTGTTTCTTTATTTCAAAAGGAAAATACAGTTACAGTACACTTCATATTTACATACTTCATTGAGTCATTCGTATTTCCAGAGGCTATCATAGAAACAAAAATGAGCAAGAGTATTTCTTTTCTTGATGCCTACTGTTAGCCTTAGCAAACAGCTTTTCAAGCCAATGTTTCAACATTTGAATAGGAAACAGCTGGATATTCCGGAGAACTCAAGAATTAGCCTGCATGTTAACAGTTCAAACAGCTTGGATATAAGGATACAAGGATAGATTTTTAATATTTAAATATTAATAAATTGTTCATAATGCTGTTGGTTTGAGTATAATACAGACAATATTGAAAGATTTATTGTTGAAGACGGCAAATGTCAGGAAAATGAGTCAATAGGTCTCTAGTTTTCATTTCGAAAAAGACAATCTAAGATATTATAATAAAAATCATTATGATAATGAGAATTATAGCACAACTCTATAATAATTTTTAGTGATATTAAGTAAACATGCCTTTTAAAAATATTTAGGATCTTTTCCATTGAAGTAATTTATGACATTTTATTCATTTTAGCATTTCATATTGTATTGCAAATCAGTTCAAATGGGAAGCAAAGGTACAAGATTATGCATTTGGTTGGTGAGGCTATTAAAAGAAAGTGATACGTTATATTCCTGGATTTTTTATTATTGCTAGCATTTGCTGCCCATCTAAAATATGTACCTAAAAACATATGGCTGGGTAGTTGTAGCAACATTTAAAATAAATTGGCTATAAAAAACTTCTGCACAATAAAATGGAATAATTAGACTTAATCCATCTGCATTCTTATAACATTTTGCCTTTTAAAAGAATCAAATTTTGTGAATTTTATAAGATGAGTTAATATGAGCATGATATTTTTTCTGTTACTAATATCTGT
Organism: Canis lupus familiaris; assembly: GCF_011100685.1. Lineage (NCBI taxonomy): Eukaryota > Metazoa > Chordata > Mammalia > Carnivora > Canidae > Canis > Canis lupus. The sequence continues at coordinate 1,789,976 of NC_049242.1, forward strand.
ATATCACAGAAAAAAACAAAACTCATGAAAAATGCAGCAAATAAATGGGGAACATGACTTTGTTCATATCACAAATTAATTGGTACCAATCAACTCTAAAATGATTTTAACAGTAGAATCAGACATATCTGTATGAAGAAATTAAGAGTGAAGTAGCACAATATGAACAAAGTAATTTCATAAGCCAAGTCAAGGAGAAAGGACCAAAAGCAGCAGAATCTATTAATCATGTTCATAGTTACAAATTCTGTTTATAATACTATGAAGACAATTTTAGACAAGTAGAATTTAAAAAAAATATCTTTTTTAAGTGATACCTATTTATTATAAGAAAGCTAAAAATGAAAAAGAAAATTAAATGTTTTCTACTTCTTTCCATTGAAGGTAACTGTATTGTATTCTAAAGATATTCATGATCTATGCATACATATTTAAAAGCAGAATAGATCACATATTGCATACAGATTTATAGTATGAATTCAGTTTGGAACGCTGCATCCTTCATAAAATTATCTTTACTTTGATTCATTAAAACTTTCTAGCATGTGTAGCACTTTGAAAATAAACATTTGGAACATGTCAGAGTTCCAAAGTTAATTCTCTTCCTTCTCTTTAAGAACTATCATCTCTTGAAATATGGGAGGTTATATCAATAATCTCTGACTGTGATATTTAAAAATAGCTATAATTCTTTTCCATATTTTTTCTCAAAACTTAGTTCTGTGAGATGACTACTGAGGTTATATCCCTTCACCTTGCTTGCCTATTCTTCACTATCTTTGAGTTTCATTTGCATTATTTGTATCTTTATTGGATGGATTTTCATGCATATATTGTTTACCTACTTGAGTAGACCAAGACATTCCTTCTGATTTCTATATGCCCTCGACTGACTCACTGTACAGGAATGACATTGACAAATGCTTGTAGAATAAATGAAATAAACGTTTAAATGAACACATGTATTTCAGGATGATAAAATAAAATAATAAATAGATAATAAATAATCCTTAAATAGGTATTTCATGTCTTATTCAGTTTTTGTTCTGGTGTAATCAAAATTGATATTAGTTGCCTCCCCAGGAACCCCTCTGTCTATGTCTTTTACTCTTTTTTTTTTTAAGATTTTCTTTATTTATTCATGAGAGACACAGAGAGAGAGAGAGGCAGAGGCACAGGCAGAGGGAGAAGCAGGCTCCACGCAGGGAGCCTGACGTGGGACTCGATCCTGGGTCTCCAGGATCACACCCTGGGCCGAAGGCAGGCGCCAAACCGCTGAGCCACCCGGGCTGCCCTGTCTTTTACTCTTCACCCTCTTGTGGACCCTGAAAATGTCACATACTCATTATTTAAGGTAGTTAAAGGAGAGGATTATGAAAATCTTTTTGAATGTAATATTAGTATTGCTTCTACTTTCTTTTGACATCCATCTGCATGATAAATGCTTCTCCATCTCATCATTTTCAATCTGCAGGTATCTTTGGTCTAAAATGAGTCTCTTGTAGGCAGCATATAGATGGGTCTTGTTTTCTAATCCATTCTGACACCCCATGTCTTTTGATTGGAACATTTAGTCCATGTACACTCAAAGTAATTGCCGATAGGTATGTATTTAATGTCAGTTTATCACTTGTTTTGCCAGATATCCTCTGATCCTTTCTTATCCTTGTCATTTTTGGCTCTCCTTTGCACTCAGAGTCCCCTTTAAATTTCCTCAAGGGCTGGTTTGGTGGTTACAAACTCCTGTTTGTCTGGGAAATTCTTTATCTCTCTTTCTATTCTGAATGGTAGGTTTGCTGGATAGAGTATTCTTGGCTACAGAATGTTCCCATTCAACACTTTGAATATATCATCCACTCTCTTCTGGCTTTCCAAGTTTCTGTTGAGAAATCCCTAGCCAGCTTGGTCTTCTTTTGTAAGTTAAGAAGTTCTTTTGTCTTGCTGCTTTCAATATTTTTTTCTTTCTCACTATATATTGCAAATTTAATCACAATATGTGTTGCTGTTAGCCTGCTTTTGTTGATTTTGATGGGAGTTCTCTGTGCCTCCTGGATCTGGATGTCTGTTTCCTTCCCCAGACTAGGGGAAATTTTCAGCTATTGTTTCCTCAAATAAAATTGCTGTCCCCTTTCTCTCTGTTCTTCTGACACTCCTATAATATGAATGCTATTATGCCTGGTATAGTTTCTGAGTTCCCTAAGTCTATTCTTGTGTTCCATACTTCTTCGTTCTTTCTTTCTTTTTTTCAGCTTTATTACTTCCCATTGCTTTGTCTTCTAGGTCACTAAATTGTTCCTCTGCTTCTTCCAGCCTGTGGTTCACTGAATCAACCTTGTTTCCAGTCTTTATTGTAATTTTCATCTCTGATTGATTCTTTTTTCCCTTCTTTTAGCTCTATGGTAAAGGTCTCACTGATGTCTTCTATTCTTTTCTCAAGCCCAGTGAGTATCCTTTTGAGTGTTGCTTTAAATTCTCCATCAGACATGTTATTTATATTTGTTTTCCTTAGATCTCTGGGTGTGTTCTTATCTTGTTCTTTCATTTGTGACAAATTCCTCTGTCTAAGCATTTTTGTCTAGATCTCTGTCTTTTTCTCTGTATTAGAAAGGTCCGTTATATCTCCCGCTTCTGAAAATAATGGCTTTATGAGGAAGTGGTCATGTAGTGCCCATGGCCTCGTGCTTCAGCGAGTGTCCCTGGAGTGTGCTGCCTGTACTCTGCTCTTGCGTTTTGGCTGCTGTACCCTTCAAGCCAGTCATCTGCAGAGGCTCTCCTTGACTGCTGTGGGCAGTGTTTGGTCCCTGGCTTGAATGTGGTGAGTTTTAACTAGGTGTGCTCTGGTCTGCTTGTGAAATGAGACCTGATAGCACTTCGACCACAACTGAGGCCCTGCAGAACTCTCTGACTGGGAGGCATGGTGGGGGCAGAGGTTTGTGCTGGTCTTCTGGGTAAGGGGCCCACACAATGAGACTGAAGCAAGCTGAGAAGGCAGTTCCACCAGACCACAGGTGAGTGGGACTTGGTATGTGCAACTTAGACAGCCAGTGTAGGTGCTACTTTGCTTCCCATGGGTGGCTCTGTGTTTTTGCTGAGGGACAGAGGAGAGACTTGGCCCTGACCAGTTCTTTCGTTTCATGAGAAGTGTCTCCATGAATGCTACTAGTCGGGGCTGTGCTCTGAGAAGAGCAAATAATCTTCCCTCTGTGTGCCCCAGATGGTCTTCAGATTGTTATTTCCATACTGTCTGCTCCCAGTTTGTTTGCCTGCTTTCTCTACAGGAGCAGGGCAAGGCCATCTGGGTGCTATCCCAGCCCAACCTGCTGACCTTTACAATTCTAGGCTTTAAGCCTCACTGGGTGTATGAACTTCTAAAAATTCAGCCCCTGTCATTTTCCAAGCCAATGGCTTTGGGGAAATGTTCTCCTTGTGCATTCTTTTCTGTGTTCTTGTCACTCTCACTGTTTTCTGTGACCATAGCTCCCTTCCCTCTGCAGCACTTGTCACCTGTTTCTTCCATAAACCACATCTCCACACTTGCCTCCCTCTTCCTTGTGGCCTCTCTTCCCTTTATTTGTGAAGCTTGTTTTTAGTCTTCAGATCAATTTCTGGGGTTTTTAGGATGATTGGATATTAACTAGTTGTGTTCATCGGACAAGTCTAGGATCCCCCTACTCCACTGCCATCTTCCTTTCTCTCTAATGAGTGATACTTCTATGTAATAAATTTTAACTTAAATTTTAGTTCTCTCAGTCAGTTTGAATACAGCATGTCTTAGAAAATACTAAACTTGGAAGAACCTACTTAGAGTGATCTTGCAAGATTTTGTAGGAGAATCTTCAGGAAACAACCAAGAAATGTTTTATTACATATTTCCAAAACCTAACTTGAATACCAACCTTTTTTTTCATCAAAGAGTGATCTAGGTACTGAAAAATACCTTTATATCCCTAGTATCTTTTCTTTGCATTTGACTCAGAAAAAAATAACATTGCTTTAATTTTGTTTTTGTGCTCACCATAGTAGCTCTCCCTTTAGAAATTCTATTCAACTGAATCAAGGATTTTGTATATATTTTTGTATTTTATCCTTACATACTGTTTATATAACTTAATTTTAATGAACATCAGATTGAAATGAAAAGATTCACTGCATTGTTACACAGAATAATTTCATTATTATATTGGTTGTAGTATCACAAGAATCAACAATTTAATTTTCCTATTTTTGCCTTAATTTTATAACATGTGGGAAAATGTTATAGAATATTTAGCTAATTGTAAAAACACTTTTGTATAAATCAGGCAAGATGGAACTGTTGGTTTATCAGGAAACCCCATCATACAATTACTAAAATGATATGTTCAAAGAAAATAGTTGGTCTATGAAAGGCATCTTAGAAGTTTTAAAATATAATGTATGAATGTGCAGGTGATATAAAGTCAAAGTTGCCTCTGTCACCATCTATATACAAAAGAGACAGTTCTCCCTCCCTTTATATATATATAAAACTATAGTCAGTAAATGCATTTGACTGAAGAGGGAGATGAATAAGCTGGTGACATTGTGATTATTCATGATAATATACTTATGCACTCAAAATAAATATAATTTGTTAAAAAGTGACTCCAGGAATTTAAATCTCTGGGAATATTTTTAGAAAACTGTATTTAGTCAGTACTTGATATTTATAGTTTTCTCTTTACTTGATTATTTTAAAGAATCACATTACAAAAATTACTCTTAATTGAATTTTCTTATTTGTTGATGAAGTAAGACACTTTAGAAAGTTCCTAGATTTCGGTGACTACTACAACAGTGATTTAAGATCATATGAAACATGTAGTAAAAACCCAATAATTTTATTCCGGAAGATTACAAAAAAAGTATGAACATATAAATGGCCTTTATGTATAGAGTAAAAAAAAAAAAATTCAGTGAAACAATAGGAATGATGGTTAATGTTGAATTGCCATTTTTCCTTTTTAAGAAAAATGAATCAGTTGCATAGCTAAATAGACTATAATAAGGGTATTTGGCCAGTACAAAACTAGGAGAATGGTGGAGTATAATGAACATCTTTATGATTGCTATGTTACATTATGTGACATTTGCTTTGTTTTACAAACTATTTTAGAATAATTTTAGATTTCAGAAAAATTGCAAAGATGGTACAGAGAGTTCTTTATATCCCACACCCAGTTTCTCCTATTATTGATATATCCATTTAGTAAGGTACATTTGTCACTATCAATGAACCAATGTTGATATATTATTATTGATTAAAGTCCATATTAAAAAATATAAAGTCTATAATTTATTCAGAGATCCTTTTCTGTTCCAGAATCTCAAATGGAATACTTTTTACATTATTCATTACATTTCCTTAGGCTCCTCTTGGCTGGGATAGTTTCTCAGTTATCCTTTATTTTGATGTTTTGAACAGTTTTTAGGAGTTAAGTCTTTAGTTAAGTCTTTTTAGTTAAGTCTTCTGTAGAATGACTTAGATTTTTCTCATGGTTACTTTGGTTATATGGTTTGTTATATATAATTTACGGTTTGGGGAGAGAGATGACGGAGATAAAGTGCCATCCTCATCATGTCATATCAAAAGTTTATAACATCAACATGACTTACTGTTGGTTTTGACTTGGATCAATGTACTGATGTAATGTTCTTTTTTTTTTTCCAGTTTCTTTTTTTTTTCATTTTTAAAGATTTTTTTAATTGAATTTTTTATTTATTTTTACATTTCTAAAATTTAAATTCAATTTACCAACTTGAGATAGTTTTTTCAATTGCTCCACTGTAAGTTGCTCTTTTTTTCCTTCATTTATCTTCTTTGTTATACTCTTTAGATAAAGCCACTCTTTTACAGCCAAGAGGAGCCTAAGGAAATGTAATGAATAATGTAAAAAGTATTCCATCATACAATTACTAAAACGATATGTTCAAAGAAAATAGTTGGTCTATGAAAGGCATCTTAGAAGTTTTAAAATATAATGTATGAATGTGCAGGTGATATAAAGTCAAAGTTGCCTCTATCACCATATATATATATATATATAAAACTATAGTCAGTAAATGCATTTAAAACCTGATTCTAATTTTACCTTTGTTGAAACACAATATGCTACATCTAGACATATTATTAAGACTTTTTCAAGTAACTACATCTGTCTTATAATGAATTTACATATACATAAAAGCAGTAGAATCTTATGTTCCCCATAATCTGTGTCCCTGGTAGTATCAGTTATCACTGAGCTACCTAAATGTCTTTTATTCATTTTCATAAAGCACAAGGAAGAATACTATGAAGTAACTATGTAATTTGAGCAATTAGAATGAGCTACAGCCCATAAAGTATAGGTAAGTGAGCATTTTGAAAATTAAACGTGTGCCTTCTGGTCTTGACCTTTAAGATGTACTATAAGATAAGAACTATGACACTTCAAGTTGGAGAAGTAGCAACTTAACTATCTAGAAAATTACTTTAAAACTTTTTATTGTTTTTCAGAAGACTGTACATACAATAGGGGAAATTTTCTGGGGTTATTAAGCTATTTTATGGTTACAGAGAATACTACATTTTTGGGCATTTAATTACTTAGTACATTGCAGTTCCAATACACTGAGTGGTATTTTATTGATCCTGTTAACATAATATTTAGTATCTTTATTAATTGAGGGATTCTCAGGTGCAATTCCTTATCAGGGAAGGCCAGTTATAGTACCCAATGAATAACAGTATACAAAAAATAACGCAGAATTTGAATTGTAAATGTAAGTACACTCATCTTCAAACTTTTCTTGTGTGAGTAACTGTGGATTAGTCTAGGAAGATGATGACCTCAACATAGTGCTTCACATAGGCTCCCGATGCCAGTCTGTTTACTTCTCCTGCGTAAAATAGCTCCTGAGGTCTTGGGTTCTGTGGGAATCTGGGCAGAAATAATTGGCATGAACATTACTCACCTTTAGCTGCATGAAGAAAGGGAAATATCTGAGATCTGGAATCAGGGTTCTGGAAAGAATTTGGTTGGCTGAAATGAGGGTAACACTTAACCCAGGCTACCAAGAAGGATTTAAACCAGTGAGCTGAGTTCTTCCAACTTTTCTGACCTGGGAGAGCATAGGACTTCTAAGGTAGGAAATCAGCAGCCTGTCTGCTCTCCATTATTGACTTTAGGAAGAAGGAGCCCATAATTTCCCTTCACTTGAAGGTACGCTGACACCTACGGTTCCTAAGAACACTCATCAGAGCCCTAAATAGCAACAATCTCTCTAAGCTGGGAAGGAGGAAATTAGTCATATCATGTATTAGAGCGAAATAGTACATAAGAGACATATGGAAGAAAACTTTAAGAACATAATTTCCAAAGGACTTTTGTCTAGAAAAACAAAATTTTCTGACTAAAATAATTCTGGGGGCACCTGGGTGGCTCAGCAGTTGAGCATCTATCTGCCTTTGGCTCAGGTTGTGATCCCAGGATCCTGTGATAGAGTTCCATATCGGGCTCCCAGCAGGAACCCTGCTTCTCCCTCTGCCTATGTTTCTGCCTCTCTCCCGTGTCTCTCATGAATAAATAAATAAATAATTATTTAGAATTCTGTAGTTATTCTAAAAAAAGAGGTTGTTAGTGTATTACTGGCTCAGAAGAGCAAGTTAAGGATGTACATCAAAGCAACAAGATAAAAAGCAATTAGGTACTCAAAAGAATTCTCTACAAGAATTTTTTTTAAAGACTCCTAACTCTGGGAAATGAACTAGGGGTGGTGGAAGGGGAGGATGGCGGGGGGTGGGGGTGAATGGGTGATGGGCACTGAGCGGGGCACTTGACGGGATGAGCACTGGGTGTTATTCTGTATGTTGGTAAATTGAACACCAATAAAAAATAAATTTATTTAAAAAAAAGATTTTTTTTCAAAAATCTTATATTAAATTGAATGAGAAAAAATTAAAAGACAAAGACTGTCATCCTGGAAAGACAAAACACAACTGTATACTGCTTACAAGAGAGACATTTAAGTATAATAATATTGAAATGTTGAAAATAAAAGAATGAAATAATCAAAGAATGAAATGAAATATACACCATGTCAAAACTAAGCAAAACTGATCTACTAACATCAGAAAGTAGATCTCAAGAAAGAAAACATTCTCAAGGATAAATAGGGACCTTCACTAAAAGGTCATTAAATAAAATGATGTAATAACTTTAAATTAATACGTACCTAATGGTATATTCTCAAGTATATAAGGCAAAAAAATGACAAAGGTAATAGAAATAGATGGATGAACAATAGTGGAACATTATTTATTTATGTTTTAAGTTGGCTTCACTCCCAGTATGGAGCCCAACATGGGGCTTGAACTGATTTGATTTTGAGATCAAGACCTGAGCTGAGAACAAGAGTTAGACACTTAACCAGCTGAGCCACCCAGGTGCTTCTGGAATATTTTTAAACACTTTTCTCCTTTACCTGATTGAACAAGGAGTCAAAAACAAAATCAGAAGAGATATGAGATTTGAAAAGCACCTTGGGAGCTTCTGGGTGGCTCAGTTTGTTAAGCATCAAATTCTTGATTTTAGCTTAGGTCATGATCTCATGGTTTTGAAACTGAACCCCTATCGGGGCTCCACACTCAACATGAAGTCTGCTTGAGATTCTCTCTCTCTGTTGGCCCATCCCCTGCCTCACACTCTCTTTCTCTCTCTCTCAAAAATATATAAATAAAGTCTTAAAAAAAAAAAGGTTTGAATAGCACCTTAAAACAACGTGACTTAAGTGACATACATGGAAGACTACACCCAGCAACTGTTGAATATATACTTTCCTATACATATGAAATATTTACTAAAATTATCCACATCATTGTTAATAAAGGATTAAATATATATATATAAATAGTGAATTAAAACAGTAAATTAATAGAAGAAAAAGATAAAACTAAGTAAAAATACCCAAATATTTGAAAAACAGACAATAAGTTTCTAAATAACCCAAGTTGCAAAGAAAAAAATCATAATGGAAACTAGAAAAAATTATTGAACTGAATGATAATGAAAATTTGACACAAAAACTTGCTGGATGCAGCTAAACCATACTTCAAGGGAAGTTTCTGCTAAGTGCATATATTAGGAGAGAAGAAAGACTAAAAATCAATTATCAAGTTAGACAAAGAATAATAAAATAGAGTGAAATAATAAAAATAGCAGCAGGGAGTAATAATATTAAAGTGAAAAATATAATAGGAAGATTAGCAAAGCCGAATGTTGGTTCTTTGAACAATTAATACAATTTCAAAGCATAGTGAAGAAAACAGAGAGGTATAAAATGCTAGTATCAGAGATCAGAATAGGAACAGTAATACAAATTTTAAAAATACTAAATATCAGGAAAGAATTATAGTTATTAAATTGCACTTGAAAATATACTTGAAAATGAAAATACACTTGAAATGGACAAATTCCTGGGGGAGAAAACCCACAAAGCTAACAAAAGACAGTAAAAATTAAGGCTAGTCTTTTTTATTAAAAATATGAATATGTAATTAAAAGCATTCCAACAAAATAAACTCCAGATTCAAGCGGCTTTATCACGAGATTCTACCTAGTAATTATAAAAGATACAGCAAATATCTTAATAAAATTCGCCCAGAGAAAAGAGAAGGAAGAAATGCCTCCCAGTTTTATGAGACCAGCATAACATTAATACCTAAGAAAGACATTATAACAATTGAAAAAAAACTATTCTCTTATGTACATATATGTAAAAATCCTAAACAAAATAGTAGACCAACAACAGCAATATGTTTATAAAAATATAATACATTTTAGGCCAAGTTGGGTTTAAGATTATTTTAAGATTTGAAAATCAATGTAATTCACCGATTATCTGAATATGTTGGGAAATATCATTTTAATACATAGATAAACTTCTTTCAAAAATTAATTAATTAATTAATTAATTAATTAATTAATTAATTTGAGAGAGAGAGCATGAGTGGAAGGAGGGGCAGAGGGAGAGGGGGAAATAATCTCAAGCTGACTCTCCACTGAGCACGGAGCCCAGCAAAGGGCTGAACCTCAGGATCCTGAGATCATGACCTGAGCCAAAGTCAGATATTTAACAGATTCAACCCCCCAGGTACTCCTACATGGACAATCTTTTAAAATTTCAACATTTTTTATGATAAAAATGGGAAGCCAGGAGTATATAATAAATTTAACAATCATACAAATGATAACCAGAAAGAAAACCAAGAATAAATAATAGGTCAGCAAGAAGACAAAGATGTGAACTGTTAGCATTCTTATACAATATTATTTTGGGGGTTCTAGCCAGTGATAAAGCATGAATGAATGAATGATTGGAACAAAAGAAATAAAACTTCCTGCAATCACAGATAACATGATTATAGTTGATCAATTAAGTAAGGAAAATTAATCAATAGCATATTCAATAAACAAAATCAATTATATGTCTACATACCTGGGATAAGCAAAACCAAATGAATCTCTAAAATCATATATAATACCATTAAAACATCAAATACCTGTGAAAATATCTAAAAGATGATGTATTAGACCTCTCCACAGAAAACTATAAAGTATTGTCTGAAATTAAAGATGACAAAAAAATAAATGAATAAAAGAAAAATACCCCATATTTAAAGACTAACAGACTGCACATTTTAAAACTCTCAATTTCTCCCAAATTGAAATATAGACTCAATGCACTATCAGTCAAAACTTCACATGTGTAGTTTGTTGGTTTGTTTTCGGGGGTCTTTTTTAGTGTGTCTGTGTGAGAATTCTAAAATTTATATGTAAATGCAAATTGCTCAGATTAACCAAAAAGTTGAAGAACATCTCTGGAGAGAGAACTACTTGGTATCAAGAATTACTATAGATTTACCTTAACTAGTGCTATGATATAGGCAGAAGGCTATACAAATATACAAATGAAATAAACTAAAAAATCCATAAATGAATTTTTGCAGCTCTGTACACTTGAAACATGACAAAAGAGACAATGCAGAATAGTGGGGGAATTACAGTCTTCAAAAAGTCCTACTGACTCAGTTTAATGCCATATGGAAAAAAATAAAACTTCATTCCTACCTCACATTGAACATAATGTAGAGTTGAAAATAGTTCAAAAGTGAAAAGTTTTTAAAACAAATAGTTTCTAAACATTTCATGGGAAAATATCTGCGTGACATGCAGTAAGGAAAGACTTCTAAAACGTGATACATAAGTACTAACAATAAAAGTAAATTGGACCATAATAATACTAAAATCAACTAAGTTAAATAAAAATTGGTCATCAAATGATAGTACTAAGATAGTCAAATATATATGATTAGTCATGAATATTTTTAATGTATGAAATCAACACATAATTATATTCTGTGTATACAACAATCAATAGGAAAAAGACAATTCAATAGGAAAGTAGACAACATTATTGTTACTGTTTCTCAGTTTTTTCATTGTCTTACTTCACCTGAAGTTTCTATTTTACGTGTGTAGTTGTATTATTTAATGCATAATCATAATGTTTCTATATAATGTATAATCTATGGATGTTAGCAATATAAAATGGCATTCGTTGTCTCCTTTGATACTGTTTGTCCTGAATTCAATTTTTTCTTTGATATTAGAATTGCTTTCCTATTGTTTCCATTTTTCTTGTACCTTTTTACCATTTGTTTAAGTTTTTTAGGACAACTATGCCTTCAATACTTTTCTTGTATACGGAACAGAGTTAGGTTTCATTTTGTAAGCCAATTTGAAAATCTTTTTATTTTCAAACAAATTGAGTTAAAACTATTCACATTTTTTGATATAACTGAAATGTTTGGGTTTAACTGTAAATTTGGGGGATGTTACTATGTGTATTGTATTTTATTTACTATGTTTCACAATTTATCTTTTTTTAAAACATTTCTTTTGGTATTTAGGAAAATTAGCATGTTTGTTCCATTGGCTATCTTTGTATTTATACTTCATAATCCCTAAATCTCTGACTCTGCTTTTTTTCTTTTTACTCTTTATTTGGTATTTTACTATCTGTTTTTCATTTTTAGGAGGTATCATATAATTCACACTCTTTGTTTTTTAAGATTTTATTTATTTATTCATGACAGAGACAGAGAGAGGCACAGACACCAGCAGAGGGAGAAGCAGGCTCCATGCAGGGAGCCCCGTGTGGGACTCGATTCCAGGACTCCAGGATCATGCCTTGAGCCAAAGGCAGACTCAACAACTGAGCCACCCAGGCATCCCTATAATTCACACTCTTATTTTAAGTTTATTTCTGGAATTAAATATATTAATGCTCATCAGCTGTTCTCTTGCTGAAACATTTCAGTTGTAATTTAATGGGATGAGGCTTATCATATAATAGATTCTCCAGACACAGCTGATGTGTATAGGGCTCCCTGAGTTCTTGCATATTTATTTATCTATACTCCTGGAGCTTGAAGAAAAAAAGTTTGCCTAAACATAAAATTCTTGACTCATATTTTCTTTTCTTGGGTTTCCTGAAATTGCTTTTTTTTCCCTTGCTTTGTATATTCTTCTTCAGAAGTCTACAGACAATAAAATTTCTTAATATTATAAGTAATTATAAATCACTTGATATATTTTTCCTGGAGACTCTAAGGATACTTTTCTTCATCTTTAAAGATTAACGATTTTACTAGATATGTCTTGGAGTTAACTTTCTGCTTGGGTACACAGCGTGGCTTTTCAATATATATATAAATGATACTTTTTTTTCTTGTTTCTGGAAAGCCTTATTGAATTATAATGTAAATATAATTTGTTCTGTTTCATTGTCATCCTTTTTAGGGAATATATAATATGCAATAATCAAAAGAGTGAATATAAGATAAAAAATTAAAGTAGTCATGGGAATGGTTGAAATGGTATGTAGATCAAAAAAGATTACATAATCTTAATTTCATTATCTTGGTTGTTTATATGCCTTTTTCATTTATTATGCCATTATTACATTTTCATTTGTACTTCTCCCTTGAGCATCTGGTAATTTATATTTTATTTCCGTACGCAGTAGGGGCTGTGAATAATCATGCCCCAGAACTTTGTTCAGCAATTTAGCTCTTACTGGTAGATTTTATCTTCCTAGGATAATTTTCTCTGTCCTCAAAATCCTTCACATCCCTCTCTTTCTCTTAGAGTTTCATTGACTCTCTTCCCCACCCTCCATACCCACAGGCTTGAAGTGGCCTTTGGAGCTCTGGTCAAAGCACTGATGGGATTTCATGTTTATTTCTCCGTTTACAAATAATTTAAAGTTCATGGTATTTTCTATGCCTTAGGTAGAAATACTGACATGGTTGATCATACTTTTTTTTTTTTTACATCCCTTATACGGTTTATGGTTTGCGGGGAGGCATGTGTGGAAAGATTGGATTCATGTAACTACCATTAAGGAATTGATATTTCAAAAATATTAATTAAGATGAGTTAAAAATGATTAATTTGAGCAGCCAGTTTAAGAATAATCTATCTCAGGATGCCTGGGTGGCTCAATGGTTGAATGTCTTCCTTCAGCTCAGGTGACCTGGGGTCTTGGGATCAAGTCCCATATCAGACTCACTGCAGGGAGCCTGCTTCTCCCTCTGTCTATGTCTTTGCCTTTCTCTGTGTGTCTCTCATGAGTAAATAAATAAAATATTTTTAAAAAAATCATCTGTCTCCAGATTCCATAATGCTTCTTTGTCACAATTTTTCCTAATATTTTTTAGCTTATGTTTTAACTTCTCAATTAATGAAAAGCTAATTTGCTGGCTAACCATGGTTCCTTTTAGGAAAGATACATTAAGAAATTAGTTGAATAGTAAAGAAATCAACCAGACTTGAATATTTTATAACATATGTCCAGTGATATAATTTATCGAACAATTATTTATGTATTTTGTACCTATTATGTGGGAGGTAACACATGTACCCAAATAACAATAATAGAAATAAGAAAGCATAAGAACCAAAAAGCATATAAAAACAAGAGGTCATGAAAGAATAAAAGAGAAAGAAAGTACTTCAGCAGACGATCTTAGTTGGAACCTAATTATGGGATAATGATAGGGAGAATCCATGTTTTAGTAATAAGAAGGGTAAAAACAGAAATGGGGCAGTTATCTAATATTTATGGGAAATATTGCCCATATGCATATTTTTGGTAATTGTAAGCTCATCGTGTAGTTGATCATAAATACCTTTTCAAGACAAAGTCAACAAATAAAAATCACTACAATTATATCTATGTATACACCCCACACAAGTATGTAAATCACCAAACCCACTACTATTTCGAAATAGTAGTGTAAAATAAATTAACACAGTTTCTAAAAAGTAAGAGAAATTACTTTTAAGAAATGTAATCTAGATTTCAATGTAGTCTTTGAAGTCTCTTTTTGCTTAGGTGAATTTATGAATACAAGCATACCCTTTTTTCCTATGCTTTATTTTATTGTGTTTTGCAGATACTACCTTTTGCACAAATTGCAGGTTTATGGCAACTCTGCATCAATATCTATTGGTACCATTTTTTCAACATCATTTGTTCACTTTTTGATAATTCTCACAATATTCCAAACTTTTTCATTATTATTCTATTTGTTATGGTAACCAATTATGACTTGCTAAAAGTTCAGATGGTGGCTAGCATTTTTTAGCAATAAAGTATTTTTAAATTAAGGTATATACATTTTTTAGGCATAATGCTACTGCACATTTCATAGACTATGGTATAGTGTAAGTATAACTCATATGCATTGGAAAACCAATAAATTAATTTGACTTCTTTTATTGTGGTTGCTTTCTTGGAGTGGTCTAGAATTGAATCAGCAATATCTCTAAGGTATACCTGTAATAGATTCAGTAAAAGAAACAACCAGAATGAATATATCCCCATTGCAAAAATAACTAAACTAGGGCAGTATGGCATTAAATGTTGACAGGAACCCCCCCACACACAAGATACCATGGCTATATGTTAAAAATAAATGCTGTAAACTTAAATAGTACTTTCAGAATTTCTATAAACTCTATAAACTCTTTATATTGGAAAAGGTGTTCCACTGTTAGTCACATACTTGCTCTTGGAATCAGGACATTCATCACACTGATGCTTACAGTAGTAAATATGATCATAGATTTCATTGTAAAAACTGTTCTATTAAACATGCAAAGAAACTCATTTCCCTACACTTGTTATTGTGGCTTTAGGTCTCTGAGCTAAGCTTTAGCATGAATCATAATTAAAGAAATGACTTCCTCTCTCTTCCTCTCTGAGTAATGGTCAACTAAATATAAATGCTTTTTGAATGGCAGAAGATATTTGCAAACATCTTATCAGATAAAGGGTTAGTATCCAAGAACTATAAAGAACTTGTGAAACTCAACACTCAAAGAACACATATTCCAGTCAAGAAATGGACAGAAAACATGAACAGACATTTTTCCAAAGAAGGCATACACATGGCCAACAGACACATGAAAAAATGCTCCACATCACCTGGCATCAGGGAAATACAAATCAAAACCACAATGAGATACCACCTCACACCAGTGAGAATGGTGAAAATTAACAGGTCTGGAAACAACATATGTTGGTGAGGATGCAGAGAAAGGGGAACCCTCTTACACTGCTGGTGGGGATGCAAGCTGGTGCAGCAACTCTGGAAAACAGCATTTTTCCTCAAAAAGTTGAAAAAATAGAGCTACCCTAGGACCAACAATTACATTACTAGGTATTTACCTAAACAATACAAATGTTATAATCCAAAGGGGCACTTGCACCCCAATGTTTATAGCAGCAAAGTCCACAATAGCTAAACCTATGAAAAGAGCCCAGATGTCCATCGACAGATGAATGGATGAATGGATAAAGAAGATATTCATATATATATATATATATATATGTATATATATTTGACTTGTTTATTCATATATAAATATATTCATATTATATATCATAATATTATAATTATTATATATTATAATTATAATTATATTTTATTTTATATAATATATAATTTATAAATATAAATAATAATCCATATAATTTATAATATAAAATATTTATGTTAAGATATATTTATATTTATATAAATATTACTCAGCCATTAGAAAGGATGAAATCTTACCATTCACATCAGTGTAGATGGAACTGGAGGGTATTATCCCAAGCAAAAGAAGTTAATCAGAGAAAGACAATTATCATATGGTTTCACTCATGTTTAGAATTTAAGAAACAAAACAGAGATCATAGGGGAAGGGTGGGAATAGTAAAACAAGATGAAATCAGAGAGGGAGACATGCCATAAGAGACTCTTAATTATACAAAAAAATTGAAAATTTGCTGGAGGGGAGATGGGTAGGGGTTGGGGTAATTGGGTGATGAACATTAAGGAGGACACATGATGTAATGAGCACTGGGTGTCATATGTAACTAATGAATTACTTAATTCCACATCTAAAACAAATGATATGCTACTATATGGTAACTAACTAAATTTAAATAAAATCAGTTAAGAAATATAAAAATGATTTTTGGAACTCAATAAGCACATCTTCGCCTAATACTCTAGCGGGGTTAGTATCAATTTATTGTTGGGCAACGTTATAAAATATACCTTTACAAAAACTTATGTTGATGGTATTTTTTTTAAGATTTTAATTTATTGAAAAATGAAAAACATTGGCCAGGAAGTAGAAATTTAAACAGATTTTCAGCCTGATAATGAGTTTGAGTTTCTAAAAGTGAAATCAAACATGTCATACACACATTTTAACTACTTAGGACCACTCTTGCATGTTAGTGAAGAGTTCTAAGTAATGTGATTAGCATACAAGATCCCACAACCATAAGAATTTACATACTGCAGAGTTCTTTAATTTATAGCTTTTATTTAAGTAACAAATTTTTCTTTGTTATGATTTGTTATGTTTAATGCTTTGGTCTATAGATTCATTTTTCACAGAGTTCAAGAACTCACTAATTTTTTTCGTAAGTTCTTTTTTCTTAACCACCAAGTCATGAAAAAATAAATCGATTGCCTCTGCAAAGTAATGCAGATTCAAAGTCTGCAGTATATAAAATTTTATAGGCAGAAACCCTTGTAATTTTATTGCAGCAGGTTTTTCACACATGCCAGCATAGCATTCGCCGACTGCAGCGGTCTGGCGAAGGGCCTGTGAGACAGAAATATATTTCTTGGAAAAATCCTATAACCTGACATAAAGTGTATAATGTATCTATTTCTGCATTAGGTTAACTTTCCATCACAAGGACACTTCTGAATTTTTACCTTTCATAGTGTTCCATTTTGTTACTTGATGTTTTTGTTTTTATGTCATTTTTAATTAATCTAATTATTAATGGTAATTAAATGGCCATTCATTAAATCTTTACCCTATTTGGGGCACTAGTGGCAGAAAGCTAACTAAAGCAGCAGCTGTTGTGTAAGAACTTAGTCTAGCATGGGAATTAGGTAATTAAATAGTAATTATAAATCACAATTATGCTACTAATAAGAAATTATTTAGTGTTTATTATATGTGGCACACTTTGTTAAGAGTTTTACATATTTATTATTCCATTCAAAGATCATAACATCCCTGTGAGGTAAAAATGAGACAATAGAAGCGTCTCCAAACACTGTCAGAGCTCTGAGAGGAAGTGCTGAAAATTATTATTATTAATAATCATATCAATAGCTTTAAACTTCTCAGATTATTTTCTCATATGTCATTTAATCTTACATGACCCTGTGTGGTAAAAAATCAGGTATAATTATTTCCATTCTGCAAGTTTCTGAGAAAGTCTCAGCATTGGAATAGTTTCAATTTAGCACTCAGAGGCTATGCAACTTCTGCAGGTTTCCTTCCATTGTTTTATAAAACTTCGGTTTAAAGAAGTTCCACTTGGGATGATCTGTCTCTATTTTTATTGGTTGTTGCTTGTTTTTTAATATTCTACCAAAATCCATTTATGATCTTAGGATGATGACATGGGCTAGTTTTGTTCCTTTCTTACGGATGACTTCTCTAGTGATAGGATTTAAAAATCCTCAGAAATCTACAAAAGCCAACCAACTTTACTCACTCAGTGCTGGTGGGTGAAAATTCTTAATTGGGTTTAAGGGTTTGCTTTCTATTAAAATAAGTCTCTTAAAGATCACACCTATTAAACACTTGTTAGTAATCTCTCAGAGTATTTCTAGGCATGAAGCAATTTTGACTCTAACCATTAATTAGTAGAATGGACAATGGAGCTAACCATTCAAAGCAAAGGATGCTGCTGAGGCATCAGCAGCAACTGAGGTCAGTTTGAAGCAGCTGTATATCCTGAGAGCAGGGCAAAACATGGGAAGCGAGAAGTACCCAGTAGAACAATAATAACAAGCAGAAGAACCACCCATATGGTATCAGACGGTTTTCTTGGAGATTTATACAAATTGTTAACCACAATCTTATGTGTCATTATTGTCATCTTTCTTTTTAAAAAGGAGTGCAGAATTGGTGGTACATACATCAGGCTTGGGAGTCTGGGCTTCCAATCTCTATGTTAGGCTGCCCATGAAATAATGCTTTAATATTTTTCAATTTTTGATGGAGCTGTTCCTGGAAAGCTTGTCAAGCTTTATCATCGCTGAAATATACAGCTATAGATATAGCTAGAAACATAGGAAGCTATTGAGTGGGATATTACCGGTTATTCTGGAATTATAGCTAATGCTATAAAGTGACAAGAAAGGGCTTTAAGGGTCTCACATGTTATGTTCAGAGACCCATTCCCAGGGATCAACCACCACTCTGGAAGGCTTCCTAAACAACCTAACCTCAGAGAACGGGACCCACCATGAACCATTAGTGACTTGTTCCTTGGTCCATTCCTAAAATCTACTAGGTCAACATAAAAAAAAGAACTATAAAAGGGAAACTTAAGTTTTATGAAGTGCAGCAATTGTGGAAAGAAATTATTCCTTCTTTTTGGTTTTTGGGAGACCAAAACCTCATGGCAAAGAGACTTGCCAAAAGGGAATAGTAAATACTACACAAACCAACAGCGAGAAGCAAGAACTTTATTTTTCTAATAAAGATTGCCAGGCCAAAGGACTTGGTGCTCTTCGTTATAATACAACCACAAAAGGAAGAAAGAATTGAGAAGCATTGACATGGAGGGGTAAGTCAGGTTGCCAGAGTCCAGAACTATTTAGCTGGAATTTACAGTTTCTAATGTTAAGATAGATTTTGGGTATACTCTGTTGCTTGTGCAGATTATGTGAGATTGCGAATGAGGCTTTGCTTGGACTGCTTATTCCTAGCATGCATAGCAGACGACTGAAGCTTGCAGCCCCACTCTGAGGGACAAACCTCCCAGGAGATTGCTAAAGCCGGTTCTTAAGAGAAATCTGTGAGAGCCCCACCATCCCATTTGGCCAGTACTCATCTACGAGAAGCCCACAGACAGCAAGTCAAACCTAACAGAGAAGAATGACAGTTAAGAATGAAAACACTTATCTTCTCCTTTTCCTTCTTCCCTGCCCTAAATCAGAAGAGGTGGTATACATAAAAGGTGCATGGAGAAAGAATTTTGAGTAAAGTACAGACCACAGATAGATGGAACAGGTGTATGAGCTTTGAAAAAAAAAAGAACACTGAATAATTAGAATCAGAAAGAGGCTATTAAAATAAGAAAAAGTGACAAGTTGTGGAATCTTTTTTTTTAAGTTTTTAAAATTTATTTATTCATTCATTAGAGACAGAGAGAGAGAGAGAGAGAGAGAGAGATAGGCGGAGGGAGAAGCAGGCTCCTCACAAGGAGCACGAAGTGGGATTGGATCCCAGACCACAGTATCACACCCTGAGCCAAAGGCAGACACTCAACCTCTGAGCCACCCAGGTGTCCCGAGAAGTTTTGGAATCTGATTACCTAGTCACTCAGAGAATTGCTTATGGACAAGAAAGGGAATTGTAACTGTATGTATATTTGGAGAATGGTTACAGGGAAGTTAACATTTTTCATGTATTCATCTTCAAAGATTTAGAGTTCTAAGTAAACCAGGTATGTTGTATGTGTGTGTGTCTATGTGAGTGTATAAACTATTGCAAACATACACATATTTCTTTAACTTGGAGAGGCAATATTATGCTTTTAAATTAAAATTTCCTTTCTGCCTTAATATATTACCATTACCAATAAGCAACTGAAATTCTCAGAGGCAATTTTTATTTTATTCTAAAATATAACAGATTAATTCTGAAGAGTTCTGAGGAATACCTCAGAGATGGGATAGAAACTAATACATAAATCAAATTTTCAGCAAGGTACTTTCCTGACAACATATTTTATGTTTCCTGTAAAATGATAACTCAGAAGTTTGTATGAATCTTTCACACAGTAAGTTTCCTCATTTTTATTTGTTTAGGCATTACTTTAAATATCTCTGGTAATTCCTGTTTTCACATATCAGGTGACTTAGTTTTTAAAAATAATACAGAATATGCACCTTTACACTAGCAGGTAGGCACACACATTCATACCACACGCTCATGAACAAATACTTCACTAATGGTGTAGTTGTATATATGAGGGGCTCTACTGAGGCTCATTTTGTTTTTAAATGTTCAATAACTGCTATTAATAAAATCACACTATTTATTTATTTAGCCACAGATATTTATTATCAGGCACTGCGCTGGGCATTAGAATTACCACAATAAGCAAGATAAGCCCAGCTTCTGTGTTCACAAATTTATTGGTAAAGAAGGTATGTAAAAATATGTCCTGCCATACGGGATGCCTGGGTAGCTCAGTGGTCGAGCGTCTGCCTTTGGCCCAGGGCGTGATCCTGGGTTCTGGGATCGAGTCCCACATCGAGCTCCCGTCAGGGAGCCTGCTTCTTCCTCTGCCTATGTCTCTGTATCTCTCTGTGTGTCTCTCATGAATAAATAAATAAAATCTTAAAGAATAAATTTATGTCCTGCCATATAATGTGATAAGCAGAGGTAAACACAGAGTAAAACAATTACTCTTCATCTAGTGAGAATATGACATATAAGATGAAAGCAGAGGAAGCATCATAGAGTTAAAAGGTAGCCATGGAGAGTGAGAAGTGTTTCAAAATAAGGGAAATAGCAGCAATTACACAGCAGCTATTATATGTCAGGCAAGATTCTAAGCACCTTACATGCATGATCGATCAAATAGGTACTATTTATCTGCCACTTTACTGAGAATACAGAGGCACAGAGAGATCAAAACTTGCCCAAAGTCTCAGAGTTAGAATATCCCACAGCCAGGATTCAAACATACCATTGAGATCCAGGGACTGTGCTTTTTTGCCACTTTGCACTGCCAACTTGCTCCCCCTTCCGAGGCCTTCAGAAACCCAAGAGTGTATGTGGGATTTTTCTGATTCAATTTGGCTATGGTAGAGAGAAAGCAGCTGGGAGTCAGTGGAGTGCAGGATAGACAAAGCCTAGACTAGGAAGGGCTGTTTGGTACTAGTGCACTGGTCTTTACCCTAAAGATACCCAAGTCTTTGATGCAAAGTGTACTCATGCATCTTCAATCTAATCCCCTGGCTGAAGTGCAGATGTCAGATCAGGTGAGTGTTGAGACATCGGTTCAGAGATCTTTGCAATAATCAAGGTAAGAAATAGTGATGCCTGATCTAGGAATAGAGATAAATGGGTGCCTCCTGGTGTTTCAGGGACACCAAAGGGTCATAATTTTTCTATAGAGATTTCTTTAAAGAACACAATAGAAATTAAAAACTTGCCTCCACTCACAACCCTATTCTGAAGTCTCAGTTATGTTACCTACCTTACTCTGTCTGTTGGGTTACTCTTGAGTATGCAATAGGGAGACTCCATAATCTTAGAATAATTCCTATTAACCTAATACAGAAATAGGGGGCAGTGGGATGGAAAAAATATTTAACGATACCTCCCTTAGAAGATTGTTTTTAACTGAAACAGAATTATGTCAGTCACATGACACAGAATTCTAGATACCAGACTAAGGACAGGAAACATCTATAAAATACTATTTAAAAAGTTTATGTTTCACAAACATGGTATACATAAAATGATATATTTATCTATACATGGATGAATTTAAAAGAATGAGCTTTAAGAAGGTCTCCTTAAATTTTCAAACCAGAATATATAACCATGGAATTCTCAAAACTCCTATTGGAATTAAACAACCAAATATTTCATTATCATTTATAACAGACACATCATTCATCAATTATTTGAATTTTGAAAATAGAAATCAAATGGGGTTATCCTTGCCCCGTGGGGGTCTATCACAGTTAGTAATGTCATGTGGCACACATAGCCAACAGAAAAAAGTCAAGGCCAAACTCTATTCAGTGGGAAATAAGAAATAGCAGGGTTGTGAAATGTTAAGTCAACTATGATAATTTAAGTAGCAGTGATAGGACAAGGATTAGTTTATTGAAAGCCATTTCAGTATTCAATCTCTTATACTTCATTTTAGTCTCATTTCCTTGATTAAAGCATAACTAAATGTTCTCATATGTCTCTTTTCACTGACTAAGAAAAGCATTTTGAAACCATGTCATGACTGTAAGAAAATTATAAATGTAGAAGTTGGCAGGATTGAAGATAGTCTGCAAAACTAGAAAAAATAGAGTATAAATCATTTTAAAAGGAAAACATAAATATGAATATACACATCAAATTCCAAGAGAAATAGGAAGTATACATTCTAAAACTGTAATCTGTATGGTGAAAGAAAATTAGCTTTTTTCTTCCAGTTGAAACATTTTAAAATTGATGATTCTTGCGTACAACATGAAATGAGGTGAGAGAATTTATTTACTTTGATTTTGTTTTTACCCTTAATAATACCACCCTGTAAGAGAGTAAATACCTATATACTTACAATCTGAGAGTATAATAAATGTGGTAATATTAATTAATATCGTATAGTATTTTTCTGATGCAAACCCCATCGGCAGCATGACAAGAAACCAGCTTCTTCCACAATCTTCTGGTTTTAGACAACACCCTTGAGTGGCTTAAGATCCTACCTTGCCACAACTGTCCACAAGTTACTCTTCCCCATGGATTCTGGTCAGCACCTCTTCTCTTCAGGTAGCTATAAAGGGTATAGGCAGTATCCCTCTAGGACTTACATCCAGTGAGTCATTCCTTACTGCTGCCTGTGGCTCCAGATTTCAGACTATACTACCAAAGATAAGTGTCCATGGTAGATCTCTGATCAGAGTGAAGCATCGTAAACTAGAATGCATCCTAGGGTTTCCTTCTTTCACAACTGCCACCCTGCTACTCTGGGCCTGAGCTTTGTCTCTAGGTACTTTGAACTCTCAGTGCTCAGGTAATCAAATCAGAATTTGTCTTTGAAGATCCAATTTATTCCTATGATTTTATTCATGTGCTTCCTTTTACCCCAAATGTCCTGTCTTGGTCTGTTACCTTGTCCTCTTCCCACCATGCTCACTACTCTCAAAAATGTTCAGCCTGTTTTCCTTGAGTACACACATCTTTTCTTGCTTTTTTAAACTCCAGGTCACATCAAAATCTTTCAGTCTTGAATTTTATAAATTTGTTTTGTTACAAAATAACAAGGTAAATAATGCAAATTAGTATCTACTGTTGTGTTAACTTCCCAGTAGTACATCACTTTTTCGTGACCTGAAATTAAAATTTGTCCCTCCTATTATACACACTGTTATAGTTCTGAATCAGAATCCTTCTTATAACCAAACTATATATTTATATGATGTCTCTTTACATATTTTTTCCTAAAAAAGTTGTTATTAAATAATTCTGCATTTTGAAATTAAGAACATAGTATGAACCTCACCTAAAAGTGACTTACTGCTACTACTAGGAAAGATTCTGAGGGAGATTTGACATTGACTGTTCACACTATATCATCACATAATCAAGATTTAAAATGTGGGCATCAGGGGGCACCTGGGTGGCTCAGTTGGTTAGTGGCTGACTCTTGATTTCAGCTCAGGTCATGACCTCAGGGCCCTAGGACTGAGTCCCTTATGGGGCTCTGTGCTCAGCGGGGAGTCTGCTGGAAGATTCTCTCCCTCTGCCCCTCCTGCTCATGCTCTCTCTCTCTCAAATAAATTGATCTTCAAAAATAAAATAAAATGTGCATATCATGTTATGTATTAAAAATAATAAAAATTTAATAAAGTGCTCTGCAAGGTCCATAAGTTTAAATAAAGACAAATATTCCTTCAAATTATATAAATAGAAGAGAATGTGTCACCTTGGAATTATTTTCTTAAGTTATAATAAATTTGGGCATCAATTATACATAAGTTTGTCAACTTAAAATCAGTATAATAGTTACAGTAGTCCAACATAATGTTTGTTTCTTAAGACATCCATATTTGTTCCTCAGATTAATATGAGGGAAATTATAATCCCAATGTAACAAAATATTGTTCTAAAACAATTGATGGAGCAAAAATTCCAATGATATAGAGATTCCTAGTTAAAGAATTATTGACAATTCTTTTTTTTGACAATTCTTTTACTGAGAATACTGCCCAGGATTTTGCCACACTTCTTTCCCTGAAGCACAGTTCACTTGGGACCCTAGAGATGTCTATATTCTACTAGGGGAGAAGTAAAAACTCATCACAACCTACAACATATATTAATTCAATCTAGACACCTTGGGTAGTGGAAATGGACTTTTGGTGATGGTGGTATTGGACCATTGAGTGAGAGCTTGAGAGGCACAGGAAATATAAACAGTATTATAGTAGCTATGTGTAGTCAAAATGTCTTCATACCCTTAAAAATATGAGACATTTATATAATTTTTTTCGCACATCCAAAAATATGACAACCCAGTGATAGGTTACAAACTGAAAGACCTAAGACTTGCATTGCTTATAAATTAAGCTAATGGGTGCTCACTTTGGCAGCACATAACCTAAAATTAAGCTAGTGGTCTTTATTATGATGTCCAATGCAATAGCCACTAGCCATATATAACTATTCAGTATTTGAAATGTCGCTAGTCTGAACTTAAGGTGTACACACCACATTTGGAACACTAAGTAAAAATAAGTAATATGGGATGCCTGGGTGGCTCAGTCAGTTAAGTGTCTGATTCTTGATTCCAGCTCAGGTCAGTATCTCAGGGTTGTGAGATGGAGTGCTGCATAAGTCTCTGCACTCAGCGTGGAGTCTGCTTGTCCCTCTTCTTGCTTTCTCTCTCTTAAATAAATAAATAAATAAAATCTTTCTTTAAAAATGTAAAAAGATGTAACACATTCCATTAATTTTTTTTAATTACATCTTAAAATCCTAATATTTTGAGTATATCGGACTACTTTATATATATTATTAAATTGATTTCTTGTGTATCTTTTTGTGTTTTTTAAATATAACTCCTAGAAAATTTAAAATTGCCTATATAGTTCACATATGGCTTTCTGTTGGATAGCAAATGTGAACATATGCTTCACATTGAGAAACAATGACTCAAAATACAACTCCCCAATATGCAAATAGACATGTGAAACAACAAACAACAATTCTTGTATTTTCTAATTAGTATTTTGTTTTATATAATATTTTGTTAAAGGCTACATTGCATCCTTGGTACTCATTTAGACCAAACCAGGAAACAATATTTCTAGATAGCATACATTTTGTCTTCTAGAGTAGTGCTTCCTAAACTAGAACATGTGTACTCCTGGCAGCTTCTTAACCTGAAGGTTCTTATCAGTAGCTCTGGAGGGAGCTTGAGATTCTCCAGGTTATTTTTTTTTTTTAAGATTTTATTTATTTATTCATGAGACACACACACACACACACACACACACAGAGGCAGAGACAGGCAGAGGGAGAAGCAGGCTCCATGCAGGGAGCCGGATGTGGGGCTCGATCCTGACACTCCAGGATCAAACCGTGAGCCAAAGGCAGATGCTTAATTACTGAGCCACCCAGGCATCCCAGATTCTCCAGTTTTAACAAGTACCCAGGTGTTTTTGATGCTGCTGGTCTCGGGACTTTGAGCTACAGATTTCTAGATGACAAAGGTGTTCCAATGTACTTGAGTTCCCCAAATTAGAAAATAATGGTGCTAAAAACACATACTGAAGTATTTGAGCTTATAAGCCAAATTATTACTATTATTATTACTGTGTTTACTTCAAATAATTAAATTATTTCTTTAAAAGTATTTTCTGAATGTAAATTCAGATTATGATAATTAAAGTAAATAAGAGAAGCATAAATGAGAAAATAAGCATCCTGTGACTCCACCAAATAATAATAATCATTGCATTCTTATATACTTATGCCTAATACTATTTCTATCTAGCTTGCTTTTTGTTTTTAAAGATTTTATTTATTTGTTTGACAGAGAGAGCACAAGTAGGCAGAGCAGCAGGCAGAGGCAGAGGTAGAGGCAGGCTCCCTGCTGAGCAGAGCCCAATGCACAGCTCAATCCATCTGAGAGATCATGACCTGAGCCAAAGGCACACCCTTAACCAACTGAGTCACCCAGGCTCTAGCTTGTTTTAATAGAAATCTGATAGCATTGTAAATACTGTTTTGCAGCAGTTTTCTTTTATCTTCTTATACTGTAAACATTTCCCCATTTCCTGAGGTTGTTGTCTACACCTCATGTGTAATAGCTGCTTATTACTCTATCGTATGTATATACTAAATATTCTTAGATAATTTCCGATCATTAATCACTTGCATTGTTTCTAATTTCATGTCATTATCAACAATGTTGCAATGAACAACTTTGCAATTTCTTTGAAATATTTTCAATGCTAAATGAAGCAAATATTTTAGTACATGTAAGTATATGGTTCAGAAGAACAAACCATATTAATAGAAAATTATGAAAGATAGTATTGATTTATATAAATCCAATATCCTTAATTAAAATGTAAAGTATTTAGATTATGCTTATAAACTTGAAAGTATTATCTGTTAGGAAAATAAGAGGAAAAACAATATATGAACAAATAATCAGTTTGCTCATTGTTCTTATGACATACTGCCTGTTTCTTTGATATTTTATTACTGGACTTTATATTTTGCTTCTTCGTGAGTTAAAAGTAGACATGTTCTCATGGTGGATCTTCCAAGTTTAACATCTTGGATCTTGGAGTACATATTAATTTCCTGAAGAATTTTCTACATTAATTTGAAATCTAGATGTCCCATCTCAAGCAAATGTAGATATATAATACAAGTATATAATAACTTTATTTCCCTTAAGATTTATTTATTTATTTTAGAAAGAGAGTGTGTACATGGGTGAGCAGGGGGAGGAGCAGAGAGAGAGAGAGGCAGACTCCCTGAATGTGGAGCCCTACCTGGGGTTCCAACTCAGGACCCTGAGATCATGATCTGAGCTGAAACATAGTTGATGCTCAGCAGACTGAGCCACCCAGGTGCCCCTATATTTAACAACTTAATAAGAACTTTATAAGAAACTGTATTTTATAAAAAAATATATCAAATTGTTAAAAACAATCTTAGTTATTAAATTATCATTTACTTTTAACAAGTAGTAACTCATGAATTGTAACAGTTAACCTGCTCTAAGTAATTACTGGTTACTTTGAGGAAGTTCAAATTAACATGATCCCTCTGCAAGACACTTGACTGAGTTCTTTTTTAATTTCATTACTGATTTGCAGTGAGGATACATATTTACTAATATACTTTAAATGTTTCTGATTAGATTTTGGAGGATTTCCTGTGCTGTAAAGGGAAGGACATAAACTTTGTTGTTAGACTTAGTTTAAATATCCTTGCAACTATTTGGTGCTTTGAACCTTGGGCAAGTTAATGTCTTCCTGCTTTTTTTTTTTTTAATCTGTAAATTATGGTTGATACTACCCATATTACAGGATTATGAGTTAAATGTAATGTATTTAAATGGTTGAAAATAGAGTCTGAAAACAATCTGTTCTAACTAAAATATTATACCAATATTTTCATATTCTTTTCTTACAAGGAAGAATGGGAAGGTAATCAAGATATTTTCTCAGATGCTAGTGAAGTGATTTTCAGATCTCCTGTTTAGCAAAGTAATTAATTTTCCAAATAAAGCCTGACATGGCATACTAACACAAAAAACATGACCAAAAATGAGATATAATTATAGGAGGGCCGGAGATCCCTGGGTGGCTCAGCGGTTTGGCGCCTGCCTTTGGCCCAGGGCGTGATCTTGGAGTCTGGGGATCGACTGGCATGGAGCCTGCTTCTACCTCCTCCTGTGTCCCTGCCTCTCTCTCTCTCTCTCTCTCTCTCTCTCTCTGTGTGTGTCTATCATAGATAGATAAATAAATAAATAAATCTTTAAAAAAATAATTATAGGAGGGTCAAGAGGAAGTGAGCAAATATTGGGTGAGGCTCTCTTCACTAAGCTTATATTTCTATTACAATTACTACTGGGGAATGTCTATAGATTTTGAGTTTCAAAAAAATATAGAACATATTTCGGATGTGGAACAACTACTTAGCTTCTCAAGCCTTAAGCCTATTTAAATCTTTTATCCAATATTTCCTTCACTTCCAACAAGTCAAGCTAGCTTAACCATAAAAATATATCCTTAATCTATTAATTTCTTTCCATGATCCCTGTCACCACCCTAACTCAGGCAATCATTTATCATTTACACTATGACAATAGCCTTTCCCTGTTTTGTAACAAATTTATTGAGGTGTAATTACATACAATAAACTGCATATATTGAATATGTATAATTTGATAAATTTTGATATATGTATACATGTAAGAGAACTATCACCAAAATGAAGAGAGCAAACGTATTTGCCATCTCCAGAATGTTACTCATCCCACTTGTAATCATTCCTCTGTTGTCTCACCTCTCAACATCTCCACACAATGTTCCGCTTCCTGTGATGATAGATTAGTTTGTATTTTCCCAAGTTTCCATAAATAGAATCAGTGTATACTCTTTTACTTTGGATTGTTTCACTTAGTATGATTATTTTAGGAATCCTCAATGTTTTTATGTGTATCAATAATTTGTCTCTTTTTATTACAGGTGAGTATTCCATTGTATAAAGATATCACAATTTGTTTATCCATTTTCCTGCCAATGGACATTTGAGTAGTTTCTAGGTTGGGTAGTATTAAAAATAGAGTTGCTACAAAAATTTATGCACAAGTGTTTACATATACATATGCTTTCTTTTCTCCTAGGTAAATCTTAGAAGTAGAACACTGGATTTTGTGGTAGGTGAATGTGTAACTTTTCAAAACCCGTCAAACCCTTTTCCAAAGTGGTTGTACTATTTTACTGTCCTACTAGCAGAGTATGAAAATTAAAGCTCATCCACTTCCTCACAAACATTTGATACGGTCAGTCTTTTAAATTTTAATCATTCTAATAATTTTGTAGTGGGATTCTTGCATTTCCCTACTGACAAGCGATGCTAAACATCTTCTTATGTGTTTGTCATTTTCTTTGAAGTATGTATTCAAATACTTTGCTTCCCCTTTTAAAAATATTAGGTTGGGTTTTTTTTAAAGTGAATTTGAGAGTTCTTTATATATTCTGGATATGTCTTTTATTTTGTTTTTTATTTTTTAGAGTGAATTCGAGAGTTTTTATATATTCCAGAACGTCTTTTATCAGATATGTGCTTTATAAATATTTTCTCAGTCTGTTGCTTAAATTTTGACTCCTTTTTTTTAAGATTTTGTTTATTTATTCATGAGAGACACACACAGAGAGAGAGGCAGAGACACAGGTAGAGGGAGAAGTAGGTTCTCTGCAGGAAGCCTGATGGGGGACTCGATCTCAGGACGCCAGGATCATGCCCTGAGCTGAAGGCAGATACTCAACCACTAAGCCACCCAGGTGTCTCAAATTTTCACTCTTTTACCAGCATCTTTGAGAGAGAATATTTGAATGGTAAAAATTCTAATGTATTTTATCTTTTATTTTTCTTTTTCAATTATGGCTTTGGTGTTTGATTAAAGAACTCTTTGCTAAGACAAAGTCACACACATTTTCTCTTATTTCTTTTTTTCTTCCAGAGTCTTATAGTTTTATGTTTTATTTATAGGTCTATGATACATCTTGAGTACATTTTTGTATGTGAAATAAAGTATGAATCAAGTTTATACTTTTGCATATGAACATCTACTTGTTTCAGGACAAATTGTTGAAAATTCCAAACTTTCTTTACCAAACTGCCTTTACACTTTGTAAAAAGTCAATTTCCCATTTATGTGTAGTTCACAATTTTCTTATTTAGTGTAATAACAGTAAAGTCTCGGGACACCTGGGTCTCAGTGATTGACTGTCTGCCTTTGGCTCAGGTCATGATCCTGGGTCCTGGGATCGAGTCCCACATCAGGCTCCCTGCATGGAGCCTTCTTCTCCCTCTGCCTGTATCTCTGCCTCTCTCTCCCTCTGTGTCTCTCATGAATGGATAAATAAATTTTTAAAAACATAACAGCAGAGTCTCATAATTACTGAAGTTGGTGATTATAATTATTAATTTTGCATGTCAACTTGGCTAAGATATGATACCTAGATAACTGGTGAGACACATTGTCTGGATGATATTTTAAGGGTGAGGGACTTCATCCACTCATATTATTAAAAACATTAAAAAAGGGGGATCCCTCGGTGGCTCAGCGGTTTGGCGCCTGCCTTCGGCCCAGGGCATGATCCTGGAGACCCGGGATCAAGTCCCACATCAGGCTTCCTGCATGGAACCTGCTTCTCCCTCTGCCTGTGTCTGCCTCTCTCTCTCTCTCTCTCTCTCTCTCTCTCTTTCTCTGTGTCTCTCATGAATAAATAAATAAATAAAATCTTTAAAAAAAAACATTAAAAAAAATAAAAACAGAAACAAAACAGACCATGGTCCTGAGAGGAAGAGGAAATTCTGCCTCCTGACTGCCTTCAGATTCAGGCTGCAACATCAACTCTTTCCTGGGTCTGCAGCTTGCAGCTTACATTGCAGATTTTAGAATTGCCAGCCTCCTTAATCATGTGAGCCAATCTCTTAAAATAAATCTAATAAATCTCTATCTATCTATCATCTATCTATCATCATCTTTACCTATCTTTTCTGTTTCTCTGGAGGCCACTGGCTAGCACAGTGATATACAATGTCTTTATCTTTATTAGGGCATTGTTTGCAAATACTGAGCCTAATCAAGCTAGTTTAAGCAAAGAAAAAAAAAGTTATGTTTATTAGTGTTTCTCATGGTGTCTAAAGATAAGAAATACACTAGGCTTAGGAACAACTGGAGACAGGGATTCAAATGCCAGTGGAGCATCCTTTATACTTTTTATGACTCTCTTCCTTTCATCAGATTTTTCTCTCTCTCACTCAGAAAGACTGCCTGTCTCTGCTTCCCAGAAATATCCAAAAGGTAGGAATGTGGGTCTGGTAGACCTTGAGACTTATGTTTCTTATTCCAAAGAGTTACTGATCAAATATCTCCCATCCCAATTCTAAAATTCCATGATTGAGCCTCATTGGCCAGCTTAGGTAAGGCACCCTTTCCTGGGTCTATCAGTTGTGGCTAGAAGTAGGGACAAAATATAAAGTGAATGTTCATGCTGGCATCCTATAGATTATGTGCAGGATGAGATTGATCCTAAAGAAAGAAGGTTCTGGAAGGAAAATGGCATTGTATTTACTTTCCAGAGGAGTAAAAAAAAAAAAATCTAAATTTCTAAACTAATGCAAGAGTAATTAGTGTTATAAACTCCAGTTTTGGTAATTTTTGGAATATATCAACTCTATCGGTCTCAGATGTTAAAATCAATTCAGAATATAAAATTTATGTTCAATCTAATGATCTGGAGAATCTATACAAAATGCTTCTTCATCCAAATCAGACTTTTGGCTCTGACTCCATTTAATTGTTCTGTATGAGAATGTACTTGATTTCTTTTCTTTTCCTTTAAGATTTAAATCTGTTAATCTCTACACCCAACCTAGATCAAAAGTCACATGCTCTACCAACTGAGCCAGCCCGGAGAATGTACTTGATTTCATTTTGCATTATCAATCCCTTTAAAGTTTCACAGGAGCTAAGGTAGAGCTCATATTCTCTGACCAGTCTACATAAATTGTCAAACTCTTCTCTCCTCATCTCTTTACATTACTTGCCATGACTTGGAGTATTTGTTATTTTCTGTATTTTGTTTTGTGTTTGCACACCTATATTTAAGAAGGGAAACACCACAATGGCTGGGCTGTGCTAATTTGTTTTTTAAAGGTGTTTGGTTCAAATTAGGGATTCGACTTTTTAAAATAATGAAATATAACTTATGATCATTTATATATTTGGCATTGTTTTAAGAGCATGTGAATGCATTTACAAAGAAAGGATCTATTATTGAAAGGGTGTGAATGCTGAAATAAGGCTAAATAGAGGAGCTGGTGCTTTTATAATACATTCTAAAAGGGTCTAGTCATCTTAACTCATCTCATCCTTCAAAATCAGTGATCTAACACTCACATTTACAAATTTTCCTTGAATTTTTCATGTACTCCTGCTCAATGTGTCGAGTGTGACAGAACAGATGTAGTCAGTGAGTGATCAAACAGATGTTTCATTTGTATTACCATTCATTATAATGTAATGATTGACAGCACAACCATGCAACTTGTCAAGTACCTAGAAATTATTCTTGGTCTCTTTTTAAGGAAACTCATGGTTTTAAAAAAATCCTGTAAAACAGATGAGAAAGTTAAAAATATTTTTCTAAAAGTTGTCATTACTGGGTATTATTAATCAGTGGGCAGACTTGTTTTGAAGTAACAGTAATATGGAATGAATTTTTGTCACCATGGATACCAGGGAACTGGTTCAGTGAAATTACCATCAGGCCGTGTCCGATGCTTACTTCCAGGACACAAGTCATCCATGCACTGCCTATGGAAAATTGCCCAAACTCCAAATCCACCAAATAGATAAAGGTATACATTTTTACAGGTATTTTGTACTGTTCATTATACCCATTATATACATGGTGATATTAATGATATTTTCAACATTTTTTGAAACACTCTCTCTTTCCAATGTGTCCTACCCATTCTCATAATGGGTATTGGGGGTCATTGATTTTTGCAATTCACAGGAAAGATTTGATGGGGCTTTCTGTGTGGATTTTGCTTGTATAAATACTTTACTCAATTACTTGCTATTTAAAAAGTCAAGGTAGCTGTATTTATTGGATTTTTTTGAGTTCTTTCTTTTTTGATCCTTAGCTTTCTTTTAGGGGTATGTTTTTCAGTCCAAATTGTAAAAGAAACACTTTCTTTGAAAAATTATCTTTAAATCAAATTAAACTAAATTAGATGCTGAATTATATATATATTTGTGAAATCATATGGTATTTGTCTTTTTTGGGGTTATTTCACTTAGCGTAATGCTCTCTAGTTTCTTTCACATTGTTGTGAATGGCAAGATTTCATTATTTTTTAAGGCGAAGTAATATTCATATACATATGAATATTATTTATTCAGAATATATATATTTTTCACATCTTATGTGAAATTTAAGAAATGAAATAAATGAACATGAGGGGGAAAGGAGAGAGAGGCAAACCATTAAACAGATTCTTAAATACAGAGAGCAAATAGGGTTGCTGGAGGGGAATTAGATGGGGAGGCAGTTTAAATGGGTGATGGGGGACGCCTGGGTGGCTCAGTAGTTAAGTGTCTGCCTTTAGCCCAGGGCATGATCCTGGAGACCCAGGATTGAGTCCCACGTCGGGTTCCCTGCATGGAGCCTGCTTCTCCCTCTGCCTATGTCTTTGCTTCCTTCTTTCTCTCTGTGTGTCTCTCATGAATAAATAAATAAATCTTAAAAAAATTTAAATGGGTGATAGATATTAAGGAGGTCACTGGTTGTGATGAACACTGAGTGCTGTATGTAAGTTGTGAGTCCCTATGTTCTATACATGAAACCAATATTACACTGTATGTTAACTGTATTTAAATAAAAACTTGAACCTAAAATAAATAAATAAGACATAAAAGATAAAATAAATTGGATACTGAGCTCCTATAATTCTGAGATGACAGGAAACCATTGTATTGGGTATTTTGGAAATCCTTTACAGAATCAGAGACGCTTACAAGGTACCTGAAAACATAAGGAAGGGCTTTTGCTCTCCAGCCCATTGTGGTCATTGCTGATCTCCAGTTTCTGTGTTTCTTTGAAGCCCTGTTTCTCTTGACTTACAATCTTCATGTCTCTTGTGGATCACAGGCATCTTTTCTGAGGCTGAGAATCTCTGGGCAGGGGGTTTAGCTTACCTGGGTATCCCCTACAACTATACTTTTTAAGAATTTATCAGTTCCCCCTTGTGTAGACCAACATGGGTCCTGGGCAGTGTGCTAAACTTTCTCTCTTCCTCATGTCGATGCAGCCCTTCCTTCTCTAGTTTCACTTTAAAGGAAGTTATCCAGTTTTCTTCCTACCTCTGTCACTTTATATCATCTTTCCTAAGATCTTAAAGTTTTAAACAGGTGGATTTTTTGTCCTTCAGCATTTTCTACTTTGTGTCCTGTAAAATTTCCTGAGAGAAGGAAATATGAAAGTTCTAGCTATTTATTTGGAATTGGGAGAGGAGAGAGATGGTATAAAAATGCAATTTAATATCTCAAAAGCTTAATGAGATATATTTGTTTTTATTTATCTTTTTCTTTTTTTAAGATTTTAATTATTTATTCATGACATATATGTAGAGAGAGAGATGGAGAGAGAGAGAGAAAGAGAGAGAGAGAGAGAGGCAGAGACACAGGCAGAGGGAGAAGCAGGCTCCATGCAGGGAGCCCAACATAGGACTCCATCCCGGGTCTCCAAGATCACGCCCTGGGCTGAAGGTGGCGCTAAACCGCTGAGCCACCCGGGCTGCCCTATTTATCTTTTTCATACTTCAAATCTCACTTTTAAATGATGAAGAGGTGATATAACAGGATTAAGAGATAATAAATAAGGGATAAATTAAAACAAGTATATTTCCAAATAAATTTGTGTTTTATACTCCATTGGCTATGCAGAGGCCCCACAACAACCCTCTCTCTCTCTCTCTCTCTAATTATATATATATATATATAAAGTGGATGAAGCAAGACTAAGGATTCAGCACATTACTAGGTCAAATTAATCTTATAGTGCCCAGGATTCGTTTAAAGGAGTGATTGACATTGCAACTGTTTGCTTCCAATGAGATTTTGATTTTTATGAGAAGACTATGAAACTGAGGTCTTGAGGGGATGAACGACTAATCTGGAAAGAAGTGTGTAAGAAGTTTTTCCCAGGGAGGATGGACTCCCCACGTCTACGCATTTAATTTGCAAGCTATGGAATCTATATTTATGGCCTATAAATAATTTTTCAGAATTTTTTACTGCAATCCAACTTCCAAGATTTATTTGATATATTTAATTTCCTTTTAATCCAAACAAGCATTACATAAAATGCTGTTAATAATCAGATATTTCAAACCTTAGTGGTCATTATTTCAGGAAAGACATTTGCTTATAGAACAAGGAGTTTAATATATAAACTCACCCAACCCAGTAACTTCACCAGTAAATCTCTAT
Organism: Canis lupus familiaris; assembly: GCF_011100685.1. Lineage (NCBI taxonomy): Eukaryota > Metazoa > Chordata > Mammalia > Carnivora > Canidae > Canis > Canis lupus. The sequence goes on from NC_049242.1 coordinate 1,825,640, forward strand.
CGGAAAATCTGATCCTAGTGAACCTTCAACATTTTAATACCATCCCTGTAGCACTATACAATGTATTACTTAATTCACCTAATTGCCTTCACCCCCTCTCTTTTAAATATTCATAACCACTAAATGAAATTCCACTTTGACCAAATTCCACCCACGTTCATCCTAGATATAATGCCAATAGTCTGCTGGACTCCTTACTAAGCTGCTTTCTTGGGAAAAGAAAATGGCCAATCCCAAAGTTCTGTAATTATTCAGATCTTGCCCACCATACATTTTAGCTCCATAAACTAAATAGTTATATTACATTAGTATCTGTGGACACATGATATCTTAATTGGAAAAAAAAAACACTAAAAAAGCTACATTTTATACTATACTAAACTCTTTCTGAAACACCTAGTAATGACTCACAATTCACTCTTTAGATGGGTTGGGATGGTTGTTTAAAAAGCAAAATCTTAGTTATGATAACTTTCCTTTTGAGCTTTCCTTCTCCTTATTTGTTTATATGACTACTGAATAGTAAAAAAAAAATCCATTAACAGCCTTTTGCTTTGTTTTGTTTTGTACCTAACTTGATGGATTTATTATTTTTTAATGGAAATAATAGTAGTTTAATTTAACTGACTTGACTGACTGCTTTGACACTGTTTAGACAAAGAGAATCTATTGTTTTAACCAATTTAGAAGCTGCATAGCAATCCATTGCAGAAATGATATTTTAAAAAAAGCTTCTGTAAGGTTACTCTGTTCATTATGAGGAATGAGATGTCTTGAATTAAATACTCAAAATCCAACCTCACTGTAGCAAAGATCTAATGAGTTCTGTGTTCTAAGAGCTTATTTAATGAACTCAAGCATTGCTTTCAAGTACACATTTCCCAGTTGCTTGTAAATTCACATATATTACATGTAAATTACAAGACATTGCAGAGGAAAGAGAGTTTGGTGACAGTCCAATATACATTTCTTTCCTGGCTACAAGCATTTTTTTTCCTCTCTCACACTTTACATTTAGCATTGGTAGATACAGTTTGAAGACTTTTGTTTTCCTAGCTATTGTTAACAAGATATGCATTCTTTCTTTTAAAATATGGTAATTCCTTCAGTAAATATAACTGCTTAATGATTTAAGGTTGAAATCTGGGGGAAAATAGGAAGCTATAAGCACATAGAATATTTATTATTTAACTAAAAATCTGGATGGATAGTTTGGACTCCTCAAGTGTAACTGGTTTTTCCCCAAGAGCCAGATATTTTGCCTAAGGGTGAAAAATGAAATAAGCAAGCTTATAAAACAAGTCTTGCTTTTAGCATACATATTTTGAGAAAATAAAAGATAACTCTTCTTTGTTCTACAGTTTAGTGGTAAGATTCTAATCTATCTATAAGGTCATTTGTTGAATTACTTCAACAAATTAAGAAAGAAGAAAGTTTGCCCCTCTCCTTCCATGTAATGTCTATGTCTATCTGTTGATATTGCCCTGGTTTTCAAAGGTGTCACCAGTGAAATTAGAGCCAGTAAATTTAAGGCTGAAGTATAAACAAACAATATTGCTTTCTTCTTTGCCTTTTCTCATCCTTATTCTAATTAAGGTCATTTAAGTTGTCAGATGTTGGGATCCCTGGGTGGCCTGGGATCCCAGGCGCCTGCCTTTGGCCCAGGGCGCGATCCTGGAGACCCGGGATCAGATCCCACGTCGGGCTCCCAGTGCATGAAGCCTGCTTCTCCCTCTGCCTATGTTTCTGCCTCTTTCTCTCTCTTTGTGTGACTATCATAAATAAAAATAAAAAAAAAAATTAAGTTGTCAGATGTTGAGCTTACCCTAAAGTTTATATCCTTGAAATAATTCCCTTCCCAATGAGCTCCATTTCAGAGAAATTTAGTATATTTGGTCCCAATCTAAAGGTTTCTTGTCTGACACCCTTGGGGGCAGATATGTTTCAGGATTCAAGATATTTTTAAATTTTAGAAAAGTAATTGGTATGTTAATGAACACCCCCATTGAGTGCTCCAAAATATACATTACAATATATATTTACATAACTGTGTACATAATATACATTGTACTCAGGTATATTAATATTTTAGCAAAACATGCATAAATGGATTAAATAGGTTCTATAAATTACTTGTCAGTTCTGTTCAATATTTGTCATCAAATACATCAGGAAACTTTGACTTTTTAGAGCTTTTGAACTTCATAATTGAGGATAAGTGACTGTAGACTTGTAATAAATCACTATGGTAGGCAGAATTCTTAGATGGATTCAAAGAATCCCACTCCCTGGAGTAAATGCTCTTCTCTTGAATGTGGGCAGGCCTGTCAATATGATGGGATGGCACTCTTGACTAGATTATGACAAATAACAAAGACAATGGAGTAATAAGTCCCTCTTATGATTAATTTAAAATGTATATGACTCTATCATTGTCTTCTACAGAAACATTGTCCTGCTGGTTCTGAAGAAGTAAGCTGACATACTATGACAGGACCACATGATAAGAACCTGGAGGCAGCATCTAAGAGATGAGAGCCACCTTGTCTTAATAGTCAGCAAGAAACTAGACACATCAGTCCTACAACCACAGGGAACTGAATTCTGCCAACAGTCCAAACAGCATTGAAGGAGAACCTGAAGCCTCAGATGAGAAAGGAGATTTCAACCCCTTGTCACATATTACTTTCATCCTGCTGAGTTCTTTTTAAAATCCAGTATAGTTAACATACAATGTTATATTAGTTTCAGGTATACAATTAGTGATAAAACAATTCTATTCATTACTCAGTGCTTATCAAGATATACTTTTAAGCTTTTTTACCTATTTCATCCCCCCATCCACCTCCTTTCTGATAACCATCCACTTGTTCTCTATGGTGGAGAGTCTATTTTTCTTATTTTGTCCCATTTCTTCCCTTTGTTCATTGTTTTGTTTTACAAATTCCAAATATGGTAAAAACCATATGGTATTGGTATTTTTCTAACTGCTTATTTCACTTAGCATTATGCCCTCTAGATCTATCCATGTTGTAGCAAATGGCAAGATTTAATTCTTTTTCATGACTGAATAACTGATATATATATATATATATATATATATATATATATATATATATATTTCAGCCCCTGTCACATATTACCTTCAACTTGCTAATTTCTTTTAAAATCCAAGATTTTGTATATATGTATACAATTCTGTATATATATAATATATATGCGATTTTGTATATACGTATACAATTTGTATATATTATACAAAATCTTTATCTGTTCATCTGTGGATGGACACTTGGGTTCTTCCATAATTTGGCTATTGTAAATAATGTTGCAATAAAAATAGGGGTGCATATATGCCTTCAAATTAGTGTTTTTGTTTACTTTAGGTAAATAGTAGTTTGATTTTTAATTTTTAGTAGTAGTAGTAGTAGTAGTAGTTCTATTTTTAATTTTTAAGGAACCCCCATAATGTCTTTGACAGTGGCTGCATCAGTTTGGATTCCCACCAACAGTGCACAAGTGTTCCTTTTTCCAACATTTGTTTCTTAAATTTTGGAATTTAGTCATTTTGTCAGGTGTAAAGTGATATCTCACTGTGATTTTGATTTGCATTTCCCTAATGATGAGTGATGTTGAAGATCTTCTCATATGTCTCTTGGCCATCTGCATGTCTTCTTTGGAGAAAAGTCTGTTTATATAAATCTATATGTTATAAAACTATTTCTGCTCAGTTAAAAAATCAAATTATCCGTGTTTCATTGGTGTTGAATTGTGTAAATTGTTTATATACTTTGGATACTAAACCTTTATCAGACGTATGATTTGCAAACATCTCCTACTTAGTAGGTCTTTTGGTTTTATTGATTTTCTTCTTCATCGTATAGAAGCTTTTCATTTTGTTGTAGTCCCAATAGTTCACTTTTGCATTTGTTTCCCTTGCTTGATAAGACATATCTAGAAAGATGTTGCTATGGCCAATGTCAAAGAAATTACTAACCATGTTCTTTGCTAAAATTTTTATGTTTTTAGGTCTCACATTTAGGTCTTTTATCCATTTTCAATCTGTTTTTGTGTATAGTGTAAAAAAGTGATCCATTTTTTTTTCTTTTCCATGTAGCTGTACAGTTTTCCCAATACCATTTGTTGAAGAGACGTCTTCCCATTGGATATTCTTTCCTCCTTTGTCAAAGATTAATTGATCATATAATTGTGGGTTTATTTTTGGGTTTTCTATTCTGTTCTATTGATCTATGTGTCTATTTTTGTGCCAGTACCATACTGTTTTGATCACTACAACTTTGTGGTATAACTTCAAGCCTGGAATTGTAGTACCTCCAGCTTCGTTTTTCTTTTTCAGGGTGGCTTTGGCTATTCAGGGTCTTTTGTGGTTCCATATAAATTTTAAGATTATTTGTTCTAGTTCTGTGAAAAATACTGTTGGATTTTGATAAGGATTGCACTAAATGTGTAGATTGCTTTGAGTAGTATAGACATTTTAACAATATGTGTTCTTCTAAGCCATGAGCATGGGCTGTCATTCTATTTCTTTGTGTTATTTTCAGTTTCTTTCATTAATGTTTTATACTTTTCACAGTACAGCTCTTTCATCTATTTGGTTAACTCTATTCCTATTATTTTGGTTGCAGTTGTAAACAAGATAGTTCTCTTAACTTCTTTTCCTATTGCTTCATTATTAGTATATAGATGCAACGGATTTCTGCACACTGATTTTGTATCTTGTGATCATAGAGAATTCATTTATCAGTTCTAGTAGTTCCTCACTGGAGTCTCTAGAGTTTTCTATGTATAGATCATGTTGTCTGCAAATAGTGAAAGTTTTACTTCTTCCTTCTCAACTTAGATGACATTTATTTATTTTTATTTTATTTTATTATTTTATTTTATTTATTATTTTATTGTGTCTGCTTGCTGTGTCTAGGGCTTCCAGTGAGAGTGGACATCATTGTCCTTTTCATGACCTTAGGGGGAAAGCTGTTTCTCCCTATTAAGTAAGATGTTCACTATGGGTTTTTCATATAAATATTTTATTTTTTTATTTAAGATTTTATTTTATTTTTTAAAAGATTTAATTTATTTATTCATGAGAGACAGAGAGAGAGAGAAAGGGAGAAAGAGAGAGAGAAGGCAGAGACAGAGGCAGAGGGAGAAGCAGACTCCATGCAGGGAGCTCGATGTGGGACTCGATCCCAGGACTCCAGGATCATGCCCTGGGCCAAAGGCAGGTGCTAAACTGCTAAGCCAGCCAGGGTTCCCCTTGATTTGTGAATATTGAACCACCCTTGCATCCTGGGAATAAATCTTACTTGATTGTGGTGAAAAGTTTTTTTTCATATATTGCTGGATTTGGTATGCTAATTTTTTGTTGAAAATTTTTGCATATATTCATCAAAATATTGATCTGTAGTTCTCGTCTTTTGTGGTATCTTTATTTAGTTTTGGTATCAGGGTAATGTCCTCATAGAATGAATTTGAAAGTTTTCCTTCTAGTTCTTTTTTATTATTATTATTTAGAAAAGCTTAAAAGTAAATATCAATTCTTCTTTAATTTTATATTTAGAATTCACCTGTGAGCAGTCTGATCTTGAACTTTTGTTCAGACACTTTTGATCACTGATACAATTTCATTACTGGTAATTTTTTTTTTTCAAAATTTCTATTCTTCCTGCTTCAGTTTTGGTGGTTTGTATTTTTCTAGGAATTTGTCCATTTCTTCTAGGTTGGTCAATTGGCTGATATATAATTTTTTACAATATTGTCCTATTATCTTTTGTATTTTTGCATTATGGAGTGTTATTTCCTTTTTTTCATATCTGATTTTGTTTATTTGAATTCTCTCCTTCCCTTTCACTCTCTTTTCTTCTTGATGAATCTGTTTGAAGGTTTATCAGTTTTGTTGAATCCTGGTTAGACTTTGAAAAGAGCAACAATAATAACCTGAGCCAGACTTTAGATCCACAGAAACCATAAGATAATACCTTTGCAGTGTTTTATGCTGCAAAGTTTTTAGTAAAGTTTAATGCAGTAATCGAAAAATAATATAATCAATGAATTTTATTTGTTACTATTTCAAAACTTTTAAAGATTTTTATCCAGAATCTAACTCATTTTCTATAAATCTATAAATCTTGAGTCATTGTCTAAGTCTTATGAAGACATATAAAAAGTATATGGTGTTGAAAAAAATAACTCTGATAAAAGTATATTAGAGAAGTCATTCAGTTTTAATTTATATAACATTACATTTTATTTTAACATTTGAGAAAAAGTCTGCTCTCAGAAATGAAACACAAATCTGATCAAAATAGAACACACAATATTTTACTATTTGGAATATCATTCACAAAAATCTAATAGCTAAAACACTTTTTTCCTGTCACTTCAATTCCTAATCTGGGCCTGGAAAAAGCTTGTACAATGATACTAAATTTAAGTGTGCTTTTGATAGAACTGACTCCCTGCACCTTAGAATTTCTGTCAGTTTTCAGGATGAACTGGTTTTAGGGGAGATATTATTCTTTTTAAAATAACCTCACCTTTTTCATTCTCCCTGTTTTAACTCCTCAACTTCTTTCTTTTTCTGAACTATCAAATTACTATTAGCAATTAATATTTAATAAGATGATCTATGAAGCAATCTTATAAAAATTACTGAATGTGTGATAATTGTTTATGGCATATCTTATACTTTCAAATTTAAGATCTTATCAACTAAGGTATATGTATTCAATTTAATCACCTAACAACCTTAGCATTTTATGTTAAGCAACTTTTTTAAAGGACAGATCAAATCTCGATTATGTATGCTAAATAATAAGTAACTTCTTTAAACTTTACTTCTTTAAAGTTTACTTCTTTATTTAAAGCATATTTTGAAAATTAAATAAAGAAAAATAAGAAAAATTCTCTTAATCTCATTTATTGTCTTCTGAAGGTAGAAACGTGGTGCCTTCAAAACCTTAAGTATGAAAGAGTAGATGAGTATATTATCTAAACTATGCTTTGAAAAAAAAATAAACTATGCTTTGTACCATTTTTAGGCAAGAACTTTCCCTATGTCTAAGCAGGACTGGCAAGCTCTCCTGGATACATTGCATCTTCCATTTGGTGTTCTCTAAAGGCCAGCATCAACCAGGATAGGACATTTTGATTTCTATTGAGTCAAAGTCAGAACTAGATCTCTAAGCAGATTATAGTAGTAGTATTTCTCTAAAAAGTCCCAGGGAATGGATGAGATGAGGCCACATCTCAAGAAACCGGTGAGGCATGCAGATTGACCATTTTATATTCTTGCCCCAAATGCATTTAGAGGAAAATATTCATTCTTCTTATCTATTAATAATATTTTCTTGGAAACCAACCTTTGGAATGAGATCATTGTGAAAATATTCATAAGGATGACTTTTTATTATGTCTTTCTTCTTTTTTTAATACTTTATTTATTCATGAGAGACAGAGAGAGAGGCAGAGACATAGGCAGAGGGAGAAGCGGGCTCCATGCAGGGAGCCTGACGTGGGACTTGTGTGGGTCTCTGTGGGAAACCAGATGCAGGATTTGATTCCAGGAACATTTGGTTGTAAGGCAATTTACCTGAGACTCATGAATGCCAATTCTTCATGCCACAGGCATTCCCAGTTTAATATTTTAATTTCAAGAAGTTACTCCAAGGTGGAGCACAGTGACTGATGTCTCATGAAGAGGAGTTATGAAGATTATCCCTGCTGTCCACATAACAGCTAAAGATTGTTGAAGTATCTCCCTTTATTTTTCCTACTTTGTCTTGTAGAGGTTGGGAGTGGAGAAAGATAAAAATGAATCTATTTCTTTTTCCTTTTTATAATCTTAAGATAAACCTTCTACTACTGAAGGAATTTAGCAACTTCTCTGAAATACTTTTCAAATCTCATTGTTTTTGAATTCCCACAATCCACATAAGGAGAGATAGTATAAATTCAGAAAGGTAACTAAATACTCTTTCTTGTAACTAAGAAAAACTTTCTACCAGATAGTTGCTTTGATTTTTATCTAGAGAAAGAATGATTTTAAAGGAAATTAGTAGTCTACAGGAACTCTATAATTAGCACACAAATATTGGTAGTGTTTTTCTAATGCTATCTGGATGAGAGTAGCCTGCCCTCCTTCAGCCTGGGTCTTTACTGCAGCACAGACTTAGTATATTAGACTTGGATGTATTGTTACCACAGCTTGAAGTAATCAACTATTCAAATGAATGAACTAAATCCACCTGCTTAGAGTCCATGCTTACCAAGTATACTTCTGAATAATATTTGACTTCCCACTAGATTTGCTGATAAGGAAAGAAAACACTGATCATGAACATGAATAGCCTGTTTGATAATTATGTTTCTCACTATAAATTATTTCATTGATATCCCTATTTTTACACTTTTCTTAAGGATCTGTATTACAAAGTTTCAACTGAAGTAAAAATGTCCCATACAAAAACTTTATTATAGAAATAGCTTTCATTTTTCAGATTGGCATGTAATTTACCAGTTAATAAACATACTTTTTTATATTCTTGACATGTTCCAAATGCAAGGGAAAAATGCATTTCAGGTAGATTACAGCTCTTCCTATACAGAAGAAACAGGTCTGACATACACATATGTATTCTGGAAATCACTCCTATGGAAATGAAAAAAATAGTATATGAGGAATGCTTATTTGTAAAAATGTTGAAAATAGAATCATATAATCAAGTAATGCTAATCAACATAAAGTATTGTCAATATCTCGGATAACTTTGAATAAACAAAACCAAATTATTCAGATCTCCAGACTGTTCCCTGCAAAGTTCCTTTATTTGCTCTCTATAAAACGAAAACAATAACTTTAATTTTACATCAAGAACTGACTTGTTGAATGAGCCCTCTACTTAATGATACTAAATTCCTCTCCTAATTTACCTCCTAGTACAGATAAAATATTAGACTCATGGCTTTGCTTTTTTTTCCATTTTTTTCTCTTTTAAGCAATAAATATCTTGTAACATTCCAGCTATTCAAATACAACCATAGAAAATTTACAACATATACTGAAGTTTTGGTAGTACTGCAGCACACAAAGAAATATTTTTCTTTCAGTATCTGTTCTTTATTCATATACTTCTTTGTCTACTTCTATGTGTAGAACACTTAAAGTTTATTCTAGGGAAAATAATGTTGCAATATTGATATATTTATAATACCTAGTCAATATATTCATATATTCTGAATTTCATGTTAAATAATTTTATTTATGTTCCCCTTGCTATGTAGTTCCAGAGGGATGCTTGTTAATTTTGATCAGAAACAGGGTAAATCATTGAGTTTACAAATACCAGGATATTTAAATAGGTTTAAATTAGTAGAAGTAATTTGGAAAACACTTTTATGAAAAACTGAGAAGTTGTTTATATGAGAAAGTCTTATTTTTTGTTGATTTTTTCGGTAAGAAAATTGACATTGATAAAAAAAATTTGAGCTTAAAAAATACCATATTCTTTGTTTGCACTAAGAACTTCCACATGTACTGTTATCCTTTGGAGACCAACCAAGATGACAAGAATTATTCTATAAACCCCAGATAAAGTATATTAATCTGTTTTCCCTTTCAAGATATTTGGAATATTGGATATATACTTGAAGACAATTCCGTCATATTCAATATATGGAAGAGGTTTTGAAATGCTTCCATATGCATTTTCTAATTGACTTGTACATCAACCGTGTGTGAAGGGAGAACATTAGAAGCTTCAAATACCTGTATCCACATAGAATGTAACACAGGCATTGTGGAACACGTGGTGGCACTTGGTGAGAACCTTACATAAAAACTGTATCTGAGGATTCTTAAGTTCAATACAGAACTTAAGCAAATTATAGGCTACAGATACAGAGTATTCTTCCTATGCCCGTTAAGAATCATAGGGAAGAAGAAAAGGAGAGGGAAGGGGACAGCACAGTAGGAGGACCACATGCTCCTCTCATCCCAGGGACACAACTAGGTACCATAAACTGTCCTAAATACCACAGAATTCAACCTAGAGAAGAGGCCACATCAAAGGAGGTAGGAAATGCAGAGACATGGTTTATTTTTTTTTTAATTATTATTTTTAAGAGACATGGTTTAGAGGGGAAACATATAACAGGCACTGCAGATGGGAAGGTCACAGAGAAGAGCAAGAGAGGATCACACAGGGCAACATATAAAGAGTAGGAGTCCCCATATCACTGGCTTGGAAAATGAAAGAGACTGAATTATGTGAGCTTTTGAAGCCAGCAGGGCTTACAGCCTGGAGTTTTAAATGTCAGCAGCCAGGAGAGCACTGAACTGCTCCTGGGGAGGAGGCAGACAAACAAACTGGGGGCAGACATGATGAAGCAGTGATCTGAAGAACACTTGGGCACACAGGAAGAAGATTGTTCTTTTCTGAGCACATCCATAAGAAGCAGCATTCACAGTCTTCTCTGAGAACAAAGGGCTTGTGTGGGTGGCATCATTTCTCTTCTTGCACCTCAGAATGAACACAGGGCTGCCTATAGAAAGGAGAGCAACATCTAAACTAGCTGCCTTACACACTTAACACTAAGCCTCACCCACTGTGCTTTGGTGGAACTGCCCTTTTCAGTCATGCTTGCTTCAGTCTCATTGTGTGGGCCCCTTACCCAGAAGACCAGCACAAACCTCTGCCCCCACCATGCCTCCCAATCAGAGAGTTCTGCAGGGCCTCAGTTGTGGTCGAAGTGCTATCAGGTCTCATTTCACAAGCAGACCAGAGCACACCTAGTTAAAACTCACCACATTCAAGCCAGGGACCAAACACTGCCCACAGCAGTCAAGGAGAGCCTCTGCAGATGACTGGCTTGAAGGGTACAGCAGCCAAAACGCAAGAGCAGAGTACAGGCAGCACACTCCAGGGACACTCGCTGAAGCACGAGGCCATGGGCACTACATGACCACTTCCTCATAAAGCCATTATTTTCAGAAGCGGGAGATATAACGGACCTTTCTAATACAGAGAAAAAGACAGAGATCTAGACAAAAATGCTTAGACAGAGGAATTTGTCACAAATGAAAGAACAAGATAAGAACACACCCAGAGATCTAAGGAAAACAAATATAAATAACATGTCTGATGGAGAATTTAAAGCAACACTCAAAAGGATACTCACTGGGCTTGAGAAAAGAATAGAAGACATCAGTGAGACCTTTACCACTAGAGCTAAAAGAAGGGAAAAAAGAATCAATCAGAGATGAAAATTACAATAAAGACTGGAAACAAGGTTGATTCAGTGAACCACAGGCTGGAAGAAGCAGAGGAACAATTTAGTGACCTAGAAGACAAAGCAATGGGAAGTAATAAAGCTGAAAAAAAGAAAGAAAGAACGAAGAAGTATGGAACACAAGAATAGACTTAGGGAACTCAGAAACTATACCAGGCATAATAGCATTCATATTATAGGAGTGTCAGAAGAACAGAGAGAAAGGGGACAGCAATTTTATTTGAGGAAACAATAGCTGAAAATTTCCCCTAGTCTGGGGAAGGAAACAGACATCCAGATCCAGGAGGCACAGAGAACTCCCATCAAAATCAACAAAAGCAGGCTAACAGCAACACATATTGTGATTAAATTTGCAATATATAGTGAGAAAGAAAAAAATATTGAAAGCAGCAAGACAAAAGAACTTCTTAACTTACAAAAGAAGACCAAGCTGGCTAGGGATTTCTCAACAGAAACTTGGAAAGCCAGAAGAGAGTGGATGATATATTCAAAGTGTTGAATGGGAACATTCTGTAGCCAAGAATACTCTATCCAGCAAACCTACCATTCAGAATAGAAAGAGAGATAAAGAATTTCCCAGACAAATAAAAACTAGAGGAATTAGTGACCACTAAATCAGGCCTGCAAGAAATATTAAAGGGGACTCTTTGAGTACAAAGGAGAGAAGAAAAGTGACAAAGACAAAAAAGGAGCATAAGAAAAACCCTCCAGAAATACTGATAAGCCAAATAATATAATGGTACTAAATATATATCTATCAATAATTACTTTGAGTGTAAATGGACTGAATGCGCCAACCAAAAGACATAGAGTGTCAGAATGTATAAAAAAAAGAAGATTCAACTGTATGCTGCCTACAAAAGGCTAATTTTAAATAAAGACACCTGCAGATGGCAAGTGAAGGGAAGGAGAAATATTTATCATGCAAACAGATATCGAAAGAAACCTGGAATAACAGTACTTATATTAGTCAAACTGGACCAAAACAATACTGTAATAAGAAAGAAATAAGGGCGCTATATAATAATAAGGGGGACAATCCAAGAAGATCTAACAATTGTAAATATTTATGCACCCAACCTGAGAGAACACAAATCTATGAAACAAACAATAACAAACATAACGGAACTCGTTGATAATAATACAGTAATAGTAGAAGACTTAATACCCTGCATATATCAATGGACAAGTCATCTAAGAAGAAAGTCAACAAGGAAACAATGGCTTTGAATGACACACTGGATCAGATGGACTTAACAGATATATTCAGAAAATTCCATCCTCAAACAGCAGAATATGCATTCTTTTCAAGTGCACATAGACGTTTTCCAGAAGAGATCACATATTAGGTCACAAGTCAGGCCTGAACAAATACAATATAAAAGTCATACCATATAACTTTTTTGATCACAAAACTATAAAACTAGAAATCAATCACCAGAAAAAAATCTGGAAAGACTATAAATACATGGAGGTTAAACAACATGCTACTGAACAGTGAATGGATCAACAAAGAAATCAAGAAATAAAACACAAATACATGGAAATAACAGAGAAAAAAAACACAATGGTCCAAAATCTTTGGGAATCTACAAAAATAGTAATAAGAGGGAACTATATAGCAGTACAGGATGACCTTAAGAAGCAAGAAAAATCTCAAATAAATAACTTGACTTTACACCTAAAAGAGCTAGAAAAAAAACAACAAAGCATAAAGCTAGCACAAGGTAGAAAATAATAAAGATTAAAGAAGAAATAAATATTATAGAAACTAAAAAACAGAACAGATATGAAACCAGGAGCTGGTTTGTTGAAAAACTAATAAAATTCATAGACTTCTAGCCAATCTCTTGGCTTGAAATGGATAACTTCCTAGAAACATAAACTGTCAAACCTGAAACAGGAAGAAATAAAGGACTTGAACAGATGGATAACCAGCAAAGAAATTGAATCAGTAATCAAAAAACTCCCAAGAAAACAAAAGTCCATGGCCAGAAGTCTTCACAGAGGAATTCTACCAAACATTTAAAGAAGAGTTAGTATCTATTTCTCTCAAACTATTCCAGAAAATATAAAATGAAGGGAAACTTCCAAATTCATTCTATGAGGCCAGCATAATCCTGATACCAAAACCGATAAAGACTCTATTAAAAAAGAGAACTACAGGCCAATATTCCTTATTAGCATAGATGCAAAAATTCTCAATAAAATAGCAAACTGAATCCAACAGTTCATTAAAAAAAATATTCCCCATGATCACATGGGATTTATTATTGTGTTGCAAGGTTGTTCCATATTCACAAATCAACAACGGTACACATTAATAAAAGGAAGGATAAGAACCATCCTTCTTTTGGTCCTCTCAATAGACAGAAAAAAACATTTGACAAATACACCATCCATTCATAATAACAACCATTAACAAAGCAGGTTGAACGGGAATATATCTCAACATAATAAAAGCCTTATGTAAAATCTCGCAGTAAACATCATATTCAATGAGGAAAAACTGAAACTTTTCCTTTACAGTCAGGAAAAGACAGGGGTGTCCATTCTCACTAATCTTATTTAATATAGTACTAGAAATTCTAGCCACAGTAATCAGACTACAAAAAGTAATATAAGTCATACAAATTGGCAAAGAAGAAGTAAAATTCACTATTTGCAGATGCCATGATACTCTATATAGAAAATGTGAAAAACTACAGAAAAAAAAGTGTTAGAATTGATAAGCATATTCAAAAAGGCACAGCATACAAAATCAATGTATATCAACCTGTTGCGTTTTGGTATGCCAATAATGAGATAGCAGAAAGAAAAATCAAGGAATTAATCTCATTTACAAATGCACCCAAACAATAAGATGTCTAGGATTAAACTATGAAACTAACTGAAAACCACGAAACACTGATTAAACACCACATAGATCAATGGAACAGAAAGGAAATCCAGAAATGAACCCATAAATATATGGTTAATAATTTTCGACAAAGCAGGAAAGGATATCCAAAGGGAAAAAGTCTCTTCAACAGATGGTGTTGGGAAAACTGGACAACAATATGCAAAAGAATGAAACTGGACCACTTCACCGTAAACAAATATGAATTGAAATCAGATTAAAGACTTAAATGTGAGACCTAAAACCACAAATACCCTAGAAGAAAAAACAGTCAGTAACTTCTTTTACATCAGCTGTAACAACTTCTCTCTAGACATGTCTCTTCAGGCAAGGGAAACAAAAAGCAAAAATAAAATATTGAGACTTCATCAAAATAAAAAGCTTCAGCACAGCAATTTAAGCAATAAAACTAAAAGGCAACCAATAGAATGGAAGAAGATAATTGCAAATTATATATCTGATAAAGGATTAGTTTCCAAAATATATAAAAGTCTTATAAAACTCAACACACACAAAAAAATGAATAATCCAATTAAAAATGGGCAGAAGACAGGAATGGACATTTTCTAAAAAAAGACACCCAGATGGCCAACAGACACATGAAAAGATGCTCAGCATCACTCATCATCAGAGAAATAGAAATCAAAACTACAATGAGCTATCACCTCACACCTGTCAGAATGGTTAGAATCAACAACATAATAAACAACAAGCGTTGGTGCAGATGTGGAGAAAGGGGAACCCTCTTGCACTCTCAGTGCAAAAGCAAATGAGTACAGGCTTTGTCAAAGACAGTATGGAGTTTCCTCCCAAAGTACCCTATGGGGGCAGCCCTAGTAGCTCAGTGGTTTAGCGCCGCCTTCCGCTCAGCGCGTGATCCTAGAGACCTGGATCGAGTCCCATGTCCGGCTCCAAGCATGGAGCCTGCTTCTCCCTCTGCCTGTGTCTCTGCCTCTATCTCTCTCTGTGTGTCTCTCATGAATAAATAAATAAAATCTTTAAAAAAAAAAGTACCTTATGACTCAGCAATTGCACTACTAGATATTTACCCAAGGAATACAAGAATGTTCATTCAGTGGGTTACATGCACCCTGAAGTTTATAGAAGCATTATCTACAATAGCCAAATTATGGAAACAGCCCAAGTGTCCATCTATTGATAAATGGATAAAGAAGATGTATACATATGCAATAGGATACTACTCAGTCACAAAAAGGAACAAAATCTTGCCATTTGCAATGACATATATGGAGCTAAAGACTATTATGCTAAGTAAAGTAAGTCAGAGAAAGACAAATACCATATGATATCACTTATATGTAGAATTTAAGAAACAAGACAAATTGAACATAAGGGGGGGAGAATAAGACCAAGAGACAGACTCTTTTTTAAAAATATTTATTTATATATTTATTTATTTATTTATTTATTTATTTGAGAGAGAGGGAGAGGAGGGGGTGGGGCAGAGGAAGAGAAACGGACTTACCACTGAGCAGGGAGCCCAAAACAGGGCTTTGTCCCAAGGACCCTGGGATCATGACCTGAGCAAGGCAGAAACTTAACCAACTGAGCCACTCAGGCGCCCCCAAGAGACAGACTCTTAACTGTAGAGAACAACTTCATGTTTAGCAGATGGGATAGATGAAATAAGTGATGAGGATTAAGGAGTGTACTTGTGATGAACAATAGGTGTTGTATGGAAGTGTTAAATCACTAAATTGTATATCCAAAACTGTTATTACATTGTGAACTAACTAGAATTTAAATAAAACCTTTTAAAAATGCATACTTTTGTTCAGTCTGTGGAAAATATTCCCAATTACCTATCGGGAATTACTTAGATCAAAATTACAGTGACAAGTAAGATACAGTACTCTTCACAGAGTTGTTGGAGTATTAGAGAAGTCATATATGCATAGGCAAATAAGGGCATGAGATCTTTATATCCCAAATAGCAATTATATATATCAGTGAACCAGGCATGTGTGGGAGCAGGTTTATTGAGTATTTTGGCAGAGATTGGAGAATACTGCTTTGAATTTTTGCATGCCACCTTTTAGTTGATCTTTGCATCCCATATTCTGATAGGGTTTAGCAAGACCATCACTATAAAGGAATTTGTATCTCTTGCTGAAGATGCATGTGGAGTGTCGGTATAGATAGAATGAATTTCCCACAACAATGTAAAAATGGTATACTAATTTCATTATGTATGCATATTAAGATAGATGTAGTCCCTCCAGATAGTATATTGGTATTAATCCACTTTGCGTCAAACTCCTTCACTTTTAACATGATTTTCCAATCTTTCTTTCAGTCAGGAATTGTACATAGACATGAGTTGCCCAACGAAATAAACAAAACAGAGCAAATGCTTTCAAGTGCAAATAACTCCAGCTTCTGGCAAAGTATTGCCTAGATCAAAAATCAATACTGAGAAATGGACTCCGCGAAAACAAATTAACTGCACTAGTGACTTGGACTTGTTCTGCAAACTTTTGTTCACTGTTGTTTAGCCATTTTTGAGTTAGAAATCAAATCAAGGAATAGATTATATATTTAACTGATTCTTTCATTAGCAAACTTCATGGCATGTAAAACCAGAGTAGTATAGTCTCAGAAATCCATATGCTTTTATCTCAAAATTTTTTTTGTTATTGTAATTTCATTTGTTTGTAATGTCAAAGTTTCTGGTACAAACTGCATATATTAGAAAGTGTTTTTGTATATATGTATGTATGTATGTTTATTTATTTATTTATTATTTATTTCAGAGAAAGAGTGCATGTGCATGAGCAGTGAGGGAGGGGCAGACAGAGAGTGAGAGAAAAAGAATCTTAAGTAGTCTCCATGCCCCATATGGAGCATGATGTGTGGCTCCATTTCATGATCCTGAGATCATGACCTGACTTGAAACCAAGAGTCTGATGTCAACTGAGCCAGGCGCTCCTCCCTCTAAACTATATTTAAACTGCAAAGCAACATATTACTTTTAAGAAATTGAGGCTGTATGATTGTCCATTTATTGTTAGATGAAAGAAAATATTTTAAAAGGAATCCTATTATGCAATTTCCTATAGTCTCTATTCTGTTATCACAAAATGAGCATATTAGAATAATAATCTTACTAAACTAGGGAAATATTCTAATGTATCTAGGGTTTGCAGTGCTTTCCTAAGTTGTTATATTAATGAATGATTAATAATTTGCTGAAACAATTTTAGTTGAATTGATCAAGCAAAACTGTTATAAATGGCAAATTTTAGCTACTTTCTTGTCCTAATATTTTTATAATGTATTTTTGAAGATTTTTTCACAATGTCAACAAGCAATTGTGATTGAAATGTTTTAAAAGTCTGAATTGTAATGTTAAAAATATCAAGCTTTGTTCATTGGAATTACTATAGATAGGAAGAATCAATTACTTAAAGCATATTAATTATTAGACTTAAGGTTCTTTTATAAATTATGAGGTACACAATGATATAGGGCAGAATCTGGCCCTATCCATTCCTTTCACAACTATTGCTTCTCTTCCTTCTTACAACTTTTCCCAGTTCTCAATGACTGTGTAACCTAAACTCAATATAAGAAACTAATACCTTGCCAATTGTGAGAAATCTAAAGAAAAGATAAAGAGAGAAAAGAAGAAAACAAAATGAGCAGTGGCTCATATTTCATCTGGAAGTAATAGGCAAGAGGAACATATAATAATAATTTCTACTCTTTATTTGTTGGAGGAAGTCTTTTCTGGAAATGATGTTCAGAGATTCAGTGGGATATGGACACCTGTTTGGAAGTAAACACATTAATTTCTGTAAAGCTTTATATGTAAAGTTTTATGTTTTTATTTATAGAGGTATTTATACTTCCCATTCAAAAACATTCTTAATAGTAATACAGCTACAGATCCATGCTCTTAACTAATGTATTGCGCCCTTTATATATCTATATTCTTATCTGCTTACCTATGATTCTGTTCTGACTAGTCAGACACAGTTAAGGTAGTCAAGTAAAAGAAACCAAATCTTTGAGAACAAGAGTTTTATATTTACAGATATGGCCAGCACTAAATCTTAAAAAGTAACTAAAAATTAAAAACCACTCTATCAGAGCCCTCTAAACTCTTACCATAAAAGAGTAGGCCAAGGAGAAGAAATACAAAGAGGCTAGCCAAAGGACATAGGGGGTTAAGAACTAGAATTTTGGATGTTAAATGATGTCTTTGAATAATAAGTATATAAGTATATAAGTATATAAGAAGTAACATAACTGTATATGTAAGTAATACAAGTATTGATGAGTAAAACCAACAAGTTGGAAAATGTACAGAAAACACTGATATAATAGATAATTTAAAAATAACAAGTAAGGGATCCCTGGGTGGCGCAATGGTTTGGCGCCTGCCTTTGGCCCAGGGTGCAATCCTGGAGACCCGGGATCGAATCCCACGTCGGGCTCCCGGTGCATGGAGCCTGCTTCTCCCTCTGCCTGTGTCTGCCTCTCTCTCTGTGTGTGTGTGTGTGTGTGTGTGACTATCATAAATTTTAAAAAAAAAAAACATTCAAAAATAACAAGTAATAGTTACAAATTATTATTTTTTTCAAATTATTATTTTTTAATAATAAATTTATTTTTTATTGGTGTTCAATTTGCCAACATACAGAATAACACCCGGTGCTCATCCCGTCAAGTGCCCCCCTCAGTGCCCGTCACCCAGTCACTCCCACCCCCCCGCCCTCCTCCCCTTCTGCCACCCCTAGTTCGGTTCCCAGAGTTAGGAGTCTTCATGTTCTGTCTCCCTTTCTGATATTTCCCACTTATTTTTTCTCCTTTCCCCTTTATTCCCTTTCACTATTATTTATCTTCCTCAAATGAATGAGACCATATAATGTTTGTCCTTCTCCGATTGACTCATTTCACTCAGCATAATACCCTCCAGTTCCATCCACATCGAAGCAAATGGTGGGTATTTGTCGTTTCTAATGGCTGAGGAATATTCCATTGTATGCATAGACCACATCTTCTTTATCCATTCATCTTTCGATGGACACCGAGGCTCCTTCCACAGTTTGGCTATTGTGGACATTGCTGCTATAAATTATTGACTAGCTTTTACATTCTTGCTGCTATGATGTGAACATATTCAAAACAGATTATTTCTCAGAATTTTTTTTAAGATCTTATTTATTTATTCATGAGAGACACACAGAGACAGGCAAAGACACAGACAGAGGGAGAAGCAGGGTCCCTGTAGGGAGCCCAATGTGGGACTTGATCCCAGGACCCCGGGATCATGACTTGAGCCGAAGGCAGATGCTCACCCACTAAATCACCAAGATGATCTAATTTCTCAAATTTTAAAACAGAAAAGTACAAAGAATAATATAAGAAACACTCATTTTATCACCACCGGAAAAAATACTTGCTATTTTTTTAATGTTTCAGTTTCCTTGTATTAAAACATGTTTTTCTTTTTGTATACCTCTACAAAGAAAATTGATATATATTATCCTTTATCAACCGCCTGCTATTGCCCTTCCAAGATATCAACTATCAGGAGTTGATGTGTGTTCTTCCAATTTACCCTTTATGT
Organism: Canis lupus familiaris; assembly: GCF_011100685.1. NCBI lineage: Eukaryota > Metazoa > Chordata > Mammalia > Carnivora > Canidae > Canis > Canis lupus. Next base: position 1,845,442 of record NC_049242.1, read on the forward strand.
ATATATGTTTATAAATGCCATGTGATATCGGTTTTCTCATGTTTATTCACCTTATATCAATATTATTATGACCTACACAGCACTGTAATTTACTACTTTTCTTTCACATCATGAGGTTGTGATTCATCCATGCTCATCCATATAGATAAACTTCATATATTTTAATGCTATAGGTATTCTATATGGCTATATATTTCTCATGTGATTTTATCTTATCTATTCATATCTAATTGACAGCAGTTCAGTTATTTCCAAAGTTTTGTTGTTATAAACCTTATAAATTAGAGTTTATATAGGATTAGATAGGACAATTAAATCTAAGTGGATTGCTAATATTTTTAAGTAATGGGACAATTTGCCAAAGAGTTATCCAAGTTTCGGAAATCATCAAAGCATTAGTTCAATAGTCTACAGATAGTAATAGTGGAGCAACTTCTTATCTAGTAGAGTTACTATGCTGTAAAACGCAGTTGCATCAAGAGTCACCTGATGGAGTTGTGAAAACAGGAACCACCTGCTGGGAAGAAACCAGGAAACAATCTAATCTCACTTTTCCTTTGCTCTTCTACTTGTGTCTCTGCTAGTATCAATCCAAATAAAGCTGGAGGAAAAGGAAGGCCATGAAGTCCAAAGACTCAGCCTGCCAGAACACAGAGATGGGATAGGACATTGATAGTGGAGAAGGAAGCCAGAAGAGAAAACAAAACAAACAAAGCAAAAGTCCTAACTACTCTAATAATCTCCTTCTTTGTTGGTGTTAAAATATGTCTAAATATTTTAGTAGATGGTAGAGAAGGTAGGTTTTTAAAATTTTTTGGTATTTATTATTCAGTTAGGCCATCAGTCTCCCCAAATAGCACTGATATTGAAAGTTTAAAAATTGTTAAAAATAAAAATAGAATTCCCATTGTTAATTTTATTCTCTAGTTAGGTTATATGAAGTGTCTGATTTATATATCCATATGTCCATTCTTCTAACTCAGGAATTTAGAGGACATTAAAAAATTACTTTCCTATTTATATAACTTTCTTGTTTAGTTCTTTCCTAAGGATGAAACATATTCAAGTAAAAATAAATTTTAATTGAGTTGTATCCATTTGAAAGGGCTTCTAAAATTATTTTATTTTCCATTGAAAAGCAAAGGAAGCAGACAAAAGGTTTTTCTTGTTTTGAAATATTGTTTTAGAACATCACTTGGGACTGTCTTTTGCCTGGGTTTTATACTTTTATATATAAAATGACTGTAATAAAATGAAAGCTGTGAACCCCCATGTGCCAGCTTGAAAATTGTAACAAAACTGACATGAACATACAAATATATAAACATAATTTATTTACCAATCATGAGCTTATCATTTTCCCTAGGGATGTTATCATTCAAAAGACATTTTCCTCCTCTCTTTTTTACTTTGTTTTTACAGCTATACACATAACTAATAAATAAATTCATAAAAATAGAAATTTTACCACATCCTTGAGATTCAGTTTCCCTGCAGAGGTTACGCTTCAAAAAACAAAACCCTTGGGCAGCCCAGGTGGCTCAGCACTGCCTTCAGCCCAGGGCATGAACCTGGAGACCTGAGATTGAGTCCCACATCAGGCTTCCAGCATGGAACCTGCTCCTCCCTCTGCCTGTGTCTCTGCCTCTCTCTCTCTCTCTCTCTCTCTCTCTCTCTGTCTCTCAAGAATAAATAAATAAAATCTTTAAAACAAACAAACAAACAAACAAACAAACAAACCTTTCACTCTCTAAATTGGCAGATGGAAAAGTAGGGTGTATAGTAAAAAAAGTACTAGGCTAAAATACTATATTCCTTACTGTTATGATTTCTAATTTCATCATCCACCATCTACCATTTACCATCCTACTATATGCTGTCCAGGCTGGTTAAAAATACATAATCTTTAAAAAAAATACTGAAATTTTGGGACACCTGGGTGGCTCAGTGGTTGATCATCTGCCTTTGGCTCAGAGTGTGATCTTGGAGTTCTGAGATCAAATCCCACATCAGACTCCCTACAGGGAGCCTGCTTCTCCCTCTGCCTGTGTCTCTGCTTCTCTCTGTGTGTCTCTCATGAATAAATAAATCTTTAAAAAAAAAAAAAGAACTGTGAAATTCTGGTAGTATTATTCTCATATTAAAGAAAATAAACCCCAGGTCTCAAAAAATTTAAGTCACTTGCATGGGATAAAACAACTACATACAACTTAATGAGGCTATGCCAATCTCAGTAGGTGTTGAGTTTATTGCTTTGGATTCTTATCAAACCGATTTTCTTATTATACATTGACATGCATAAGTTATACTTTAAATATTTCTTTATCAGAAACACACTGAAAATTAAGAAAGTAAATATCCTTAAAACTCCATGTTTAAATTATAACAAGTAATAAGAGTTTCCTTCTCTTTATAGCCAAAATCATGCCCCTTTTCCATTTCTATACAGGTATCATTCATTATTAGTAGTAGAGCAAACATAAATTCTTATTTTTCCACAAATCTATACAAATATTTATGTATATATCCTATTTTCTGCCCATCTATCTCCTAATTGTATTGTGATGGCCAAAATTTTCCTTCATTACACTGGTGTGAGATAAATATTTCAAGTTGGCATAGCTTCCTCCTGTAAAGGAGGTTTTGATCTTAGCCTGTTTCTTGGACCAGTCCCCATAGTCCAGCCTCCTTCTCCAGCATATCCTGTTGGTCACTACCTGATTAGCTTTCTACAATACAGATCTGATGGTCTCTCTTGGCTTAAAGCATTCTGTTATTTGGATTGGGAAAATGTTTATGCCAACCTCTTGAGCAATGTCAAAAACCTTTCCTAGATCTGGCCCTCACCTTCCTCTGCTGCCCGACCTGTAACCTCCTCAGTATATGTGCCCCCTTCTCTCATATTGAAATACTTGTCTTCCAAAATGTTATGTTCTCCTATACCTGTGTACATTTTAGATTGCTTCATGACCAGTCTTTTTGGCCCATTCTTCCTCACAATATTTCAAAACACCTAAACTTTCGATTTTAAATGAGATCTCTTTGAAAATATCCTTCTATTACTGCTCTCTTTCCATCTAAGAGAAAACAATGGGCTTTTCCTCTGTGGTTTATACCATGGAGGGCATACACCTATTAAAGTGTTTACTTTTCTGGGTGGTATTGGTTTTGCTATTGTTGTGGTCTTATCTTCTGCACCAGACATAATTTATAGAGAAAGGGATTATCTTCTTCACCTTTCTGTAGCAAGTACCGAGAAGATGCTCTTGTTTGTACAAGCTACTTGGTAAATATGTATTGCAACTCTAACCTATACTGGGTGAATTTCAATTTCTGATTAAATATGTAGGACAATCTTCACTTCCCATTAAGAAATATCTCATTTTTAGGCCTGAAAATTAGTGGAAATATTTCTACTTTATAGTATTCCTAAGTATGCTGTTACTATAAAATGCAGACACAAGCAGGAGAAATATCTATATGTGCCAATTTTAAATAGAACACATTGTATTCATGGAATGTGCCAAATAGACAATTCTGGGAATCAGAGCCTATTCTTGTCAGGATCATTATACATTAAAAAATGGTCACTGAGAAATTGAAGTGTTTTTTTTTCTCCCTTTTCTTTTTAAGAACCTGTAGCCATTTACTTGGGAAGAGCAATTTCTGGGGTTTCAAATTGAAGTTTATTCCTCACTTCACCAAGATTTTACCCATAATCCTTTTATAGTCCGAAGTTCATACAAATTCTGAATTACCTAGGACATTTTCTTAGTGTGCAGTTACATCTCCATTCATAATCAGATAAAGAATGTAACAATTATTAATTTTTAAATAATGTAACAATTATATTTTGCAATATATACTGTCCAGGTCTAAAAGAAGGTCATTTTAGTGGCTCCTGGAAGATATCTTAGATTGTGTGCACATTAGTGATGGTTTTAAGATTTTATTTTTATTTATTTATTTATTATTTTTAAAGATTTTATTTAGTTATTCATGAGAGACACAGAGAGAGGCACAGGCACAGACACAGGCAGAGGGAGAAGCAGGCTCCATTCCATGCAGGGAGCTTGACGTGGGACTCGATTCCGGGTCCCTAGGACCACACTCTGGGCTGAAGGCGGCGCTCACCCGCTGAGCCACGCTGGCTGCCCCAGTTATAAGATTTTAAATAAAATCTTCCTAATAGAAGGAAATTTAAGGATTTAAAGACCCAATGACTTTTGTAATCTGAAATTGAGTGCTGAGCAAGGCCAAGCAGCAACTCTGAGACTTCTCCCTGCATTTAGTTAGAAAATTATGGATTATTGAATCCTGAGTCCTTTAAACCCACCGCCTCATAGTTCAGCCATTAATAATAATATTGTTAAATATCTTTGTAAAACTAATTTTGATATATTCTCTGTTTTCAGTTTAGTGAAGTTAGAAATAACAAGTCCAGATGCCTGGGGTATTCAGTTTTACAGTATAGTAGAGAATGAGAGACATGTAGAGACATGAGAGTACAGGAACCCTCAAGCAGACCCAGTCCATAGATTTCTGTGTAGTTCTTGCCTTTGGCGTCATTCTCAATCATCATTCCTGGCAGTGTTCCAACTCCTGAGTCTTGGACATGGGAGAGATAGCATGATTACTCTATAAGTAATCACAGAGCTCCAGCAGCAGTTCACTTGGAATAGAGTGAAAAATTTACTTGCATTATTATAAGTTTAATGATTATAATAGCTATGAGTATATTTACAGTATGTGATTTTATCCCAATTATTTAATATAAATATATATTTATCTATATTAGATTATGTGTACACATTTATACTTTACATGTCATTGCATTAAACTGCTAAATCATGAAATTGGACACTCATATGAAGATCATAATAAAGTGATTTGAGAAAAAATACTAGTTTGCATTTCAGACAGCCCATTTATTTAATACTGCCTAGCAATATCACATTATAATTATGAACAAAAAAAGTGTACTAAAGGGGATGAACATGGATACAACATGATAGTTTTTTCCAGTCTGTAAAAAATATCAGATACATTTGATTCCCTGTATAGCATTATAATTATATAATTATTAAAATTCTTTTATTGAAAAAATCTATCACTCCATTTTGTCCTCTACTAACTTGACTAGTTTGTTAATTATCCTGGAAGCTTTTACAAAAACTATTCTTTATTTACTAATGCTATTACTACTCTTGCTGATATTATCTTACACTTAAGTAGGTTGCTTATCATGTAGTTCTGAAACATATGTTATTATTATAAGAATGACATTCTTTCTTCCATTCTTGTATTCTTGTCTCATTGAAATCAAATGTTTCAGTGATCCTCTGTGCTTCTTTCCGGATATTTAATATAGTGTTAAATCTCAAACTCTACTCTTCCACATATATAAAAAATAAGCTAAAATTTTATTTTAATATTTTGAAAAGTGTTGTGTGTTTCTCCCCTGCTGGTTTCTTAGGATTATTTTTAATCCTATCTTTAATTTAATATTTTTATGGGAACAAAAATTAGTGACTCTGTAGGATAAATTTGTGAAAATATTTTCTGCCTTTAAAAAGGAGCAGTAACCTAACTCTACCTTTTATTAATGTGAAAAATGAAGGCTTTCGGATTTAATAGATGCATCGATGCCGAGGATAGAGAAAAAAAAGTCCATAGTGCTATTCAAAGTACATGAGCAGGAAGTAATAATGCTAATTTATCTCCAAAATAGCAAATGGCTTTTTACCAAATGACCCACAGGGGTGCAATAAAGACAACAACATTGAAAAATCTTTGACATGGTAAATACTTGAAATGTTCTAGGACTTGATATAAATTTTCTACTGTCTAGTCTACATATTACTAAAACCCAGGAGTGTATCTCTGGATATGGGAATTTGCTGTTTTATGTTATAATGGTGAAATAAAGTCTCAATTTCAATACACAGAATGAATAGTTAAATAGTAACAGCAGATCTGAGCTGTGACTAAAGAAATGGGATGGGGAGGAGGGGCAAGTTGACGGAAGATTAGGGTCCCCAAGTCACCTGTCCCCACCAAATTACCTAGATAACCTTCAAGTCATCCAGAAAATCTACGAATTTGGTCCGAGATTTAAAGAGAGACCAGCTGGAATCTACAGTGAGAAGAGTCCGTGCTTCTATCAAGGTAGGAAGACGGGGAAAAAGAAATAAAGAAACAAGAGGCCTCCAAGGGGGAGGGGCCCCGCGAGGAGCCGGGCTGAGGCCGGGGCGAGTGTCCCCAGGACAGGAGAGCCCCGTCCCGGAGGAGCAGGAGCTGCACCGACCTTCCCGGGGGAAAGGGGCTCGCGGGGAGGTGGAGCAGGACCCAGGAGGGCGGGGATGCCCTCGGGCTCCGGGGACACTGACAGGCACCTGCGCCCCGGGAGAGCGCCCCGAGCTCCCTAAGGGCTGCAGCGCGCACGGGGGACCCGGAGCAGCTCGGGGGGGCTCGGGGGCGGCTCCGCGGAGGGGACTGCAGGGCGGGAGCAGCTCGGGGGGCTCGGGGGGGCTCCGCGGAGGGGGCTGCGGGGCGGGAGCAGCTCGGAGGGCTCGGGGGCGGCTCCGCGGAGGGGGCTGCGGGGCGGGAGCAGCTCGGGGGGCTCGGGGGCGGCTCCGCGGAGGGGGCTGCGGGGCGGGAGCGCGAATCCAGCGGTGCAGGCCCCGGGGCACAGGGCGCCGGGACACAGCCCAGGATCCGGCCTCCCCCGGAACAGGCAGAGGCCGGGAGGGCCCAGGACAGCGAGGACGCTCCTGCCCCAGCTGAGCAGATCAGCGGCCCCGCCCGGAGCCTCCAGGCCCTGCAGACGGAGAGCTCCGGAGCTACTGCGGGGGCTGACTCCAGGGCTGCAGAGCTGGCCCCGCCACTGCGGTTGTTCCTCCTGGGGCCTCACGGGGTGAACAGCCCCCCTGAGCCCTGCACCAGGCAGGGGGCGGAGCAGCTCCCCCAAGTGCTAACACCTGAAAATCAGCACAACAGGCCCCTCCCCCAGAAGACCAGCTAGACGGACAAGGTCCAGGGGAAGCCAAGGGACTTAAAGTACACAGAATCAGAAGATACTCCCCCGTGGTCTTTTTTTTTTTTTTTTTTTTTTTTTTTTGCCTTTTGATTTTTGATTGCTGTTTGCTTCCCCCACCCTTTTTTTTCCTTTTTCTTTTTCTTTCTCTTTTTCTACTCTTTCTTTTTTTCTTCCATTTTTCTTTTTTCTTTTTCTCTTTTTGTTCCTTCCTTCTCTCCTCTCTTTTTCTCCTTTTCCCAATACAACTTGTTTTTGGACACTCTGCACTGAGCAAAATGACTAGAAGGAAAACCTCACCTCAAAAGAAAGAATCAGAAACAGTCCTCTCTCCCACAGAGTTACAAAATCTGGATTACAATTCAAAGTCAGAAAGCCAATTCAGAAGCACTATTATAAAGCTATTGGTGGCTCTAGAAAAAAGCATACAGGACTCAAGAGACTTCATGACTGCAGAATTTAGATCTAATCAGACAGAAATTAAAAATCAATTGAATGAGATGCAATCCCATCTAGAAGTCCTAACGACAAGAGTTAACGAGGTGGAAGAACGAGTGAGTAGCATAGAAGACAAGTTGATGGCAAAGAGGGAAACTGAGGAAAAAAGAGACAAACAATTAAAAGACCATGAAGATAGATTAAGGGAAATAAACGACAGCCTGAGGAAGAAAAACCTACGTTTAATTGGGGTTCCCGAGGGCGCCAAAAGGGACAAAGGGCCAAAATATGTATTTGAACAAATCCTAGCTGAAAACTTTCCTAATCTGGGAAGGGAAACAGGCATTCAGATCAAGGAAATAGAGAGATCCCCCCCTAAAATCAATAAAAACCGTTCAACACTTCGACATTTAATAGTGAAGCTTGCAAATTCCAAAGATAAAGAGAAGATCCTTAAAGCAGCAAGAGACAAGAAATGCCTGACTTTTATGGGGAGGAGTATTAGGGTAACAGCAGACCTCTCCACAGAGACCTGGCAGGCCAGAAAGGGCTGGCAGGATATATTCAGGATCCTACATGAGAAGAACATGCAACCAAGAATACTTTATCCAACAAGGCTCTCATTCAAAATGGAAGGAGAGATAAAGAGCTTCCAAGACAAGCAGGAACTGAAAGAATATGTGACCTCCAAACCAGCTCTGCAAGAAATTTTAAGGGGGACTCTTAAAATACCCCTTTAAGAAGAAGTTAAGTGGAACAATCCACAAAAACAAGGACTGAATAGAAATGGTGACACTAAACTCATATCTCTTGATAGTAACTCTGAACATGAACGGGCTTAATGACCGCATCAAAAGGCGCAGGGTTTCAGACTGGATAAAAAAGCAGGACCCATCTATTTGCTGTCTACAAGAGACTCATTTTAGACAGAAGGACACCCACAGCCTGAAAATAAAAGGTTGGAGAACCATTTACCATTCAAATGGTTCTCAAAAGAAAGCAGGGGTAGCCATCCTTATATCAGATAAACTAAAATTTACCCCGAAGACTGTAGTGAGAGATGAAGAGGGACACTATCTCATACTTAAAGGATCTATCCAACAAGAGGACTTAACAATCCTCAATATATATGCCCTGAATGTGGGAGCTGCCAAATATATCAATCAATTAATAACCAAAATGAGGAAATACTTAGATAAAAATACACTTATACTTGGTGACCTCAATCTACCTCTTTCTATACTTGATAGGTCTTCTAAGCACAACATCTCCAAAGAAACGAGAGCTTTAAATGATACACTGGACCAGATGGATTTCACAGATATCTACAGAACTTTACATCCAAACTCAACTGAATACACATTCTTCTCAAGTGCACATAAAACTTTCTCCAGAATAGACCACATACTGGATCACAAATCGGGTCTGAATCAATGCCAAAAGATTGGGATCGTCCCCTGCATACTCTCAGACCATAATGCCTTGAAATTAGAACTAAATCACAATAAGAAAAAAAAATAAATAAATAAATAAAAAAAAAATAAATCACAATAAGAAGTTTGGAAGGACTTCAGACACGTGGAGGTTAAGGACCATCCTGTTAAAAGAAGAAAGGGTCAACCAGGAAATTAAGGAAGAATTAAAAATATTCATGGAAACTAATGAGAATGAAGATACAACCATTCAAAATCTTTGGGATGCAGCAAAAGCAGTCCTGAGGGGGAAATACATCACAATACAAGCATCCATTCAAAAACTGGAAAGAACTCAAATACAAAAGCTAACCTTACACACAAAGGAGCTAGAGAAAAAACAGCAAATAGATCCTACACCCAGCAGAAGAAGAGAGTTAATAAAGATTCGAGCAGAACTCAACGAAATCGAGACCAGAAGAACTGTGGAACAGATCAACAAAACCAGGAGTTGGTCCTTTGAAAGAATTAATAAGATACATAAACCATTAGCCAGCCTTATTAAAAAGAAGAGAGAGAAGACTCAAATTAATAAAATCATGAATGAGAAAGGAGAGATCATTACCAACACCAAGGAAATACAAACAATTTTAAAAACATATTATGAACAGCTATACGCCAATAAATTAGGCAATCTAGAAGAAATGGACACATTTCTGGAAAGCCACAAACTACCAAAACTGGAACTGGAAGAAATAGAAAACCTGAACAGGCCAATAACCAGGGAAGAAATTGAAGGAGTCATAAAAAACTTCCCAAGACACAAAAGTCCAGGGCCAGATGGCTTCCCAGGGGAATTCTATCAAACGTTTAGAGAAGAAACCATACCTATTCTACTAAAGATGTTTGGAAAGATAGAAAGAGATGGAGTACTTCAAAATTCGTTCTATGAGGCCAGCATCACCTTAATTCCAAAACCAGACAAAGACCCCACCAAAAAGGAGAATTACAGACCAATATCCCTGATGAACATGGATGCAAAAATTCTCAACAAGATACTGGCCAATAGGATCCAACAGTACATTAAGAAAATTATTCACCATGACCAAGTAGGATTTATCCCTGGGACACAAGGCTGGTTCAACACCCGTAAAACAATCAATGTGATTCATCATATCAGCAAGAGAAAAACCAAGAACCATATGATCCTCTCATTAGGTGCAGAGAAAGCATTTGACAAAATACAGCATCCATTCCTGATCAAAACTCTTCAGAGTGTAGGGATAGAGGGAACATTCCTCGACATCTTAAAAGCCATCTATGAAAAGCCCACAGCAAATATCATTCTCAATGGGGAAGCACTAGGAGCCTTTCCCCTAAGATCAGGAACAACACAGGGATGTCCACTCTCACCACTGCTATTCAACATAGTACTGGAAGTCCTAGCCTCAGCAATCAGACAACAAAAAGACATTAAAGGCATTCAAATTGGCAAAGAAGAAGTCAAACTCTCGCTCTTCACCGATGACGTGATACTCTACATAGAAAACCCAAAAGTCTCCACCCCAAGATTGCTAGAACTCATACAGCAATTCGGTAGCGTGGCAGGATACAAAATCAATGCCCAGAAATCAATGGCATTTCTATACACTAACAATGAGACTGAATAAAGAGAAATTAAGGAGGCAATCCCATTTACAATTGCATAAGATACCTAGGAATAAACCTAACCAAAGCGGTAAAGGATCTATACCCTAAAAACTACAGAACACTTCTGAAAGAAATTGAGGAAGGCACAAAGAGATGGAAAACTATTCCATGCTCATGGATTGGCAGAATTAATATTGTGAAAATGTCAATGTTACCCAGGGCAATATACACTTTTAATGCAATCCCTATCAAAATACCATGGACTTTCTTCAGAGAGTTAGAACAAATTATTTTAAGATTTGTGTGGAATCAGAAAAGACCCCAAATAGCCAGGGGAATTTTAAAAAAGAAAACCATATTTGGGGGCCTCACAATGCCAGATTTCAGGTTGTACTACAAAGCTGTGGTCATCAAGACAGTGTGGTACTGGCACAAAAACAGACACATCGATCAATGGAACAGAATAGAGAACCCAGAAGTGGACCCTGAACTTTATGGTCAACTAATATTCGATAAAGGAGGAAAGACTATCCACTGGAAGAAAGACAGCCTCTTCGGTAAATGGTGCTGGGAAAATTGGACATCCACATGCAAAAGAATGAAACTAGACTACTCTCTTGCACCAGACACAAAGATAAACTCAAAATGGATGAAAGATCTAAATGTGAGACAAGAGTCCATCAAAATCCTAGAGGAGATCACAGGCAACACCCTTTTTGAACTCGGCCACAGTAACTTCTTGCAAGATACATCCACGAAGGCAAAAGAAACAAAAGCAAAAATGAACTATTGGGACTTCATCAAGATAAGAAGCTTTTGCACAGCAAAGGGTACAGTCAACAAAACTCAAAGACAACCTACAGAATGGGAGAAGGTATTTGCAAATGACGTGTCAGATAAAGGGCTAGTTTCCAAGATCTATAAAGAACTTATTAAACTCAACACCAAAGAAACAAACAATCCAATCATGAAATGGGCAAAAGACATGAACAGAAATCTCACAGAGGAAGACATGGACATGGCCAACATGCACATGAGAAAATGCTCTGCATCACGTGCCATCAGGGAAATACAAATCAAAAGCACAATGAGATCCCACCTCACACCAGTGAGAATGGGGAAAATTAACAAGGCAGGAAACCACAAATGTTGGAGAGGATGCGGAGAAAAGGGAACCCTCTTGCACTGTTGGTGGGAATGTGAACTGGTGCAGCCACTCTGGAAAACTGTGTGGAGGTTCCTCAAACAGTTAAAAATAGACCTGCCCTACGACCCAGCAATTGCACTGTTGGGGATTTACCCCAAAGATACAGATGCAATGAAACGCCGGGACACCTGCACCCCGATGTTTCTAGCAGCAATGTCCACAATAGCCAAACTGTGGAAGGAGCCTCGGTGTCCATCGAAAGATGAATGGATAAAGAAGCTGTGGTTTATGTATACAATGGAATATTCCTCAGCCATTAGAAACGACAAATACCCACCATTTGCTTCAACGTGGATGGAACTGGAGGGTATTATGCTGAGTGAAATGAGTCAATCGGAAAGGACAAACATTATATGCATTATACGGTCCCATTCATTTGGGGAATATAAAAATAGTGCAAGGGAATAAAGGATAAAGGAGAGAAATTGGGAAATATCAGAGAGGGAGACAGAACATGAGAGACGCCCAAGTCTGGGAAACGAACTAGGGGTGGTAGAAGGGGAGGAGGGCGGGGGGGTGGGAGTGAATGGGTTACGGGCACTGGGGTTATTCTGTATGTTGGTAAATTGAACACCAATAAAAAATAAATTAAAAAAAAACAAAAAATAATTTTATCTAAAAAAAAAAAAAGAAATGGGTTGATTTTTTTCTTGAGAAAATCCATGTTTTCTATCATCTGTAACCATAAACCTTAACTGTGTGAATTGGAAAAAGAGGTATGGTAGTGGTGTGGTGGTGGTGGTGGTGGTGGTGGTGGTGGTGGTGTTTGTGTGTCAGTGTGTGGAAAAAGATTCCTACTTTATTTGAGTCACTGATGAAGCATAGCAAGGAAATTAATGCAAACCATGTTCATATGGTTAAAATAAATCAAACAATAGAGAAAGATAAGGTATACAGTAGAAAGTCATCCTAATATTCCTCACACCCTGATGTTCTGTTGCTCCTTCCCCAAAAGTAAACACTATTAGCAGTTCTTCTACGGATCTTCCCAGAAACATCCTACACATATATATGTACGTTCAAAAAGCAAAATTCAGGCAGCATGGGTGGTTCAGCGGTTTAGCGCCTGCCTTCGGCCCAGGGCATGATCCTGGAGTCCCGGGATCGAGTCCCACATCGGGCTCCCTGCATGGAGCCTGCTTCTCCCACTGCCTATGTCTCTGCCTCTCTCTCTGTCTCTCATGAATAAATAAATAAAATCTTTAAAAAACAAAACCAAAAAAAGCAAAACTCAATGTTTTGAAACTTGTCTTCAACTGAATATTTTGGTGACTATTATTTTTATCAGTATGAAATGACCTTCCTTATTCCTAACAAACTATTTAAATGTAATATATTAAGTGATTTACCTATTGATGGGTGTTAAAATTGTTTTCCAGTCTTGAAAGGTAAATATGAGTTATAATCACATTTTCCAAATCTCCCACAATGTAGATGTGTGCATATCATCAATTCGAGCAATTTAATTCACTAATTAAAAACTATTTGAGAATGTCTATTGGGAAATTTTCATTTTATAATGATTTGTACTTTAAAGTTACATATTTTATATAAAATATTACTAAATTTAAAAATCAGTTATCATGTCTGAAAAATTGTAAAACTTTTCAAAACCGAAATACACAAAGTACCACAAAATTGGTTGGGGAACTCATTCTATATTTTTCACAGTGCCCAGCTGAATATTGTGTCAAAAAATATTTATATAAACTTCGTGATTATAATGATTATGTTTCTTAAAATTTGCTCATAAATATTGTTAATGGAGATTTGATAAGGGAGCAATTTTAACAGTTACATGTATTTGATTTTTTAATAACTCAGTGAACCCACAGAATAAGACATTGGGTAGTGTTATGAGAATTCCTGGAAGCTTCTCATTTTAAACATGAAGACTTATAAGATACTAAATATAGACAATGGAAGGATTGGGGTTAGAAATAAGATTTCTTTTTTTTTTTTTTTAGAAATAAGATTTCTTGAATTTTGTCCATTCAGTTTCTCTAGCAAAAGTCATATTGATGAACAAAATATTGTCTTTGAAAATACATATTCTCCAATAAGATGAAATACTTAGCTTACCCTTATTAATGTACATTAATTAAGTCTTATTCTGTTAGCCAAAAGTAAGTAAAATACATATCAAGAAATACTACCTTTCAGTACTTTTAGTGAGTAGACAGTTTTTTAAATTATTAATAATAGAGGGATGCCTGGGTGGCTCAGTGGCTGAGCGCCTGGGCTCAGGGCATAATGCCAGAATGTGGGATGGAGTCCCACATTGGGCTCCCTGCATGGAGCCTGCTTCTCCCTCTGCCTGTGTCTCTACCTCTCTCTCTCTGTGTGTGTCTCTCATGAATAAATAAATAAAATCTTTAAAAATTATTAATAATAGAAATTTTGAGCTTAAAGAAATTTAGTTCTATCTTCCATTTTTACTTTGTGAACAAAAATCCTGAGGTTCAGACAGGTAAAACATTTGGATAAAGCAAATATATTAATAAGGAAATACAGCAAATATTCAGAATTCTTGAAGAATCTCCTCAATATAGTCTAGTTGTGAATTTATATTTTTCTTTATCTCTCTGATTATGTGTTTAGCATTTTATTTTGTGAAATTTATGTTGTTTTAGTTTTTAATTTTTTAATAGGTATTCGTCCTATGGATATTTCTCACTATAAGTAGGAAAAAATTGACTCTAATACATTATATTTGTATTTTTCTGTAAACTAATATACCCCATAATAAGAATCATAACATGTACATGCATATATATATATGGATATTTCATTACATCTATACATGTATGTGTTTTTGTATAATAAAACATGCATGAATAACTCAAAAGATTGTCTCAACAATCTGGACACAATAATGTTTGACTCATTATATTTAATGTTTACAACTAGAAAATATAATTGCTTAAAATGTAATCTGGGCGTGTTTATATGAAGTTCTATCCATATCTTGATACTTAATGGCTAATACATTCTTTATACTTCTTTAATATTTTTTCAAATTTTGTCACAATCACTAAATGTCTCTAATATTATTATAAAGAACCAACAATATGTTATTAAATTAACATTTTAAAATCATGATACCTGGTAACCAGCTTCACAGTAGTTTTATGTATAAACAGTGGGTAAAAAGAGAAGTCTGAGCCAATATTGATAATGGCAGAGTTCAGATAACTCTCTTAACACAAAATTAGCTTATTTATTAAACTACTAATTTTTCAATTATTTCCATTTATTTTAAGTTAATTCAAACTTTTATGGATTTTAATTTTTGTAATTTTTATATCTTACAAAAGTCTGCTAAGAAATGTCTATATCTGAGCAGTATGTGTTCTTAAGCAAATTGCCCAGAGAAACCAGAAACACTTGTATTCTCATTGACCAAGTCAACAATCAATGCAATTGAACCTATTTTAAGGGCCAACATGCTGTAGGTGTTTCAGATCCCATAAATGCTCAACTGTCTCTGCCCTTTCTCACCCCCCCCCCCCCGCCCCAGCTTTGTACTGAAGTTTATTTCTCTAAACTATGGGAAAAGATACTGCAGTGGATTTCCTTCAGGGCTCCCAAGCAAGGAGGCCTCAGAAACCAGTTTGTCTCCAGTGTCTTGAATGCTGAGTAGGCACACACCCAAAGAGGAGCCACGTCCCCCAGGCTGCATTGCAAGGCAGTTGTGAACACATCACAGTTTAATGTGATGAGGCTGCACTCCTCCTAAAACAAATGAAAGGACCAGGCAAATTTGCTAAGAGCAAGGGAGGTATTAGTAAGTGAAAATCATGTCCTTGGTATAAGTCATTTTCCCCAGGTTAGGATCAGCACCTGTCTGGATCGGGGGCAGTGGTCTTTGCCTTTATTTTATTTGCAATTGGTGATCAGGTAACAGAGCTAAAGACTTCCAGCTTGTATTTTTTTTTTCCTCTTCACCTTTTTAAAACAACAAAGTTAAGGATTTAAAAAATATAATATCCTCTTAACCAAACAAATTGCCTATTTTAAATTTCTCATAGAAAATTAGAAATCCTTACTTCTTGCTCAGTGGAATAATGACTTGATACATCAAGTACTCCCTTTCTCTGTTTTCTCTGTCCCCTTGGGTGTGCAGATAAAATAAATATAAAATAAAATAAACTCTAGGCTTTCTTTTCTTTATTTTAAAACATGAGCTTAGGTATTGATAAGAAATGAAAATATGCACTTCAAAACCTTGCTTTAGTAAGACTCAGATATTCAAAATGCCCAATTGACTTAATCTGCTGAACACAGCTTTAAGGAGAAAGAAGTACACTACAAAGGGTTCTACTAGTCTGAAAGATTGCAAATCTCTGCTTTTACAAACTATTCAACTTAATAACAATCTTATGAAATCTACTATTACCCCTCCACATGTTATGTAAACATAGAGTGAAACCACTATGCAAAGGATGACATTTCAGTCTAGTCAGCCAATGGTCAACCCGTTAAGAAGTTTAATAATCTAAATAGCAGATATTAACTATTGGTGTAATTTGCATAAAATCAGCCCCTCATGATCCAGTCTCATCACAATATCACAGTCAGGAAAATGTCATGCAGGGAGAAAAAAGAGGAATTGGAATTCTTTTGACTCTTAGAGTGTTTTAGGAACCCATCTGAGGGTAAGTACATACAGAATGCCCAGCCTAAAGGCCCTAAAACTATTTTTTCATCTCCCAAACATTACTCTAAATGATTCTCTCACACCCTGCAATAGTTCCCCCAAAACTCTTCGCTTTCTAAAGCTTAAAGAATTTTTTGCAAAAAATTAACTTAGGGGGCTTTCTACTCTTTAAGAGAAGCCAACTGCCCAGGGATCTATTTCTTTAAAAAAAAAACAGTAATTAAAACTATTTTTATATATAGAGGATAGTTGAAGATAAGACACCATAAAGGCCACAAATTATCTTGAATTATGAAGAAATAATTTGTCCAAAAAAATAAATGGTACCTAACTTGGTCTGCAGACCAAATTTAAGTGTAGTAATGGTAAGACTGACATTTTCTGGCTTAGTACTAAGAACTTTTAGTAGGGGATCTATCTAGGATTAAATTTCAGTTCTGCTACTTAGTAGATGCATAACCTGCAGAAAGTTGGTTATCCTTTCTGTGTGTCCTTTTTTTCCTCAGAAGATGGGGATAATGAATACCTACCACTAAGAGCTGTTGTGAAGATGAAATAAACAAATATGTGCATTTCACAGGGGAAGCTTACATACATCATATACTCAGAACAAGACATGGCACTAATAAGGACCTTATATCACTGGAAGAGATGGATTGAAAAAATAAATCAGATGAAAATGCTTTGTCACTAGAGACATCATGAGCATCTGATCTTTTTTTTTTTTTTAAAGATTTTATTTATTCATGAGAGACACACACACAGAGAGGCAGAGACACAGGCAGAGGGAGAAGCAGGGTCCCTGCGGGGAGCCGGGTGTGGGACTGGATTCCTGGACTCCTCGATCACACCCTGAGCTGAAGGCAGACACACTGCTGAGCCACCCAGGCATCCTCTGAGCACCTCATCATTGACAGAGCTGCACCTAGGGACCCACAACATAAGTGGAAACTATTATCCACCACTTCGGGTCAGTGACTCACAGTATCAGAGGAGGAAGAGGCCATTTCTGTGGACAGCAAAAGGAGCTGAATGATTTTAGCAATGGTAGCAATGGTAGAAGAGGCACATACCACAGTTTAGAAGAAAAGGCTGTTAGAGAGAGTGAATGACGCCTCAGTGGGGTCTTCTCGGGATCTGAGAGGTTTGAGCTGTTTCTTCTGAACCAGTGAAATAGTGCTTTGCTAGATTTTATTGTTCTGAAAACTGTTAGAGGTGTATTTTAGCTAGGTGACAAATATTTTTAAATTTGATTATGGACTACAATCAGTTCACTGAATATTCTGAACTTATTGGGGTACAAAATGTAATTTTTTGTCATTTATTCATTCATTGATTTATTCTAATTGCTACTTTCTCCTAAGCTATCTCTCTCACATGTTCTTTCACATATTGGGATTCCTGAATAGTTCCAAGTCTAGGAAGTATGGTTAAGTGTAAACTTCAATCCCATTTCCAGTGTCACGGCCATCTTCTAATAGCCAGAGTCAGGTAAGCCTTCGCCTGAGACCCAAGAACTGGGGGGATTTTTCCTCTTTTAGTCCCCCTCTACCTATTTCTTCAAGGCTCAAATTCTCTGGGAGGATGCAGGGAAGAAGTAGAAGGAAAAATGATAACTGGTTTTTAAATGATTGGTGCTAATATAGCCCTCTCTAACTGTTGATGTCTTCCAAAGCCAAGCAGAATGTCTGTATATCTTATGAGATCCACATGAGTTTTCCTCAGATAGATTTATGGAAGTTTCCCAAATATCCAGTTCCTTGAAATGGGAAGTCAACCTTTGACTGCCTAGACTGCTAGACTGCTCTTATGACTTTTCTCCTTTCATATCCAGCCCTTAGAAGTCACTACATAGAATCTTGCCAGTGGGTTGTGTACCCAAATATAGTTTTCTGGATAGTAGCCTGAACAGTAGCTCCCTTTCAGATATTCACTTGTCTTACCTAAAATGAGAGTATATGTTGTCTCCTTATAGACCATTCTCTCCACTCTGTCACTTCTTTTTATTTCTCTGATAATCATACTTAAATATATTTGCAGAAATAATAAGCAAATTGGTTGCATGCAGACTTACAGATACAACAAGGAGAATGAGCTGCAATCTTTCCTTCTTGCAGACATGACAAAAAATAATTATAAGTGATGCTTTTAGTGAGACTACTCTTACTTTATTTGAATATACTTTTCCCATAAATCCTGTACCCCTGATGATTCCTCTCTCAGCTAATTATATTGGTATATTAATATTTACCATATAGGCTGGGGAGAAGGATGTTGAAATAATGTTAAGGTAATAGGATTTGGGTCCTATTCATAATAGGTCCTAGGGAAATATCTTCCCTCAAAGAGTGAATTCCTTTAGAAAAATTGATACTTTTGTAGACTTTAGAGGAACGTTGTTATTACATTTTTGGCTTTAGGACTCTAGTCCAAATAGAAACTACAGGAAAAATGTTATTCCATGTGCTAATAAGATATCATTATTTTAAATTTTGTATGTCTTAAGTTCCCCAAGCAAAGCAATAATCTAGATGCTTACATAAATTCGATCTCTTGTATTATGTTTTTTAACTACTATTCCCTATGGATCTATGGTCAAAAAAATAAAAGTAGATTACCATGTGAGACATTTACTCTCCTAACAGTAATAGACTGTATTTCTTTCATTAGTAAGCCTGTACTTTTCTGGCACCATCCTAACATATTTATTATTCAATTTGTGAGTATTTCATAAGCCAAATTTCAGGAGTAGTGAATAATTTTTAAGAAGCTTACTTTTTGTTTGTTTTAGTATTCAATTTGTGCTTATGAATATGTGCTGAGTCCATAGGAATTTTTCCAATAATGCTGTCACAGGCAAGTGCCACTAGCTCAATTATCTTAATAGTAAATTGTCTTCAAATTAACTGGTCCAGCTTTTATTTGTTTGAGCTTTTGTAAATATCTCTGATTTAAAAGTACAAGGGTAGGCTATTATACTGATGCAATTCCATTTCATTGAGAAAGCAGAAAAAATGAAACAAAAGTAATTGATTTCAATGTACTTTAACCTTTTTCTATGTCTTTTGTTAGCTAAATATTTTCTTACCTATAAGAATTATTGCTGAGAAGATATATATATAATGGGTGTAGATGTTCTCGCTTGCTTTCTCCATATATATGTGTGCATATGTATAAAGCATGTAGTTATTCTGTTTCCGGGCCTATAGAAATGTGTGTAGATAGATACAATTCAAATGTTTATGCAGATATCCTATTTCCATTGTGGTTAAATTACTAACATTTATATTTGGTATGTTATGTATTGTCACCAACCTGAAGACCACTTTAATATTATTACAAACTATTGGTGGATTTGAATCATGCACATATATCTTAAGATACTTTAAAA
Organism: Canis lupus familiaris; assembly: GCF_011100685.1. Classification (NCBI taxonomy): domain Eukaryota; kingdom Metazoa; phylum Chordata; class Mammalia; order Carnivora; family Canidae; genus Canis; species Canis lupus. Next base: position 1,865,236 of record NC_049242.1, read on the forward strand.
TAGTAGCTGCTTTACTTTAAAATGGTAGCATAATTTTCTATGTTCCAGAAATGGACTTTGTTTTCATTAAATGTGTAGTGCTTCAATCTAAAGTTGCTTTTCATTCCAAACAGTGTTGTCTTTTAAAAATAGTTAAAGAAGTAATATATAATGCAGAGGTAATGAGAGTTCTAGACAGGTCAAATGTTTACCATGAAAATATTAATGCTATTTTTTTAGGTTACACTGTAAATGATAATGATGTTGATAAAATTATAGATGAATGATTAGGCCTTAATTTGCCTGCAATTTGAATCGAGTCAACACTGAAAGAAATACTCTGATTGCAACTTCTATGGCTGCAACAGTGTAAGCAATGAAAGGATTACGACTTTTGCCTGATCAAATCCAGAGTTCATTCTACCAAATGTGTTCCTTTAACTCAATCCAATACAAATAAGATCGAAATGTCTACAATTTGCAGCTGAATGTGCTTCTCTAATCTAGAAGCCAAGGTGACCCATTGACATAGGACTATATTTCATTGAATGGTCAGCAAACCTGAAAACAGGGAAATAGTGTGGGTGATGTAAGGAATCCTGAGGAAATACAAGGTTCATCCTGCTGTATCAGATTTGTCAGTGCTCTATATCCCCTTGGTCCTTATTGTTACAGGGTCTAGTGGTCTGAGACACCAAAGGCCAAGTGCATGAGGAATTTTGCTGGTCTCCAAATGTGTTCTAGGGAAGTGTGTTGTAATTAATGTAACCTTAGCTAAGGTTAGTGACTGATGGCGGTTAGTGAGTAACCAATCCATTCTTCTTCTTTTTTTTTTTTTTTCAGAGAATGGGAGAGCATGTGTGTGGGAGAGAGGGAGTTGCAAAGGGGAGTGGCAGAGGGAGAGAGAGAATATTAAGCAGGATCCACGATCATTGCAGAGCCTGATGTGGAGCTCTATCTCATGACCTTGAGATCATGACTTGAACTGAAATCGAGAGTCACACACTTAAAAAAACATTAAAAAAAAAAAAAAAAGAGTCACACACTTAACCAACTGAGCCATCCAGGCACCTCTCATTTCTGAACTTCCTATAAATTATCTAAATCATTTAAACTATTTTTTCTTCAGAATCTTCTTTTGGAAAAACTCAAACTAAGATATTGCTACTAAAGACCTTATTTATAAGAGCAGGGATATAAGCTTTAAAATTTAAAAAAAAATCAGTAAAACTGATCACTTAATATATTTAAAGTATAAAATGTATAAATGCATTATAAAAAATTAAGGGAAGTATACCTTTATGAAAACATAAAGTTTAAACATATATTATCATTCCAATGCTAATGAAAATTAATATAAATTGTTCAAAAATAAGAAAATTTAATCATTATATTTAAAAAACAAATAATAGTTATTCTTTAAAAATAATAAAAATACATTTTCAAAAATACTATCTGTCAATATTGTCATTTTTAAAATTTCTGAGTATATTTTTATAAAAAAAATCACCCCTACTCTAAGCCTTCTTTCTAACTCTGTTTTTTTCTGACTCTATTTTCAATTAACCCTATATCTTGGTAATTTTGAAGTGCTTTTTAAAAATACTTTTAAGTTTTAACAGAACTGCAATTTATTTTTTGAATGCAGAGTTTTGTTTTGTTTCTTCCTCACTTTACAAAAGCATATTTTTTTTTTCCATTTTGTAGCCTTAATGAAATTAAGTACTACTATCATTATATTCTACTTGTTAAGTAAATTTTGTTTTGTTTTTGTTTTTTGGTAAGTTCTCTCACTTCAATTGGTGAGTCTGGCTAAAGATTTATCAATTTTGTTGATCTTTTCAGAGAACTAGCTTCTGGTTTCATTGATCTATTCTATTGTTTTTTAGTCTTTATTTCATTTATCTTTGCTCTAAACTTTATTAGTTCCTTCCTTCTGCTGGCTTTGGACTTTGTTTTTCTTTTTCTAGATTCTTTGGTGTAAGTTTAGGTTGTTTATTTGATATTTTTTTTGCTTTGTAAAGAAGGGTCATAGTGCTATAAAATTCTCTTTTATAACAACTTTTGCTGTATCCTAAAGATTTTTGGACTATCGCGTTTTCATTTTCACTTAATCTCCATTTTTTAAATTTCCTTTTGATTTCCTCTGGGCTCATTTATTGCTTAACATCATGTTATTTAACCTCCACATATTCATGTTCTTTCCTGATTTTTTTCTTGTGGTTGATTTCTATTTTCATAGTGCTGTTGTTGGTAAAGATGCATGATATGATTTCAATCTTTTTAATTTCTTGAGACTTGTTTTGTGGCCTAACATATGATCCATTCTGGAGAATGTTCTATGTTCTCCTGAAAACAATGAGCATTCTGCTGTTTTAGGGTGGAATGTTCTGAATATATGTTAAATCCATCTGGCTCAGTATGTCATTCAAAGTCACTGTTTCCTTGTTGATTTTCTTCTGAATGATGTATCCAGTGATGTAAGTGAGGTGTTGAAGTCCCCTACTCTTATTGTATAATTGTCAGTTGCTTCCTTTATGTCTCTTAATAATTGCTTTATATAATCAGGCGCTCCCATGTTAGGTGCATAAATATCTACAATTGTTATATCCTCTTGTTAAATTGGTTCCATTATCGTTATACTGTTTCTTGTATCATGTTACAGTGTTTGTTTTAGTCTGTTTTTTCAATTATAAGTGTTGCTACCCCAGCTTATTTTTTTTTTTTCTTCCCTTTCCATGGTAAGTTTTTCCATATCTTCACTTACAATCTGCAGATGTCTTTAGGTCTAAGTGAATCTACTATAGGCAACATATGGATGGGTCTGGCTTTTTTTATCCATTTAGTCACACTATATCTTTTGATTGGATCATTTAGTCTATTTACATTTAAAGTAATTATTGATAAGTATGTTGTCATTGTCATTTTGCTACTTGTTTCATGATTGTTTTTATACATCTCTGTTCCTTCTCTTGCTCTCTTCTCTTATAGTTTGATGGCATTCTTTAGTGATATGTTTGATTGTTTTCTCTTCGTGTTTTGCATATATATTACAGGCTTTTTATTTGTGGTTACCATTAGGCTCATATATAATATCATATGCATGTATATGTTTTCCTTTCATAATTTTATTACTCTTGATTATGAATTTTTTTTTTCACTCAAAGAATTCCCTTTAATGTTTCTTGTGAGCCTGACTTAGTGATGATGAACTTCATGGCATTCTCTGGCCTGCAAAGGTTTTGCTGAAAAAAACAGCTGATAGCCTATGGAGTTTCTTTTGTATGTAACTGTTTTCTTTTCTCTTGCTGCTTTGAAAATTCTCTCTATATCACTATTTTTTGCCATTTTAATTACAATGTGTCTTGGTGTGAACTTTCTTGGGTTGATTGCGTTGGGGAATCTGTGTCTTCTGGGTCTGGATGTCTGTTTTCTTCCCCAGTTAGGAAAGTTTTCAGCTATTATTTCTTCAAATATAGTTTCTGTTCCTTTTTCTTTCTTTTTTCTTTCTGAGATCTCTATATTATAAATACTACTACACTTGATGATGTTGCTAAGTTCTCTTAACATATTCTCCTTTTTATTATTCTTTTGTTGTTCAGTATGGTTGCTTTACATTTCATATGGTGGCTTCCAGTTCACTGATTCATTGCTTCATTTCCTGTAATCTATTATTGTTTACCTCCAGGGTATTTTAAATTTTAGTTATTGAAGCCTTCATCTCTGATTGGTTTTTATATTTGCTATAATATAGCAATATATTTGCTAAATAATAATAATAATTTGCTATAATGTCTTTGTTGAAGGTCTCACTGAAATCCTCCACTCAAGTCCAGTAAGTATCCTTATGGCCATTATTTTGAATTATTTATCAAACATATTGCTTGTCCCCATTTCATTTAGATTTTTTTTTGCTGTGATTTTATCCTGTTCTTTAATTTGAGATGTACTCCACTGTCTCCTCACTTTGTCTAGCTCTCTGTGTTTGTCTCTATTTATTAGGAAAGTCAGTTACATCTCCTATTCATGAAAATAATTGTCTTATGAGAAGAGGTCCTGTGGTGCCTTATAGCACAATATTCCCTGTTAACCAGAACCAGGTGCTTCAAGGGTGTCTCCTATGTGGATTGTGTGTGCTTTACTGTTATGGCTAAGTTTTGTTTACCTTCAGTCCAGTCAGGTGCAATGACCCACTTTGCCTGTTGTGAGCACGGTTTTGTCTCTCTGCTGTTAAAAGGCCGATCTGGAGCTGCTATGGACTTATAGTTGCATGATGTCTGCAGTCATGTCAGATGCCTGCCCCCAGTCTATCTGTTGGGGTTTAGTAGTATTGATCTGCAGGATGCTCTCACTACCTTGTCCCCTGAGAGGCTTTTGTTGGTGGGTAGGGCTGGCAGTAAGGGCTAATGCCTGCTGCTGGGACTGGGAGTGTACTGATGTATGTAGTTATCTTCCCCTTTCCCCATGGCAAGAGCCACTTTGGAGTGATGCTGATCCCTGCAGAAGGTGCTTGCAAGATGAGATGTGGCAGGATCCTCTTTGGATGGATTTCTGCTTGAATGGAGCAGGTTGGGTGGTATGAATCCACAGAATAATGTGGAGGCAAGGCATACAATGTTAGCAAGGTTGGTGGAGAGTGTTTGTTCTATTTCCTGCAAGAGTCCAGCTCTATAGGCTGGTAGGGAGATGGGAATAGTGCATGCCACCTCTTGTTCTTGGAGAAGTCTCCTTAAGATTCCTGCCCCTCCAGCACATGTTCTGAGATTAAAAACAAATCTCCTTCACATATACCCCAGGTGATTTCACTGGTGCGTCTATGCTGTATCTTGGCATGGTTGTTTATTATGCTATTGTCTTTAAACATAGGAGCTCAGGTTCCTATTGCCCTCCAGCCTTTCCAAAGTCAAGCCTTCTGAGCTTGGTGATTTTTAAAATACCCAGAGTTAAATCCCACTGGTTATAAAATCATGAAGCTAAGCACCACTGGTTTTCAAAGCCAAATAAGGGGACTTGTCTTCCAAGTTTAGGTGTTCCATATCTAGGGTTCTTGGTGTGGGGTCTTCTCCTCTCCCTTCTCCATGCTTGTAGTGCCTTTCCCATTTGTGGTTAGTCTCCTTGAAAGTTTGGTTCCTGAAAGCATCTCTGCCCCTTGTAGGGTCATGTTTACCAACTTATTTTAAAAGGATACATGTGAACATTCAGATGGAAGAGATATGCAGGGTAAGGTATTTGGGAAGGAGCACAGAGCTTCCATGCCCTTTCCAGGAGGGTCACTGTCACTCTTTCTGCACCCCCCTTCTTCACCAACCCCAAAGCTAAATCTTTAGGATAGGAATTAGTCTTGCAACAGAAGCTATATCAATCATGTCTTCATCAAAATAAAAATAAAAGCTACTCTATATAGTCCAAGTTGGAAATGTTTAAAATAGGGAGATACAAGGATTTTTAAATGTTCAAATGGCTAGGGAAATAAGAACAGGAACACAGCTGCCAGGTTGGGGTAATTCTTGGGATCTGTGCAAAATCTCAGCAATCTCAAAGATAGTGATATTTTTGCTGTCTGCAATACAGAAGTAAAAGGCTCTGATGAGATGGTTTTATACCAATAAATCTGCCTACAACTGGCCCCTCCTCCTTTGCCTTCCAAATCTTGAATAAGTGTTTTCACTTTGCAGATTCTACCCAGGAACTACTTGAGGATAAGAGATTCTAGTAAAAGTCCTTCCAGTGTTATTCTTGGCAATGCTAAGGAGACTGTGAAATACTATGATGAGGCTGAGTTGACCATATAAAATGTAGGACAGAAATAATGCTTTATTGATAATCATTTTTTTCATTCTCCTGAGCTCTGTGAAATTAAGCTTTCTAAATAAGTGTACATTCTCTCAATTTAAAATTGTAATACACCATAGTACTTTCTAGTTGTCTATTAAGATGTGACTATTCCAGGGGATCCCTGGGTGGCTCAGCGGTTCAGCACCTGCCTTTGGCCCAGGGCGCGATCCTGGAGACCCGGGATCGAATCCCACGTCGGGCTCCCGGTGCATGGAGCCTGCTTCTCCCTCTGCCTATGTCTCTGCCTCTCTCTCTCTCTCTCTCTCTCATTCTATGTCTATCATAAAGATGTGACTATTCCAGATTTTAGATTATATGCATATTTTACCCCTATCACAAAATGCTTTTTTTGTACTAAAAATAGCATAGCATACAAAAAAAAAAGAAGAATATCAGCATTGCAATTGCTAGAAGTGATTACTAAGGCAGAAGAGTGAGGGAAGGCTTCTTAAAGGAGATGGCATTTGTGATGAACTTGAAGGACAAGATTTGAAGACACAAAGATGGAAAGAAGAGGCATCTCAGCTGCATGAAACATAATGAATAAGGCAAATCCTATAAATATTCTTAATACTTCTGCTAAAATAGTCTTTCAAGAGTGTTGTTCTAATTTTGCAATTCTCTGCAGTTAAAAACATTCAATAGTTGTCAAGTCCCTATGAATTCCTTATAAACTACTCACCAGGTCTGAGACATTGCATAACGTAACCAACTGACTTTTACATTATTGGTTCCCATTAATCTACACAAAAATTATCTTTCTTGTAGGTTGAATTAATTAATCCTATGCATAAAGCTAACCTCAGTCCTGCTCTGTACCCATGTCTTTGCTCACAGAGCTTTCTCTGCTTGCAACTTCTACATCTCTTTGCCTCATTCTGCATTCCACACAATAACTTTCTATACTTCCTTCCCACCCTCCCTCAAAATTCTATGAAGTCTACCTTTTCCTGTCCCCACCCTCTTATTCCCTTTTGGGTTTGGAGTGTGCTCATTAATTCTGAATTTGATTAGGTTTATTTGGATCTATAGCTTACCCCATCATCAGTTCATATGATATTTGATGAAAATAGCATGTATTATCCATCTTTACCCTTCCTACCTCACCATGACCCCTAAGAAAGAGTTTTGTATGGAACAACTTCTCAGTAAATATATTTTGAACTGAATATATGTTATCATGAAAGGAGTCAACAGTTTTATTACCTCACCTGAAGGAAAGCCATGGGATGCATGTAGAGTGGGAAGTCTTTATAAGATTTAATAATGTAATTCTATAGTAATTTGTTATCAATAGATATTAATTCCAGGGGATATGAACATAATTCTCAGTGAATAAGTGAAATATGTGCATATTCTCAATTTATTTTGGCAATGAATTAAGAAATAATTTAGTGTAATCTTTACATTAGTGCCAACTGTCATTTCCTTTATATTGAATCTCACAGAATAAGAACAAATAAAGGGTAATCCAAATATGGTAGGAAAGAAGTAGTATTGATAGATTCTCTACTGGAGAAGAAAGTATCATGCTACTGGTAAAGTTTCGGTTCTATTTAATCTCCAAAGACTCTATGATTGTCCAAAGAATATTATTTCCCTGAAACACACTTGCTTTGAGCCTTATTTGCTATAAGAGGAATAAAAGTACTGTTGCACTTAATTCAATTGTGGCATCCACCTGCTGTCTTCCATTATGTAAATCCTGATCATTCAATAAGGAAGTCAAATATGAAATGGATTTTGAATAAACATCAGATCACTAGGGAATTCAGTAGCAGATGAGTATAAAGGACAAAGGTACTCAGGAGTCCTTTCCCTTGTGATGGTTTAATAAATATGTATCTTTCATCAATTCTGGAAAATTTTTCAATTTTCCTACTATGTATAAGACATTGGATAGATGGTAGTGAAAATAAAATGGCGATTTTTAAATGATAGACAAAAAACTCTCAGATAACTAAAATAGCACAGTGATCTTATCAAATGAAAATAAATGACACTTTGCTCTCAACACCAGCAGGTTTTCAACATTTCTCTTTTAGTGGTGACTTGTTTCTAAACTATCCCCATGTTTTCCCTCCTGAAACTGGTGGGCTGTGTTTGCAGAAATAATGGCTATCTTTGCATAAAGATGAAATTTGTGTGCATGGGACAAAATATCACTATCAGGATTACATTAGTCCAATAGCCTAATAATTCTGCTGCCTATAGGAAATTCTTCTCAGAAAAGGATATCATCTTATGCTTTTCCACACATAAAGAGTATTGGAGTATTTATTAAAAATAAGAAAACATAACTAAATATATTGATTTATAACTTTATGTAATATCTTTTAGACTACATTGACTAAACAAAACTCTGTTCTAGCAATGTATAATCAAAGACTTATTTGTCCCCCCAACCCAGATCCCTACATTATCACCTTCAGAATTCACTGCCTCATATATGAGCTTTACTTGACGGAATTTTGTAAATGATAGTACACTATATTTTTAAAAGTAATTTTGCAGAAAGTGTACATGAAGGTCAAAATGTGTAAAGAGATGTGAAATATCAAACAATTCTTACCTAATACTAGCAGATAAAAATAATAATTTATCATCTGACAAGAAGAATTAATGTTCACGTAGAAACTCATATAGATTATCTGAAGTGAGCTGAAAAAGCAAATGCAATTTACAAATTATAAGTCAAATTATAAGGGACTACTTAGTCCATTGGGGAAAAGCTTGTAAAGAAAATACTGATCAAATGTTAGGCAGACAAACTTTAAGGTCAAAGTAAATAGAATAATATTTTAAAAGGGACATTCATTTAAAAGTTTTACCTTTGTAAGGATCAAAACAATTATTTTAAAGCAAATACTATAGTAGGGATTTGGGCTAGACAACAATTACACAGAGCAGCACAAGGAAATAGGTTCTGCCATCAGTAAGCCTCTTGTTTTATCAAGTAAACAAGACATAATATGTTCATTACACTACGACAAAGAAAACAGAAAGGGCAGCCTGGGGGCTCAGTGGTTTAGCGCCACCTTCAGCCCACGGCCTGATCCTAGAGACCCAAATTGAGTCCCACATCAGGCTTCCTGCATGGAGCCTGCTTCTCCCTCTGCCTATGTTTCTGCCTCTCTCTCTCTCTCTCTCTCTCTCTCTCTCTCTCGGTCTCTCATGAATAAATAAATAAAATATTTTAAAATATTAAAAAAATAAAACATAGCAAAGACATGCTTAATAAATCTTTCAATATGAAATGAGAGTTCAGAAGGTTACCATAAAATTTCTCCTTTGACTTTTCTTTAGTTCTGAATTTAGTTGTTATATCGAGATACATGTTTATCTTTTGATTATTAAGTTGAAAAATTGAAGACAGAATATGAAATTCTCACTCTTAATTTGTAGGTTTGAGTTAATACTCGTATTCATTCTTTGAGTTATTAACCTTCATTCAAACCTATTTTTAAAAAAGAACTCTAGTTATATAAATAGACCTTTGTTGGAAATTAAGCTCTTGATGGCTACCCAATTAATAAAATATATATCTCAACCTCAGTTTATAAATCAAAGTTTTTATCTTTTTACTTTCTCAGCCAAACATCTCATCTCTCCATCGCCCCATTTGGTAAAAGTAGTCAGGATTTCTTTTATGTAATTCAGTCTCCCTTTTCTCAATCCATATGATGTTTGTACGTCAGTGGGTAAGGACAGGGTCCTTCAATGTCTTATTCACCATGACTCATCTGGTGAGAGAAATAACTCAAAATAAGCAGATGTTATTATGAATTTTGTTGGAAACAGTGTTAGAATGATTATTTAAAAAAAAAATAATGCTATCTCCTACAAACAGAAGGACAGAACTGGAGATAACACACCCTGATTTCAAACTGTATTACAAAGCTATAGTAATAAAAACAGACACATAGGTCAATGGAACAGAATAGAGAGCCCAGAAATATACTGATGTATTTATTTATTACTCAATTAATTTCTAATGAAAGATCCAAGGATATACAGTGGGAAAATGTCAGTATCTTCAGTAAATGGTGGTGGGAATACTTGACAGCCACATGCAAAAAATGAAATCAGACCACTATTGTATATTATACAGAAAAATAAACTCAGAGCAGATTAAAGACTTGAATATAACACCTAAAGCCACAAAATTAGAAGAAAATATATCATCAGTATTGGTGATAATTGTGTGCATTTGATTCCATAAAACAAAGGCAGAAAAAGCAAAAATAAACATTCTACTGTACATCAAACTAAAAAGCTTCTTCACAGCCAAAGAAATATCAATAAAGTGAATAGATAACCTACCAATTGGGAGAAAGTATTTGCAAATGATATATCCAAAAAGGGCCCAATATCCTAAAGAAAGAATAAGATACGGGATTTCTTGTAGGACAATGAAACTATTCTAAAATTAGGAAGTGATTCCAAAATATGTAAAGAACTCATATAACTCAATAGCAAACAAACAACCTGATCAAAAAATGAGCAAAGGATCTGAATAGACATTCTTCCAAAGAAGATGTACAGTGACCAATAGGTCCATGAAAAGATACTCAGCATCAGTAATTATCAGGAAAATGCAAATCCTAACTGCAATTTGATATAACCTCATGATTGTTAGAATGGCTATTATTTAAAAAGATAAGAAATAATAAGTGTTAATGAGAATGTGGATTGGTGGTGGGAATGTAAATTGGTGCCACCACTATAGAAAGCAGTATAGAAGTTCCTCAAAAACCTAAAAATACAACTCCTGTATTATCAAGCAATTCCACTTCTAGTGTTTATCTGAAGAAAGCAAAAATAGTAATTTGAAAGATATATGCACCTCCATGTTCATTGCAGCACTATTTGCATAGCCAAGACATGGAAATATGGAAACAACCCTATTGTACATCAATAAATAAATGGATAAAAAAGCCTCTCTCTCTCCTGTCTCTCTCTCTCTCTCTCTCTCTCACACACACACACACACAGAGGTATACTATTTAGCCATGAAAAAGAATCTTACAATTTGTGACAACATAGATGGACCTTGAGGACATTATGCCAAGTGAAATAAGTCCAATAGAGAAAGACAAATACTGTATGATCTCACTTAATTGTGGTATATATATATATATATTAATTATATACATTATTATATGTAGTAATAACATATATAATATATATTAATTATATAATATATATAAAACATATAATTAATATATATTTTAAACAGCAGACAGGAAAACAACAACAACAACAACAACAACAACAAAAACAAGCTCTTAGATACAGAGATACATTCTTAGATACATTCTTTTAGAGATAGATTGGTTATTGCCAGAGCTGGGGAGTTGGGGATGGGTAAATGGGTGAAGGGATCAAAATGTCCAATCCCAATATTTTACAATAAATAAAGTCATAAGGATGTACTGAGCATCATTGTGACTATACTGAAGAATACTGTATTGCATATTTGAAGCTTACTAATACAATAGATCCTAAAAGTCCTCATCACAAGAAAAAGTAATTATAACCATGTAAGGTGACTATAATTACTATGGTGATCATGTCAAAATATACACAAATATCAAATCATTATGTTTCACACTTGCATTTAATACGTTATATGTACTTAATAATAATAATAATAATAATAATAATAATAATAATAATGTGTTACCATGGAAGCATTAAAGAATTTAAGCTTAGAGAGACCAGTGGGTATCAATGCCATCTCATTGGACAGAGTGACTGAATCAAGCCTATTCAAATAAAGCAAAACTAAATATAAAAAAAAAAGACTTTGCACAATTTGAGGGCTTGGATCCAATTGAACCTAGAATTATCATCACTCCTTGAACTCCCCATTTATTGGGACCAATAATCCCCCTATTCTTTGTTGTCTTCTGAATGGGATGTCATTTTTGGCTTAAAAAGCTTTGACTAATATACTTCCAACTGACAAATAGATATCAAAAATTCTTATAACTCAGAGGAAGGGTGATTAATCCATGAAAGGGAGATTACCAGGCAAGGCTTGATCAAATGGATCCTAAAGATGCACAGGTATTATTGCCTAATATAGCAAAAGAAGCATTTTTAACCTGAATGAAGGCATCAGGGTAGCATGGGCAATATTTAACAGAAAAAAGTATTTCTGATTATACGAGGTAGAAATAATTTAGAGAATAATGGTAATTAAAACTAGAGAACTAGTTTGAACCTCAATCATAGTGGAGGTTTATATTTGGAGAGCATTTAAAATTTTTGAAAAATAGCATTAGTTTTTATACATTTGAGTTCATCTGTCATTTTTCTAAATCTTTTGATGTAAAGATGAAAAAGAACACCATGAGGGGGAATCAGTTAATAAGTTAGCAAAAGTCATGTGTATAACCTTGCAAGGGAACTGGTAATCCACTGAATAATCAATGCTAGAATACCTGTTACCAACTCTAAGCATACAATGAAATTTATATTACCATCTGTCTGTTAATTCACAATAGCCAAAAACAAAACTTAAGAGAGTTGGGTCAGCATATATTCTTGAATCATCCTTTCACTGAAACAATGATTGATATTACTCCACAGCTCAATTAAATGTACAAGAGGCATTACAAAATACCTTAAAAACACATCAGTTGAAAATACAATCTCTAAATCTTCCCTAGATAAGATAATTAGAATTTTCTACTTTGTTGATTAATACAGAATAAATCTTTTTTTAGTGTTTTGAAAGAGCTTTGTTTCTCATGATCTATTTAGACTGTAACAGTTGTTTCCATTATGAATTCAGCAGAGAACCAAAGGCCTTCTTCTCTCTAGTCATATTGTATGGCTTTAATTTCATTAACCAAATTGATTGCAGGGTCGTTTACATTGAAGACAGCAGGGTGTAGTAAATTTTATTTTAACTGGTTGGAATATATCATCCAACAAAATTAGGAGGGAAAAGACTCCTGCTGTTGCAAATACACAGTTATTAACTTGCTGAATACCATATGCCAATGAAAAGTTATGTTAATGTAGCAGGATTTCCATGTATCTAGGAACTAGGCAACAAAAATTAGATTTGTTCAATGAGTACCTCGGTAGGGAGAAAAGTACAATAGAACACTTAAAAATATTCATAGTGTACATGTCTGTACTGAATTAGGTATAGACGACCTAACTGTGTGTATTTCTGAATATTCCAGATAAAATGAGTCTGGTTTTATCCATTATGCTAGAGAAATCAGTCAGCTATTTAGGAAGTAACAGAAGATAATTGCTTTCAAATGTTGAGTGGATAGCAGTGTCCAGAGAGAATATGTCATCAACATTTCCACCTAAAACAAGTTTTGCCATAGAAGCATATCATGCAATTCTATATTCAGCGAAAAATGTTCTGTAATATTTTCCACTAGACATATGTGGGCAATGATAAACACTAGGTATGTCTAATCAACTTTTCTAATTTTTGTGATAACTTGCCTATTCAAAGAAAAAGCTAATAAAGAAATCATACATTCGGGGTGCCTGGGTAGCTCAGTGGTTGAGCATCTGTCTCTGGCTCAGGTCATGATCCCAGGATCTGGGATCGAGTCCCACATTGGTCTCTCTGCAGGGAGCCTGCTTCTCCCTCTGCCTGTGTCTCTACCTCTCACTCTCTCTCTCTGTGTGTGTCTCTAATGAATAAATAAATAAAATCTTTAGAAAAAAAAGAAATTGTACATTCACAATCTTAATTATTATAATTTTGTCCTTTTGTATATCCAATGCAATAAATAAGAAAAGATTTTATTTACCTGCTTGAACTAAGCCCCTTAAATATTATAAAGAGAAGTATAAACAGCATTATTCCCAAAATGATAGGCAGATTTTAATCAGTAAATATTTATTACCCACACAGTAACCTCTTTCAGTACTATGAATATATGATACTCATCGTTCTTTAAAAAAAAGAGCTTGGAGCCTTTTTGATAAATTTGGCATCATTTTTCTACACTTACTTAGAGATAGTCATCACTTTATAATGCCATATTTTTTTCAGAGTTAGCTTGAAATTTAAAATATAATTCTCTTAATTAGTCAGGGACACTGATATGGCTTATTTGCTGATTTGACTATAAACTTTAAGCCATCTCTGATTCCAAGTATACTGCATATCGTTTTCCTTTTGGCTGCCCTTCATTTTTCTACCATGTCTGGTTAATTTGAACTTTAAGAAGTCAATTTAAAGGCCATGCTTTTGGATAACATTTCAGTACCGGCCATGACTGAACAATGCGTCCAGTCCTGTGTATATTCCATAGAACCCCGTAACCTCACATAGCCCTCACAGCTATGTTATAAGCATCTTTTTTTTTTATAATAAGATATAATAGAAATGTAGTATTTTGTAAGTTTAATGTTACAATGTGTTGCTTTGACACATTTACACATATTGCAATAAACCTCTTTTCAATTGTCTGATCTCTATCCCCAGATTCTTCTCCTTGAAAGTAGAGATTCTATCTTGTCTGACATTTGTATCTCTTTTGCTTAGTACAGTGCTTCCACAAATTAGGCACTATTTTTATTGAATTAATTCAATATTTATTCAATATTCAAATATTTATTGAATTCAATAATTTATTCAAGTTCAAATATTTATTGAATGGATTTTCTGTAAGAAAATTTAAAGGAAGAATTTAGGGAAAATAATTCTAAGTATAGTTAGACATTTAAATTTTTCTAATCTTAAGCTTTATTTTCTGTCTATTGGTATACACTTGGTATTTTCTTTAATATTTACAAATTAAAAAAATTACAAATTTTTAGCTTGATAATTCATAGGATCAGAAATGTGCCCTATGTCAGCAGAATGAAAAGCACCATGAGATTTTATGCTGCTGAGAGGCTGGGTTTCTCTTGCTTGGCTTTTCGATACCCACAATTTGATATGCCACATATAGCTTCCCTAGGATTTCTGCTGGTGCTAAATGCTGGGCCATCAGTCTTTCAAATGAGGCATGGAGTTAACTATTTTAAGTATAGCCCTTTATTCACTTCAAGTTTTGTGTGACAAAAGCTCAGAAAAAAAAAAAAAAAAAAAAAAAGATGCTTTAAAATCCTGCTAAGCCACTGCCTTCACTCTGAAGGCAAAATATTTCTTAAATTCCAAAAAGCAGATAAGATTTTTCCAGTGTTATAATAAAACATTACATCATAGGAGAGTGTATATGGTTACTGTTCATTTAATGTTAGAATACTAAAATGCCTATTTTGAGGGGATCCCTGGGTGGCTCAGCGGTTTGGCCCCTGCCTTCGGCTTGGGGCGTGATCCTGGAGTCCCGGGATGGAGTCCCACGTTGGGCTCCCGGCATGGAGTCCCACGTTGGGCTCCCGGCATGGAGCCTGCTTCTCCCTCTGCCTGTGTCTCTGCCTCTCTCTCTCTCTCTATGTCTATCATAAACAAATAAATAAATAAATAAATCTTTAAAAAAATAAAATGCCTATTTTGAGAGAAAGTTAAATACAAGAAATTCAATAAAAGAGTTGTAGGGTCCAATATGGATAAAATAAACAATAAGCACAAGAAGTAAGAACGATTATATTTAGCCTTGAGGAGAGACCTAATGCTTAAAATTCTAATGTTGAAAAATTCTTCTCATCTGTTAATCAAAATGTATACTATAGATTCACTTTAAGCATTTGCAAAATACTTATGAACATCTATGTGTAATACAAAATCATTAAAGATTAAAATTTCTTAGGGCTCAGAACTAATCCAGCTAAGCTTTATTTCTTAGTATTTTACCTATTGTAGGCTTTCAAATCATGAAATATTATTATTTTTTGAATCTATAAAACTCATGCTAATAAAAGACCAAAACATTTATCAGACACTTTAGGCCAATATCACAGAGTTCATAAATTAAAACATTTCATATTTGGAGTACCCCTTACTTAAACTTCATTTTGATCTAAAAAAAGTATGATAATAAATAAAAATATCCTATTGTAAAAGATAAATAACAGGGTGTCAGTTTGGGAAGATGAAGAAATTGGAGATGGATAATGGTGATGGTCGCGTGGCAATGAGAGTACTCTTATTGATACTGAATTTTAAAAATAGTAAAGTGGTGGGATGCCTGGGTGACTCGGTTGGTTAATCATCTGACTTTAGATTTTGGCTCAGGTCATGGTCTCAGGGTTGTGAGATCTAGCCCCACTTTGTGCTGTGCTCTGGACATGGAACCTGCTTAAGATTCTCTCTCCTTCTCTCAAACCAAAACAAAACAGGTAAAATGGTAAGATGGTGAATCTTATGTTATCTTTATTTAACTACAATTAAAAAAAAAAACTAAGAGGATGTCACAGAAAAATGTGGATTATCATGAGGGTTAATTTGTTGCTTATTCACATATTATTTTTCACAAAATCAAAATAAAATGTTTCTATTTTGTGAGAAATTTAGAATTTAATATATGCTATACTGAGCTTGCACTAGGAATATCTTAGATTCCATATAAATATTATTAAATTCTGAAATAGTCTTGTAATTATTTGCTTTAATAAAAATACATTACTTTTAAGAATTTATAGAGTCCCAGTTTTGATAATATTAAATGGGACAAATGTGACACTATTACTACAATCATTCTATCTGCTATTTTGAGCTTTCTTGTTTGTCCATTTGTTGGCATTATCATAGGCTATTAAATGATTTCATAAGCCTTAACTGAAATACGTATAAATTGTTTTCTTGTTGCCGTGCATACCCATCTGGAATGCACTGTAAATCAGACTCATTGTTTATTTCAGACTCTGACAACATATACTATGGTAGATTAACCAAATAATTTATTATCCAAACCCAGGTATTTTGAGAGTAAAAGGAGAAGTTATTGTTAATTATGCTGTAATAAAAATGAACAGAAGCAGTCTCAGCTAAGCCAGAGTATATGGTCACCTTATTTATAGGCTCACATTTTAAAAGAACTGATGATAAGATTAGTGACTTTAGCTGTCTTTAGTAAATCACTATGATTGAAAAATAATAGTAACAACAGGGATCCCTGGGTGGTGCAGCGGTTTGGCGCCTGCCTTTGGCCCAGGGCGCGATCCTGGAGACCCGGGATCGAGTCCCATGTCAGGCTCCCGGTGCATGGAGCCTGCTTCTCCCTCTGCCTGTGTCTCTGCCTCTCTCTCTCTCTCTCTCTCTCTCTGTGTGTGACTATCATAAATAAATAAAAATTTAAAAAAAGATTTAAAAAAATAATAGTAACAACATATATTGAATGAAACTTTGTGTTGAAGATAGAGATTTTAAAGATATTATTCATTTCCTCTTCTGCTAGGTGCCAAAGAACTGTTAAATATGTATCTGCCTTCACATGGAGGTCAAAGGGCAGATGAAGGTTAGACACATGAAAAAGCGAGTGAAGGATCAAAATGGCTAGTATATTTGCACAATAATTCGCACATGAGATCATTATTCATAAGTTCAAGAAATGAAACTATGTTGACCTGTCATGCTCCTACATTCAGTTAGTTTATAATATAACAGCTTTATGGAGACTATGGAATTTTCAACGCTTGTTATTCTAAATGTACCTCTGCCAAGTTTAGATTATGGTATGAGACATTATATTAGCTTCTATAATTACAGAAAAAAATGATTTGGACTCTCTTGTTGAGGAACTCATTCTGTAGTACAAGATTCAGAAAAGTAAGCTATCGATGAACAAAGCAGGTGATAAATTTTGTAATAAAACTATGCGTAGGGCATTGTAAAAGAACTGCTAGATTTGACTTATTTTTCTCTCAATGTTCATTTCGACTGGTTGACTAGTCCCAGTGGATTCATTTGACAAATTTATCCATCCTTCCTTTTGATTTGTCTTTATGTGTTAAGTCTCTTTCTTCCCAATGACTAATGCACAAGATTAGGGTGATAATATGTTGATCTAAATATTGCTTATCACATCAGGAAAATGTCTTGTAAGGCTATAGACAACCAACCATTTTATAGGTTGTCATTGATGAAAATAAGAGAGGTAGAATGCATTTTCGAAGGACAATTTTATATTAGTCTTTACTGAAAATTATTTTTGAATCTTTTATCTATTCATATAGTTCAACTTTATAAAAATTTCATGTCTTCAGAAAATAATGGATAAATTACGTATGTTTCGTTAAGTCAAATCATAAAAGGAATATCTGTACCAAATATTCACTGAAAATGTACTATTATCCTTCTTAGAATTATACTCCATTTATAAATAAACATTGCCACCAACCTGCCTTCCCCTAAATAATAATTTGTGTTGTAGTCAGGATGTTTCTGAAATACAAAACTGATCTAATCATACTTTTCTCCTTATTTCCTTCCATTTTTCACGTGATGAAATTTAGCCTGCTTAACATATCTTATAAGGTACTTCTCCATCATACCTTGAGTTACTGCCATACAAAACGACAGTCCTTTTGAAAGGCCAATTTTAGTCTTTTTTAGTTCTAGCTTCTACCATTCTTGAAAGGCACTTTATCATCTTTATGTGTCTGCCCACTTACTCATCCTGTGTCTGTTTTTTTTCTCACTCCATCCAATAATAGATTTCTCAATTTCTTTCCCTCAATTCTAATTAGATTCTTCCATATATTTTCCTGTAGCAATCTCCTACTATCTATTAAATGGTTTTATAACATCTTATTAGGTTGTTAAAAATCCACAAAGACAAATATAGTTAATAATTGGTACTTGTAATCACAGAGGCTTACCAGACATGATCATCATAATACTGGGAAGTATATGCCATTATATAACCACATTATAAATGGGAAAACTGAGGTTTAAGGATGATAATAAATTCAAGTCACATAGATAGCAAGTGGTAAAGCCATAGTCTAGCGCCAAATGGGTTCACTTCAAAAGTCTAGATTATTTGCCGTTTTTAATGACATGTCTTCTTTGCCATTTTATTTCTGATGTTTGACACATTAGTCATAGGCAAGTGTTAGAGAAGGCAGAACTATGAAAACATATCAATAGAGATCCTTGGGGTAATGAAATGATTTTATATCTTGACAGTCATGATAGTTATAGAAATCTGTACATATGATAAAATAACAGAACTAAAACAACACACACACACACACACATAAACAAACATACACAAAAAGTGCACTTAACAAAGATGAAATCTGAATAAATTCTGTGGAATTTACCAATGCCAATTTTTGGTTGTACTCTTAAACTACAGTCAAGTAAGATGTTACCATTAGGGGGGACTGGGTGAAATAACTTCTCCATATTATTCTTTGCAATTTCTTGTGAATCTATGATTATTTCAAAGTAAAGAATTCAAAAATAAAATTTAAAAAATCAGTAAAACAAATCAGTCTCAATAATTGGATTTTATTATTCAGAAAGAGAAATATCACCACTCCTAAAAAAAGATGGGAAAATTTTGGATTATCTTCCATAAAATCATTAATAATAAATAAGCTACTTTTAACTAAACTTTATTCTTCTTTAAGAGATGGGTTCTACTAACTGAACTTGAGGTTAAATTATAATTTTGAGGGGAAGGTGGTGGCTCAGTTGATTAAGTGGCTGACTCTTGATTTCATCTCAGATCACAATCTCAGGGTCTTAGAAACAAACCTGTGTGTTTTTGTCTCCATGCTGAGTGGAGAGTCTACTTGTCCTTCTCCTTCTGCTCCTTCCCCCACTCATGCTCTCTCTCTCAAACAAACAAAGAAATAAAATAAATAACAATCTTTAAAAAAAATTCTAATTTTATGATTTTGTAAGAAACCTATTAGCAAGACTTAAAAATATTTCAACAGCAATAGTCAGCTAATTTAAAGAAGTCCAAAAGTCAAAAGCACAGTGAGAGAAACATTTTAAATAACCAGATTTTCATTTGCCTTATAAAAGAAGAAATAATATAATATAATAATATATGTAATATAATAATATAATAGTTTCATTTAGTTATGCCATCTTAATTATCAACTAATTAGATTCGGTAAGTTGGCTATTCTTTCCTTATTAACTCCTACTATGTCTCTCTTTCTTATACATGTATATATGTATGCATGTATGCATGTATGTGTAAGCATATGCATACCTCAGAGATATTGTGGGAACAACTCTAGACCACCAAAATAAAGTAGTTACTACAATAAAGTGAGTCAAATTAATTTTTTTTGGTTTTCCAGTACAAATAAAAGTTAAATTAACATAATAGTCTATAGTTTAGGAAGTGTGTAATAGCATTATGTCTAAGATAACAATGTTCACACCTTCAGTAAAAATACTATTTTTCTAAAAAATGCTCACCATCATCTGGGCTTGCAGCCAATTGTAATCTTTTTGCTGATGGAGGGGTTTCCCTTGATGACGATGGCTGGTGACTGATCAGGGTGGTGGTTGTTAAAAGTTGGGGTATCTATGGAAGGGTTTTTTTTCTTTTTAGTTTTTATTTTCAATAAGCTTTCAAATTTAACTCCAGTATAGTTAACAAGCAGTGTTGTATTAGTGTCAGGTGTACAATATAGTGATTCAACAATTCTACACATTACTCACTGCTCATCATGATAGGTGTACTCTTTAATCCCCATCACCTATTATTACACTCATCCCCTACTCATCTTTACTCTTGTAACTATCACTTTGTTCTTTCTAGTTAAGAGTCTGATTCTTGGTTGTCTCACTCTTTTTTTTTTTTTTTTGCTTGTTCCATTTCTTAAATTCTACATACAGGTGAAGTCATATGGTATTTGTTTTTGTTTCTCTGGCTAATTTATTTCACTTAGCATTATACTCTCTAGATCAAATTATGCTGTGGACATATGGCAAGATTTCATTCTTATGGCTGAATAATATTCCATTGTTTGTATAGGATCTTCATCCATCCATTTATCAATGGACATTTGGGTTGCTTTCATAATTTGGCTATTGTAAATAATTCTGCAATAAACATGGGGGTGTATATATCCCTTGGAATATATGGAAATTCTTAAAATAAGACCACAATAAAATTTGTTACATTGATTGATTCTTCCTTTTGCAAGCTATTCCTCTGTAGCACACAATATTGTTTGACAGTGGAACTTCTTTGAAAACTGGAGTCAGTCCTCTAAATGCCTGCCACTACTTCAGCAACTAAATTTGTGTAATATTCTAAATTCTTGGCTATCAATTCCACAATCTTCCCAGCTTCTTCCCCAGGACTAGACTCCATCTCAAGAAACCATTTTCTTTGCTTATCCATTAGAAGCAACTCCTCATTGGTTAAAAATTTCTCATGAGATTGCAGCCATTAAGTCATATTTTCAGGCTATATGTCTAGTTTTAGGTCTGTTGCTATTTCCACATCTGCTATTACCACTTCCTCTAAAGTCGTGAACCCCTCAAAGTCATCCATTAGGGTTGCAATCAACTTCCTCCTAACCCCATTAATGTTGTCATTTTGACCTTTTCCCATGAATTACAAATAGAATAGTGAATCCTTTCCAGAAAGTTTTCAATTTACTTTGCCCAGATCTACCAGAAGGATCGTTATCTATTAGAGGCATGATCTTAAGAAATATGTTTCTTAAATAATCAGATTTGAAAGTTGAAATGACTCCTTGATTCATGGAGAATGGATGTTATATTAGTAGGCATGAAAACAGCATTAATCACATTGGGTATCTACATCACAGCTCTTGAGTGACCAGGTGCATTGTCCATGAACAGTAATATTTTGAAAGGAATATGTTTTTGAGCAGTGCCTCTCAGCAATGGGCTTAAAATGTTAGGTAAATCATGTAATTATTGAGGCTATGCTATTTCATTTAAAGCACAAGCAGAGTAGATTTAGCCTAATTCTTAAAAGCCCTAGGACTTTTGGTATGGTAAATGGGTATAGGCTTCAACTTAAAGTCACTAGCTGCATTTGCCCCTATGAAGAGAATAAGCCTGTTTTTTGAGGTTTCAAAACTTTTAAGCTAGGCATTTACTTCTCCTCTCTAGCTTTTAAAGTCCTAGATAGCATCTTCTTCCAATAGAAGACTGTTTTGTCTACATTGAAAATCTGTGGTTTCGTGTAGCCACCCCCATGAATTATCTGAGTTAAATACTCTGGATTATTTGCTGCAGCTTCTATATCATCACTTGTTATTTCACCTTGTGCCTTTATGGTATGAAGATTTTTTTTTTCTTTAACTTCATGAACCAACCCCTACTAGTTTCAAACTTTTCTTCTGCAGCTTCCTCACCCCCTCAGCCCTCATAGAATTGAAGAAAGTTAGGATATTACTTTCAATTAGACTATGGCTTTAAAAATTGTGGCTGGTTCAATCTTCTGTGCAGACCACTAAAATTTTCTTTGTATCAGCAATAAGGCTCTTTTGCTTTCTCATTATTCCTGTGTTCACTGGAGTAGAGTTTCTAATTTCCTGCAAGGACTTTTTGTTTGAATTCACAGCTTGGCTAATTATTTAGTGCAAGACACCCAGGTTTTGGCCTATTTTGGCTTTTGATATGCCTTCCTCGTTAAGCTCAATCACTGTTAGTTTTTTGTTTAAAGTGAGAGGTGTGCAGCTCTTCCTTTTGCTTGACCACTTAGAGGCCCTTATAGGATTGTGAATTGGCCATTTCAATATTGTTTCTCAAGAAATAGGGATGTCTGAGGAGAGGGAGAGAGATGGAAGAAAAACAACTTGGTGAAATAGAAGAACAAACATAATTATCAGTGAGGTTTTTTGCCTTTATGTGGCATGTGGTTCATTGTGTGCCAAAACAATAGCATAGAGACATCAAAGATCACTGATCATGGATCACTATAGCAAATATAATAATAATATAAAGGCTTGAAATATTACAAGATCATTGAATTGACACAGAGGCACAGAGTGAGCACATGCTGTTAGGAAAATGCCACCAATAGACTTGCTTGAAGTAAGGTTGCCACAAACCGTCTATTTGTAAAAAGCATGATGGACACAAAGTGCAGTAAAGGGAAGCACAATAAAACAAAGTGTATCTGTGTATGTGTGGCGTGTGTGTGTATCCTATAACCACAATTCTTAAAAAAGAAAAAAATAAAAGAACAGGCTTACATCTCAGCTTTTTCTTCAGAATTTAATGACAATTATAGGCTTAGAGATTCTTTATAGGGTGATACTTTATATGACTATTGGCTGTCATTTATTACTAATATAGAGTGAAGCATAAGAAAATAAATGAGGTACAATAGGATATATTTCCATCATTTCCACAGTTCCATTCTCACAAAGTAGATATTTCTAATTTAACTCCTAGACTATGGAATAAAGCCTGAACTAGTGGCCAAGGAAACAGGCAGTTGAGTCCAGGAAACTGGGAAATGGCACAATGGGTACCAGATCCCTTCCCACCCTCAGCCCACAATACATCTTGTTACCTAACACTACTAACGACCACTAATTCAACACAATGTTTTTTTCTTTCCTTAAATTTCTAGGGAATTTAGCTGATGCTCTCTAAAGTCAGGAGAAAGCTCTAGCTAAGAGTCAGGACATCTACTTCAGCTGTTTGTTCATACTCATACTATGCTAAAAAAAAGTATGAAAGCTTAAATGAGGGAAAAAAACATAAATAAACTTATATTTCCATTTACTTTATATTATGTGTTCCACTATTAGGAAATGATTCCAAAACTGAGACATGATATGACATCATGTCATTTTCCTACATGACAAAGGAAATCTTGGTGGGTGAACATTCTATGTATAACATAGAATTGATATATAAAAACAAGCACATAAAGAGCATAGTGCTTATATCAAAACATGGAATTATATCTTGTTAATATATTTGGATATAACACGATTATAGGGAAAGTGCCTTGCTCAAATTTTTCTACTTACAGGAAGTTTATTTCAATGAACACTAAATAAAGTAATATTTCAAACGTATGAAATTTTATTGCTGATCTTCTGAAAATAGAATCACATCTGTGTAATTCTAATAGATTTCTATAATTATTCTATGATTATAACCATAAAGAAAACAAAACTCATGCAATATCTTTTAGCTTTCATTCCAACATTTTTAGCAAAATTTGGAGATTAAAATGAAACCTACAGATTTACAAGTAACCAAACACAATAGAGACTAAAAAATAACAATCTATTGTCAGTCCTCCAACTTTGCTTTTCTCTTTCAACAGGATATTGGTTATTCCAGGTGTTTTTATTTATTATTTGATGTTAGAATAAAAGTATAATTTTCAATCCCCTTTGCTCCCTTTCTTCAGTATTCTTTTTCTCTCTCTTCTGTTGCCAGTTACCCTATTGCCTGGTTTCTTGCTTGTCTTACTTTATTCTTGCTTTATTTATTTATTTATTTATTTATTTATTTATTTATTTATTTATTTATTTATTTATTTTGTAATCACCTCTTTTGACTTTGTTTTGTTCTTACTGATTGTACCTGTGGACAACATGGCTGTGGACTAATGACCCTGAACCAGAACTCTGGCCCTACTTTGGCATCCAGTTTTCAACCTTCCTGAAGTCTAGTAGGCTCTGATACCTTGCCATTTTCTTGAACTCCAAACTTACACACTTTTCCGATTACAGTCCTTGACTTGTTTGTGTCTAATGCTCACCATTATTCATCTACTCCTCCTTTGGCACTCATATGTCTACTTGCATGCCAACCTCTTTACTTAAAATATTAACATCTCCAAAGGCAATGATTTTGTCTTAAACATTTTGACTCCTCATTGTGTGTCAGAATGTCTTTCAAATAACAGATACTTACTAAATAGTTGCTAAATATTATGAAATAAATAACTAATTGGATGTATGAAATGTATGTTGACAAGATTATGATAAATATCTGACAAAATTTTAATGCCTATTTTTTTCAGAAAATAAAGAGTATTTTTCATTTTGTAAAGGCTGCATTTGAGAGCCAAGACTATTGTATTGTTGATTTATGAAAAACTCAGTATCCTTTAGATCAAAAATATTCCAAAAAGCTAGAGAGGATAATATAAGTTTAATGAGTAGATACTTTAAAAATGTTCAATGTACCAAGAAGGAAATTCTATAGAAAGTTTACATATTTTTTTTAGGAGTTCAAAAAATATCAACTTTTTACCTAGTCCATCCAAAGCACCTAAACGTCAATGCTATCTTGAAGCATCTCCTATTTATTGCCTATAAACCTTGTAATAAGTCTGCCAGGGATGCAGTGGTACTTCCCCTCTCCAGATGAGAAGGAAGATGGGAGCAGAGGGATAAAGTTACTAGTCTTGAATCCACAACTGGTAAGTGGGAGAGCATTTCCAACACAGGTTTATCGGACCTGAAAATCCTAAAGCCTACATCTTGCTTCAAGTAGAAAGAACACTAGTTTTGAGATCAGGAAACTTGGATTTGACTCTGAGTTGTGTAATTTAGTAGCTTTTTCAGTTCAAACAGTCTCTTTCACAATGATGAAATTAAGTTTCCTCATAGTTAAAATATCAAGTAGTCTAAATAATATGATCTACCTTTCAGTGTTTCTATAAGGACTGAGAAAATATTGTGGCAAGTGCCTGCTTCATAGCAGTCACTGAAGAATGTTACTGATCTTCTTTGAGGGTTATGGCTCTTGTATGTCCTTGAAAATGCAGAATGTAATAGCGGATATGCAAGACAACTCCTGCTTCCTCTGTCCTTTACTTTCCCATATGGATAAATTCCATGAAGCACCTTTTGTATGATAGGGTTATAGAAATCTGTTATCCATATTTGTAAAGAGTTTAAAGGTTTTTTGGCTTTCTGTTTGTTTGTTTTCCCTCAGTGTTTACTAAGAGTCATAGCATCAAAAGGTATAAAGCTGCTATCCTGGACCATTGGTTACAAGCACAACTTTCTTGTCTATCATTTTGCTTCCTGCTCAGATGGAGCTATAGAATAATACTGTTGGGGAAAGAAAGCAGGTTTCTTTTTGTAGTAAAGATCATGCATATCTCCTTCCACCTTTTAACTGCTTGGATTGATTTTATTATACATAAATCATGAAAGAGTTGAAATTGTCAGATTCATAGATATTTAATAGGACTACTGATTTCAATATAGTTTTGCTTGAAAAGAAATAGAACACTAGTCTATTTTCAACTAAATACTGTCAACTAAAGACTCTATTAATAGTACTTTTAGATAATCTAAACTAACATTTATATTATATTTAGCTTTTCTAAACTGTCAGATAAATACAAGAACTGTGATTAATTTTATGACTTTAGTAAGATTTATCTCCCCTGAGTCAACCTGATAAATTATAGCTGTATATATTTTACTCCAATGAATTATACCTGAATTTGGGATTTCTAAATAGTGGTAGGTTTAAACAGCTTTTGGAATGTATCTGTTACTAAACTGACTACATTTTAAAATGCAATATGCCATAGCTCAGCATTCTCTTGATATACTTTTAAGGGTTAGAGGACTCTTGTGATAAGACATACCACGAATATGAAGAGACAGATGTTTTATTTCATAATGTTGATGAAATAATTATTTCATAATATTTTATTTCACAATGTTGATATTCGAATAGAATTTTTTATGTGTGAAGCCACAGCAGCATCTATAGAAAAATGAACGTCTGCATGGGTTGTGTTTGCTGGTGCCACAGAACATAAAGATTTAAAACAGCTTCATAACCTTAAAGAAAGCAGTGAGGAACCACAGTTTTAAATGTTAACTATGGAGAATCAAGTACATTAATGAGCATTTTCAATCACGTGCTCATGTGTACATACTTGGGTACTGACAATTGTTTGCCAAGTGCCTCCCCTTCTCTAGGGCCAGGGCCTGGTTCCTTACTGCTCTAACAATCATTTGTACTTCATTTCATAAGCCATTGTATTCCCTGTCCCTGATACATGCTACCTTGGGAAAATGTCTTAGACTGTTCCATTACCCTCCTAAGAGGGTAAGCCCTCTTCCTTTCCTTATAATTTTCCACGTGCTTTCCATTATTTCCTTACATCCAGCCCCTGGAATCCCTGCTTCATTTTTTTTTAATTTATTTTTTATTGGTGTTCAATTTACTAACATACAGAATAACACCCAGTGCCCGTCACCCATTCACTCCCACCCCCCGCCCTCCTCCCCTTCTACCACCCCTAGTTCGTTTCCCAGAGTTAGCAGTCTTTACGTTCTGTCTCCCTTTCTGATATTTCCCACACATTTCTTCTCCCTTCCCTTATATGCCCTTTCACTATTATTTATATTCCCCACATGAATGAGAACATATAATGTTTGTCCTTCTCCGATTGACTTATTTCACTCAGCATAACGCCCTCCAGTTCCATCCACGTTGAAGCAAATGGTGGGTATTTGTCATTTCTAATAGCTGAGTAATATTCCATTGTATACATAAACCACATCTTCTTTATCCATTCATCTTTCCATGGACACCGAGGCTCCTTCCACAGTTGGCTATTGTGGCCATTGCTGCTAGAAACATCGGGGTGCAGGTGTCCCGGCATTTCACTGCATCTGTATCTTTGGGGTAAATCCCCAACAGTGCAATTGCTGGGTCGTAGGGCAGGTCTATTTTTAACTCTTTGAGGAACCTCCACACAGTTTTCCAGAGTGGCTGCACCAGTTCACATTCCCACCAACAGTGTAAGAGGGTTCCCTTTTCTCCACATCCTCTCCAACATTTGTTGTTTCCTGCCTTGTTAAGTTTCCCCATTCTCACTGGTGTGAGGTGGTATCTCATTGTGGTTTTGATTTGTATTTCCCTGATAGCAAGTGATGCAGAGCATTTTCTCATGTGCGTGTTGGCCATGTCTGTGTCTTCCTCTGTGAGATTTCTGTTCATGTCTTTTACCCATTTCATTATTGGATTGTTTGTTTCTTTGCTGTTGAGTTTAATAAGTTCTTTATAGATCTTGGAAACTAGCCCTTTATCTGATATGTCATTTGCAAATATCTTCTCCCATTCTGTAGGTTGTCTTTGAGTTTTGTTGACTGTATCCTTTGCTGTGCAAAAGCTTCTTATCTTGATGAAGTCCCAATAGTTCAATAAACCTAACCAAAGATGTAAAGAATCTATACCCTGAAAACTATAGAACACTTCTGAAAGAAATTGAGGAAGACACAAAGAGATGGAAAAATATTCCATGCTCATGGATTGGCAGAATTAATATTGTGAAAATGTCAATGTTACCCAGGGCAATTTACACGTTTAATGCAATCCCTATCAAAATACCATGGACTTTCTTCAGAGAGTTGGAACAAATTATTTTAAGATTTGTGTGGAATCAGAAAAGACCCTGAATAGCCAGGGGAATTTTAAAAAAGAAAACCATAGCTGGGGGCCTCACAATGCCGGATTTCAGGTTGTACCACAAAGCTGTGGTCATCAAGACAGTGTGGTACTGGCACAAAAACAGACACATAGATCAATGGAACAGAATAGAGAACCCAGAAATGGACCCTCAACTTTATGGTCAACTAATATTCGATAAAGGAGGAAAGACTATCCACTGGAAGAAAGACAGTCCCTTCAGTCAATGGTGCTGGGAAAATTGGACATCCACATGCAGAAGAATGAAACTAGACCACTCTCTTGCACCAGACACAAAGATAAACTCAAAATGGATGAAAGATCTAAATGTGAGACAAGATTCCATCGAAATCCTAGAGAAGAACACAGGCAACACCCTTTTTGAACTCGGCCACAGCAACTTCTTGCAAGATACATCCACAAAGGCAAAAGAAACAAAAGCAAAATGAACTATTGAGACCCTGCTTCATTTAATGTCAGGTGTTACAATATGTTTCTTTAGAGTTCTTCTACCTCCTTTCAGGAACTATACTTTACTTTCACTTGATAATACAGCAGGTGTCTAACAGAAGCCCACTTCCCAAATAATGGAAGCCTCAGTTCTTATATACCAGTTTAAATTCTAAACCATGTTTAAATTTGTCTTCTAGTCTTTGAATCTGATTATAGATCTATCTGGTAAAATAAAATGTGTTCTATAATTCATTTCCACCTTCCTTAATAAAATCATATTTTAGATCTCATTATTTTTTATCATCATATTTATGTCCAAGACTGGTCCTAAATTTTAGAGTGGGACTGAGAATCTGTACCTGGGTGAGAAATAATACCAGCTACAAAGAATAGGATGTTTTAATTAAGCCCAGAATCAGACCAGTGAATTTCACATCAGTGAAATTTTCCTGGTTGACAGATTAGAATGATCATTAACAAGATCCCAACACCTTAATATTTTAGAGTCAGTTGAAATTTAAATGTGTTTAATGCTTCAGCATGTCAAATATCATGATAAGTGCATTGCACATCTTAGAGAGAATTAATATTTGGACCTTAGAATAAGATTGCTTAAGCTTTTCCACTTACTATCATTGCATTGAATGAGTAGCACTGAATGAGTAACCAAATCTTAATTTCTTCATTTGTATAAAAAAGATAATAGTTCAATTGACCATATCGGTATGTTATAAGGATTAAATAAGATAACATATGTGAGTAAAATTGAGAACCTTAAGAAAGCCAAATAGTAAGCAGTGAAGCCAGAATGGTAATATTGTGGGGTTTATTTTTTCTGTTTTAAGAGTCCGTGTTCTTTCTATTATAATCTTTTATGCAATACAGACATCACCTCTGCAATACTTCTGAGAGATGGTGATATACATCTTGTCCCAACAATCCAGTTCTTAACCGGAAAAAAAAATATCTGTCCCTAAATTCTACTTGCTACATCAGCTTGAAACAGAAATATGAACCAATTCCCTTTCTTTGTACTTTTTCCAAGGATCAATTCCTAATTTTCTACTTGGGAGAAGTTCCCTCCCGAACTTTTCCATATGTTCCACAGTCCCCTGAATATAATGACAACTATAATAAGCATCTAATAATAACCTAATGTGAAATGAAAAAGTACCTAGATAGGCAGGGTCTTTCTGATATGTACAGATGTTACCTATAATCACTGGCGTTATGAGAATCCCTTAGTCAGGTGCTTAGTCTAATTGCTTACCACTCATTTCTTTGAGTCTGTGTATCTGTTTCTCTGTACTGTATTTACGGTTCTTTCTCAAATACAAAGAGCATGGATTCTTAATCATGTACCAGGTAATTACATTCCAGGTAATTCAGTGACAGACTATCCACCTGGAATGTTGCACAGCTAATTCCTGGACTTAGAGTCAATGACTGCCTTCCCTAATTTTGTAATTATTAGGAAATTTTTGCCCCTATATCTCACTGTCAGTCCCAAACTA
Organism: Canis lupus familiaris; assembly: GCF_011100685.1. Classification (NCBI taxonomy): domain Eukaryota; kingdom Metazoa; phylum Chordata; class Mammalia; order Carnivora; family Canidae; genus Canis; species Canis lupus. The sequence goes on from NC_049242.1 coordinate 1,895,320, forward strand.
TCTAGACCTGATTACTTGCTATTTGGATGACTACTGATCATTTGATTTCCATCTGCTACCATGGACATGAAAAACATCAGCATGAAAGATGGGCATAACTTGATATAAACAGCCCTCAATGAAGTTAGAATATGGGTAATTCATACATTGATGTTCCTAAGACTGAGCATCACATGATATACGTGAACTACGTAATACGTACCTAATGATACCTGGCATTATTGAAGATAAGCAATACACCGTTGTTTGTTTGTTTGTTTGTTTGTTTGTTTTCCTTTTTTTCCCTCTTTGTTGTCGTTCATGCACTCTTTTTTTGGGTACTTGACTTGCCTTGCACCTTTTAAATAGTGATATTCATATTTATTTTGGCCTAACTTAATCTTGAAGTTTTAGAATTTTACATAATGTTGTCAGCATTTCTGGACTTCTGACTTCTCTTTTCTCTGATTTGGCCTTATCCAAATGCTGCCTGAGCCAGTGTTAAATTATGATTCAGTGTTCTCAAATCCCAAATTAAGCACTATGGAATATAATTTGTTGCTGTCAATGGACAAATCATTAATTATCTTTGTGTATAATTCCACAACTACATGCATAGTATCTAAGGAGTAAACATGGGAAATTTGGGATTATAGAGCTATGACAGGTACACATATAAGAGGTGATAAACACCCCACCAGAAATCAGTATTTCTGGAGAATGTAATATCTTTTAATATTCACTGCTACAGAGTTATGTGTCCAAGATCTTTTTTTTCACAAAAGTATTTCAAAATTCCAACTAAAGCACTTTAATTTCATCAAGTAAAATTTCTATACTAGATTCTCATGTAGAAAGTGTATTATTAACATTTTCATGTGGATACTTTTTTAGAACTTCTGGATCTAAAAGAATATGCTTCTATTGAAACAAAAATAGTTATTAGATATATCCTTTAAATTTTGCTGTGTGTTTTGATGCTCTTTTTTTGTTTTAATGTATCTTCCATATATCTTTATTTCTTTACAGATAGCTGAGAATTTTAGAGGAAAAAAAGACTGGGACTTCAAAATCACACAGAAGAGATGCCTTCTAGATAGAAATCAGTATTGTAATATTAGGCCAGTTTACATATGTAAAGTATGAATAAACAAAGAGCAAGAGGACAAAAATGTGAATGCTACTTGGATTTTTATATATTGATTGATCTAAAATAATTCATTCTAAGATATTTGTATCATTAGTCATACCAATGTCAATTCCAGGAATAAAGGTGGACATTTGGGAATAATCATGTCAAACTGACATACAAAGCTTAAGGACAGGCTTAAGAAATGGAGCTGCATATTCATCAGTTAGAAAGGAGAATAGCATTGAAACAGATTTTAACAGGTCATATTGTAATGTTTATTCCCACTGCAAAATTATAATACTCGTACAGTTCTATGATCACCACTTAATGAATATGCATAACTATTGCCTTAAGACTTAACACTTACCTAGAAGTACACTGCTCCAGTTATAATAATCTATATACATATATATGCATAAAGATGAAAAATTTAATTGGGTAAATTCACTGCTTTTTATTAGTTTGCTAGGGCTACTGTAACAAAGAGCAACAGACTGAGTGGCTTAAAAAATTGAAATGTAGTATGTTGCTGTTCTGGAGGCTAAGAGTCTGAAATCATCATATTCATTGGGTTGGCTCCTTCTGGGGTGGTGAGAGAAGTGTCTGTTTTAGGCTTCTCTCATTGGCTTGTAGATGGCTGTCTTCACTCTGTATCTTCCCAATGGCTTTCCTCTATGCATGCCTGTTTCTGTGTCCAAGTTTCCTCTTTAATTTATAAAGATATGAATCATGCTGGAATTAGGGACTGTCCTAATGAACTATTTTAACTTGATTGCTTCCATAAAAAAAAAAACAAACATATTTACAAATGAGGTCACATTCCAATATGCTGGGGGCTAGAACTCCAAAATATTTCTTCTTGGGGAACACAATCCAACTCGATTCACTACCTTTACTCCCTCTTCTAACCCTGTTGTTTTGGTATGCTTTATTCTCCTTGCTGAGAAGTTTGCTGAACAAGTAAGCAAGGCATCAGCCCGCAACGATTACCAGTAACCAAAGATTTCCAACTCCTAGTATGCAGCTTAGCTGCTATATAGGGTAACATAGATTCATTAAATATTTTATTAAAACTTAAGACTACTTTCAGTAAATGATACAATAGGTTTGTAGGGGAAAGTTTTGAGTTCACATGAACCTTTGAGATCATTTCATTACATTGCACAAACCCTCTGCCAGATATTCTCATGGTGTAGTGCTAGCTAGACTATGTGATGCTCTATCTTAGTTATAGTTCATTTGCACAAGATTTGTTTCCTTATAATATCATTATTATATGGATGGGGTTCTCAACTGGTATAACTAGAAATTGTGCCTGATCAGTATATTTTCCTCTGGATCTTTTGCTCTTTTTATTGAAACTTTGTGCTCTTGACTCACCTCATTCTTTAGGTCTTAAGAGTATAAATACTGAGCTTTCCCCTTAAATATCACCCATGAGTTCAACAAGTTAATTAATTCTATTTCTACCCACTAAATGCATTTCTATTCTTCAACAAAAATGTTTTTCCTCTTGGGACGCCTGGGTGGCTCAGTGGTTGAGCGTCTGCCTTCAGCTCAGGGCGTGATCCTGGAGTTCTGGGATGGAGTCCCACATCTGGCTCCCTGCTTAGAGCCTGCTTCTCCCTCTGCCTGTGTCTCTGACTCTCTTCTTCTATGTCTCTCATGAATAAATAAATAAAATCTTTAAAAAATGCATTTATCTTTTGATTAATTACTCAATAAAGTAAGTAATAATAGAAGCTAGAGGTAAATATATAAAATGAGACTCATATTTATTAAACATGAAGTATTTCTACAAGAAATTCTCTCTAACTCAGAGTAATTCTCTTGTCTGCATCTCTTCATTTATCTACATGATATATCTATTATTATATTCTTGATAACTCATATTTTATCTAACAAGTTGGGAACTTGTAATATTTAAACCACTTAGTGTATAGGTTAAACAACTATGCATTTTGTAAATATAGTAATGTCATTTGCCTAAAAGGGTATAGGACATGGTCTCTATCCTTAAATAAATTAAGTGTAAATGTGTGAAGTTTACATATAAACATAAATAGCATATGCAGCTTTGGCAAATGCCTGGCCCAGAGAGAAAGCAACATGACAGTTCAGAGAGGAAGCCAGCAAATGTACTGAGGAAGATCAAGAAGATTTCCATGGAGACAGTAAGACTGATTAATCTCCATAGGATAAGACTTGAGGAAAGAGAGATTTGAGGGTGTGGTGTTAGCAAAGGAGAAATACAGGTGGGTTGTTTAGCAATGTGTTTTGGTGAAGAGTTGATGTGTAATAGATCTGGAAAGATAGTGGTAGAAATTCCTGTGGAATTTTTTAAATATCAAGTGAATTTAGATTATTTCTTACTAGCAAAGGACATCTTTGAGTAAAGTTTATAGGATCTTTTCTATTATCAATCTGTAGAAGATCCCTCCGAGGGAACAAACTATCAGCGGGAGATGAGACATCCAGGGAAAAAGAAAAGTAAGTGAGCATAAGAGAGCCAAAAGAAAAAAAAAAAAAAAAGAAGAAGAAGAAATATATATATATATATATATATATACACACATATATATTATGTTTATATATCTTATATTATCACATATATTTATACATTATATATAAAATAGATATTAACATATAAATTTATATATAACATATATAAAATATATTTTGTATACTATATATTCTATATATAAAACATATAAATTTATTTATTATTAAATATATAAATATATTAATATATTTGTGCATTAAATTATAAATTTTATATGTATATTTTATGTGTATTATATATGTAAATTATATAATATATGTGTATATATACATATATATATTAAACCTGATGATTGACTAAGTTACTTTGAGATTATAAAGTAGAAAATATAAGAATGGGTAAGTTGCACTTTCAACATGTTGGATAAAAATCAAAACTAAGGATATAATTTGAGAATAAATCACAGGCAGTTAATAAATGAAGTCAGAAATTTATTTATCAAATTTTATACCTATCAAGTGCCAAACCTGGAGATTAAGTGGGAAATAAGATAGACATGATCTTTGATGTTTAGCTTAGCACGGAAGACAGACACATACAAAGAGTAAATAAGTATTTGGCAGAGTATATACAGAAAAAAGGCACTAGGCTGATTACCCAGTGACAATATAGGAGAAATTCAGTGTCAGGAAAACTATGTGAAGAGTTTCTTGGTGATCAAAAGTGATCAACTGGGAAAACAACAACAACAAAAACCTTTGAACTTCCTGAAAACATCTCTCTGGGTTGCTTTTAGTTTAGTTTAGTTTTCTTATTTCTATGCTAAACAGAATTTTTCTTAATATGCACAGCTGGGAAAAGAAAAGAGAAGCTAAAATTCCTTATTAGAGATCAGAACTTATTCCCAATGGCAATGGAGTCTTTCTCATTAAGCTTATTTTAGTCTCTCTTCTGTCCCATTTTATAAGGAGGCAAAGTAGAATGATACAGGGTACAAAAACTCTGCCTTGATCTTATATGATGTAAGTAATGTGCCATTTTTATCCCTTTCTGAGATGGAGAACCTTCCTTCAAATCAACTAGATATTTCAACACTGGTGGAGAACTCTTTCTATGAGATTGCTTGACAAATTTGGCTTCTGCTTATCTCCCTCCTGAGCTGATTCGTTAGTTGCAGAAGGCTAGCTGAGGATTCCAGAATAAGGTACCCTAATCCTCCTGGGTTAACTACTCATTCCATGGGTTGAGGAGGGGCAGTTTGTCCTAGAAAACTGGGGCAGATGATGATGTGTACTGACTGGATCCTTAGCTCACTTGTGCTCAGGCAACATTTGAAGGCGACAAAGTTAGTCATTGGCCTTACTCTTACAATTTAAACCTAATTAACATGAACTGTAATAATGACTATGCAAATAATTAAATGTACTACATTAATTTGTGGTAGGTTGCATTAGATCACAATATTCTATTTCAGAAGGGAACATGAACTTTCTATGCTGGTCTTAATTTGCTTACATAGAAAGTAATTTGTTGACACATTTAAAATTTAGACAAATTATGCTTTTTTAAAAATCATTCCGTAAAAGCCAATCTTAAGTCCTATTATAATTGGGAAGATTTTTTTTCTCCCTAATTTTAAAGTAGTATAAACCTTGTGGAGTTTCCTTATTTATTATCTATTTTTATTGATTTCTAAATGTTTTGTAAATCTGTCATTTAAAATTTTGGATTTTAAACTTTTGTCAAAGTGTCTGCTTATAAATCTAATAACACATCATTAAATTCACTGTAAACTTCTAATAAATTTTTTTTGTATGATTGAGAAATTGGAAATGGCCACCTAAGGATCATGAGAAACATTTGAACATAGGACCTGGTCTGGTATAAACATACTAACATTGGTATTTGGTGGAAAAGAAAGCAATTTAATATGAGATTAAAATTGCTTTCTATATAATTAGTATAAACTATCTTTCTTTACTATAAAATATATAATGGAATAACATCTGTGCCTTTTAGGACAAAACATGGTATTTGGAAATAACATGAAAACAATCTCAGCAGCTCTTTCTGCCCATGAGTCCTATTCCTGTGCTTTAATGAAAACAGCCTTTTGAAGCACCTGGATGGCTCATTCAGTTAAGCAGCTGACTCTTGGTTTCAGCTCAGATCTTGATCTCAGGGTCAAGAGACCAAACCCACATGGGACTCTGTGCTCAGGGTGGAGTCGGCTAGAAATTCTCTCCCTCTCTGCCTCCCTCTCTGTCCCTCCCTTCACTCATGTGCACAAACTCTCTTTCTCTATATATAAAATAAATAGGTAAATAAAATCCTTTTAAAATCCCTCTTTTTGCATTCCTGTGCAAAATCTCCTGTGTAATAATCTCAAAATGAAATGTTATTGAATAGGCAACTAACATTTTATATCAGTTTTTGTTATAATGTTTTGATATGTTTATAATAAACATATCATAAAATTGTCTTCTATAGTTACACATTGATTTGTAGCCTATAAAAAGTGGAAACACTTTTAAAAAAAATCAACTCAGTAAAATGATTATAGGGGGTTATTATGGTTATCTAAAAAAATCCAATTCTCAATGCTTCCAGAATGTAGATGTCTTATGTATATATAAAAAAAAATCTCAAAATGACCAATTGATATTTAAGGGTATTTATTTAGACATAGTTTGTGTCAGCAGGATACAGTGGTCTCCTGCTTTGAAAATAATTAACCTCAGCATTTCACAAGTAGATTCGAAGTGTAACTATGACTAATAATTTTTATTTTCTTAGCTGTTACCACTCATAACTTAATTGAATTCAATTTCCTAATCTTATTTGATTAATAAAGGATGCTATTAAAGGTATATATACATATATTTATACATATATATATGTCTCACAGGCATATTTTTGAGTTTTATAGCATTTTAAAAATCGACTTTAACATTTATCATGGGTAAAACGAAATACATCATTGCAATCCAGTAAAAATGATGTTTTCCATATATATTAAAATGTGAATTGTTCCCTAATGTGAAAGCCTTAAAGTTCTACGGTAGTATTAGTAATATTTTATGATCACATATAATGTGATGAGGTGAAGTATCACCTAGACATGTCCTTTCTTGTTCCCTAAAGTTATCAGCTCTCTCTTTCCATCTGAGTGCTAAATAAGAAATGATGGACTTCTAGCTCATTCCTAAGGCGGGGAGGGGGACCTACATTTTGGATTCTAATTTTTTTAAGTGCCTTTTCAAAGTGCACACTCCTCTAATCTTCCACTAAGATATTGATGTAGGAACAAGTTAGGGGCAGACGGGGCTAGGTAGGGAAGGATAAGGGAAAGGCCCAGAGTCAGGCTTCCAGGAATCTGTGGGTTCCCATAAACCCCAAGTACACCAAAAAGCCCCAGGGTCAGCCTCCTACCCATATAGAGATAAAACAGTAAAAACAGAAAAAATAAACCTGGCTCCCTAGCTCCAAATTGTTAGGGAGTATCCCCCTTAATGGCTACTAGACTCACAGAAACCCCAGATGTAGAGAAATGTTATGGAGGAGATACTAACCAGAGAGAAAGGGACACCTTGTTTGTGCTCATATTTACAAAGAAACATCTTGTTTGTTACAAGTCCACCATATTTGTTCTAAATATCTATCCTGATATGAACAAGAAATTTACCCATAAAAGACAGACAAAAGTCCTCAGTGGCAACCCTGTCAGAGCCCTTCTCATTTTTGAGAGCTTTCTCTATATCTCTCCATAAACTTCTATCACTTTGTTCACTCTCTGTTGTCTGTGAGATTCATTCTTTGACTCCATGAGACAAGAACCAAGCTCTCCCATATTAAGGAAGCAAAAAGGACCCCTCTCTCTGACACACACACACACACACACACACACACACACACAGATACACACACAGAGTATAAAAGGGCCTGCAGAATAGAATTGGTGTAAATAGCTTTAGAGAGCCATACTTGGACAGTCTAAGATTATTATCCTTGGCATAGCTTCCACAGTAGGCAGGGATATCTAGAAATAAGGAAGACGGCCATCAGGCTCACTATATGGATTTTTCCCACCAGAGGACTCTCCAGACACATTTTTTTAAAGATTTATGAGAGACACAGAGAGAGAAGCAGAGACACAGGAAGAGGGAGAAGCAGGCTCCATGCAGGGAGCCCGATGTGGGACTCCATCCCAGGACCCCGGGATCATGCCCTGAGCCGAAGGCAGATGCTCAACCGCTGAGCCACCTAGGCGTCCCTCTCCAGACACATCTTTTTTTTTTTATTTATGATAGTCACAGAGAGAGAGAGAGGCGCAGAGACACAGGCAGAGGGAGAAGCAGGCTCCACGCACCGGTCTCCAGACACATCTTAATCGCTCAGAATTGTAGGTAAATACTAGAAAGAGACAGGAGATTATCACAGCAAGGAGAAAAACATCAAGGAGAGCTTCCTATTCCTAAAGCATGGAAGTGACCTAGGAAAGAATCAATGGTCCAGAGACTCAGACAACTGAGGAAAGATGCTAGAACTTTCAGTGGGTCACCACTCCCCTGCCTCACTTGAAGAAACCAGCCAGAAGTGGAAAAACCCCTAACAGCCATGGGATAGATCACCTATTGAGCATCTAGAGAAAAATTGTTGGTCATTTTTCTGTATAATTCCAGGCAGCTAGGAGGAAGTGGCCGATGGACACATGAGGAACACCTTGTACCACACAGAAGGGCCAGGACAAGAGGCTACATGAGCTGCAAAGTTAAGCATGTGACAAACCACAGCTGGATAGAACCAGTGCCAATACGGTTTCTAGCAATCGGTGATTGATTACCAGTTGGTAATTGAGCACCAACTAAGGAAAATGTTTTCCCTCAGAGCATCCTAAACATAAACAGAGACTCCACTCCTTATAAGCTATCCTGTTCACTTTTTGGGTGAGCTTGAAGTCTTGAAAGTTTAGAGTCAATAACAAAAAGGTAAAGGTTAGAAATAGTTAAAATTTCTAAATCTCTATTTGATATTAAACTATTCAAATCTGAAGTGACTGAAAATATTACTGGAGCACAGTGAGTTTAACGGATTTGTTGAGAATTAACCACTTGACACAGGAGGAAATTGAAGCTTCAGAGCTCAACAGTTCATGAAAATCAAACTTTATATTTGCTTATATCTGGCTATATAGATGTTCAATTCTACTTATTACTTAAATGAATCATGCTATTGTGTTTTTAAAAATATATACAATAGAAGATACTTCTAGATGAGAAACCATTTTGTTTTTTAAGATTTTATTTATTTATTCATGAGAGAGGCAGAGATACAGGCAGAGGGAGAAGCAGGGTCCCTGTGGGAAGACTGATGCGGGACTCGATCCCAGTACCCCGGGAACACACCTTGAGCTGAAGGCAGATGCTCAAGCAAGCCACCCAAGTGTCCCAAGAAATCATTTTTTAACTGTAATGTATCAGGCAGATGAGTTATGAAAGAATATTGTGTATATTATCTGAAAATTGAGACATAAAGAAAAGTTCTCCCAAGAACTAAATGTTATTTATTTTTTCTGGTACTTTTTGGTTTAAGAAAACTTCTCATATATAACAGAATCAATAATAGACCAGAGCATGTAACCATTTTTCAATTATAGTAGTTTTATAAACATGACTATTTCAACACAATATAATTAATTGTGATTATTATGATTTGTTCATTTATGAGATTTTGAATTATTTTGTCCGGTGGGCATCATTGGGTTTTATAGTTTAGCAAAGAGAAGTCCTTTTATATTGATGAAATGTTGTTTCCACAACACTGAAAAGTAATTTATATTTTGTAATGCATAGAAATAGTCAACTTCCAGCATTTCATCAGGGAAAATCTGAATAGAGAATTAGCTATGTACTAACACTAAAAATCCAGTTGAATGAGAGGGCTATCCTCTGCCTGCATATTTATTGTCTATCTCCATAGTTCCTCAGTATACTAATAAGTATGCAATGTTAAGTTGAATTCTAAAACAAAGACATATAATGATACTTTTATTAGATTTAAGATCATTTTCTTTAGGATTTTTTAACATTAAGCCTATTAAAATATATGAGTTTTCCCCAATTTCATGACTTTTGGTGACTGCATATGAAATATTAAAAAATATTGGCTGAATAAATGTATGTTAAATGAAAGATTCATACAAGAGATAGATTTTGGTAGTTTGCTGTGATCCTTTATTGACATTGCATAGATGAGAACAGAAATCTCTACATCGTTTTGAGTTTAGAGGAGAACCTCCTTGATCTTATTGTTTTAAATGTAGGATAGTCAGTGACCAAATCTGGATCCTCTAGTAGGATTCCAAGTCATTGAACTAATGATATCCTACTCCTATCATTTGGAACAAAGCGGCATTTCTCAGCCAGGAAGTGGATGACTTCTGGAAATTTTATAAAAGTCCTGAAGTGGATCAGAAAAGTTAAACAAAGTCAAATTATATCTCTTACATAATTCACTAACAGCTTCTTGATCTATCCTACAGAAGCTCTAATTTTGATTGGGATGCCTGGGCCCTGGATAGAATCTTCATAAAGCAAGACCCTAAAGATTATCTAGGTCATTTATACTGTTGCTTTTTCAAACATTAAAGTGTATAAATCAAAGAAATCTTGTTAAAATGCAGATTCTGAGTCAGCAGGTTGGGGGTAAGATCCTGTATGTCCTGGAAGTCTCAGGTGGTACTGATGGGTCTGGGCCAGGACCTACACTTTGAGCAGGAAGGTTTTAAAAGGCTAAAGAGCCTTTTCAGGGACACAATGTACCACACTGATGTTCAATATTTATTGATTTTACTGATAAGAAGCACAATGTTGTCTGCAACTAACAGTATATTTACAGTGTAATAGTAGCTATTTGGAAGAGAAAGAAAGAACTCAATGAAGCTTTAGAAATTGATATTTATAGCATCTTAGACACAATGTTACTAGTTATTTGTTTAGAAGAAAATTTTGGAAAAAACCTGGTATTTCATAATCTATTTACTCTATAGTTTATCATATGCTCTTATTTCGTGTTGTATATTTAATTTTGCCCTTCTATAGATTGCTTGACAAAATTGCACTCTACCTGTTATGTTTTAATACTTGTTTAAAAAAACATGTTTGAGAGGTTTATATTATTTTCATTCTGAATTTACTTATTTGAAAACAAAGAATGAATCATATATATGAGAAAAATCATTGATACTGAGGAAACTTGTACAAATATTTTTACTTAGTATTAATTTAATGTCCTGTGACTTGCTAAGAATGGTAATGGAAATAGTCTACATTATCAATTATGTGTCTTATCAAAAATCAACTAGAAAGTGAGAATAATCACACTAGAGTCTTTTTAAATTAGATGAAAGTGCCACCTTTTACATTGTTATGCTGAGTTTAAATGCTACCACTTACAGAGCCGTACTCATCTAAAGTGCTACCATTAACAGCGGTTTGGCAAGCCAGTGTTAACCACCTACAGTTTTGTGCTCAGTTTTGTGCTGAGCAAAATTGATGCTACCTATTGCTTTGTAACTAAAGTACTTCTTTTCACAGTTGCATTCCAAGTTAAGAGCTCATATTGATGGAACAGGCCAAGGTGAACCGCATACCTGACTATATCTTATTATATGGTAAGTGGATCACACAGTTAACCTTTACCTCTCCCTAATGTGTACTGCTCTTCTTAACAGTGCACAGGTGAAGAACAATAATATGAATTGAGCTTACATAAGTAGCTAAACGCACACACCCAAACAGATGAAGGCTGCCTTGTGGGTGCAAGCTTTGTCTAGATATTAGCAATATCCCCTAGATAGGCAGAGTTTTAAAGCCTCACTTGTCTGCATTAGCTGGAACTCTTCACACTACTGACATAATGGAAAAAGCTACCAACCAAAGCACTCCACTCAGGAAAGCTGTTACCAATCAAACACTTGTAGCAAATGAAATAAACACTATCATCCACAGTGCTAGAGAAGTGAAAGATTAGTCATATAAGTTTGAGACTAAAATGCTTCTTCACAATAAAGTTGTCTGCTGAATCCAGTGAAATGTGTACTATGATACTGGATATATTATGTATGAATAATAGAGTCTATTCTAGGTAGATAAAAAAATCCAGCCTGTGTAGAACTTATAGTCATCAGATATTTCTATACCAAACTCTGGTTAAAGTGCATGAGCACTGGAGAGAAAACTGTACTTAGTCACTCCAGAATCTTTGTATATATAGGTGTTTTTTTTTAAGATTTTATTTATTTATTCATGAGAGACATAAAGAGAAAGAGGCAGAGACAGGCAGAGGGAGAAGCAGGCTCCATGCAAGGAGCCTGATGTGGGACTCGATCCCAGTACTCCAGGATCACGCCCTGAGTCAAAGGCAGACACTCAACCACTGAGCCACCAGGCACCCCTCATCTTTGTATATAAAAGAGAGGATGTGCTTCACCCTGTGAACACCTGGCAAACATATATATTAAGTTAACTAGCACACTCCAGTGATTGGCCTCATCTTGGCATGGTGCTGTGATAGAAGACAGATTCTAGAAAACACTCAAAAGTAGGGATGAACATAATCCAAATCATGAGGAAATGGCAGGAGCTGCATATTCTGGTCCAGATCCCCTGCACAAATAGATAAGGGAGAAGAATACATGAGGTGGGAAACAATATATGAACAGTTTTTAAATGGTAGGCTTTTGTTGATAGGAAATATGAAGCTACATAAAAATATGTTAAACATTAATTTTTTGACCATATCTAAGTATCTCTATGTTTCCTTTTGCTTCATAAAGAATTAGTTTCTGCAACCCCAGAAATAAAACTATTTTCTATGATGAAGACAGTACAGATAAAATAAAGAAATAATATTCTGTTATATTATGCTTTTGTGGCCGCATGACAGTATGTGATTTTAATAAAGGTGGATAAAGGTTGAAATTGCACTGATGGGGATCCCCAGTATGTGAAAGAATCACTTAAAGATTCTGTAAAGAACTCACAGTTCCTTTCATTCTAGTAACAAGGGTTTACATTTAATTTTTATGTCTCATATGCCTTGTTGGTCTGTAACAAAAAACTGTCTGTTGATTATGTATCATTTGGGCATTCTAACAATCAAGGGTATATTACAAGAGAAGATAAAAAATCCTTATGCTCTTAATCCATAAATACCTAAAATATGCATTTGGGTTTCGGCGTCATTATAGAGGAGAAAGCACTCCCCACTGATATGAGAAAATCTAGTGCCAGAAGTCAGAGAGATATCTAAATTAGTTGTAAAAAACAGACTTGGCAGGAAGAAATATATATATATATATATATTATATATATATATATATATAATATATATGTGTGTGTGTGTGTGTATACAAATTTACTCATTCTTTTTAAAGCTTATTTGTTGAATGCTTATCTATCAGATCCTTATAACCCCTGATTCCTTTCTCATACATGCAAACCATTGGGCAATGTTAACTATAACTTTAAAATGTGCCCAGAAACTGACCATCATCACCTCCTCTGTTATGCTGTTCCAAGCTGCATTGTTTCTAATCTGGACTACTGCATTAGCCTCCTTATAGTTCCCCACTTTCCTTCTAAAGTTCCTTTAAAACATAAGTTTGTGTTCCTTCTTTGTCAGAATCCTAGAATGAATCCATGTTTCAGAGAAAAAACTGAAATCCTTAGAGTGACTTAAATGTCCTACACAATTAGGCTTGGACAGGGTCCTCCTTGCTTTCTCATCCTGTGTCTTAGCTGGTCAGGCCAGATGGCCAAGATTCTCTAGAGGATTCCCCAGGCCTTAAGACTGCAAAACCTGCAGCCACTAAGCAAAAGGGAATGTAGGCTCCAGATGCCTTCTTTCTCTTTTACAGACTACCATCAACAACATTGATGGGATGGTAACCTGAATGGAAAATAAACTTTACATGCTTAAGCCATTGGGATATTTAGTGATTGTCACAGTAGTTAGATTACTCTGAATACCATGATAGACCAGGATAACACAAAGTATTTTGAAAGTGCGTATCTGATTTATGCCAAATGAATTGTATGTGCTACATATTCAGTGGGCTTTAAATGCATAAAACATTACTCTGAGTTGGATAATTAAGAGAAGCTTCATCTGCATGATAGCCAACATTCTGAAGGATAAATAAGGATTGAATAGTAGAACAAAATAGGAGAAGTGTATGTTAGGGAGAAGTACTGGAATGTTCCACATGATAAATGTGGGCATGTGAATGACATATTTGGTAGAGATTCAAAACAATATTCTAGATGAAGCTAAAGAACCCCAGAGAAATCAGGGAAGAGTAAGGTATAAGGGTAAAATAATCAGAATAGCAGCAGCCAGGGCAACTGTACAAGAAAACATGTATAGCTGTTGTCTGTCTTCCATAGTAATCAGTAACATGTTTTCACAGTTGCACCTTGCAAGTTATGATCAGTAGCTTAATTCCTACCAAAAGGTCAATTTCAAATAACATCCTTTTAACAGCTACCTTGTATTCTTCCAACCAATTTGCTCCTCACTTCCATTCCACTGTTTTTGTCCATCAATTTCCAATCCCTGTTAATTCCAGGAACTGCTGTTGTTACATCTTCCTACCACCAGCTTGGACATAATAGAGGAAGCTATATGGCTGGACTGATTGAGTTCCCTTCAAATTTCAGAATTTAAACTTCAATTAACTTGGGTTTATTCTCAAACATATTTATACAGTAGTGTGTTTTTCCCACTCTCCAAAATGACTAGTGTGAATATTTTTTCAATCTCCTTAAATTGCCCATGTAGTGTTTCTTGACATTGAGTTTCTACTTTACTGGCTGCCTCTACTTGTAATTAATCAGAGGGAATTACATCTTCCACCACTACACCTGCAAACCCATGTTATCCTACTGATACTGTTTTCTCTCCTTTTACAATACAAGAAAATGCCTTGATGACATTTCTATTTGCTAGCTCTTCTACTTTTGTGTCAGACCTCATACTGTTTTCATTACTCCTGTACTTTTTCACTTTCTTTTATGTACTTTATCAATTTCTCATTTTCTACTGGACTTTATCCATTAATACAAAAATATGATCTTATTCTATTTTAATTTAAAAAAAAAACAAAACAAAAAATATCCCACACTTCATGTTCTCCTCCAGTTAATATCTCGTACTTACACTTCTTTTTTTTCTTTTTTCTCTTTCTGTCTCTCTTTTATTTTGCACCTTTAACCTAAAACTTCTAAGAATTGCCTATCCATCAGTTCCAGTTGTTCACCTTCATTTCATTTCACTCTCAGCAACTTAACCTCACTTCATCCCACGTTATCAAGCCCCAGTGAGCATGTCTCTATATCCATCATATTTGTCATCATAGCAGCATTGGATACATTTTCTTGTTTTTTTAAGGTCATTTTCTTTATTTGGTTTCTCTGATTTATACTCTCCTCACTCTCCTTTTAATTCACTACTTCCTACTTCCGATTACTTTCCTGAGTTTCTCTCTGCCCATTCTCCTCACATTGTTATTTATTTTTATTTTTTAAAGATTTTATTTATTAATTAATGAGAGAGAGAGAGAGAGGCAGAGACACAGGCTCCATGCAGGGAGCCTGACATGGGACTGGATCCCGGGTCTCCAGGTCAGGCCCTGGGCTGAAGGCGGCGCTAAACTGCTGAGCCACCCGGGCTGCTCTCTCCTCACATTTTTAAACCCTACCTCCAGGCTTTACTAGAACTTCTATCCATTCTCATCCACTGACTCCTTTCTAGGTAATCTCATCCAGTCCCATAACTCTAAAGGCAAAGCTATATCAATGACTCCCAACTTTAAACCTCTAGCCCTTACTTCACTGAGACTCCAGACTTTTATCTCCAACCACCTAATCAACCTCTGTATGGAAGCATCACAAGATATTTTTAACAGAGCTCTTAGTTTTTCTTCTAAGTTTCATACTTTCCCAGTCTTAACAAATTTATTAATTTTATTATACTCAACTGCTCAAAGTAAAACCTTAAGACATCCATATTTTCTCTTTTTTACCCTATTCTCATATCCATCTACAAAATTTGAACTAAATCTGTCTACCTTTCCCCACCTCTACTTGTGATTTTATTTTATTTATTTTATTTTATTTTATTTTTTTATTTGTGATTTTAATATTGACTTTCATTACTCCATTTTTTAAGTTTTTAAAAAAGATTTGTATTTATTAATATCAGAGAGAATGAGAGCAGGGGAGGGGCAGAGGGAAAGGGAGAGTATCTCAAGCAGACTCCTCACTGAGCACAGAGCGCAATGAGAGGCTTGATTCCAAAACCCTGAGATCAAGAGTCAGATGCTCAACTGTCTGCAACCCAGTGCCCCTTAAGTAATTTTTAAGTGTTGAAATACAGGTATTTTTTGTTTGTGCAATGGCTTATTTTACATATTTATCAAGTTCTTTTTTTAAGATTTTATTTATTTATTCATGAGAGACACAGAGAGAGGCAGAGAGAGTTGCAGAGGGAGGAGAAAGAAGCCTATGCAAGAAGCCCGATGTGGAACTTGATCCTGGGACTCTGGGATCATGCCCTGAGCCAAAGGCAGACACTCAACCACTGAGCTACTCAGGCATCCCATATCAGCAAGTTCTTGACCATCTCTATAATTTTCATACCTTCCCTTTTTTTGCCTTATTTTTTTTTTACCATCAACATTAACATCTTCATCTCAAGCCCCCCAGCCTCTCTATGTATGCCCCATGGACTCTTACAACTCCAATTACACCTGTCATCCATCCTCTTACCTGTCATGGATCCTCTTATCTCTCTTCCCCCTGCCCCATACCAAATGAAAAAGTTTTGCTGAGTAATGTGGAAAGAACATTTCTGGATAGCATTTCTAGTGGAGAAGGGAAGAGGTAGATCCTAAGTGGAGCTCCCTTCCTGCTAGGATTAGCCAGAGTTTAAATCAAATTTGGTATCTAGTGAGGAGTTCCTTAGCAGAGGAGATCTACTGAGCTCCTTTTTGGAGCCCCAGTCAGGACAGGAAGACCTGAAACAACTTGGAGAAGTTATATCAGAAGCAGTATCTCAGAGTGATCCTTAGACATAGCAGACTGAAATCAAAGAAAGCAAAGAAACATTAGAAGCTCATAATTTGCCCTAGAATGCTAAGATATTCTTTGTATTTATAGTTGTATTATTTTCTGTTTTACTTGATGTCTTATAATAGGCTTGTGATATTTTTATTTGGAATATAGTAAATATTTTTATTTATTTGTTATTATTTTTTGTGAGAGAGATTGAGAGAGACTGAGCAGTGGGGAGAGGAGGACAGAGGGAGAGAATCTTAAGCAGGCTACATGCTGAGCATGTAGCCTAACAGAGGACTCAATCTCATGATCCTAAGATCATGTCCTGAGCTGAAATCAAGAGTTAGATGCCTAACTGACTGAGCATCCCAGGCACACCATTAAATGTTTATTTTTATCGGCATATTGAAAAATTAATTTTGACACATTTTCTTAATGTACACCATACATTATGTATACCATACAGTAGTATTCTTGGTTTTATGGTATTTTACAAAATTAACACTATGTTATTTTACAGAATAGATTAGTAATAAGAAGACTGACTTGCCATCATCTACAGTCATTTTGAACCACATTTCTCTTACTATATTTGTTTCATGTCTGCCTCCTTTTGGTTTATTACTCTAAACTCTTTCCTGTCTCAACCTTTTCATTTGCAGTTCCCTCTGGAATCTTCTTGCCCTGACTCTACAGTGGCTATATTATGTCCTTTAGGTTTCATGTAATGTCAATTCTCTAGTTAAACAGTGCTTCCCAGAGCCCACCACCATCCTACCACTCTGAAATATATTTATTTCATTGTTTATTTTTTTTTACTTCTAGTACTAGAATAAAAAATATGAGGAATATAGAGAACTAATCTTCTTTGCTCATTATCATATCCTCTAAATATTAGAGGGGCTTCTGGCACATAGGATTATCACAATAAATATTTTTGAATAAAATAATAAAATGCTTAGACATTCATTCATTCCACATTATATTTTAAGTGACTTTTTCATCCCAAGCAATTTTTTTTCAGTGTGATGTATATAATAGTGAAGAATATAGATAAAAATCTAAGTTCTTATAGATTTTATAAGTTAGTAGTGGTGGGAGAGACTAGACTTGAAACAAGCAAGCACATCAGTTGGAAACAAATGCAATGGAAACATTTGCATTTGTAAGTAAGCAAAAAAAAATGATGATGCAGGCCACATTGTTTTGACAAGATGATCAAGAAAGCCTTGTGAATGAGATTACATTCAGTTTCATGTCAAGATTACATATTTAGATTACAGAAAAGGAATCAAGCAACCTAAGCTTGGAATATATATAAAATATGCAATAAATTATGCAACAATTTGGCATATATCTAAATAGTGTGTTTGCCATTGCTCAGTGGTCCTGTCAATTACCTACTGACAATGGCAAGTGAACTGATCAGTGGCAATTTTGGATACTCCCATTTCATCTCCATTATCTAAATTCAGAATAGGTAACTCAACCATTAAAATTGAAGGCATTTGAATAAAAAACCTGAACTTCAAATTATCTGTATTTAATCCCATATACTTAGGGTTTGTTTTCCATTTCAAAGGAAATTATATCCCTTACTACACATGTGCCCTCACTCTGTTTCTTTCCAGCTTTTGAAGAATTTTTCGTTTTGTTTTTTTTTTAATTTTTCATTTTTATTTTAAATTTTATCCATCTTTTTCTTTCCTCTCTTTTTCCCTTGCTCTTGTTTTCAATGTTCTCCTTTTCTCCAAAGGCCCTTTGCTGATTTCACACATGCCTGTTTTTTTCTTTTTTTTTTTTTTTTTTCTAGTTTGGGAAACAGATAAACCAACTCATCAAATGAATGTGATGAGCTCCTTAATATTACTCCACTTTTCTTCAATAATTTAGATCTACAACATACAATTTGTACCTAGATCTGAAAATTCCTTTCCATATTTCATGGAACATTTCAGTTATGTCAGGCACTATGTTACATACTCTGAAAAATACTGTCTTATCTTAACCTCAATACTTTGTGATTAAATTGTTATTTCCATTTTGAAGTTGAGGAAATTCAAGGGTTAGTGTATTACACAAAGTCATACAGCAGGAGTGCAGCAATGCCCAGGTATAAACCCAGGGTTCCTAAGTCTAAATCTTCTCATCTTTTATTAATCCTTGAGGCCATTCATAATTTTCTCACTTCTGTATCCAGCAGTCTTTTTTATTTTTGTTATTATTAATGAAAACTTTTGAAATTGTGTTTTATGTAACTTCTTTTTATATTTTTCTTGACTTATATCGTTGTTTTTCTCTTTCCTGCCTTTACTCCCAACCCCCTTCCTTGACTGGATTCCCTTCCATTTAAGTATAGACCTATATGTCTTGGCTCATGATATTTTCCTTCATATAGATGATACTCCTTCTTCTGCACTTCAAACTGATCTTTGAAGGAGTATCTCCTTAATCATTTTTTTTTCTATAAAACCCTACTTCTTGACTGTTTATATTGTCTGTGAATTCTCTACTGTATGATTCATCTTGTACTTTTCATCTTGATTTTCCTGCTCATTAATGTTCCTCCATCCCCCAGAATATTTTAAGAATATTATGAAGACAGGAAGCTTGTTTTATACTTCTATAAACATGGGGCCCTTGACCCTAACCCAATATAGGAGACATGGTATAGTTTCATATATACTTGATTGATAAGTAATAGTGATTAATATTGAAGTTGATATCAACATGGAAGTTGTGCATGTTTGAATTATTTCTCCTCAAATATATTTTCATTAAATATTTTTAAAATATAATGATTTATTAATATAGATGTGCTTTCCAAATATTTCTGAAAAGAAGAATTTGTGATTCCAATTAATATGTGACAAATTCACTAGAGAGAACATATTCCCATAATCACCTCTGATTTACTTTATATTACAAGATTTCTTCAAGGAAATATGAGTTTTTTAATATTCTAAATATACATGTGCTTTATTTCATATCCTTCTACTGAAGAAGTATTTTCTTCTGGTTTTCGTGGTTTAGAATGTTAAATATATGAATACTGAATGATCAGGGTGGAATTTCTTGAATTCTAAGCTGAAATTAATCAAAAGATTTGAATATGCACATTTAACACACTTCCAAATTATTGCACTTGTGCATCTTATTCATGGTGATTTCCTCTGAAATTGCAAAATCACAGGTGGTACAACTTATTTGATTCATTCCATTCTGTCCTTCAGTGTGTATAAAGCATTTCTTTCTAGCCAAATTAAGAAACTGTTTATGTTAACATTTCACTCTACCACTGCCTTCGTTCACCAATGTGTTTCACATTTTGTCAATGCCTTTTTCTGCCCTGCAATTCTGGCCTTGAACAACATAACTACCCATCAAGATACAAACAATATTGCTTTTTATTAATTTCTAGGAAAAGAAGTCAAACCTAAGTATACTTGAGAGAAAACTATAATTAATTCATATAATTAATTACTTTTCCACAACAACAACAACTGTGACAATTATTCATTCTAAGAAAGTCTAATCACATTACAGAAACTTGTTCCGGTTACTTAGCTCTCAACACAATCAGGAAAATTACTACAGGGTTGGTCTGTATTGAGACTTGTTCATTGTATCTTATTGATGTCAATTTACCATGCTAGATTCCTTAATTTTTAGCTAAACAGAGGTCAGCTACTAGCCTCTATATCAACTTCTGGGTTTCTATAAGCCCTTTAGCTTTAGAAAATTTATTTTCTCTTTAATATGTTAAATAAATGGCTTGAAGGCTCAACTATAAAGGGCAGAAAGGTCACATTCTACCTCCACCACCTGCTGACTACAATGTCTCAGAGAGCTCACTGGGGGCTTAATGTCCCTTTATTACATCTTACTCTAAAGTTCTAGTTCCCTCAAATTCTTAATTTTAGTCATGAATATTTTCTTTTCTTTTCTTCATCCTAAAATAACAGAGGCATGGAACATAGTACTTTTGCATTGACTTCTACAAAATATCATTTAAATAAAGTGGTTTATATGGTATAGTCTTTTTAAAAAGTTATTTTAATTCATCAGTTAACACACAATGTAGTATTAGTTTCAGGTGTATGATATACTAATTCAACACTTCCACACATCATCCAGTGCTAATCACAAGTACATTTCTTAATCCCCATCACCTATTTAACCCATCCTCTCCCAACTCTCCCCTCTGGTATACAGTCTTAAGCCATAGATTTTGGACTGACAGTGGACAAAGGATAAAAATCTTGAGACTTTCTCATTGGCCAAGTATTTTCCTTAGGTTCTTGTTTTCTTGCTCTGTTTCTGCTTTCTGCTACTTTCTTCTCTAAGTTGGTTACAAAAAGAAAAAAAAATGACTCCTACTTTACTAACCAGAATTATTGAAGTCTTTCTGTGTCTCATCTTGGACCATTTTGTTAAGAGGGAGTTCAGCTATCAGTTTTTACATGGATCTTCTTTTTTTTTTTTTAATTCCATCTGCAGTTGTTTTCAGCAAAATCTTTATTTAACCTGCAAATGACCTCCAACTTGAAAATATTCACATTTCATATTCTGTTATATTTCAAAAGAGATAAAAAGCATATTATCTAATAAATTACACATGTGATTATCCAAACTGTTTACAGAGGCAGTGTCTCCTCTTTGTTGTCTAATGGCATCATATTCTTGTTTTACTTTCAGGTATCCTGTAACTTAATCTGGATATTCTTCTTTAATGGGCACTAGCTCCCCAAACCTCATTCAATCTACTATTGAATCTCTGTCTCTTCCATGGGAGACATTATTTTTTTCAGCCAGTTCCCCTTCTACATTACTCTAATTAAATTTTCAGAATGTATATTTCTTCCAAAAATGTTCATCCTCCTTATAATGTTTCCAAATGTGTTTCTTCGATTTGGACTACATGAAATCTTGTGTGGTATAGAAAGAGCAGTTTCCTTCTATAGTTGCTTCACTCTAGTGTTAAAGGGACAATTTCAGGAGAGTTACCCATACTACAAAATCTCTCCAGTTCTGAGAGACTATTTCTCAATAGCCAATGTAGCCTTCTTGTTTGTGATACTGCCTAGTTCTCAATATATGATATGAACTTAATAAATTGTTCAATGAAACTCTGATTGAATTTCACTTGCCTAGAAAAAGTTAATTTACAAATTACTAGACTCTTGTTGACAATTATTTGCCTACGTGTGAAGATAAACAATATTCTTGGACAGACTTACATGCCTGTACTTTATGTTGCCTTGAATTTGGGTATTATACTTTCTCTTGATTTTTTTTCTCACAATTATATGCTTTGTTAAGCAGATTTCTTTGGGTGGCTCTTCTCCCAAACTTTAAAGAAACTCAGTGTATGGATAACCATTACTATCAATCGTGAACATTTTTGTGAACATATATTATATTTAGAAATATCTACTATGTAATGGAAATTCAAGTAAAACATAGAACATAGTCTCTGCCCTCCAGGAGCTTACATTATAGTAATATATTAATAATAAGAATAAAAATAACTGACATTTCAGTCAGTGTACTAATTACTTTGTAAAAATTATCTCTATAAATCTATATAATATGATAAGGAAAGGCCAATGGATATTAGAGGCTACAGAATGCAATATGAAGAAAAGTACCAGGTTGAAGTGGATTTAACATACTTAAAGAGAAAATTAATAGACTGCTTTCATCTGAGTAGTTTTTATTTAGAGAAAGATTAAAATATATACTCAGAGAGGTCACTAGAATTCTTAGCCATCATGTTGAAAAATTTAAGATTTATCATCATATTAATAGTTAACACTAATGTTTATTTTATATGTGACTGAGTTTAAGTGTTGATAATGTAACAAAACTAGCTTTAAATGGGTTAATCGGTCAAATTTCATGGGTTGAAAGACCAAAAGACTCATGGCATAGAAACCAGATAAAGTAACAGACTAGATATAAAGTGATTTGGGAATGGACTTAATTAAGCAAATAGAAATAGAAAGGATGGGATAGATTATGTGAAACATTATAACAGAAGAAACTAACTTGCTATCTGACTGATTTCAGAGGGAGGAGGATGAGAAGGAAGCAAATGATGAAGAATTTATTTTATAACCACATCCTTTGCCATTGTCATTACCTGCTTCACTTTGGAAATCTTAAATTCTAATAATTCACTTAATACATCATTTATTCACATAGAATAAGTCTAAATTGTTTATCATGATTACAACTTTCTTCAGATATGACCTTCAAGAACTTACACATGATTATTTCTCCAGCCTTTACTCCTCCCACTTCAAAGAGCAGCTTTGTTTGCATGCCTACCATGCATTCAGATTTGTAGCAGAGTAGCCATTCTCTAAACTTTTGCTCTTAGGACTCAATTTGAAAAAAATATCTAGGTTCTCAAAAATTGTTTCTTTAGGTAAATTATACTATATACATTTTTACTGTATCAGAAACCAAAATTTAAAAAATAAAAAATATATATGTATTAATTTATTTTAAGCAACTATAATAAATTTTGTTATTGCAAATAATTACTATCAATTATTTTCTTTGAAGTGGCAGACCTACTTAATTCATTTATAGAAAATATCTGCTACATATACAACCTCAGATAACAGTTTATCTTTCATTCTTTCTTTCAAGTAAAAACAGTGCTCCATGAAAAAGTGGATGAGTAATTTGTCTCACATTTCAAACAACTATACCATTGTAAAAAAAAGCACAAATACTTTTTCCTGAGGCAAGCATTGTACGTCTGTATGCAGCAGGACTTTATGCAGACTTTCTATTTTGTCATACATATTATTAAAAGGGTCTTATTTAATAAGATTAATATCTTTTATGGTTTCATCACAGACATTATTGAGTGAGACTGGGTTTTGATTTTGATGTAATACTGTTTCATACTACTGCCTTGATTGAACCATGGCTCTGGCAGATTTGCCACCACTATTTTTACTCCATTAGCAAAATTATCAAGTCAGTGGAAAGGCCCACAACATTTTTATATTATAATAAAAATAGTTTTGATCCTATGAACACCCTGAAGGATATCTAAGATCCTAAAGTCTGCTGTGCATATTTCGAGAAGCCCTGTACCAGAATAAAATAGTAATCAAAGCCAATGTGACTAAAGCATGGCATGCTAGAAAGAAAGTGGTTATGTTCTTTTTCAGGTAGGAGAATATTAAGGCAATTTTAGGACTGAAAATTCATGATCTAGTAACATACCAGAATTTTTCTCCTCAAGTAGTGAACAAAGCTGAATAATTTAAACATGCAAGTTTAAAGCTAACAGTTGCAAATTAAAAAAAAAAATTAGTTTGAGAAACTCGGTATACAAATCTTGGAGTAGCAATCATATCTTTTCTACCTGATGCCTTTCACACTGATAAATAATTCCCTGATCTATTTCACACAATTAATTTTATGATTTTGCATATCATTCATATCCAAATAAAGTAAACACAATGGAAAGATTTAGAATTAATTCATCACTATAAAAATCTTCAAGAATACAAAATCATCCTTAAATATTTTGTTTTTTTTAATTAAGCATCTTAATTCCAGACCAGTAACATACAGCGTTATATTTGTTTCAGGTGTACAATACAGTGATTCAACAATTCTGCACATTACTTCATGCTCACCACAGTAAATGTACCCTTTATTTTATTTTATTTTTTTATTTTTTATTTATTTATTTTTTTTTAAATGTACCCTTTAGTCTCCAACATCGACTTCACACATTCCCCCACCCACTCACCTCTGGGAACCATCAGTTTATCCTCTACAGTTAAGAGTTTGATTCTCGGTTTATCTCTTTCTCTTTTTTATCCCTTTGCTTGTTTTATTTTTTAAATTCCACATATGAGTGAAGTCATGTGGTATTTGTCTTTCTTTGATTGACTTATTTTTCTCAGTGCTATACTCTCTAGCTCCATCCATAATGTTGCAAATGGCAGGATTTCATTCTTTTTATGGATGAATAATGCAATATATATTATATATATGGTGTGAGATTTATATATCATATTTTATATCATATGTTACAGATATATATGCCACTTCTTTTTCTATTCATCTATCAAAGGACACTTGGGTTGCTTCCATAATTCAACTCTGCTACAATAAACATAGGGGTGCAAGTATCTCTTTGAATTAGTGTTTTGGTATTTTTTGAGGAAATACCCAGTAATGCAATTATTGAATGGTAGGATAGTACTATTTTTGAGTTTTTGAGGAAACTCCATACTGTTTTCCACAGCGGCTGCACTAGTTTGCATACCCACAACAATGCATGAGGGTTTATATTTCTCTAAATCCTTGGGAATATTTGCTGTTTCTTGTGGTTTTTATTTTTTTGGATTCTTTGGTGTGATTTTTTTTTTTTTAATTTTAGCTATTTTGACAGCTGTGAGTTCAGGTCTTTTTCCTCTTTGGTTAAGTTTATTCTTAGATATTTTATTATATTTGGTGCAATTGTAAATGCTATTATTTTCTTAATTTCTCTTTCTGATACTTCATTATTGGTGTACAAAAAATGAAACAGATTTCTGTACATTGATTTTGTATCCTATGACTTTACTGAATTCATTTACCAGGTCTAGTAGTTGTTTTTTTGTGGGGGTGTCTAGTGTTTTCTATATATTTAGTATCATATCATGTGCAAATAGTGAAAATTTTACTTCTCCCTTATGCCTTTTATTTTTGTTGTTGTTGTTGTCATTGATTTCTGTGGATAAGTATTCCAGCGCAATGTGAATAAAACTGGTGAAAGTGGCGCTTGACAAGATGACCACTGGGTGTTATACTATATGTTGGGAAATCGAACTCTAATAAAAAAAAATATACATAAAATTTTTTTAAAAAATAAAGCGGCCATCCATGTCTTGTGCTTGATCTTAGAGGAAAAGGTTTTAGTTTTTTCCAGTTGAGTATGATGTTTGCTGTGAGTTTTTCATATAAGATTTTTATTACATTGAGACATGTTCCCTCTTAACCTCTTTTGTTAAGGGTTTTGTTTTGTTTTATTTTGTTTGTTTTTATCATAAATGGATGTTGTACTTTGTCAAATGATTTTTCTGCATCTATTGAAATGATCATGTTTTATATCTTTTTCTTATTGGTGTGATGTATTACATTAGTTGATTTGTGAATATTGAACCCCCAGCAATCCAGGAATAAATCCCTTACAACCCAGGAATAAATCCCACTGGATTGTGGTGAATAATTTTCTTAATCATGACCCTGAACCAAAGTCAAGAGTCAGGGGAGAGGGGCAAGATGGTGGAAAAGTAGGGTCCTCAACTCACCTGGCCCCCCCAACCTACCTATATGACTTTCAAAACATCCTGAACACCTATGAATTTAACCTGAGATTTTAAGAGAGAACAGCCAGAATGCTATGGAGAGAAGGGTTTTCGCTTCTAGCAAGGTAGGAGGGCGGGAAAAAATAAATAAATAAAAAAGAATCAAGTGGGGGAGGGGCGCCGTGAGGAGCCAGGCTAAGGCCGGGTGGCTGGGGCCTCCAGGACAGGAAAGCCCAGCCCCAGAGAAGTGGGAACTTTAAAAATCTGCCCCAGATTCTTCCCGGACAGAAAGTGCTCTGTAGGGAAATCGGACGGAGCAGCAGGAGGGGCAGTCGAGCCTCCAGAGTCCCGGGGTCACTAATAGAGGAAGCGCCCCTGGGGAGCGCACTGCACACCCTGCAGATCTCCGTAAACGGGAAGGGGCTGGAGCCAACCGGAGGGGCCTCGGGAGCTCAGGCAGCGGCTCCGACCGAGGGGGCTGTGCCCTGCTGCTTCCGGGAGCCACGGCCTCAGGAGAGGGATTCCAGCAGCGCAGGCCCCGGAGGACACAGCCCCCCATCTTGCGCTCCCCCTGGACAGGCAGAGGAGCGGGGGGCACAGGACAGCAAGGACACTCCTACTGCAGGGCGCCCTCTAGCTGTGCAGATCGCCCCCCCCCCACCCCCCCGCCCCTCTACCCTGGGAGCATCTAGGCCAGTGTGGACTGGGAGACTTCCGGTGGCTACTGGGGGAGCTGATCCAGAGCTGGGGACCTGCCACCACCAACGATGTTGTTCCTCCTCGTGTCACCGTATGCTGGGGGGGGGGGGGGCGCCAGGGGACAGAGACCTCATGGGGTCAACAGCTCCCACCGAGCCTGGCACCCGGCAGGGGGCGGGGCAGCTCCCCCAGGTGCACACACCTGAGAATCAGCACAGCAGGCCCCTCCTCCAGAAGACCAGCTGGAAGGACAAGGGAAGAGCAAGTTCCTGACCAAGCAGCTCAGGAAAGCTCCAGGACTGAGGGAAAATAGTATATAGAACTAGAGGGTTCTATTTTTTCCTTTTTCCATTACAACTAGTTTTTATATCTGACTAAAAATTTCCCATGTGTTTTTCTCTTTTCCCACATTAACTACAATATTTTACCAGCTCTTCATTTTTAAGTTTTTTCCTCTTTGATTTTCCTATTTCTACAATTACATGTCTTAGATATATTTTTCACTTCTGGATTCCCTTCAACATACTCAATTTAACTTTGGGAAATATATGAGATATGGATTTTTGTTTTGTGTTTTTTGTTCTGCCTCATTTTGTTCTACAATGGTGGAAGTTAATACCATCTAAAACATGACCAGCATGCACTCAGAACCAAGTGGAATACTATGCTGGTTCATTCTGCGAGACTATATTCTCTCTTTATTCCCATTCTGTCCCCCTCTTTTATCTTTTTTATGTGTTGGTGGTCAATTTGGGCTTTCTGTAAGTATTGCTGCTTTTGTAAATTTGAGACTGAGCATCTTCTAACATACAGAACTTAATACACTCAGAACCAAGAGGATCAATTTCTAGGACCTCTCAAATAGACTACATTCTCTCTCCATTACCACTTCTTCACCACCACAGCCCCTAGACACCCCCATTTTTTTCTTTTTCCTCTTCTCTTAACTTTTTCTTTCTTTCTTTTTTTCTTTTTCTTTTTTATTCTTTTTTGGGGGTTTTGACCTTTTATTTTTTCTTCCTTGTTTTAAAATGTGTTTTTCACTTCAGTGGTTGTTTTATTTTGTTCTGATCTTCTTTTTCATTTTCTGGTCTCTGACATCTTTGGAATCAGCTAGGGTGTATTTTACTTAGGTCGTGGTTGATATTTTTGACTCAGCCCACTCATACATCCACTCTGAACTAGGCAAATGACTAGAAGGAAGAATTCACCACAAAAGAAAGAACCAGAAACAGTACTCTCTACCACAGTACTCTCTTATAGAATTTAGATTTCAATACAAAGTCAGAAATTCAATTCAGAAGTACAATTATAAAGCTACTGGTGACTAGAAAAAAAGCATAAAGGACTCTAGAGACTTCATTACTGCAGGATTGAGATTTAATCAGGCCAAAATTTAAAAAAAAGATTTACTGAGATGCAGTCCAAACTGGATATCCTAGCTGTTAGGGTTAATGAGGTGGAAAACAGAATGAGTGACATAGAGGACAAGTTGATGTAAGGAAGTAAGCTGAGGAAAAAAGAAATAAGAGCCCATGAGGAAAGGCTTAGAGAAATAAATGATAGCTTCAGAAGGAAGAATCTACATATAACTGGGATTCCAAAAGACGTTGAGAGGGAGAGAGGACCACAAAGTATATTTGAACAAATCATAGATGAGAACTTCCCTAATCTGGGAAAGGAACCAGGCATTCAGATCCAAGAGATAGAGAAGACTCCCCCAAAATGAATAAAAACCATTCAACACTCGACATTGAATAGTGAAACTTGCAAATTCTAAAGATAAAGAGAAAATACTTAAAGCTACATGAGACAAGAGATTCTTAACTTATATGGGGAGAAATATCAGATTAACAGAAGACCTCTCCACAGAGACCTGGCAGGCCAGAAAGGGCTGGCATGATTTATATGGAGTACAAAATGATAAAAACATGCAGCCAAGAATATTTATCCAGCAAGGCTCTCATTCAGAATAGAAGGAGAGATAAAGAGCTTCCAGGACAGGCAGAAACTGAATGAATATGTGACCACCAAAACAGCTCTGCAAGAAATATTAAGGGGGACTCTATAGAAGAAAGAGGTAGCCTAAAGAAATAATCCACGAAAACAGGGATTGAAAAGGTGTTATGATGCCACTAAATTCATATCTTTCAATAGTAACTCTGAATGTGAATACACTAAATTATCCCAAAAAAAGACTGCAGTGTATTGGACTGGAAAAAAAAAAAAAAGCAAGACCCATCTATTTGCTGTCTACAAGAGACTCATTTTAGATCTAAAGACACCTCCAACCTTAAAATGAAGGGGTGGAGAACCGTTTACCATTCAAATAGTCCTCGAAAGACAGCAGGGGTAGCAATCCTGATATCAGAGAAATTAAAATTTATCCCAAAGACTGTAGTAAGAGTTGAAGACAGACACTATATCATACTTAAAGGGTCTATCCAACAAAAAGACCTAACAATCATGAATATTTATACCCCTAATGTGGGAGCTGCCAAGTATATCAATCAATTAATAACCAAAGTAAAGACATACTTAGATAATAATACACTAATAGTAGGAGACTTCAACATGGCACTTTCTGTAAATGACAGATATTCTAAACACAACATCTCCAAAGAAACAAGAGCTTTATGTTTTTTAAAAGATTTTATTTATTTATTTATGAGAGAGAGAGAGAGAGAGAGAGAGAGGAAGAGACACAGGCAGAGGGAGAAGCAGACTCCATGCAAGGAGCCCAACGTGGGACTTGATCCTGGATCTCCGGGATCACGCCCTGGGATGAAGGTGAAGCTAAACTGCTGAGCCACCAGGGCTGCCCAAAACAAGAGCTTTAAATGATACACTGGACCAGATGGATTTCACAGATATATAAAGAACTTTGCATCTGAACTCAACTCAATACACATTCGTCTCAAGTGATTATGGAACTTTCTCCAGACAAGACCATATACTGGGACACAAATCATGTCTTAACCGATACCCAAAGACCTGGATTGTCACTTGCATATTTTCAGACCACAAGGCTTTGAAACTTCAACTTGTTCTTTGAAAGAATTAATAAGATAGATAAACCATTAGCCAGCCATATTAAAAGGAAAAATAAATAAATAAATCATGAATGAAAGAGGGGGATCACAACCAATACCAAGGAAATAAAAACATTTTTAAAAACACATTATGAGAAGTGATACACAAACAAATTAGGCAATCTAGAAGAAATGGATGCATTTCTGGAAAACCACAAATTACCAAAACTGGAACACGAAGAAATAGAAAACCTGAACAAGCCAATAACGAGGGAGGAAATTGAAGCAGTCATCAGAAAACTCCCAAGCACAAAAGTCCAGGGCCAGATGGTTCCCAGGGGAATTCTATCAAACATTTAAGGAAGAAATAATACCTATTATACTGAAGCTGTTTGGAAGGATAGAAAGGGATGGAATACTTCCAAACTCATTCTATGAAGCCAGCATCACCTTATTTCCACAACCAGGCAAAGACCCCACCAAAAAGGAGAATAATAGACAAATATCCCTGATGAACTGGATGCAAAAATTCTCAACAAGATACTAGCCAATAGAATCCAACAGTACATTAAGAAGATTATTCACCATGACCAAATGGATTTATCCCCAGGATGCAATGGTGGTTCAACAATCAATGTGATAGATCACACCAACATGAAAAAAAGAAGAACCATAGGATCCTCTCAATAGATGCAGAGAAAGCATGTGACAAAATACAGCATCCATTCCTGATCAAAACTCTTCAGAGTGTAGAGATAGAGGAACATTCTTCAGAATCTTAAAAGCCATCTATGAAAAGTGCACAGGAAATATCATTCTCAATGGGGAAACACTCAGAGCCTTTCCCCTATGATCAGGAACATGGCAGGGTTGTCCACTCTCACCACTGTTATTCAACATAGTACTAAAAATAATAGCCTCAGCAATCAGACAACAAAAATAAATCAAAGGCATTCAAATTGATAAAGAAGAAGTCAAACTCTCCCTCTTTGCAGATGACATGATATTGTACATAGAAAACCCAAAAGACTGCACCCCAAGATTGCTAGAACTCATATAGCAATTTGGCAGTGTGGCAGGATACAAAATCAATGCCCAGAAATCAGTGGCATTTCTATACACTAACAATGAAACTGAAGAAGGATAAATTAAGGAGTCATTCCTATTTACAATTTCACCCAAAAGCATAAGATACCTAGGAATAAACCTCACCAAAGAGGTAAAGGATCTATACCCTAAAAACTACAGAACACTTCTGAAAGAAATTGAGGAAGACACAAAGAGATGGAAAAACATTCCATGCTCATGGATTGGCAGAATTAATATTGTGAAAATGTCTATGCTACGCAGGGCAATTTACACGTTCTAATCAATCTCTATCGAAATACCATCGGTTTTCTTCAGAGAGTTAGAACAAACAATCTTGAGTTTTGTGTGGAATCAGGAAAGACCCCGAATAGCCAGGGGAATATTGAGAAAGAAAACCAGAGTTGGGGGCATCAAATGCCAGATTTCAAGTTGTACTACAAAGCTGTGATCATCAAGAGAATGTGGTACTGGCACAAAAACAGACACATAGATCAATAGAACAGAATAGAGAACCCAGAAATGGGTCCTCAACATTATGTTCAACTAATATTCAGCAAAGTAGGAAAGAATATCCACTGGAAAATGGACAGTCTCTTCAATAAATGGTGCTGGGAAAATTGAACATCCACATGCAGAAGAATGAAACTAGACCATTCTCTTGCACCAGACACAAAGATAAACTCAGAATGGATTGAAAGATCTAAATGTGAAACAAGAATCCATCAAAATCCCAGAGGAGAACCCAGGCAACAACCTTTTTGAACTTGGGCACAGTAACTTCTTGCAAGATGCATCCATGAAGGCAAAAGAAACAAAAGCAAAAATGAACTATTGGGACTTCATCAAGATAAAAAGCTTCTGCACAGCAAAAGAGACAGTTAACAAATCTAAAAGCAACCTACAGAATGGGAGAAGATTTTTGCAAATGACGTATCAGATAAAGGGCTAGTTTCCAAGATCTAGAAAGAACTTATTAAACTCAACAGCAAAGAAACAAACAATCCAATCATGAAATGGGCGAAAGACATGAACAGAAATCTCACAGAGGAAGACATAGACATGGCCAACATGCACATGAGAAAATGCTCCGCATCACTTGCCATCAGGGAAATACAAATCAAAACCACAATGAGATCCCACCTCACACCAGTGAGAATGGGGAAAATTAACAAGGCAGGAAACCACAAATGTTGGAGAGGATGTGGAGAAAAGGGAACCCTCCTGCACTGTTGGTGGGAATGTGAACTGGTGCAGCCACTCTGGAAAACTGTGAGGAGGTTCCTCAAAGAGTTAAAAATAGACCTGCCCTACGACCCAGCAATTGCACTGTTGGGGATTTACCCCAAAGATTCAGGTGCAATGAAACGCCGGGACACCTGCACCCCAATGTTTCTAGCAGCAATGTCCACAATAGCCAAACTGTGGAAGGAGCCTCAGTGTCCATTGAAAGATGAATGGATAAAGAAGATGTGGTTTATGTATACAATGGAATATTCCTCAGCCATTAGAAGGATGAACACCCAGCATTTGCTTCAATGTGGATGGAACTGGAGGGTATTATGCAGAGTGAAGTAAGTCAGTCGGAGAAGGACAAACATCATATGATCTCATTCATATGGGGAATATAAGAAATAGTGAAAGGGATTATAAGGGAAAGGGGGGGGGAACTGAGTGGGAAAAATTAGAGAGGGAGACAAATCATGAGAGACTCCTAACTCTGGGAAAGGAACAAAGGGTTGTGGAATGGGACGTGGGCAGGGAGATGGGGTAACTGGGTGATGGGCACTGAGGGGGTCACTTGATGGGATGAGCACTGGGTGTTATACTATATTTTGGCAAATCAAACTTCAATAAAAACAAACAGAATAAAAGAAAACAAAACTTAAAATCAATTAGCCAACATATAGCAAATCATTAGTTTCAGTTGTACTTTTCAATAATTCACCAGTTCTTTTCAACAAGATGAGAATGGATTTATATCTTTGTTGTGATAAGAGAACAACAACAGAAGAAAACAAACAAAATCCATGAACTCAGTATTTTAAATCTAGTAAAGAAATATTTGAAAATCAGAATAAAGATATTTTTAGCAAAGAAACAAACAAAAAAGCCAAAATCAAGAGTCAGACGCTAAACCAACTGAGCCACTCTGGTGCCCCTAAATGTTTTGTAGAATTCGTCTGTGAATCCATGTGGTCCAGGACTTTTTTGGGGGGGAAGTTTTGTGGGCGGGGGAGGGGGTTGTTTTTTGTTTTGTTTGCTTGTTTTGTTGTTGTTTTTTACTGATTCAATATCATTATTGGTATTTAGTCTGTTCAAATCTCCCATTTCTTCCTGCTTAGTTTTGGTAGATTATATTTCTATGAATTTAACCATTTCTTCAAGGTTGTCCAGTTGGTTGGCATAAAAGTTTTCAAATATTGTCTTATAATGATTTGTATTTCTGTGGGGTCAGTTGTTATTTCTCCTCTTTCATTTTGTTTGAGTCCTCTCTCTCTCTATGTCTCTGTCTCTGTCTCTGTCTCTGTCTCTCAGTGAGTCTGGCTAGAGGTTAGCCATTTTTGTTTATCTCTTCTAAGTACCTCAAAGTACTAGTTCTCAGTTTCATTGATCTGTTCTATTTTTTTTTCTTTTTCTTTAGTTTCTACTTGGTTTATTTATGCTCTAGTCTTTAGTATTTCCTTCTTTTGTGCTTTTTGGATTTGCTTGTTTTCTTTTTCTAGCACCTTTAGGTGCAAGGTTGGATTTTTTTTTTTTTTTTTTTTTTGAGCTTGTCTTGCTTCTTGAGTTAGGCCTGTATTGCTCTATACTTCCCTTTTAGAACTGCTTTTGCTGCATCTCAGAGGTTTTGGACTGTTTTGCTTTCATTTTCCTTTGTTTCCATATATATTTTTTTTTATTTCTTCTCAGATTTCTTGGTTCATTGGTTAGTAGCAGGTTACTTAACCTCTATGTATTTGTGCTCTTTACAGATTTTTTTCTTGTGGTTGATTTCTAGTTTCATAGCGCTGTGGTCAGAAAATATGTATGGTATGAGTTCAGACTTCTTGAGTTTCTTAAGGTTTGTTTTGTGGGCTAATATGTGATCTATTCTGGGGAATGTGCCATGTGCACTTGAAAATAATATGTATTCTGCTGTTTTAAAATGGAATGATCTGAATATATTTGCTAAATCCACGTAAGCCCGAGCGTCATTCAATTCTTCCCATGTCTATTTTCTGTTTGTATGATCTGCCCATTGATATAAGTGTTATTGTATTAGTATTATTTAGTTCCTTTATATTTGTTATTAACTATTTTACATATTTGCTGCTCCCATGTTGTGTGCACAAATCTTTTTTTAAAATTTTTTTTAACTTTTATTTATTTATGATAGTCACACACAGAGAGAGAGAGAGAGAGAGGCAGAGACATAGGCAGAGGGAGAAGCAGGCTCCATGCACCGGGAGCCCGACGTGGGATTCGATCCCGGGTCTCCAGGATCGCGCCCTGGGCCAAAGGCAGGCGCCAAACCGCTGCGCCACCCAGGGATCCCTGGGTGCACAAATCTTAAAATTGATAGATCTTCTTGTTGGGTAGTCCCTTTATTATTATGCAGTGTCTTTCTTTGTCTCTTGTTACAGTCTAAATGTTTCTTCATCCCCTCACTTTCAATCTGCATTTCTGCAGGTCTAAAATGAGTCTCAACATGTAGATGGGTCTTTTGTTTGTTTCTTTGTTTATCCAATCTGTCACCCCATGTTATTTGATTGGAGGGTTTAGTCCATTTACATCAAGTTATCTCTTGATATATATTTCCATTTTGTTACTTGTGTTGTGCTTGGGTTTGTAGTTTTTCTCTGATCTTTTCTTGCTCTGTCATGGTTTGCTTGTTTTCTTTAGTGGTATTTATACACTTGGACACCTTTCTTTTTATTCTCTGCATATCTATGACTGGTTTTTGATTTGTGGTTACCATTCAGGTTGTGTATATAATCTGCATATGGCAATCTATATTATGTTGATGGTCACTTAAATTTGAACTCATTCTGTACTCCTCTCTACCTCAGATTTTAGGTATATGATGTCATAAAATGCATTATTTTATTTTATGAATCCCTTGATTTATTTTTACAGATATACTCTCTCATTTGCTCTCAATTATGGTCTTTCCTTTCCATGCAAAGACTATCCTTTAATACTTCTTTTAGGTTGTTTTATTGGTAATGAACTCTCAGTTTTTGCTTGTTTAGGAAAATATCTTTCCTTCTATTATGGATAGAATATTCATAACTGCATATTTTTCCCTTTCAGCACTTTCAATATATTGTGCCATTTCCTTTTGGCCTGAAATTTGCTGAAAAATCTGCTTATAGCCTTATGCGGTTTCTTTTATGTAACTTTCTTTGTTTTTTTCTTGCTGCTTTTAGTGTTTGTTTTCTTTATAAGTATGTTTTTGCCATTTTAATTATTATGTGTCTTAGAGTGGAGTTCCATGGGTGGATTGTAGGGGCTGGGGCGGGGGTGGGGGGGTGGGGAGGGCTGTTCTATGTCTCCTGGATCTGGATATCTGTTTCCTTCCTAAACAAACAAAATATTTAGTGTATTTTTAATTTCATTTATTGTCTTCTCCATCTCTGCTTGGTAATTTTTATCTCATTTAAGGGTCTCACTTAATGTCCTCCACTTTTCTCTCAAGGCTGATGAGTATCTTTATGATTATTATTTTAAATTCTCTATCAGGGGACACGTGGGTGGCTCAGTGGTTGAGCGTCTGCCTTTGGCTCAGGTCATAATCCTGGGGTCCTGGGATCGAGTCCCACATTGGGCTACCCTCAGGGAGCCTGCTTCTCCCTCTGCCTATGTTTCTGCCTCTCTCTCTTTGTCTCTCATAAATAGAAAAAAATCTTTAAAAATAAATAAATGAATGAACAAATGAGTAAATAAATAAATAAATTCTATATCAGGCATATAACTCATTATCTTTTTGCTTAGGTCTTTTGCCATGGTTTCATCTCATTCTTTCATTTGGGACATACTCTTTCTCCTCATTTCATCTAACTCTCTGCATCTGTTTCTCTGTGTCAGGAAAGTCAGCTGTTTCTCCTGCTCTTTAAGGTAATACCCTTATGAAGAAGAGATCCTGTAGTGTCATGCAATGCAGTGTTCCCTATTCTCTAGTTCCTGGCACTTCTGGGAATCTCTCTTATGTATGTGATGTGTATGTTGCAGTTGTGTCCTGGATGGTTTTTCCTTTTGTCCAGTAGTCTACAGAGCTCTCTTTGCCTGTAGTGAGCAGTGTTTGGGACCCAGTATGGGTGGGGCATGTTTTAGTAAGGTGCATCCTGGTCTACTGGTGAAATGAGACCAACTACCACCACCATTGCTGCTGCTGACAGAATAGAAGCCTTGCAATATGTTGGGTTGGGAGATGTGCTGTTGGACAGGGTTCATGCTGGTCTTTTGCATAATAGACCCTGCAGAAAGCAAACTGAGACAAGTGTGCATGACTGGGATCAGTAGATCTGCCAAAATGGGGGTGGTGGTGGTGTAAGCAAGTTAGATAGGGAGTGTCAGAGCAGTGTAGTTCCCCACAGGTAGCCCCCTTTTATGCTGGAGGATGGTATGGGAAAGAAATGGTGCCTATCAGCTCCTTTGTTCCTAGAAGGGTCTCCCTGTGATCCATACCTCGCTGGATCCATACCTCCAAGCTCTAAGATGAGAAAATAACTCTTACTCCCATATGTCCCGAGCATTTTTCAAATTTCTGGTTCTATGATGTATCTGCACAGGCTGCTCGCTGTGCTGTTTCTTAACGGCAGGGACTCAGCTTCCTAATGCCCTCCTTGTTCACCAAGGGCCAAGCCCACTGATTTTTAAAATTCTAGAGTTTAAGTCCTGCTGGTCACAATAACTCATGAAACTTGGTACCTCTCACTTTTAAAGCCACATAGTTATGGGGATTTGTCTTTCCTATATAGGTTCCCTGGTGTGATTGCCAGTTTCCCACCCTTTTCTGAACTTCTAGCTTTTCCTGACTATGGACAGCCATGGCCTACACACCCCAAGCTGTGTCTTCACCCTTCCTACCTTATTCAGTGTGGTCACTTTTCTACCTTTAGTTGTGGAGTTTGTTCTGCCTGTCTTCTGGTCATTTTCTGGGTGATTTATGATGATGGATTATTTTCTGAGTTATTTATGCTGATGATTATCTAGCTGTGTCAATGAAACTGGGTAAGCTTAGGATCTTTCTGCTCTGCCATCTTACCCCCCATCTCCATCTTTAAATAATTTAGAAAGGACAACTGAAGGAATGCCCAAACTTATTTTGAATATATGTCTGTTGTAATTATCATGTGATATTCTCATGGACTGTCAAACATTCTATTCTGTTCTATTTTATTCACTACTTTGAGAATAGTTTTCTATGTTCTCTCTCAAAAAAGAAAAAATATCTGCCACTCACATTTTAATTAAATG
Organism: Canis lupus familiaris; assembly: GCF_011100685.1. Lineage (NCBI taxonomy): Eukaryota > Metazoa > Chordata > Mammalia > Carnivora > Canidae > Canis > Canis lupus. The sequence goes on from NC_049242.1 coordinate 1,932,660, forward strand.
AAAATCTTAATATCTGTAGCAAACTACTGTATTGACATAAGTTACAGCAAAATACTTAATAGCAACAACATGTCATAACTTCCATACATTAGCCTAGTAAAAACATCTGTGGTTTTTTTTTTTTTCTCCAAACATTAAGATTAACCATTTGTGAATACACAAATCATGTACTCTCAATATATTTTCCTAAACGTAAGGAGTCTTTTTAGAGCATACAGCTATGGAATATGAGTGCTGAAGGGTAAGGGAGGGAACTGGGCAAGAATCTTTGTAGTGTGTCAAAAAATACAAGCAGGTAGAACTAGAACTGCAAATGCAGTATGATAGTGCATTTCTCTCTTTTAATGTTCTTTTCTTTTCTTCCCACCTATTCAAACACAGTCAATACCTCACCACTCACTTAAACTAAGTCTTTTCCTTGAAGTCTTTGATGTGAATTGCTTAGTAAATATGCCAGAAGAGAGTTCAAGAAAGATCTCTGATGAAACTGTAATTAATATATGTTCTATACATTAGAGACTCCTGGTCATTATTTTCTACCTCACTGTAGTTAAAGATTTGTTAATCAGTCCAAATATCTGTAACCAGGCTTTGGAGCCTTCAGGGCAACCTGAGTCTGTCCTGCTCTCAAAGAAAGTACCCACCTTTTCCCTGAGGCCAGATTCAAATACCTGTAACCTCTGAAGATTATGTGGGCTAATTTTTATATGGTTCATCCACTCTATCCAGGACATTTCCCGACTTAGAGTAGCATTCGATATAATTTTTATTAAAAGAATAATACCAATGAAAGGCTACTGGGAGGTTTATGTCAATAAAGAGAGATCATCCAAGTATATGTAGTGAATTTATGAAAGGCACTGCCCTTAAACATCTCCTGCTAGATTTCCCTTATCCTGCCCTGGATGACATTCTCAGTGGGTTCTCAGCTTTCTGTACACTTCAAGTTATTAGAACTAGGTATTTTTTGGCAGTTGGGACTATTTTTTAAAATATTAATATATCCAGCCCTGCCATTACCAAAACTTCAGTCTCATCCTCCTTGTCATTAGTTTAGGTTTACCTTATAACTAGGAAACCATGCTAAGGAAAAGGAGTATTTCTTTCCTCCTCTTTCTGTTCTTGATGAATATTTTAATGCTGTTGAAAAGATAAAGTCCAAAAGTTTTACTTTTGGTAAGGGTTCCTCCAATGGTTCTTTGGAGGTTCTTATAAATCCATCATGCTGCCCAGTTTCTACTCTCTGACTGAAAGATTATCCTTCCCAGTTCTAGCCCCTAGGAGTCTACCCTCTTCTCCCCTCCCCCCCACCCCAGTTTATCTCTTTCTGTTAAGTTGAATGGGGGAGAATCCATCAAGATGGCCAATGTAGCTACTTCTGCAGGATTAACTTTTGTCCCACAGAAAGTTCAGGAACCTTTGCTCTTTTAAATGTATGCTCTGTGCAACCTTTTAATCTCATTTGGCCTTCAAGGATAACTCTTATCCACCTCATGATGTTAAAAAGTAGGAGTTAATTTCTATACCCTTATTCTACCATGTCATCCACCCTCAAAATCTAGGGAAAGCATGAAAGGCTTTCCTGAGATTTTCTTAACATGTGCTCCATTGTTCTCTCTATAATGGACATTTGCATTTCTGTAGTTTAGCAAGCAAGAGAAGTGAGAGGTGTATTTTCTTCCTGCAGACATCCCAATTACCACAAGGGGTTCCTCTGGCCCATCTTCTTTTGGCTTGAGGAAAATATTCTCTTTCTTTCCCATTAGTAATGGGAAATAAGAGCTTAGTCCACTTCTATCAGCTTTATATAGTCTGATGATTTATTTATTTATGTATTTACTTCTCTTGGTTTTCTTTAAATTTCTAATTATTTGATTATTTAGGGTGGGCCATACTTGACATCATTTAATTAATTTAATCAATTCCAGTAGAGTTAACATACATTGACATCTTTTAGTAAATAACACATGGACATGTGTAGTACCAGTCTTTCAAATGTTAGGACACTTAGTATTTATTGTTCTTAACTTTAAGACTTTAGTATAAGTTCTGAGATGATTAGAAAACTGTTTAGAATATGGAACATAATTTAAAATAATATAATCTAAGCCACTGTGTTACAGAAGAGATGATAACTTACCCAGAACCCCAAATCCATGGCAAAGATAAATTTAATACACAATAGTCATTCTAGGCTATTTTCCCAAAAATGCACTGTCTTTCTTCCCGAGAGCTTAGGAAATTATATTTAAAAATATGTTCTGATAAGACAGAATAACTTCACAGAAAGGAATCATCTGGATTTATAAAAGACCACTTTATATGATTATAGACCTAATGGCCTATTTTATTACTTAAAAAAAAATCCTTCAGTGGAATCCAAAACATATTAGGTTCTTGACAATTTATGCTCAATAATAATAATAATAGCTTCCAGTGTTTAGCTTTTTCTCCCCAACTCATTGCATTATATTAGACAATAGTGACTGTTTATTTCTTAAATTCAATATCCCATCATATTTTGTCATCTTTAACTTCATACTAATCTACTTTTTTGTCTTTATTTCTACCGATGGCTCCACTTTTTTCTCCCATGCTGGCTCAAAACAGCGAACAGAAACATCTTTTACTCTCTTCTCTCTAATCCTTATCAACTAAGTGCCAATCCCACTGGGTGTGTCTATATGCAGTTTTTAAATTCCAAACCATTCTTTCCATTTTCGGTTCTTCTACCTATAACTATTCACTTTTCTCTTATTTGGTAATCCTCTATTATTGAATATTCTTTGTTATTAAAATATGATAAGAAAAATGAAAACACATAGCTATTTCTGTAAATCCAGCTTACAGAATCAGATCTAATAGAGAAAAAAAATTAACATCATCTGATTGAGCGAGCCCTTTGACATTAAAATTATCTTTACATAATGATCATTTAGCTCATACTTGAACTTGAACATACTTGAACTTGAACATACTTGAACAGACAGTCTCTCTTGAGATGGAATCAATTCTACCACTGAGCAACTCTGGCTTCTTAGAATGATCTTTTAAAATTAATTTTACCTTTCACTTTTCTGGGTTTTTTTTGTTTGTTTTTGTTTTTTTTTTTTTAACTTTTCTGTATTTTGATTGATTTGTCCCTTTGGATATTTAAGAACAAATCTAAGCTGCTCACTTAGATTATGACAAACTTTCAGCTATTTAAAGATAGCAGCTGTATGTGACATTACCTTTGAAATTTTGACTTTTGAACCAAGATTCCTGCCTATTTGCAATATGACAATTCTTCCTTGCTATGGGATATAATAGGCTGATGTTTCTCTCTAAGAGATCAAGATACTAAAAATGGTACTTCTATATGATAGTTAAGAAAAAAAAAGATTTTTTCCAAGTCTTTATAGCTTGTTTTATTTCATGAACAGTTATAATTGTCTATCCTTAGGCAATAGACAAAGGCCTGATCTCAATGTCCCAAATAAAGAAAATAATCTGCAACTGAGTCACTAATGCTAATCAGGATATACAAGAGGCAGGTAAAATCACTTTTGAAAGTATGAACAGAATATATGCCCACAGTTCAACTACAAAAAAACTTTTTGCCTGACCCCCTAAGACTTGTATATTGGAGTTTTGATAATATTTTACTCATTGGACTTAAAAAAGCAACAATTATTAAGGAAAGACCTTGGAAGATGTTCTTCTCTGAATTTTCCTTCAAAATGTCCTTAAACATTAACCCTAATATTTAATTTAGTTCTCATTCCTTTAGCTCCTTTTGTCATTTTCATTATATGGTTTCAAGATTTTCCTTATCACCTCGCTTTCTCTCCACTAAATGCATTCGTGTTTATCTATGCTTCTGTTATGTGATTGAGCCTGCAACTGAGCATAAAATCACAATCATTGTTAACATGATAGATGCAAAGTAGATCTAACTGCTCTTTTGTTCTCAACCTTTGTAATCAGCTGAAATATAATATTTTTCTTTGTAAGGACATACCACTGTTGACTCATAATCAAATCAATAATTAATCATTGAACAGCTGTTGCCATCTTGTCTCTTGCAGACTTTTCTTATAAAGGGAAAGGTGGGCAGAAGGAGAAGGAGAAGGAGAGAAAATCCCAAGCAGACTTCACCCACAGTAAGGAGCCCAATGTGAGGCTTGATTTCACAACCTAGAGATCATGACCTGAGCCAAAATCAAGAGTTGGATGCTTAACTGACAGAGCCACCCCAGCACCCCTTCAAAACCTTTGAAATAGCAGCCTATTTTCTTGCCCAAGCTCTAAAATCTATTTTCTATAAAACATCTAGCATGATCTTTTAGCATGTTATCAAGTTACACCTCAGCTTAAAACATGATCTGCCTATTTACTAATTTCACTCTTTATGCCTTCTTGTCTTTCACTCTCTTCATCCATATAGGATCTTCTATCTTCTATATTGGTTATTCTTCAAACACAGGTAAGTGCTTCCTCCTGAGAGCTTTGATATTTGCCTTCCTGTGCTTCTGAAACACTCTCTCTCATGTATTCACATGGTTTGCTTTTCTGCATTCATTAGCTGTTTCCTTAGGTATCTATTCAGAGTGATGTTTCTATCTTAGGTAAAGTGACACCTTGCTACTCCATCACCATACACAGCACATATTATCCTTTTACCTAATTTCTTTATGGGAATTATCCTTACAGACCTTATATTGTTTTGGGGTTTTTTTGAAATTTTTTTTTTTCTAGAATATGAGTTCTTCAAGGGTACAGGTTTTGTCTGTCTTGTTCACTGCTATATCCTTAGTGACTATAATGACATAAAGTAAGAACTAAATTAATAATTGCTAAATTAGAGATAAAAAAATTTTTGGGCTAAAAGATACTTGAAATTAGGCCACTGAGAATGAGAATATTTTTTAAATGCTCTTTATGTCTGTAATCTCTATTCCTAATACAAAATGCCTTTGATAAATTACTTTTGCTATGCCCACTTTGAACTTTTTAGTCTTAGCTATGATATTTTTTGGAACACAAACTGAATCATAAGTGAAATGAATCTTCCATCTTGAGTTCTATTTATCTTTTAGAAAAAAGTCATCAAACAAACAAAACCTAGCCCATTCCTTTAGGAGTATGGATCCAGGGGCCATATTGAAATAGCTCTTGCTCAATTTTGGCATTAGACAAAAATAGCTCTAGGCCAACAAAGACATTATCAGAATGCCTTTCAAAGGCATTATCTAAATTATTACAGAAGAGCAAGTTAGAGAAGCACATAAGTCAGATGTTCTCTTGGAGAACTTTAGAACATCTTGAAACAATCTGCCAGACCTCCTTGCTGAGTGAAAATGTGTAGCATGAGACCTCAGGTGCCTGATCAAGGACATTGGTGATGAAAAGAGATTAGCTGTTGTTTTTTTTTTTTTTAATATTTTACTTTTCTTTTCTTTTCTTTCTTTCTTTCTTTCTTTCTTTCTTTCTTTCTTTCTTTCTTTCTTTCTTTCTTTCTTTCTTTCTTTCTTTCTTTCTTTCTTTCTTTTCTTCCTTTTCTTTTTCTCTTTCCCTTTCTTTTCTTTCTTTCTTTCTTTCTTTCTTTCTTTCTTTCTTTCTTTCTTTCTTTCTTTCCTCCTTTTTCTTTCATTTTTAATGCTTGTTTTCACAATCTCCCAAACTAACCTAAAATAATTGCTACTTATTTACCCCAGAACTACAGGGTATCCAAAAATACCTCAATTTAGTTCATTGTTTTAAAAGGTATTAGAATGACCAGGTTAGAAAATCCAAAATTATCTATTATCTTTGGAGGTTTTCTGACCAGAAATTGCTATAACCAGAAACATCATTTATGCCTCTCTTCACAGAAGAAAAGAATCAAATGCTTGTTTGACTAAATAATTTTAATAATTTTGATTAAACATTTTAATCAAAATGATTAAAAATTAATCTTTTTTTTCATTTTTTTTCATTTGTTTACAAATAGGTACCCATGGGCACTTGGATAGCTCAGTGGTTGAGTGTCTGGCTTCAACTCAGGTTGTGATCCTGGGGTCTTGGGATTCAGGTTCCCCACAGGGAGTCTACTTCTCTCTCTGCCTGTGTCTCTGTCTCTCTCTTTTTGTCTCTCATGAATAAATAAAACTTTTAAAAAAATATGTACCCGTACTTATAGAAAGTGTTATTCTAGGTCTTGTATAAAAAATAGCAAATAGAGCATAAATTGTCTATGTTTTTATAGAGCAGGTAGTCCTTTTTTAAAAATGTAAGCACATAAAATTGTAATTGCAAATATGCAAGTACTAAAATTAAAAATATCATCACTTAAAACCATTTTCCCTGATTTGGGCCATTTGGATGGTTCCACCACATTCTAAATCCATAGGAAGAGTAATACCCTAAGCACAGACACCACCATAAACACATCGTAAGATACCTAAATTTTCTGATAAAGCTTTGTGTTAAAGCTATGGTAATAATTAGAATGGAAAGTATTTTTTCAAATGCTGTAAAAATATTGTGGTTGATGGATTTATCAAATAAATATTACCGAATATAGAAATCTACAGTTTCAAGAAGTTATATACTTCTTGAAGTTGACTTGGCTGTTAGCAAAGTAAGATTTTCCCAAATACCTAAATTAAACTTAACTTTTTTTACTCTTACAATTAGTTATATGTGATTCATTTTACACATGACATATTTTAAAAATTTGGTCCTGATAAGTCTGCTGTAAATTTATTTAAAGTCAAGGAGAAAAAAAAAATAAAATAAATAAAATAAAATCAAGGAGAATTAGGAGGTTTTTTTTCCGTATTTCTCTGCATCTCAGTTGTGTCCAGCTTCTTTGGGTTCTCATGAATGTAGCTGTTGTTACATTTTATGAACAGAATAGACCTGTATTGAATTAATAAGATATAGAATATGTAGCTGTTTTCTTGCTGACAAATTATTTGAACTACTAAATAGAAGCATCTCCTCAGAAGTTCATGCTAAGCAATAAAACAATCTTCACCACAAATAGACATATTTCACTGTTTTAGTACTGTAGCAGAAATTTATCTGTACATAATAAATAATATCATAAACATCTGTTTATAAGTTCTTGTGGACAGTTGATACAGTATGAATTTTCTGAACCTTATTTTACAATAACTAATGTTCGTGGTTGATATTTTATCAGCAAATATTTATTATTTTTGAAAACAATAGTTTAAGTAAGAGTTAATCCAGTTGAAGAAGCCTGAGATAGCTTTCATGGCACTTTGTACATTATAAAACACTGATATATTTTGCTTAGCCAATAATCAAGTGGAAAACTATTTTAATTTTTCTTATGTAAGAGAAATAACATTCAGCTGACCTAGTAAATTCTCTCTTTACTCTCCAAAACACTGAGAACACATATTTACTCTCATTTCTCTGGGTTATTGAATCTGGCTCTCTTTTTACCATTTTATATCACTCTAGGAATTGCTGATAACATTGCTTTTAGCATTATAACATTTTCTTTGCCTTTAAGATAAAAATAAATAAAACCAAATTCAGGTACACTCTGCCTTCAAATCCCCACCTCCTACTAAGAAGAAATTAAATTGTCTTCTGATTAATTACACGTCTAATATCTCCAGTGCACAGCTGATAAGAATCAACTTGGGTTTTTTGCACTGAGGCAGTCTCTATTATCATCATGACCTCCTGGGGGACTGATAAAATGTGCAAATATATAATTTCAAAATGATCACAGAGGGACCACAATCCATTTCTCTTTCTCAACTGCAGTAGGCCAATCAGACTTAAAATTATCAGGCACCTGTTTTCTGTAACACTTCTCTTTTCATTTCTCTTTAAAGTTCTTTTTTTTTTTTTTTCTCTTTAAAGTTCTTAGGCAGCACTAGCAATGAGTGAAAAAGTTCTGTCCTATTACCCCACTGATGCCAAGAAGAAGGAGAGTATTTGTATAAGCTTATCAATGACAGACATTCTCTGGTCAATAGTATATCATCTTCTTGGCAGAAAGAACAAACTGTCACCTGTCCAATAAAATGAATTTAACTCAATGAAGGAGAATGAGGTGAAAGTGGAGGGGAAAATGTGTAGTCTTTTTAACTGTTTTTAAAGCAGTAAGACTTGCATCAGAAGCATCTGAAAGTATTCAGGAAAAAGGAATTGCATGTACTTACATCAGAAGAAAGTCAGTGTAACTCTGTGACCTGAATTTTCTCTCTTATCTCCCCTTCATGTAGTCTGGTATGTTGAAATCATTGCTTTAGGAGGCAGCCTTCCCATTATTCTTCCACTAGTTACATCTGTGTGTTATTGGGCACGTAATAGAAACTCCCCCAGCTTCATCTTTATTGAGAACAAATAATATTTTACTTGCCAAGATATAAGAAATCAGGTCACATGACTACAAATTATTTTTAATCTTGATTTTTAAAAATTTAGTGAGGGAGATTTTTTCAATGTAGATGAAATATAAATACATCTAGTTTTAATAAATCTAATTAAATATTTTTCTAAGTCTATAAACTTGATAGTAATGTATAAGCAGATTTGGGATGTGGAAAACAATTTTATGCAGGCATTAACAGGGCACTTGATGTGATAAGCACTGAGTATTATATACACCTGAAAAATTACTGAACACTATGTACTGAAATGAATGATGTACTATATGTTAGTTAATTGAATTTAAATAAAATTTAAAAAAGAAAACAATATGCTAGTATTGGGGACTAAAAAATAATGCTTTTTTCGAAATCCTTAAACCAAATGATAATATAACATGGATAACAGTAACTATTTTCTAGCTTATTCTAGCTTATTTATTATAATAAATAATTAATATTTGTATTGGTATAATTTAACGCTCTCTCTTTCTCTTTTTCTTTAAAGATTTTAAATAAAATCATGAGAGACACAGAGAGAGAGGCAGAGACATAGGCAGAGGGAGAAGCAGGCTCCTCATAGGGAGCCCAACGAGGAACTCAATCTCTGGATCCTGGGATCACGCCCTGAGCCAAAGGCAGACGCTCAACCACTGAGCCACCCAGGCGTCTCTGCACTCTCTCTTAAGCTCAGTGTCGTATCAAGCCATTATATTATATTTCACAAAAAGAAACATATTGTTGATGACTATTATTATGATACTTATTTCTAAATGTTACATATTTTAAAAGACATTAGAATAGTTACTAGCTACATTCTCAAAGGGCTATGATGATTAAAATACACATTAGATAGGATATTCTGTAAAACAGAGCAGATAATTTAAACCCTTTAGTTTTTGTTGTATTTGTTTAAACATGAAGATTAAGTGAAAAGCAATTTACAGAACCAAGGAATGTCAGTAAAGTTACTTATAAATTCAAAAAGAGTGAATCCTGTACCATATTACTTCCTCTCAATTGCTGCCTATATACACATTTGAAGGATAAAATATCTTTGAAGAATCATTTTTTTAAGGAAAATAATAACATGGATTTTGACACAGTAGAAGTTGAAATGTTGATTGTTTTTGTGTATACATACAGAACTAGGTTATACTAATTATGATTCCTCCCCCAATTTCATACATTCTATCATGAAAAGCTTAGATGTTATTCAATTTATTGTATATTGATAAAAATAATTTTACTGATTTTTAAAGTTTTTTTTAAGCCTAACTAATGAAGTTAGATCATACTGTTCTCACTGTCACAGTATCTGATTTTTAAAGTTTTTTTTTAAGCTCAACTAATGAAGTTAGATCATATTGTTCTCACTGTCACAATATCTGAAATAAAGATACAAAGAAATCTTTCATCTTCTTTATTGTTAACTAAAACAGGACTACTATTTGCATATAAAATATTCATAGATATACTTGTGTAGTAGAGCTCAAAAATGGGCATGATTATTTCTTATTATTTATGCATATTTTATTTAAACCACTTTGTGAAATATCATTTATACAAAATAAGCTGTACATATTTAATGTATACAACTTGATGATTTTGGAATAAGTATACATTTGTGAAACCATCACCATAATATATCCCCTAAGCATACCCATTATTTCCAAAAGTTTTGCCAGCCCTTTTTATTATTACTATTATTCTTAATTATTCTTCTTATTGTTGTTATTACTATTATTTTATTTTGTGGTAAGAACACTTAAAATTTACCCTCTTTGCAAATTTTTAAGTATGACACTTATATAAAGAACCTATAAAAAGTCTAAAATAGTCAAACTCATAGAAGCAGAGAGTAGAATGGTGGGTGCCAAGGGGCTAGAGGGGGGGAAGCAAGAAGCCTTTATCCAAAGGGTACAAAATATAAACTATGCAAAATGTGTAAGTCTTAGAGATCTACCATGTCGCATAGTGCCTAAGTTAATAACACTGTGTTCCATATGTTTACAGTGTGCTTTTGCAAACTACTCTCTTCAAGAGGCTGCTTCTTGAATTCTCTTTTGGCCTATGTAATTTGCTGTGGTCAAGGAGACATTAGCTAACATGATACAGAGGCTTGAAAAGTACTTGCAAATTGGGAGTTATTCCTAATTTTGCTTCACCTATCTGAGCAACTATGTGAAAGAGCCCGGCCTAGACTACTGGAAAATCAGAGACATGATCAAGCCATTCCCTTTGCCTTTCCTAGTAGGAGCTAATCAGCAGCAGCATGAGGCTAAATGCATTATTCAAACCTACTCATTCAAACCTCCCAGGGACTGCAAAGATCAGCTGAACTTGTCCAAACAAGAAGAACCACTAATCTGACACCCAGAATTGTGGGAAATAATATGTTTGGTGTGTGTGTGTGTTTGTGTGTGTGTGTACACTACGAAGTTTGAGGATGATTCATTATGCAGCAAAAACCAGTGCAATATACAATCAAAATGCATATAATATAATCTGTGGATTGAATTTCTGTAAATAGTAGTTTCTCTAGGCTTAAAACACATCCACAAACATGGATACACACACTTTTGAAATTCTATCTTTTTTAAGTTATCTGCCATTCTTTCTCTTTCTTTTGCTTGGCTCAACTTCTCAGAAAACAAAATTTATAATAATTGAGTAATTTTTCTCCTCTACTAATCATTTCACAACTCACTGTCATAAGACTTATTTTCCACTACTTCCTAACTTTATATGCATACTTTATGCATATTCCCTCGGTTTTTATACAATGTTCTTTTCTATTAAAGCATTCTATCTATAGCAGCGTCACACATTACATTTAGGGTTTTTTTTGTCTCCTTAGCTTCCTCTTTCTTTGGGTTTCTCCAATATTCCTAGTTTTTTGATAGTCTTCAAATTTTTGAGGAGTACTGGCTAAGCATTTCATAGTGTGTCTTTCATTTTGGACTTGTCTGATATTTTTCTCATGATTAGTGGGGATATAGGTTTTAACGAGGAAATCACAGAGATAAGGTACCATTGTCATCACATCATATTAAAGGTAAATATTCTCTTTGCTGATATTGGCCTTGATCATCACTGGGTTGAAGAAGGTTTATCAATCTCCTTCTGTGGGAAGTTACTTTTTTTATTCCTCTTTTCCACTCTGTATTCTTTGGAAACAAGTGACTGTGGACAGCCCACATTTAGAGGAAGGGGAAATTACATTCCACTTCCTTGAGAAAAAAAAATATTTTCATAAATTATTTGAAATTCATTTATGTGGGAAATTTGTCTATTCTTTTGATTAATTTATTTATTCATTCACTTGTTATATTAATATGGACTTATGGGTAATTATTTTATTCTTTGGCTTATAACTCATGCTGCATTATTTTCTTGCTCAATTTTTTTCCAATTTGGGCCATTGGGAACTTTTTCAGTTGCTTCCTGTGTTCCTTTGACTTGCCCTCCGCATCATGTTTATTTGTTTGTTTGTTGATTTGTTTTAGCACTTCCTTACTTTCTGTTATTATAAGATACTCTAGGCTGGTCAAGTACACTTTCTGCCTCAGTCCTAGAGTTAGTCCTTCCTCAAATAGCTCTCAACCTTTTAACAGGAGAGTAGTATTAGAAACCAAGGTCTTGTCTCGGCACTTTGTGTATTGGTTTCTACTATATACGTTCCTTCTAGGCCATCTCAGAACACAATATGTGTGTGTAAACCTAGCCATGTATATATATACATATCTATAGTTTTTGTATGTAACCATCAGTACCTACATTAAGCTATATGTGAGTTCATACTGTAGTCTTTAATGCTAACCCATTACCACATTGACCATGCTCTCCTTTTCTTGCTTATCTGAAATCTCCCACTCTAACAGTGAGAAACCTGGCTTCTACCATCCACCAGCCACTGACTTCATTGTTCAATTTCATGTATAATGGTTTTAGAGTTACCAATAATAATATTGCTAACTAGAGTATATTACCAAAGAACAAATTGTTGTGTGTTTTGGTTTTTGTTGTTGTTGTTTTAGTCTTGAGAATTAATTTCCATATTACTTAAATCATTATCTTTGTCTCCCACTGCCCTAAGTGAAGTTGCTTCATACATTTGTAATATAGTTAGATTGTCACATTCTGCCTTTCATTCTTTCATTCTGGGATCCTCTAAACTCATAAATTATTATTATTTTTAAATTTGTATACATCGATGTTTACTTTGTGCTATAAAGTTCTACTGGTTTTGATAAATGTGTAATGACATGCATCCACCATTAGAATATCACATTAGAATATCACAGAATATCACATCACCCTAAAAAATATACTTCATTCACTCATTTATTTATCCCCTTGTCCCAACATTTGACAATCAGTAATCTGTGCAGTCTCTATAGTTTTCCTTTACCAAAAGGCCACATAAGTGGTATCATGCAATATCCAGCCTGTTCAGACTGGCTTCTATCAATCAGCAATATGTTTATAGGATTCGTCCATGTACTACACAGAAAGAACCTAAAATAAGATAAAATATTTCAAGATTTTTAATTTCTTTTTAAAGTAACCATAACGTTGGGATGCCGGAGTGGCTCAGCAAATGAGTGTCAGCTCAGGTGTGATCCCAGAGTCCTGGAATCGAGTCCCACATCAGGCTCCCTACACGGAGCCTTCTTCTCCCTCTGCCTATGTCTCTGACTCTCTCTCTCTGTGTCTCTCATGAATAAATAAATCAATAAAATCTTAAAAAAATAAAGTAACCATAAGGTGGATGGACCAGGGATTTCATTTAACTTTTAATGCCTCTTTTTCATATTTTTTTACTTTTTCACATTTTCACAGATGTTTCTACCAAAATTTTCTTTCCTTTCTCTTCTTAAACCTGTTTTTTTTCTATAATCTGTGGTGCATAACATAATAATAATAATAATATTATTAATAATAATAATAATAATGAAGGATTGTTTTGTTGTTTTGCAATTAATTTCTAGTATTTCAACAAAGAAGAGGCTTTTAAATATTTTCCAAAAGCATTGAGATACATGTAAATATGTTAGTTATTACATTTAAGTATATAACATGCACTTATATATAAAATAAGAAATTAATCAAAATTGATTACCTCTTTGTTTTTTTTTAAGGATTTTATTTATTTATTAATGAGAGACACAGAGGGAGACAGAGAGAGGCAGAGACACAGGCAGAGGGGGAAGTAAGCTCTATGCAGGGAACCTGACGCGGGACTCGATTCCTGGTCTCCAGGATCATGCTCTGGGCTAAAGGCGGCGCTAAACCCCTGAGCCACCCGGGCTGCCCCCTCTTTGCTTTTAAAAAACCCCTGAGCCACCCGGGCTGCCCCCTCTTTGCTTTTATCCATCATACAAAGTTGAAGTTACCCTGATAGCACTTAAGAACACAACAGAGCCATTGAGTTAAATCAAATCAAGCTATAAATGTTACATGTATAAACATTTAAATCATCACTACTATTTAACTTCTAGATATTCTTAAATTAAACAAAAACTGTGGCATATTCATTTTTAGCATTATGATAGTATTACTCCAAAGAACATAATCTACTTTTGCAGAAAAGATGTCATTTTAGATTCAAGATATAGAACAATAAGATTGATCAAAACAAAGTTAGAGAAGCTGGGACAACCAAAAATTTCACTCTGGAGATATGCGTGAGTATAATAAATCCAGCATGATTCTGTCTTTCTATGGTCAAATTTAGCATTGTAATGAGACATTTTTATAACTGATTATTATATATATATATATATATATATATATATATATATATATATATCTCCAAATCTTCTAAAGCCTAACGCTGGTGTACATTGTAAATGAAAGTCAATGAGGTAGAATGGATACTCATTTTATTAACATTTACATAGTATTTTCCTAGATACTCTATTATATTGAATTGGATATTATTATTTGCAATGCTAACAAAGGTTTAAGAATTGTTTTTTATTGAAAAGTGTGACTTCTGATATAAATTTAAATGAACACTTGAGGATATCTTGTAATGAAGACTTTAATATATTTTTATTATTTGATATGTACAGAAAAATTCTTACCTGAAAAACACCCAACTACTGATGAAAACAGAATTAGTTTCCAAGAGGAAGCCATCCTTGGTTACTAGGCTATCCTGTGTCTCAATGTGTTTAGCAGCTCTGATTTTTCTTCATTAAATAATACCCTGTTGAAATAAATAACAGTTTTCAAAAACTGAGAAAACAAAAAAGTAGACAAACACAAACTAACTCAAGAATATCACAGTAAAATAATAAATACCTTTTATTGCAAAGGTCAGATTAATATACACTTGGCTATTGACAACAATAATACAATTTCATTAAAATTAATATAATGCACAACATGAAAACTTTAGAGAAGCTTATTTATATTGAATAACTTCATTTATATTGAATATATTTATTTATATTGAATTTATATAATTTACTTATACATATTATTACATAATTTATTAATATTGAATACTCCGTCACAGAATACTTACAGGAAATAGGAATAGCAGGTTCTAATGGAGATAGTTTTTCCTCACAGGGAATATATAATAGCTATATTTATTAATTATACAAATTATTAGACTAGAAAAATAGGATAGAAAAACCAGTTATGTTAATATATACACCTCTGGTCTAGAATATAACTAATGGTCAGTTAGCCAAGTGCCTATTGTGCCTGTTGCTCATCTAAACCTCCACAGGAAAATTTCTCAATTATTAATGTCAACTGCGTTTGATTATAACTCCTGTGATTATCTGCACTGTGCTATATTTCCTTCCTTTGATACTTCTATCAGCATCTTCTGCTAGCCAGAATCTAAAGGGAATATTTTTGTGAATATTTAACGTTTCTCATCTAATGGCATTTTTATAACAATGATGAGTGTAGCACATTAATATCATTTTGTTCCATTATTGTCCTGAAAGATAAGATAAACATAAAAAATAAAAAAATTCTAGCACGAAATTTCCTGCAAGAACTTGGCAAATGTGCTTTAGAAATTCTTATAATAGACAAGTAACTTCTGAGTTTTCAAGTGTCAGTGGTGTCCTTCTTAGCCCAAAGTGATTAAATTTGGAAATAACAGTACAGCGTGTTAATAATTTTTTAAATAATGATCGTTTCTTAGCAACTATTTCCTTCCTATAGACTTGAAGTTCAGATTATCTCCATCTTTTAGAAAAAAATCTTAAATATATAGGCAAGCACTTTCCCCCTTAGCTACATAATAATTTTATTATAGTCATGCCCAAACAAGGAAATCTATTAGTGAATCTTCTCCCCGAATAATGTTAGTTTCATTTCATTAATATTTTTAATGCTAAGCCTTGATTATCTATTTGAGTTGCATGGTAATATATCACAAATGGAGAAAAAGAGTTATTACAACTAAAAATGGTTGTTTTCTAGCCACCTACTTAAAAAAAAAGATACTTTTCATTTTTTCTTCTAAGTAAATATCAGAAACAAGACAACCTGAAGCACAAAAAAAGATCTTATTACTAATTTTTACAATTTAAAATATTTTTATTATTTATATACTGTTTGTTTTACCAAGAAGGAAAAGAAGAAAATTAGCACTTCACACACAAACATAAGAGACTTAAAGTTGCTGGTAGTACAATTATGATTCATGAGAAATGCACATTTGAATTAATGAATTTTCAATCCATGTTGAAATGGACTTTTCTCAGATTGTGAAACCTGATACACTAATTTAGTGGCTTATAACTAATAAATTCATTGTGTAGTTGAATGTGTAGATAGTTAAAACATCACATCTTAATTGGAATTTTAAGTAGAAATGCTAAACATATGTTATAGAAAATTAAGGGATAACATTTTGCCATTTGAATGTCAGTTTTTTTAAGACGTATATATTAAACTGCCTTATGAATGATATTCAGATGTGAGCATGTCGAGAGATTTCTATTATTGCCTGTTGGTCTCTCCAGTTCTCTACCAATGATTTCTACAGTTTGACCCTTACAAGCTATTTTAAAGCATAATTTATGTGTATACACACACATATATACATATATATATATATATATATATATATATATATAGTGTGTGTGTATGATTTTATTTATTTGAGAAAGAGAGAGAGAAAGAAAGAGAGGGAGCATGGGTATGAGTAGGAGAAGGGGCAAAAGGAGAAGCAGATTCCTCACTGAGCAGGGAGCCTGATGCAGGGCTAGATCCCAGGACCCTGAGATCATGACCGGGGCTGAAGGCAGACACTAAACTGATTGAGACATCCAGGTGCCCCTAAAACATAATTATATTTTAAAATATAAATCAGGCTATATTATTCCCCTGTTTTGGTGGGTTTTTTTCTTAAAATCCAAACTCCTTATATAGTCTACAAAATGATATGTTGCCTAGTACCTACATAACTTTCTGACTTCAACTTCTATTCCTCTAGACTCCATTTCTACCACACTGACTTTCTTGCTGCTCCTGAAATATGCCAAGCACTCATTGTTTCCTTTGCCTAAACCCCTTCATCATCAGGTTCTTTCCAGACTGGATAACTTTAAATCATTAAAGATTCTGCTCTTCAGACTCTTCTTGATCCTTTCCTATAAGTAGGAAGTCCCTCCCCACTCCATTCCCTGCAGCCCTGTCACTGCATTGGACTCTCCTACATTACTCTTTTAAATTATCATTTCATTCTTTTAAATTATCATTGCCCGATGTTATGCTATTTATTTATTTTCTTTTTAATCATCTTTTTCTCCTACTAGGATGTGATGTGCATGAAAGCAAGAAATTTTGTCTTGTTCATCTTTGTAGACTCAGTAGGCCTGGTTTTAGTAGCTATATAATTAATATTTTTGAATAACAATTATTGGATAAACTGAAATCTCTGGTAAATAAATTATTTGGCACAAAGTAATACAAGAAGAATTTAATACTGGCAGTGGCTATCGTTCATAAAATCCTATGTGCTAGACATTATGTTATGCATTTTACCTACACAGCCTCTGTAAATTAACTTGACACATTTTATTGATGAAGATAACTTGCCCAAGATCATATAGCTAGTGAAAGTCATAACTGGGGTAAGAATAATGTTGACCTTTAAGCCACATCATCTCTTATAAAACTTCACCAGCAATGTCTACAAGAGATCCCAGAAACCCTCTTATCTGATATAATTGGGACTGGTACTGAGTTAATTTTTTTAAAAATATCATACAAACCCAGCAGCCCCAGTGGCTCAGCAGTTTAGTGCCGCCTTCAGCGGCGTGTTCAGCTCAGGTCATGTTCCTGGAGTCCTGGGATCGAGTCCCACGTCAGGCTCCCTGCATGGAGACTGCTCCCTCTCCTTGTGCCTCTGCCTCTGCCTCTCTCTCTCTCTCTCTCTGTGTGTGTGTCTCATGAATAAATAAATAAAATCTTTAAAAATAATAAAAAAATAAAAAATCATACAAACATACCTTAAATGTTATAATTTAATTAGTCTGATTTGACACTATAATTTTGGCCAATCTTACTATATAGGATTGAGGTTTTCTTTTTCTGAGGATCAATATTCTGATGGAAAAAATATTTTCCTTTTCCTCAACATCATGAATTATTACTACATAAGTCCTGCCTGTAATACATCATATACAATTTTTAATTTCTTCAAAGTGTTACAAGGCCATTCGAAGTGGTCTGATGACTGTATCCTTGAAGGGTTTTTTATTATTATTTTTATACATTTGCCTCATACACACCTACTTTTATAGCATTTTCTAAGTCACTTATTTTATTGAGTTTATTCAAGATATTAGTTTTTGTGGTTTTAAAAAATCTCGTTTTCATAGAACCAAATACCCTCACTGTTGGTGTACTCATATGCCATTAATTTGCATAATGTTTATTTGAATTGCCTAATAGCATCAAGTACAATCTCTATAAACAGCACAAACACAACTGAATATTAGTAAGTATGCAACTTACTTAGTGGCAGTGAGTAAACTAGAGATAAGCTTACTTAGTCATCAGCATCTAGCATATTCTGAATTAATTATTTTTATTTATGGACACAATAAGGAGTGTTAATTGGCAAATTAGAACAGTGGAGTAAAAGTGTTTCTATTCTAATTAGCATCTGACAGGGCTACAATGAGGGACCTGAATGTAAATTTTAGTAAAAGAAGTAACATAATCAAATATATCTTTTCTGTGTATCTTACTCTCCATCTCAACTATGACTTTTTGTAAAAATGGAGCCAGTGGCACTTTTGATAGGAAGATATCCATTAAAGGCTAAGCAAGGCTAGGACAGAATTCATGGAAGAAAAAAAAAAAAACAAACATTAATAAGCTTTGATGTGGTGTTGTATTTTATATGTCCTTGAGGTTCACCTGGAGAAAACAACAAATAATGAGATGCAACATAAGATCTAGCAGGAAAAAAAATAAAATAAAAACTAAAGTAAAGAAAAGCATATTTGTTGGCTTTGTTATAATTGCTATCATACACCCCTTGAGGACCAAGGAGCAGTGCCAAGTAGAGAGACTTTTTGCTTTCAAACACAACCAGAGTGAATTATGATATTGTAAGTCATGAAGAAAATAAATTACACTTTTGTTTCCTGCACAAAAGACTATAGATTATAAATAGAAGGTGGGGTTCATAGTGTTTACATAAATTTAGAGGTATAGTTTTCTACAGTGTATAGTTAAACATTGTTATGGTCTATTTTCCTCACTCATCCTTTTAAGTCCAAAAACTTATTTTTACCTCAACAGAACCTGCCTCACAGAAAGGGATTCAGCAAAGATTTGAGATGTGGCAGCACTAGTCTTCTGAGACTTCAAGTCAACTTTGTAATTTTAGTTAAAACAGAAGAGTAGAGAAAAATATGGCTCAAGATTATTTGATAATAGACAGTGCACTTAAAGGAGATGAGAACCAGAAAAGAAAAGGAAAAAAAAAAAAAACACTCTAAAAAACTGGTGCTGAAATGTACCATGATTCTCATCATCAGGTAATGGGTATAAGGAAAGTGTGAAGACAGAACTGTTGCTTACTGCATCTGACACTAGCCTCCATGTAAATTCTGACAGAACTTGTTTTGGGATCTTGAATACCATTCTATAGTCAGATAACAGAAGGTTATCCTTTCCAATAATTTGGAAACTAGATATGATGACAAAGCTTCCTTCTTAAAATAATACAAAGTATAAAATACTTTTCAATATCTCAAAGAATTAATTCAGATGGAAAAACTAAAGAGCAAACAGAGAGAAAAGCAGCAAGCTGAAAATGGAGATAACTTTCGCTGTTAGGTCATTTATCAAATCCCTGTGAGGTCATTTATCAAATCCCTGTGAACCTCACCGTGCTGTTCATGGCTTCTCTGAGATTATAGGAACCAAAACCAAAGCCTCAGCCCACAGTGTAGGTGTTCAAATAGGAAACTCCATATGTCTAGAATCCCAAAGGGTTTCAAAATCATAGTTGAGGTGACCTAGAAATGTCCCTCTAGAGAGATACGCTACCCACAGAGAAGGAAAAGAAAAATTTTAGTCTTAAACCATGAGACTAGATGGAAAGAAAAAGAAAATTTCATTGAGAAAAAATCATAGTCAATATTTACAACATAATCAGGAAAACAAATCACTATGAGTGAGAGTCAACAAATCAATAAAAGTCAGAATAAGACTTGCAAAGACTTTAGATATTTGATGTTTCAGACGCATATTATTAAACAAATATATATGTTATGTTTTTAAGCATAAAGAAATTGATATTACAAAAAAATGAAGCAAAGATAAAGAAATTGTCTAGAATGCAGCCCAGAAAGAATAATGGATGGAAAATATGAAAGGAAAGTAAACAGAATGGAGGATATAGTAAGAATATTTTATATGTCTAATCAGATTTTCAGAAAAAGAGAATGTGATGAAGCAATATGTGAAGAGATAGATAATTACTAAAATTTTTCAGAGCTGATTTACCAATTTTGAAATTCAGAAAGACCAGAAAAACTCAAGAAGAATAAATAACCAGTAAAATAATAATGAAAATGCTTACCACCAAAAACAAAAACAAAACAAAACAAAACAAAATCAAAGCAAAACAACAGCCAGAGAGAAAGAAAGGCATTAATTATATATATATATATATAAAAGAAAAGGAAAAATCAGACTCTCTGTTGACTTACTAATAGCAAAAATGAGTTCCAAAAATATTGGAATAATGTGCTGGTAAGAAATAACTGTCAATATATAGTTCTAAACCTAGTAAGAGTTTCCTTAAAGGACAAGAGTTAAATAAAGCTTTTCCAACTTATTCAAAAACTGAGAGGTCATTTATACCTCAATAAACTTGTGAGAAAACTGAGTTTGTAAAAAAATAAATCTTTATTGAGAATAAAACTTAAAAATGATATTCATAAGGTAGAAGGAAAAAAGTAATTGCAGAGGTAATCTCTGAAATTAATAAAAGAAACATAACAGAAGATAATTCATAATGTTTAAAATATACCAAGAATGATTGCTCTAGAAACTTATTTGCCACTTAAAATTCTATGAGATAAAATTATTATTCTCATTTTTTAAAGATGGGAACTGGATAGTCTGGGTCCAGAGACCATGACTTTAAACAACACACTATATTGTCTAAAACGATAAACAAAAACTATGGTATGATGGCAAATTTAAGAAAATATTGTCTTAGTGGGTCTTAGTAATGTTTTTTGGATATGACACCTAAAGCACAAACAACAAAATGAAAAAAAAAATAAACTAGTGAAACTACATCAAATTAAAAAGCCCTGCACAGCAAAAGAAACCATCAGCAAAGTGAGACAACCTATAAATTGTGGAAAAATATTTGCAAACCATATATCTGATAAGTGGTTAGTTAATATCCAAACACATAAAGAACTCACATAACTCAATAACAAAAAAACAAATAACCCAGTTAAAAAGGGTTAAAAAAATGGGCAAAGGACCTGAATAGACATTTTTCCAAAGATGATATATGAAAGACCAACAGGTACATGAAAAGATGCTCACATTCACTTGCCATTAGAGAAATGCAAATTAAATTTACAATAAGATATCATCTTATACCTTTTAAAGTAGCCATGATTAAAACACAAGAAATAACAAATTCTGGCATGGATGTTAAAGAAAAGAGAACCCTCGTGCAATGTTGGGATTGTATATTGGTATAACCACTATTTTAGTATAACTACCATATAAGCCAGAAATTTCACTTTGGGAATACAATAGAAATAGAAACACTAACTAAAAAAGAAAGATATCTGCATAGCATCATTATTTACAATAGCTAAGACATAGAAATAATCTAACCGGTTATTGATGGATGAATAGAAGAAAATACAATATATGTACACAACGAAATATTATTCAGCCATAAAAAATGAGGAAATCCTACATTGATTGACCTTGAAGGCAGTATGCTGAATAAAATAAGTCAGAAAAAAAACAACTACTCTACAATCTCATATGTGGAATCTAAAACCAAACAAAAAACTCATTAAAAAAGAAAAAGAGGAAAGAAAGAAAGAAGGAAAGAAAGAAGAAAGAAAGAAAGAAAGAAAGAAAGAAAGAAAGAAAGAAAGAAAGAAAGAAAGAAAAGAAAGAAAAAGAAAGAAAAAGGAAGGAACGAATAGAAAAACGAAAGACGAAATAAATAACTCAGTCCCCCTCCATCACTCCCCTACGACCATCCATCCCCTCCAGCCCGCCCGCCCTCCCTCCCCCAACCCTCCCTCCATCAATCCCCCAAGAAGAAGACCCGAATAACCAAGAAGAAGAGAAAGAAACAGAAAAAAAAAGAAAAGAAAGAGATCAAACTTGTGGTTACCAGAGCCAGAGGATGGGGGAAGGAGAAATTGGAGGGTTTGTCAAAGGTACATACTCCTAGTTATAAAATAAATAAGTACAAGGAATGTAATGTACACCATGGTGACCATAGTTAACACTGCTTTATGGTATATAGGAAAGTTAAGAGTTAATCCCAGAATTCCCTTTACAGGAAAATAATTTTTTTTTATTTTCCTTCTTTTCTTTTTTTAAAAATTTTTAGCTGAACCTATTGTTAATCATTTCACTGTTTATAAATTAAACCATTATGCTATAATTTAAATTCATACAGTAGAATATGTCAATTATTTATCAGTAAAACTGGGAGTAGAAATTGGAAATAAAAAGAAAACATTGTATAATAAAACAACAATAATTATGTCTTAGAGGGTAAAAAGTAAAGCAAATATAAAATTAAAATACATGAAACTAGTAGCATATACATCAGAAATGACTAAATAGTTTAACAGTTTATGTATATTCAGAGATAAAGTAAGAGATTTAGATTTTTACAAAATATCTATGTTTTCCTAGGTTAACTGATGAACAAATAGAAATTTGTCAGAAAACAAATCTGTATTCATTATAAATATTTACCACCCCTCACTTTTTGGTAATGAAAAAAAATTATATACGTAAAAGTCTTTTACATAGAATATAACACATAAACAACTTTCCATACGTCCTATAAAACAGAAACCTGACATTTTTAGTCTAACTTTAGAAGCTCTCAAGATTGTGATTCAAACTGCGCGTGTTGTCACATCTACTACTCCACCTCAAACATTTTGGAGCCCAACTTCATGAAATGTCTTTTCATTTGCAAACCTAATTTATGCTCTGTATCTTCCAGAAAATGCTCACGTTCACACCTGTCAGCATAAAACTCCTTATTTTGAAGTATCCAGTTGTGAAAGGAATAAACAAATTATTAAGTTGCCTGATTAAGGGCAAGTGAAAAATCTTAATTGGAGAACGGATTTGGAGTACCCAGGCTACAAGAATGCCACCACAGCTGCAGCCTAATGCGGAGGAAGGAGAAGTAGGAAATCTTGTCTGTGAATTAATACGACTTAGATCTTAAAGGACAAATGGGCCTGAGAAAGGAACTTGGGTTTTTATTATATGTATCATAATAATACAAATAAATTATTCTTATCATCTAACTCAAATTTCAAAGTTCTCAGATATTTTCCAATAATGTCTAATTTTCTCATACAAAGTACACAAAAACACACAAATATCCATTTTTACGGATTAAACAAACATGAAAAAGGGATGGGCTTGCCTGACACTTCATATAATTCAAAATCAGCATCAATATTAGTTTTCCTGCCTGCTGATCCCTGGTGTAGAGAGCTAAATAATATCTGCAAGTTGCCTTTTTCATTTTCTACTGATGTGAAAATATTTTAAATTTGGAGATGGAGAATTAAAGAGAAGATAATTTTACATGTTTTAGGAGAGATTCTTCTGAAAGAGAGGAGTGACTTGTTACTTGAATCTTGTTTTTTTGCAATGAGAGGGTCTTAGAGAAGGGCAAAATGTGTAAATAATGAAAAAGGAGATCTGGGTTATTGCATTCTGGAAAACAAACCAATCATGACACATGTCCAGGTTTCTACCTGAGGAAGTAAAGTAACTAAATTCTACGTAAAATATTTTTAAATATATGATTTCTTTTTGTAATTTTTAAATATATATTTAAATTAATAATATAAATAAAATAATATATATTTATATATATTATATACATAATATACGGAACAGTGGTAGGTAATAAAGATTAAAGATGAGTATTAATTTGTTTCTGGTGAATTAAAAGTTAGTGCCTGAGAGGGAGTTCTGACAGCTTGACAGGTAGAATAATATAAGAAGACACTTGGAAATCTGAAAGATCTTGAAACTCAAAGATTTCCTTTGTATAAAAAACAATGTGATGTCAATAAGATTTTAGACTCATGGTCTAAGGCAAGAAAGATGGAACCTATCTATATTAATCCTGATATTTAATTTTCTTTTAATTCATTCAAATATGGAAACAAGAGTCTTTTAAGTTTTTAATTTTAAGATTTTTTAAAAAAATTTATTTATTCATGAAAGACAGAGAAAGGGAGGCAGAGACAGAGGGAGAAACAGGCTCCATGCAGGAAGCCCAACGAGGGACTCGATCTCGCATTTCCAGAATCGCACCCTGGACTGAAGGCGGCGCTAAAAGGCTGAGCCACCGGGGCTGCCCTAAGTTTTTAACTTTAATGTCAGTGTAGTTAACAGTCAGTGTTATGTTAGTATTAGGTGTAAAAATGCAGTTATTTAACATTCTATACATGACTCATCATGTCTACTTTTTAATCCCCATCACCTATTTCTGCCATCCCCCCAACCTCTGGTAACCATCATGTTTTCTTTATAGTTAAGACTATGTTTCTTAGTTTATCTGTTTTGCCCTTTGTCCATTTGTTGTCTCTTACGTTCCACATATGAGTGAAATCATATGGTATTCGTCTTTCTCTGCCTTTTTCACTTAGCGTTGTACAATCCATCCATGTTGTTGCAAGTGGCAAGATCTTATTCCAGTTTTATGACTGACCTTCATCTTCTTTATCCATTCATCTCTGGACGGACACTTGCGATTTTCCTCAGTTTGGCTATAATAGTGATGCAATATACACAGGGGATCATATATCCTTTCAAATTAGTGTTCTGTATTGTTGGTTAAATACCCAGTACTGTGATTACTGGATCCTGTGGTAGTTCTATTTTCAACTGTCTGAGGAAACTTCAAACTGTCTTCCACAGTCACTGTACCAGTTTCCATTCACATCAAAAGTGCAAGAGTGTTTTCTTTTTCTCCCCCTTCTCACCAACACTGTTCTTTCTTATTTATTTATTTATTTTTATTTTGGCCAATACGAAATGTGCGAGGTGAAATATCATTGTACTTTTGATTTGGATTTCTTTGATGATAACTGCTGTTTGAGTATCTTTTCATATGTCTGTTGACCATCTGTATCCCTTCTTTGCAGAAATGTGTTTTGCCTGTTTTTAAACTGGATTATTTGGTTTTTGGGTGTTGAGTCATTAGGTTCTTTATATATTGTGGATACTAACTCTTTATCAGATATGTCATTTGCAAATATCTTTTCCTATTCCAAAGGTTGTCTTTTGGTTTTTATGCTTATTTCTTTCACTGTAAAGAAGCTTTTTATTTTGATGTTGTCCCAATAGTTTATTTTTGCTTTTATTTCCCTTGCCTCAGGAGACATAGATAAATAGATGTTGTTATGGTCAATGTCAGAAAAATTATTTCCTGTGTTCTCTTCTAGGATTTTTATGGTTTCAGCTTTAACATTTAAGTCTTTAATCCATTTTTATTTTATTTTTGTGTATGGTGTAAGAAAGTGGACAAATTTCATTCTTTCGCATGCAGCTTTCCAGGTTTCACAACACAATTTGTTGAAGAGACTTTTTTCCCAATTGTATATTCTGCCTCTTTTGTTTGATATTAATTGACCAAATTATCCTGGGTTCATTTCTGGGTTTTCCATTTTGCTCCATTGATTCATGTGTCTATTTTTGTTTCAATACCATAATGTTTGAATTTCTACAGCTTTGTAATATAACTTGAAGTCTGGAATTGTATTACCTCCAGTTATGCTTCTCTTTTTCAACATTGTTTTTGTTATTCAGGGTCTTTAGTGGTTTCATAAAATTTTAGAATTATTTGTTCTAGTTCTGTGAAAAATGCCTTTGGCATTTTGATAAGGATTGCATGAAATCTGTAGTTTACTTTGGGTAGTATGGACATTTTAACAATATTTGTTATTCTAATCCACAAGCATGAAATACCTTTGCATTTGTTTGTGTCATCTTAAATTCTTTTCACCAGTGTTTTATAGTTTATAGAGCATAAGTCTTTCACCTCTTTGGTTATGTTTATTCCCAGGAATTATATTATTTTTGGTTCTTTTGTGAATGAGATAATTAATTTTTCTTTGCAATTCCATTATTTGTATATAGAAATGCAACTGATTTCTGTAGGTTGATTTTGTATCCTGTGACTTTACTGAATTCATTTACCAGTTCTAATAGTTTCTTGGTGGAGTCTTTGGGTTTTTTTTTTTTTATATATGTAAAATCATGTCATTTGCAAATAGTAAAAGTTTTACTTCTTTTTTACCAATTTAGAGGCCTTGTATTTCTTTTCATTGTCTGATTGCTATGGGTAGGCCTTCCAGTACTATACTGAATAAAAGTGCTGAGAGTGGACATCCCTGTCTTGTTCCTGACCTTATGGGAAAAATTCATTTTTTTGCCACTGAGTGTGATGTTAGCTGTGGAGTTTTCATATAAGACCTTTATCATGTATATACCCTCCAACCCTACTTTGTTGAGCATTTTTATCCAGAATATTTGTTGTACTTCGTCCAATGCTTTTCTGCATCTACTGAAATAACTTTATGGTCTTTATTCTTTCTCTTATTGATAAGTAATATACCGATTGATTTGCAAATATTAAACCACCTTTGCATCCTGGGAATAAATCCTACTTGACTGTGACAAATAATATATGTAATGTATTGTTGGATTTGGTTTGCCAATATTCATTGAGGATTTTTACATCTATGTTCATCAGAGATATTGGCCTATAGTTATTTTTTTTTTTTTTTTCTGTAGTGGTTTTATCTGGTTTTGGTACCAGAGTAATGCTGAATGTTCTGGTACTTTGGTACCAGAGTAATACAGTTTTGTAAATGAATGTGGAAGGGTTTTATTTGCTCTCTTCTATTTTTTTGTAATACTATGAGAAAAATAGGCATTGACCTTTCTTTAATTGTTTGCTAGAATTTACCTGAGAAACCATCTCCTTGGAACTTTTGTTGTTGAAAGTTTTTTGATTACAGATTCAATTTCATTGTCAGTAATCAGTCTGCTCAAATTTTCTATTTCTTCCTGATTCTATTTTGGGAGGTTACATGTTTCTAGAAATTTATCCATTTCTTCTAGGTTTGTCTAATTATATGCCAATTTGTTAGCATACAATTTTTCATAATATTCTCTTATGAAAAATTGTATGCTATGCTTTGTATTTCTATGGTGTCAGTTATTTCTTCCCTTTCATTTTGGATTTTGTTTATTTCAGTCCTTTCTCTTTCTATCTGTCTGTCTGTCTGTCTCTCTCTGTTTTTTTTGATGAGTCTGGCTAAAGGTTTTTAATTTTGTTGATCCTTTCAAAGTACCAGCTCCTGGTTTCATTGATCTGTTCTATTGTTTTTTGTTTGTTTCTTTGTTTTTGTTTTGTTTTGACTCTTTTAAAAGATTATATGTATTTATTTGAGATATATATAGAGAGAGCATAAACAAGGGGAAGAGCAGAGGGAGAAGCAGACTCCCTGCTGAGCAGACTGCCCCCTGCTGCTGCCATCCCAATGGGACTCCATCCCAAGACTGTGAGATCATGACCTAAACTGAAGGTAGATGCATAACCATCTAAGCCACACAGTCACTTTTTGTTTTTGTTATTGTTTTAAGTTTCTATTTGGTTCATTTATGCTTTAATCCTTATTATTTTCTTTCTTCTAAAGTTTGGGGTTTTTTTAATATAATTTTTTTTAAAGATTTATTTATTTATTTATGATAGACATAGAGAGAGAGAGAGGCAGAGACACAGGAGGAGGGAGAAGCAGGCTTCATGCCGGGAGCCTGACGTGGGACTCGATCTGGGACTCCAGGACAGCGTCCTAGGCCAAAGGCAGGCGGCAAACCGCTGAGCCAGCCAGGGATCCCCAAAGTTTGGGGTTTTATTAGTTGTTCTTTTTCCTAGCTCCTTTTGGTGTAAAGGTAGCTTGTTTATTTGGGCTTTTTTCCTGCTTCCTGAGGTAGGCCTATAATACTATAAATTTTCCTCTTAAAATCTTATTTGCTACATCCCAAGAGGTTGGACTGTTATGTTTCCATCATCATTTGTCTTTTTGATTTCCTCTTTGATTTCTTGGTTAATCCATTTATTGTTTAGGGGCATCTTATTTAACTTCCATTTATTTATGCTATTTCTAGACTTTTTCTTTTGGTTGATTTCTAGTTTCATGGCATTGTGGTCAGAAAAACGCCATGGAAAAGCCAGGAATGACTTTGATCTTTTTGAATTTGTTGAGATTTTCTTTGTAGCTGAATATGAGACATTTTCTGGAAAATGTTCCATTTGAACTTGAAAAGAATGTGTATTCTGCTGTTTTAGGATGTAGTTTTCTGAGTATCTGTTAAGTCCATCTATTCCAGTGTGTCATTCAAAACCACTGTTTCTGTTTGGATATCTGTCTGTTGATGCAAGTGGGATGCTAAAGTCCCCTACTATTATTCATATTACTAATGACTATTTCATGTTTCTTATTAATTATTTCAGTGTTCTTGTAATGGTGCATAAATATTTATAATTGTTATATATATCTGATTTTATTGCCCTCTGAATGATTATATACTGTACTTCTATGTTTTTTGTTACAACATTTGTTTTAAAGTCTGATAAAAGTTGTTACTCCAGGTTTCTATTTACATCTATTTGAATGATAAGTGCTTCTTCATCTCTTTACTCTTAGTGTGCAGGTGCCTACAGGCCTGAAATAAGTCTCTTTTAGTCAGCATATAGATGGGTCTTTTAGTGTTTGTTAATTTTAATCCATTCTGCATCCTATCTATATCTTTTGATTAGAACATTTAGTCCATTTACATTAAGAGCAATTATTGATAGGTATGCATTTATTGCCATTTTGTTACTTATTTTACGGTTATTTTTGTAGTTCTTCTTTGTTCCTTTCTTCTCTTGTTCTCTTTTCTTACATAAGTCGGCTTTCTTTAGTGATATACTTTGAACCCTTTTTCTTTATTTTTTACATATGTATTACTAGTTTTTTATTTGTGGTTACTATTCAGTTTATCTTCTATATATATACAGCAGTTTATGTGAAGTTGATGATATCTGAAGTTTGAGATCATTCTTTATTCCTCTTCCTGACATGTTTTTGGAATATTGTGTGATACTTTACATCCTTTTATTTTGAGCCCCTTGACTAGTTTTTACAGGCATACTTCTTTCTACTGTTCTTGCAATTCTCACTTTCCTTACTTTTGCCTATAGTGTTTCCTTTCCACTCAGAGAGTCCAATTTAACATTTCTTGTAGGGCTGGTTTATTGGTTACAGACTCCTTTAGTTTTTCTTTGGGAAATTCTTTATGTCTCCTGAGTGATACCCTTGCAGGATAAAATATTCTGTGCCACACATTGTTTTGTTTTCAGCACTTTGAATATATCATATCATTTTCTTCTGGCCTCCAAAGTTTTTCCAGAAATACACTGATAGCCTTACAGGTTTCCCTTGTATGTAACTGCTTTCTTTTCTTTTGCTGCTTTTAAAAATCTCTCCTTCTGATGCCTTAGTGACTCAGTCAGTTAAGCATTTGACTCTTGATTTTGGCTCAGATAATGATCTCAGGGTGTGAGAGATTGAGCCCCATGTCATGTCCCATGCCCAGTGCAGAGTCTGCTAAGGATTTTCTCTCTCCTCTCCTTCTGCCCCCTTCCTCCTCCTCAAATAGATAGATAAATTAATTAATTAATTAATTAATTAATTAATTAAAATTCTCTTTTCATCACTATTTTTTTTTTCAATTTTAATTATTTCTGTCTTGTCGTGTACTTCTTTGTGTTGGTTTTGTTGGGGGATTTCTATATCTTCTGGGTCTGGATTTCTGTTTCCTTCCCCAGGTTACAGAAGTGTTCAGCTATTATTTCTTCAAATACATTTTCTACCCCCTTATCTTTCTCTTCTGCTTCCAAGATCCCTATAATGTGAGTATTATTACCCTTGATGGTGTTGCTGAGTTCCCTAAATCTATTCTCATTTTGCGTTTTGTTTTTCCTGTCACCTGCTCAGATTCTTTACATTACACTAATGTATCTTCCAGGTCACTGATTCATTCTTCCACTTTGTCTACTCTACTGTTTATTTCATCAAGATATTTTTAATTTCATTTATTGTGACTTTTCATCTCTGGTTCTTTCTTCTTTCATCATTAAGGATTTCATTGATGACTTCCACTCTTTTCTCAGTACAATGTGTTTCTTTGTGATCATTACTCTAAATTCTCTATCAGGCATATTACTTATCTCCATTTCACTTAGGTTTCTTGTAATTTTGTCCTTTTCTTTCATTTGAGACATATTCCTCTGTTTCTTCATTTTGTCTAACTTTGTTTCTGTTTCTCTGTGTTAGGAGAGACACATATGTCTCCAGCTGTTGAATGGAATAACCTTATGAAGAAGAGGTACTGTAGCCCTACTGTGCAGTTTCCCATGTTCAACAGAAACTAGTGCTTCAGGGTTGTCTCCTTTATTTGATTGGATGCACCTTGCTGTTGTGATGAACCCTTTGGTCCAGTTGTCTGTAGAGATTCCTTTTGCCTGTTGTGAGCAGTGTTTGGTCCCTGTGGTTTACTGGACGAGTCTAGGGACACCTGGAGCTTGAGCTAAATCAGACCAGAAAAGCAGTAACAGCAAACTGCAGGGCGATTTCCCTGTGTCATCTCTGGAGAAATTTTCCTTGGTAAGTGGTGCCTATAGTCAAACCAGCTCTCTGCCTCCATCTCATTGCTAGGTCTCTGTCTAATTGCTGGGTGGGATTCCCTCCCTCTTGAGGAGTCCTTTTGGGGTACTGCTGGCTACTATGGGGCTGCTTTTACATAGCCTGATTATGGCACTACTCTGTATGGGGTCTGGCCAAAAGTCTATTGGAGAGGGCAGATTCCCCAAAGCAGAGTTTAGCAGGATAGTGCAGTGGGGCAGTGGTGATAGCAAGTTTTGCATGCCCTTGTCCTCTGGGGAAGGAGCCTTATAGCACTGGAACTGAGGCAGGCTGGAAGGTGGATTGGTGGAAGCACATATGAAGGGTGAGCTGGGCAGCAGTGCTAACAAGTTGGGTAGAGAGTCCCATAGATGATCCCATGTTTACACTGGAAGGTAGGAGTGGGAAATGGTACCTGCCAGTTTCTTTGTTCCTGAAGGAGTTCCCCTAAGATTTCTGCCCTTCAGAACATACTCAGATTAGTAAATAACTTCCCCTCTTGTATGCCTCAGTCAACTTTCAAGCTGCTCTTTCCATGCTTTGTCTCTGTGGGCTATTTGTCCTGCTACCTTTAAAGGCAGGGACTCAGTTTCCTTTCACCTTTCTAGCTTTCTCAGAGCCAAGCTAGCTGACTTTTTTTCCTTTAATCCCACATTTTAAGTCCTGGAGGTTGTAAGAAAAATTCAGCTGCTCTGGTTTCTAAAGACAAGTGTTATGGAGATTTGTCTTCTCTGCACAGGCTTCTTGGTGTGGGGGCCTGTTTCTCTCCTCTCTCTGTGTCTTCAGTGTTCCTTCAGTGTTCCTGTCTCCCACGGACAGTCCTAAGAGTCTGTTTAGTACCTGACCATGTTTCCACGCTTCCTGACCATGTTTCCACGCCTCCTACCATCTTCAATGTGTCCTCCACATTTAGTTGTGGAGTTCAGTCTGCCAGTCTTCAGGTCATTTTCTGTGTTATTTACACTGATATGAGTTTTATCTAGTTGTACCCATGGGACAGAGTTAGCCTAGCATTGTCCTACTCTGCCATTTTTTCCTAGAAGCCCAGAATCTTTTGAAAACAGTTAAAATTAGAGTCATTGTGTTCTCTTTGTTTTGAGTAAATTGGGTTTTTCATGATTACTTAAAATTTAATTTATATTTCCTCAGAAAATTGTCAATTTGCATTGTTTTCTTCATCTGGTTCTAATACCATAAAGCTAAATTGCATTTAAACAATGTTTTGTTCTAGGCTATGGTTAAACTGGGAAGTGTAGATAATTTCAAGGAAATGTTTGAAATAGACAATTGCAATTCTCTCAGGAATCATATACATCTGTATTCTTCATTTCCATATTAAATAAACCCTTTGTCTGAAATATTCATATTTGCTAAAGACAAGGAAAATAGGGCTGATAAAATACAAAAAAAAAGTTCTATATCAAGCAAAGAAACAGATATGAACTTGAGAGCATGTCTATATAAATATATAGGGTTGTTATAAAATATTAGGTAGCTTCTTTGGTGGAATTTTATTAGCAGTATGACAAGGATCTGTAAGTATAGTCTCCTACATTGTTGACAAAGGAGTTCTAAAGAAGTAATGAATGAAAAAGAGAGAGTTTAGGGATGTACAATGGATGTTTTTATACCCAAACTTTAATCCGAATGACTACTATTGATTTTTTTTCCACACAGGAACTACTGCGAAGTAATATGATGAAGTCAATAGAGACCAGTAAAAGCAAGGAAGAAAGAAAGAAAAAGAAAGAGAGAAAGAGAGAAGAAAGAAAGAAAGAAAGAAAGCAAGCAAGCAAGCTAAATTCTGGCCAAAGTTATGTGCCTGATAAACTGCCTTCTGTGCCGTAGCTTCTTCAATCTGTATCATGGTGGCACCAGACTCTTTAGACTCTCAGCAAGTTATCTGGTTTTGTTATTTAAATGTCACAGATATATAAATAAATAAATAAATAAATAAATAAATAAATAAATAAATAACTGTCACAGATAAAAGTCCAATATCCAAAGTGGACATTATAGTTTCCCCACATTTTTAAACAGTTAAATAGCACCGGAAATTCTTAATTTTCTGTTTCTTAATTTAGAACCAAGCTTTCAGTTCACACAGTTGCAAATATAGGTAAGTAGTCACGGCCAAGATGTACTTCAATTAATTCTACTTCTCACCACCAAATAATTCAGATGAAAATTTATAAATGTGCCTAGAACCTGCCAGGACTATGACATGTGAAACAGTATTCCATCTGACAGAGGTCTCAAACCCAACATAATTTCAGTTTCAGTCAAATGAGTGAAAATGGGTCACCATAGTCCAGTCCTTAGAGAATTGACAAGTGTAAGATTAGGGTATATAACTGTACCTTTTTTGTGGAATAACTTTGCTAGCCTTAGGTTGCATTTAAAACATTGTAACTGGGTGGCGCAGTGGTTTAGCGCCTGCCTTTGGCCCAGGGCGTGATCCTGGAGACCCGGGATTGAATCCCACATTGGGCTCCCGGTTCATGGAGCCTGCTTCTCTCTCTGCCTGTTTCTCTGCCTCTCTCTCTCTCTCTCTCTGTGTGACTATCATAAATAAATAAACATTAAAAAAATACTCTTTAAAAAAAAAAAAACATTGTAACTACTCTAGGCTATTCCAAGTCCTTTAAATTCATTAAATCAGAATATTCTTTCTTTTCTTTCTTGCTTTCTTGCTTCTTTCTTTCTTTCTTTCTTTCTTCTTTCTTTCTTTTCTTTCTCTTTCTTTCTTTCTCTTTCTTTCTCTTTCTTTCTTTCATTCTTTCTTTCTTTTCTTTCTTTCTTTTTAACCTTTTAACTAGCCATCAGGATACCATTTCATTGTTTGAGGAAACATCCGTAAATTGAGTTTTCATTTAAATGAAGTGAAGAGAGGCGGGGCAAGACGGCGGAAGAGTAGGGTCCCCAAGTTACCTGTCCCCACCAAATTACCTAGATAACCTTCAAATAATCCTGAAAACCTATGACTTCAGCCTGAGATTTAAAGAGAGACCATCTGGAATGCTACAGTGAGAAGAGTTCGCACTTCTATCAAGGTAGAAGACGGGAAAAAAAGAAATAAAGACACAAAAGGCCTCCAAGGGGGAGGGGCCCCGCGAGGAGCCGGGCTGAGGCCGGGGCGAGTGTCCCCAGGACAGGAGAGCCCCGTCCCGGAGGAGCAGGAGCTGCACCGACCTTCCCGGGCGGAAAGGGGCTCGCGGGGAGGTGGAGCAGGACCCAGGAGGGCGGGGATGCCCTCGGGCTCCCGGGGACACTAACAGACACCTGCACCCCGGGAGAGCGCCCCGAGCTCCCTAAGGGCTGCAGCGCGCACGGTGGGACCCGGAGCAGCTCGGGGGGCTCGGGGGCGGCTCCGTGGAGGGGGCTGCGGGGCGGGAGCAGCTCGGGGGGTCGGGGGAGCTCCGCGGAGGGGGCTGCGGGGCGGGGGCAGCTGGGGGGGCTCGGAGGCGGCTCCGCGGAGGGGGCTGCGGGGCGGGAGCAGCTCGGGGGGCTCGGGGGCGGCTCCGCGGAGGGGGCTGCGGGCGGGAGCGCGAATCCACCAGCGCAGGCTCCGGAGCACAGGGCGCCGGGACACAGCCCGGGATCCGGCCTCCCCCAGGACAGGCAGAGGCCGGGAGGGCCCAGGACAGCGAGGACGCTCCTGCCCCAGCTGAGCAGATCAGCGGCCCCGCCCGGAGCCTCCAGGCCCTGCAGACGGGGAGCTCCGGAGCTACTGCGGGGGCTGACTCCAGGGCTGCAGAGCTGGCCCCGCCACTGGGGCTGTTCCTCCTGGGGCCTCACGGGGTAAACAACCCCCACTGAGCCCTGCACCAGGCAGGGGGCGGAGCAGCTCCCCCAAGTGCTCACACCTGAGAATCAGCACAACAGGCCCCTCCCCCAGAAGACCAGCTAGACTGACATGGGAAAAACAAATTATTGACCAAGCAACACTGGAAAGTTCCAGGGGAAGTCAAGGGATTTACAGTATACACAATCAGAGGATACTCCCCCATGTTTTTTGTTTTTTGTTTTTTGTTTTTTTTCTATTTGCCTCCACCCCTTTTTTTCCTTTTTTCTTTTCTTCTCTTTTTTTCCTTTTTTTCTTTCTTTTTTTTTCCTTTCTTTTTTTCTTTTTTTCTTTCTCTTTTATCTTCTCTCTTTTTCTCTTTTTCCCAATGCAACGTGTTTTTGGCCACTCTGCATTGAGCAAAATGACTAGAAGGAAAACCTCACCTCAAAAGAAAGAATGAGAAACAGTCCTCTCTCCCACAGAGTTACAAAAATTTGGATTACAATTCAATGTCAGAAAGCCAAATCAGAAGCACTATTATAAAGCTACTGGTGGCTCTAAAAAAAAGCATAAAGGACACAAGACACTTCATGACTACAGATTTCAGATCTAATCAGGCAGAAATTAAAAATCAATTAAATAAGATGCAATCCAAACTAGAAGTCCTAACGACCAGGGTTAACGAGGTGGAAGAACAAGTGAGGTACATAGAAGACAAGTTGATGGCAAAGAGAGAAACTGAGGGAAAAAGATACAAACAATTAAAAGATCATGAGGATAGATTAAGGGAAATCAATGACAGCCTGAGGAAGAAAAACCTACGTTTAATTGGGGTTCCCGAGGGCGCCAAAAGGGACAGAGGGCAAGAATATGTATTTGAACAAATCATATCTCAAAAATTTCCTAATCTGGAAAGGGAAACAGGCATTCAGATCCAGGAAATAGAGATACCCCCCCCCCCACTAAAATCAATAAAACCGCTCAACACGTCTACATTTAATAGTGAAGCTTGCAAATTCCAAAGATAAAGAGAAGATCCTTAAAGCAGTAACAGATAAAAAATCTCTAACTTTTATGGGGAAAAATATTAGATTAACAGCAGACCTCTCCACAGAGGGCTGGCAGGATATATTCAGCATCCTAAATGAGAAGAACATGCAGCCAAGAATACTTTATCCAGCAAGGCTTTCATTTAGAATAGAAGGAGAGATAAAGAGCTTCCAAGACAGGCAGGAACTGAAAGAATATGTGACCTCCAAACCAGCTCTGCAAGAAATTTTAAGGGGGACTCTTAAAATTCCCCTTTAAGAAGAAGTCCAATGGAACAATCCACAAAAACAGGGACTGAATAGGTATCATGATGACACTAAACTTATATCTTTCAATAGTAACTCTGAACGTGAATGGGCTTAATGACCCCATCAAAAGGCGCAGGGTGTCAGACTGGATAAAAAAGCAGGACCCATCTATTTGCTGTCTACAAGAGACTCATTTTAGACAGAAGGACACCTACAGCCTGAAAATAAAAGGTTGGAGAACCATTTACCATTCAAATGGTCCTCAAAAGAAAGCAGGGGTAGCCATCCTCATATCAGATAAACTAAAATTTACCCCGAAGACTATAGTGATAGATAGAGTGATAGATAGTGATAGATAGAGGGAAACTGTATCATACTTAAAGGATCTATCCAACAAGAGGACTTAACAATCATCAATATATATGCCCCAAATGTGGGAGCTGCCAAATGTATCAATCAATTAATAACCAAAGTTAAGACATACTTAGATAATACTACACTTCTACTTGGTGACTTCAATGTAGTGTTTTCTACCCTCGATAGGTCTTCTAAGCACAACATCTCCAAAGAAATGAGTTTTAAATGATACACTGGACCAGATGGATTTCACAGATATCTACAGAACTTTATATCCAAACGCAACTGTATACACATTCTTCTCAAATGCACATGGAACTTTCTCCAGAATAGACCACATATTGGGTCACAAATCAGGTCTGAACCGATACCAAAAGATTGGGATCGTCCCGTACATATTCTCAGACCATAATGCCTTGAAATTAGAACTAAATCACAAAAAGAAGTTTGTAAGTATTTCAAACACATGGAGGTTAAGGACCATCCTGCTAAAAGATGAAAGGGTCAACCAGGAAATTAAGGAAGAATTAAAAAGATTCATGGAAACAAATGAGAAAGAAGGTACAACAGTTCAAAATCTTTGGGACGCAGCAAAAGCAGTCCTGGGGAGGGGGGGAAATATATTGCAATACAAGCAGCCATCCAAAAACTGGAAAGAACTCGAATACAAAAGCTAACTTTACACCTAAAGGAGCTAGGAAAAAAAAAAGAAAAACAGCAAATAGAATCTACACCCAGGAGAAAAAGGGAGTTAATAAAGATTTGAGGAGAACTCAAAGAAATAGAGGCCAGAAGAACTGTGGAGCAGACCAACAAAACCAGGAGTTGGTTCTTTGAAAGAATTAATAAGATACATAAACCATTAGCCAGCCTTATTAAAAAGAAGAGAGAGAAGACTCAAATTAATAAAATCATGAATGAGAAAGGAGAGATCACTACCAACACCAAGGAAATACAAACGATTTTAAAAACATATTATGAACAGCTATACGCCAATAAATTAGGCAATCTAGAAGAAATGGACGCTTTCCTGGAAAGCCACAAACTACCAAAACTGAAACAGGAAGAAATAGAAAACCTGAACAGGCCAATAACAAGGGAGGAAATTGAAGGAGTCATCAAAAGCCTCCCAAGACACAAAAGTACAGGGCCAGATGGCTTCCCAGGGGAATTCTATCAAACCTTTAAAGAAGAAACCAGGGATCCCTGGGTGGCGCAGCAGTTTGGCGCCTGCCTTTGGCCCAGGGCGCGATCCTGGAGACCCGGGATCGAGTCCCACATCGGGCTCCCGGTGCATGGAGCCTGCTTCTCCCTCTGCCTGTGTCTCTGCCTCTCTCTCTCTCTCTGTGACTATCATAAATAAATAAAAATTAAAAAAAATTTAAAGAAGAAACTATACCTATTCTACTAAAGCTGTTTGGAAAGATAGAAAGAGATGGAGTACTTCCAAATTCGTTCTATGAGGCCAGCATCACCTTAATTCCAAAACCAGACAAAGACCCCACCAAAAAGGAGAATTACAGACCAATATCCCTGATGAACATGGATGCAAAAATTCTCAACAAGATACTAGCCAATAGGATCCAATAGTACATTAAGAAAATTATTCACCATGACCAAGTAGGATTTATCCCCGGGACACAAGGCTGGTTCAACATTTGTAAAACGATCGATGTGATTCATCATATCAGCAAGAGAAAAACCAAGAACCATAGGATCCTCTCATTAGATGCAGAGAAAGCATTTGACAAAATACAGCATCCATTCCTAATCAAAACTCTTCAGAGTGTAGGGATAGAGGGAACATTCCTCAGCATCTTAAAAGCCATCTAAGAAAAGCCCACAGCAAATATCATTCTCAATGGGGAAGCACTGGGAGCCTTTCCCCTAAGATCAGGAACAACACAGGGATGTCCACTCTCACCACTGCTGTTCAACATAGTACTGGAAGTCCTAGCCTCAGCAATCAGACAACAAAAAAGACATTAAGGCATTCAAAATGGCAAAGAAGAAGTCAAACTCTCCCTCTTCGCCGATGACATGATACTCTACATAGAAAACCCAAAAGTCTCCACCCCAAGATTGCTAGAACTCATACAGCAATTCGGTAGCGTGGCAGGATACAAAATCAATGCCCAGAAATCAATGGCATTTCTCTACACTAACAATGAGACTGAAGAAAGAGAAATTAAGGAGTCAATCCCATTTACAATTACACCCAAAAGCATAAGATCCCTAGGAATAAACCTAACCAAAGAGGTAGGGGATCTATACCCTAAAAACTACAGAACACTTCTGAAAGAAATTGAGGAAGACTCAAAGAGATGGAAAAATATTCCATGCTCATGGATTGGCAGAATTAATATTGTGAAAATGTCAATGTTACCCAGGGCAATGTACACGTTTAATGCAATCCCTATCAAATTACCATGGACTTTCTTCAGAGAGTTGGAACAAATTATTTTAAGATTTGTGTGGAATCAGAAAAGACCCCGAATAGCCAGGGGAATTTTAAAAAAGAAAACCATAGCTGGGGGCATCACAATGCCAGATTTCAGGTTGTACTACAAAGCTGTGGTCATCAAGACAGTGTGGTACTGGCACAAAAACAGACACATAGATCAGTGGAACAGAATAGAGAATCCAGAAGTAGACCCTGAACTTTATGGGCAACTAATATTCGATAAAGGAGGAAAGACTATCCATTGGAAGAAAGACAGTCTCTTCAACAAATGGTGCTGGGAAAATTGGACATCCAC
Source organism: Canis lupus familiaris (assembly GCF_011100685.1). Classification (NCBI taxonomy): domain Eukaryota; kingdom Metazoa; phylum Chordata; class Mammalia; order Carnivora; family Canidae; genus Canis; species Canis lupus. The sequence goes on from NC_049242.1 coordinate 1,971,744, forward strand.
ATGCAGAAGAATGAAACTAGACCACTCTCTTGCACCATACACAAAGATAAACTCAAAATGGATGAAAGATCTAAATGTGAGAGAAGAGTCCATCAAAATCCTAGAGGAGAACACAGGCAACACCCTTTTTGAACTCGGCCACAGTAACTTCTTTCAAGATACATCCATGAAGGCAAAAGAAACAAAAGCAAAAATGAACTATTGGGACTTCATCAAGATAAGAAGCTTTTGCACAGCAAAGGATACAGTCAACAAAACTCAAAGACAACCTACAGAATGGGAGAAGATATTTGCAAATGACATATCAGATAAAGGGCTAGTTTCCAAGATCTAGAAAGAACTTATTAAACTCAACAGCAAAGAAACAAACAATCTAATCATGAAATGGGCAAAAGACCTGAACAGAAATCTCACAGAGGAAGACATAGACATGGCCAACACGCACATGAGGAAATGCTCTGCATCACTTGCCATCAGGGAAATACAAATCAAAACCACAATGAGATCCCACCTCACACCAGTGAGAATGGGGCAAATTAACAAGGCAGGAAACAACAAATGTTGGAGGGGATGCGGAGAAAAGGGAACCCTCTTACACTGTTGGTGGGAATGTGAACTGGTGCAGCCACTCTGGAAAACTGTGTGGAGGTTCCTCAAAAAGTTAAAAATAGACCTGCCCTGCGACCCAGCAATTGCACTGTTGGGGATTTACCCCAAAGATACAGATGCAATGAAACGCCGCGACACCTGCACCCCGATGTTTCTAGCAGCAATGTCCACAATAGCCAAACTGTGGAAGGAGCCTCGGTGTCCATCGAAAGATGAATGGATAAAGAAGATGTGGTTTATGTAGACAATGGAATATTCCTCAGCCATTAGAAACGACAAATACCCACCATTTGCTTCAACGTGGATGGAACTGGAGGGTATTATGCTGAGTGAAGTAAGTCAATCGGAGAAGGACGAGCATTATATGGTCTCATTCATTTGGGGAATATAAAAAAATAGTGAAAGGGAATAAAGGGGAAAGGAGAAAAAATGAATGGGAAATATCAGAAAGGGAGACAGATTGTGAGAGGCTCTGGGAAATGAACTAGGGGTGGTGGCAGGGGAGGTGGGAGGGGGTTGGGGGTGACTGGGAGACGGGCACTGAGGGGGGCACTTGACGGGATGAGCACTGGGTGTTATTCTATATGATGGCAAATTGAACTCCAATAAAAAATAAATTTAAAAAAAGGAAAAAAAATAAATGAAGAAATTAGGAAAGGGAAAATTAAGCAAATTATTAATTTCATAAAGTAAGTAGCATATCATATATTATAATTTGTTATTATACATTATTTAACTTGAAATAGTTATAGATTCACAAGTAGTTGCAAAAAAAATGTACAGGAAGGTCCTGTGCAACTTTTACCTCTCCTCTTCCTATGTTAGCATCTTATATAGCTACAGGATAGTATAAAAACCATGAACTTGGATTTGGTACCATCTACAGAGCTTATTCAGGTTTCATCACTTTATATGCTTTTATTTGCATGTGTACTTTTGTGTGTGTATAGTTCTGTGAAATTTTATCACACATGTAACTTCATGTACTTACTACCCCAATCAAGAGGCAGAACTGTTCCAACCTTAAGACTTCCTCGTGCTACCCTATGTAGATTCCTCCACCATGGTCCCGGAAGCACCATCTCCAAAGACCACTAATGTGTTTTCCATCTCTGTAATTATATTTTTAAAATGTCACATAAATAGAATCATGGAGCACATAACCATTTGAAACTGGCTAATCATTCAACATGCTTCCCTTGAGGTTCATCCTAGATGCATGTATTCTTTTTCAATTTTGAGTTATAATCCATGGTTGAATTTATCATAATTGGTTTAGCTATTTACTTGTTGAAAGACATTTGAGTTGTTTCTAGTTTTTGAATTTGTAGGTAAAACTGCTATAAACATTTTGTACATGTTTTTAAGTGAGCGTATCTTTTTCATTTCTTTGGGATAAATGTGCAAAAGCAGAATTGCTGGGTGAACCAATAAATCTATTTTATGGTTTTGCTTAACTACCAAACTAACATTCTAGAATGGTTATATCATTTTAAAAATCTCTGAAAATGCTGAGGATTCCATTTTTCTGTATCCTTACCAACTTTCGTGTTATTATTATTATTATTAAATTTAATTTTAACCATTCTGTTTGGTGTATAGTGTTATTGCTGTAGTTTTAATGTGCATTTTTTTTTTTTTATGATAGTCACAGAGAGAGAGAGAGAGAGAGAGGCAGAGACACAGGCAGAGGGAGAAGCAGGCTCCATGCACCGGGAGCCCAACGTGGGATTCGATCCCGGGTCTTCAGGATCGCGCCCTGGGCCAAAGGCAGGCGCCAAACCGCTGCGCCATCCAGGGATCCCTAATTTGCATTTTTTTTTTTTTTTTAAGATTCTATCCATTTATTCATGACAGACACAGAAAGAGGCAGAGACAGAGGCAGAGGGAGAAGCAGGCTTCTTGCAGGGAGCCCAATTCAGGACTTGATCCTGGGACCCCAGGATCATGTCCTGGGCCAAAGGCAGACCCTTAACCACTGAGCCACCCAGGAGACCCATAATTTGCATTTCTTTATGAATAATGATGTTAAGGAACTTTTTATATGCTTATTTTCCATCTATATATCCTCTTCTGTGAAATGTCCTTGTGTGTGTTTCACTCATTTTCTAATTAGGTTGTTTATAGTTTTATTGCTTAGCTGTGAAAGTTTTTTATATACACTAGAAAGTTTTTACATGTATTTGATACATATTGTATCTATAGCTACTAGATACATATGGTATTTATGTGTACCTGATACATCTTTTGTCAAATGTATGGTGTGAATATTTCTCCTAGTTTGCAACTTGCCTTTTCATCTTCTCAACAGGGTCTTTTAACAAACCAAAACAATGTAAATGAGGTTTAATTTATCATTTTTTCCCTTTTGTTCTGGTGTGTGTGGCAGTGGGGGGGGAGGTGCACTTTGCTTTTCAATCTAAGGACTCTTCATCTAGTCCTAAATCCAAAGTATAATTCATTTGCTCCAGCACTGATCTTTTCAATGAGAAAATATTACTCTTTGTTGAATTCCTATAGCATATTTGTCAGGGAGCTGTTGGTATATTTCCGTGGGTCTATTTCTATATTCTGTTTCTGTTCCATTGATCTATGTGTCTTGCTCTTTGGCCAATACCACACTGTATTAAATACTGTAGCTGGATAATAAGCCTTACCATTGGCAAGAGTGATTATTCTCTCTTTGTTCTTTTTCAAAGTTGTTTTAGCTATTCTAGCTCCTATAACATTACACGTGACTTTTGGAACAAGCTTGTCTATCTCTACAAGAAAACCTGAGGGAATTGTGATAGCAATTATCTGAGACTCATAGAGCCATTTGGGAAGGATTGATATTTTTCTTATGTCGAGTCTTCCTGTCAGTGATCATGTTATGTCTCTTGTATTTATGTTTTGTTTGATGTCTTTGGTGTCTTTCATCACATGATGAAATTTTCAGCACACAAATCCTAACGCGTATTGTTGGATTTATACGTATTTCCATTTTTAGCCACTGTATATGGTCTTGTGTTTTTAATTTTGGTTTCTGCATATTCATTTTTAGTAAATAGGAATGCAATTGATTTCTGTGTATTGACCTTATATCCTATGACCATGATACTCACTTTTTAATTCTAGAAATTTTGAGAGGAATACACTTTGGGGATTTTTTACATGCACAATCATGTCACCTGTGAATGGGGAAGTTTGTTTATTCCTTTCCAATTTGTACTCCCTTTTTCACCATTTTATTGCTTTGTTACAGTTGCTAGGACTTATACCATGTTGAATAAGAACAAATGTCCTTGCCTTATTCCTGAACTTATGGAGACGCTTTCAGTTTTTCACTGGTAAGTATAATGTTAGATAATAATCGTTTTTGTTATGAATGTTCTTTATCAAGTAAACATTAATTTCTCTCTATTCCTACAATGTTGAGAATTTTTACAATAAATGTATATTGGATGTTGTCAAATTCTTCTTCCATATCAATTGATATGGTCACACAGGTTTTCTTCTAGCCTTATTGAAGTACTTGCTTGCATTGATTGATTTTAGAATGTTGAACTAACTTTGTATACCTGGAATTGATCTCACTTGGTCATATATATATATATATATATATATATATATATATATATAGTTCTAATCAATTTGCTATATTTTATTGAGAATTTTCACATTTTTATGAGAGACTCTGGTCTTGTTTTATTTGGGTTTTTTATTCTTTGTCTGATTTGGTATCAAAGGAATACTAATCTCATACAATAAGATGGGAAGGGTTCCGTCTTCTACTTTCTGTAAATGATTGTGTAAAATGGGCGTCAATTCTGTGTTTAGTAAAACTTCATGGTGAAAAAAATCTTGACATGAAGATTTATTTTGGGGAAAACTTTTAATTAAAAATTCAGCTCTTTAATAGTTGCAGCACTAGTTCAGTTTTCTATTTCATGTTGGTTGTGCTTTGCTTGGTAGTTTTTGTTTTTTTTAGAAGTTGGTCTATTTTCTATGCTGTCTAATTCCTAAGTGTGAAGTTGTTCATAATATTCTCTTATTAATCTTTTAATTGGTATTGGATCTGTTGAGATAATTCTTTTTTATTCCTGATATTACTGAAGTGTGGCATTTCTTTTAATCTCATCAGTCTTACTGGAGAGGCATCACTTATTCTATTTATTATTTATTTATTTATTTGTTCATTCATTCATTCATTCATTCACTTATCTAGAAGTCAACTTTTTGTTGTATTGATCCTTTTGTTTTCCTGTTTTCAGTTTTCTTGATTTATCTCATTTTAAAAATATTTTAATTATATCCTTCTATTTGTTTTAGGTTTTATCTTCTCTTATTTTTTTCTAGATTCATGGTCAGTAACTTAGCTTATTGCTTTGAGGGTTTTTTCTTTTCTTTTTTTTTTAAGATTTTATTTATTTATTCATGAGAGACACAGAGAGAGAGAGAAGTAGAGACACAGGCAGAGGAAGAAGCAGGCTCCATGCAGGGAGCTGGATGTGGGACTTAATCATGGGTCTCCAGGATCACATCCTGGGCTGAAGGTGGTGCTAAACTGCTGAGCCACTGAGGTTGCCCTGAGGTTTTTTTTTCTAATGTGTGTATTCATTGTCATACATTTCCCTCTCAACATGGTTTCTCCATATTTTTTGAGAGTTCTTTGATATATGGATTATTCAAAAGTGTATTTTTAATTTTCAAGTATTTGAGGGTCATCCTGCTGTCTTTCTGAACTGATTTCTAGTCTAACTCCATTATCATAAGACAGACTGTCTGTATTATTTAAATTCTTTAAATTGAAGCAAGTTTGCTTTATGACACAGGGTATTGTCTATCTTGATAAATGTTTCATGGACAACTGAAAAGAATATGTATATTCTGCTGTTGTTGACTGAAGTGTTCTACAATGTCAATCAGGTTGTGTTAGTTGATCATTGTTTTTGATTCTTCTATATGTTTGCAGGGAGTGAAATGTTGGAATCCCCAAGTCATAATTCTGAATTCTTCTATTTCTTCTTTTAGTTTTACTTATGTTTATTTTATGTATTTTGAGTCTTTTGTTCATTGCAACCATACTTAGAATTACTATGTATTTGTGGTGGATTGATCCTTTTTACATTAAGTAATATCCTTTTTGTTCCTAGCAATTTTCTTTGCTATGTATTATATATTACTCAATGTTAATATATCACTCTTGCTTTTTCTGATTAGCATTTGCTAATTTCTACTTTTATTTTCAACCAATCTATATTATGTTTCTACTTTTATTTTCAACCAATCTATATTATGTTTGAAGTAAGTTGCTTGTGGACAACATATGGTTGTGTCTTTTTTTTTTAAGTCAACGTTGCTAATCTTTGTATTTTAATTGGTGAATTTAGATTACATTTAAAACAATTACTAATATGATATGGATTAAGTTTGTCATTTTATTTTGTTTTCTGATTGTTTCTTCTGTGTTCATCTGGCTCTCTTGCCTTATTGTGTTATTAAAATAGTTTTTGCTTTATTTAAAATTTTATTTTTACTTCATTTTTATATATTTATTCCAATTTTATTTATTTATAGTGTTTTTAAGTATATTTATTCATATCATTTTCTTAGGGATTGAGGTATAATGTTCATCTTTGCCTTGTTTCCTCCTACTGGTATAATCTTTTACCACTATAATGAAATATTAAAATCTTATTTCAGTTTAGGCACCTTTACTCTCCTTACCTTTTATATATGATTATCTTAAGTATTTTCTTTAAGTACATTGAGGATCAGCATCAAATCATGTTACATTTTTTAATTTAAATATCAAATATAGTTTAAGAAACTCACAAAAATAATTATTATGTTTATTCTTATTTTACCCATTCACAAAATGTTCTTTTTTTTATTATAGTTCCAATCTTTCTGCTTTATTTTCTGTTTATAGAGGGACTTTTAGCCATTCTTTTCAGGTATTTATTCTAGTATCAGATTATCTGTTTTACTTTGAGAATGTCTCTTTATTTCCACTCCTCTATCTTTTAATAGATACCTGTTATGTATATAGAGCTCACAGACTCATAGTCAAGAGTCAAGAGCATTTGGGGGGGGGGGGGTGTTCTGTTTTGTTTTGTTTTTTTTTTCAGCACTTGAAAAATATTTTACCACTTTTCCATGGGTTCAGAACAGAAATTGTGATCTTTTGAGTCAGGGTTCCCTTATAGGTAATGCATTGTTTCTAGTTGTTCCCAACATGATTTCTTTTCCTTTAATTTTTAAAAATATACTTATGGTGTGCCTTGCTATGAATTTCTTCAGGTTTTACCTATTTGAGTTTCATTCAACTTCTTCAGTCTGTAGGATTATGCCTTTTGTCATTGAGAATTTCACAGCCATTATCTTTGAATGTTTTTTAGCCCCACACTCTTTCTTCTGTCCTTCTATGACTCAGATGATACAAATGCCAGAGAGTTTGTTACAGTCCCACAGATCCCCGAGGCCATGCTCCTTTTTTTTTTTTTTTTCTTTCAGGTTATTTTCTCTAGAATCAGTAAATTCTATTGGTCTATCTTCAAGTTCACCAATTCTATACTTTGTCAACTCCTTTGTATTATTGGGTCCATCCAGTGAATTTCTTCTATTTTGACTATTCTAGAATTCCCAGTTCGATATGACTTGTAGCTTCTTTTTCTTTGATGAGATATACTTTTTGTTTTGTTTTGTTTCAAGATAATTCATTATGTTTTATTAAAGCATCTTTATAATGGTTGATTTATCCTTGTCAGAGAATTCCAACAACTGAATCATGTCTGTATAGCCATTCATTGATGTTGTTTCTCGTTCAGATTGTGATTTTCCTAGTTCTTGATATGGCAAATGATTTTCACTATTCAGCATTCACTATTGTGAATGGGCCTTATTCAATCATTCCAAGCCTGAATGAAACAAAAAGGCTGAGCTTCTTACAAGTAAGTAATCCCTCCTGTCTAACTGCCTTCAAGTAAGAGCATCCTTTTTTCCTGCCTTTGGACTGACACAGAAACAGGTCTTGTCTCTTCTTTAGTCTCAAACTTGCTGGCTTTCAGACTGGAACTATGTCATCAGCTCTGCTGATCTTCAGGCCTTCAGATTTGGACTAGAATTGCACTATCAGCTGTCCCAAGTCTCTAGCTTGCCTATTGCAGATTTTGGGATTTCTTAGCCTTCTTTTTTTTTTTTTTTTTTTTTCTTTTTCTTAGCCTTCTTAATCATGTGAGCCAATTCCTTGTAATCTGTGTGTTTGTGTGTGTATTCTGTTGGTTCTGTTTACTGGAGAAATGTGGCTAATACAATAGTCATTGAAAAGCAGCTTTTCTTATGTTATTATACTTTAAATATGTTGTGAGAATTAAAAGTATGTTCATTGGTGAACTAAACAATTGATGCCTGTTTCACTTTTCTCTGCTTATGCAAACTACTCCTTAAAGAGCAATATCTGAAAATACATCATCCCTCAAAGTTAGATTAGATATATGTTTTGAAAATCCTAGGCCAAGGATCCCTGGGTGGCGCAGCAGTTTGGCATCTGCCTTTGGCCCAGGGCGCGATCCTGAAGACCTGGGATCGAATCCCACGTCGGGCTCCCGGTGCATGGAGCCTGCTCCTCCCTCTGCCTGTGTCTCTGCCTCTCTCTCTCTCTGTGTGACTATCATAAATAAATAAATAAAAAAATTTAAAAAAAAGAAAATCCTAGGCCATTGATATTATCCATCTATTTATAACTGCTTCTGATATTTAAAAAGTAAGCTACTGAGGGGCACTTGGGGGGCTCAGTCAGTTGAGCGCTGACTCTGAGTTTTAGCTTAGATCATGATTTCAGGGTCTGACATTGGGCTCTGCACTAAGGGGGGAGTCTGCTTGATATTCTCTCATTCTGCCCCTCCCTGCCTCTCAAATAAACAAACAAACAAATTTTTTTAAAAAGTAAGCTATTGATTCTCCTAACCCCAACTCATCTCCACAACCAGATCAAAATTTTATTATATTCTCAGAACAATACTTAGATAATATACAACAATAATTCTACACTGTATAAATAGCTCATTTAATTTATATGTCTTTATTCTTATTTTAATAGCTGATAATCTCAGAATATTTTTGGAAAGTTCTGGAACTTTCCAAAAATATTTATCTATTTCACTTATATTTTATCCAGTAAGGCAATATTCATTGAATATGTATATATTATTTATAAAGGTTCATTGTGCATTGATACTTTTACACCATTGTGAATGACATACAGATTTTGAAATGCTCACGGTTTCTGAGAAATGTCATACCAGATTAAGAAAGTAAGTCTAGTAAAGTTAGAGTCTAACTGAAATTTATATTAGAAGTACAAATAGATGTGATGATCAGCATGGCCATCCATCAGGAAGACCCACTTGACAGATATCTTGAATGTTTTCCAGAAGTATATCATAAAAACAGAAAGTCCAAGAAATGGATGACCACTGTAAATTGAGCAGTGACCTAAATATACTATATAAAATGAATGAAGACTATAGTCTTATCTGCTTTTGCTATTGTCCAATTGAAGGATTGACTTTATTACAAAGTCTAAGAATTATATATTTCAACTTTTGAATGTCAAGATATATGATTCTGTTGAATAAAAATGAGATTGTAATAACCTAGAAAAGAACTAGCTGAAGCTGCAGGGGACATTCCAAATAAAAAGAATGCTATTCCTGGAATATGTAACAAAAGAAAGATTTCCAGTTCTGGATAATTTTAATAGAAATAACCAAATAATAATTTTCTGTTCAACTTCAAGGAAAGCAGTTGACTGACAGTCTCCACATGTGAACACTTGCAAAATGTGGCTCACTGTTTAAGTGGAGGCCATGTACCTTCCAGGAAGCCCTTAGCCAAAGCCTCAGTAAGCATGGTGGGAATAAGGGCCCTAGTATTTCTGCCTGATGAGAAATCCTGTAATGGACAATCTTTGCTCTGGGAGTATACCCTGGGTTGTCCACACTCACTGGCTCTCACCTAGAGGTAACCATGCCCCCAAGAACCCATTTAGAAATATTTGGAGGTATTTCTCATTGTCACAGGTAAGGGGTATGCTCCTGGCATGTAGTGGCTAAGGCCAGGTAAGCTAGTCAGCAGCAGAAAACTCATAGGTTAGTCCTCTGCAACAAATACTTATTGGGCTGTGGATTTCCTTAGTGCCAATGTTGAGAGACTCTAATCTAGACATGATCCTGACAGTCTCCCGGCTGAATCCACTTCCTTCCCCACATCAGAGCAGCATTGTGGGTCCAAGGGCTTTCCTATTCTATTGTGACCAACTTGTCTTTTCAGGTGTTGAATATTTGCATAATTCAGTCTACAAATCTGATTTCTGGGAGGTCCACATGACATCTTTTAATAAACATTCATTAATCAATAATGCACCAGTAACCTTACTAGATGCTAAGACAGAAATGTCAACAAACTATAAACTTTTTCTCAAGAAACACAGGCTTTAGCAGACATACAAGTACATGACATAAATATAATAAATATTATCTAAAAATGCAATGGAAATAGTGCACTAATGGAAGATGTAGACATAGATACAGTGCATATCAAATGAATTCAGTCAGTAAGTATTTCTTTGTTAACTTGTGGTCCTTATATCATTCAATTTAAGGACAGAATTATTCTTAGTACACAAAACTGATGTGATTTATCAGATGAGATTAGGTAGCATCTATGAGCAGATAAGGGGTAAAGACTTGAAGACACAGGGAGACCCTGACATTGTACTACACATAAATAGACATCGTTTTTACTAAAAGCAGCACTGACTTTTTAAAAAAGATTTTATTTATTTATTCATGAGAGACACGGAGAGACAAAGGCGGAGACACAGGCAGAGGGAGAAGCAGGCTCCATGCAGGGAGCTCAATGTGGGACTTGATTCTGGGACCCCAGGAGCATACCCTGAGCTGAAGGGAGATGCTCAACCACTGAGCCACCCAGGTGTCTCTGATTATTTCTTTTTATTTTATTTTATTATTATTTTTTTCTGATTATTTCTTTTTAAAACAGATTACTAGCCCCCATGGACTACAGAATGAGATACATACTGTTTTATATGCTTATTCAGATCCTTCCAAATCAGCTTCAAGACTAACCTTATACATTTCCCATACATGTTCTCAATTTTCATTTATTCTTTACTGAGCACCTGAGCATCTCCCACATGCTAGGGTTCTGAGGTGGGTAGTGTTGATTTAATAGTGAGCAAGATGGATACAGCCTCCTTGTTCAGGTTGCTTATTGCCATTAAATATCACTTGCCTTTTCCAAGCTTACTATGCTTCTTTGTCTGTGGTTCTGCCTTGATTAAACTTCCTTTAGTTTTCCTTAGTCTGACAATTTGTTTTCTGCGTTTCAAGTCTGATATCTTTCAACGAATTTTCTTTTAATCTAATACTTTGTTGTGCTTTTGTAGCACTGTGTTTATTTCCCAGTTCTCACATATAATAGTTTAGTAAAAATGAATTTGTCTCCTGATCCAAACTTGTGAACACCTTAAAGGTATAAATTGTATTTTATCTACACTTGCTTCCCAGGAACGCAGCAAAGTGCCTGGCATAGTTAGACACTCAATAAAAGATCACACTTGATGATATATTTACTGTCAAATTGCCAACAGCTCAAATATTAACAGAATCTTAAATGTCAAACATGCATTGTATTTCTTATTTTGGGTATTGAAAACTTGGCACATGGTTAGCCATCATTTGTTCTTAGGCATTCTCTGTGCTGTGCTTACTCTTTTTGATTTCCTCAATACAGAAGCTTCTACTTCTATGGACACCTTGTCTGATTAATTAGTTTTTCCTAACATCCATCAAAGTAGGCCATTCACTCAAGGGTAACGCATGCTGAAATGAAGAATGCTTGGTTCACTTTTCTCAGATGGGAGAATAAAGAATCTGTAACCTAGGCAAATTCTCCAGCTTTTTCTGTGTGTAATTTCTTAGACATTTTTATAAGAAAGGAAGCATCTAAGATTTAAAATACATTACAAAAATGAGAATACTAGATCAAATTTCTATATGAATATGTTTAATTGATGATTAAAATAGTGGGGTTGTAGATAAGAAAAATAATAGAATGTTATTTCATATTATACACATTCCTATAAGATTTTAGGAAGTTTTGAGGCATTTGGGTGGCTTAAGGGTTAAGCATCTGCCTTCAGATCACGGCATAATCCCAGGGTCCTGGGATTGAGTCCTACATCAGGCTCCCTGTGGCTGTGTCTCTGCCTCACTCTCTGTGTCTCTCATAAATAAATAAATAAAATCTTTAAAAAAAAAGTTTTTAGGAAGTTTTTAATACTGCCACTAAGGTAACTACGGTAACCATTTCTAATATTATTGCCAAGGACATGAGATTTTGACAGGACAGACATGAGTTTTAAATCTTAGCTTATTATGTGGTATTTTTCAAAATTTTTCATCAGTCTGACACTTCGCTTCCTCACATATATAAAAGATAACTGGTAATAGTAGATATTACATAGCTTTTATAATAAATGACACAAATGAAAGTTAGCAATATAATAGGCATTTGACAAGTGTTTACTGATCCTAATCTAGCTTCCTGATTTTCAATTTAATATTTGAGTATAAAAGAACAGTTAGTAATGTTTAGAGGTTTGAGGCCAATAGCTCAAAGCAGTATATGATACAACTATAATTTGGGCCAGAAGTGAGAAAATAAGAACACTTGGCCTCAAGTACAAATGTAGTGTTTCAGTTTAATAGAAATCTGTAGCCTGAGATTTTTGTTCTTTTAACTTTACCAAAGGATGTCTAACAGTAAAATTATGTCATGAGGTCTCATAATAACATTTGCATCTTAACTAGCAACATCAATTTGTTTTACTTTGCAATGAGCAAAGACATTATGATAAAACCTAATTTCAAACTTAGTTTAAAATTTATTATCATTTAGACTAGACCTAGAATGAAGCTTAAGTTATCTGAGAATAAAACTAGCAAAATCATAATATTCTTTTATTGTAGGTATGTGGTGCTAGATAAGACATTTTTTTCACCTCTAAAATTGTATTATAATACTCTACTTCATAAGGTTTTCCATAGGGTTAAATAAAATTATATATGTGACAATGTTTTGGAAGTAAAGTACATATGAGTTTATCTTTATTATATTCAGAAAGTAGAGACTAAAAGGAAAAAAATAAAGAGTTACTCCACAGATCCCTGGGTGGTGCAGCGGTTTAGCCCCTGCCTTTGGCCCAGGGCACGATCCTGGAGTCCCGGAATCGAGTCCCACGTCGGGCTCCCGGTGCATGGAGCCTGCTTCTCCCTCTGCCTGTGTCTCTGCCTCTCTCTCTCTCTCTCTGTGTGACTATCATAAATAAATAAAAATTAAAAAAAAAAAAAAAGAGTGACTCCAGTCCTGACTGTATACCTCACTCTGGCATCCTATCAAGTGGGTTTGCTGCCAAATGTCTGTGCTTAAGTGCCTGTGGCCTACTCCATAGCCCATTTGACATCTCAAAAAGAGTGTTTCAGGATAACATGTGTTTACTTGCTCCATGGAGGAGGAGGAGATTTGCCAAGCAGTATATTTCTGAAACTAAAATAAATTACTCCCTTAGCATTAGGAAAATTTAGATACATTAATATTTCCTTTACGAATTATGTTTGCAACTAAAATTTCTAAAGTTAAATTAATTTTATTCTGAAGCTGAGTATTTTCAGGACAAGATTAATTGTTTTTAGAAACAAGGAGTTTAATGAGACAGGCGACTTTAGTTATTTATAATGTAGCTGCAAAGCAAAACAGCTATTGCCGCAGACCCTGAGCAGCACTCACTGTTCTAACACAATTATGGTGGTTAAATACCAGTGATTTTGTTCTTAGCCGTTTTCCGCTTGAATTACTCCAATATGTTTTAAAAACTGCCACATTGAATGATATTAATGGTGCAACAAATTGACTAGATTATAGGAATGTATCTATTATTTTTATGGGTATATTTAATTATACTTGTTTCCTTTAGATTTGTAATTAAAACCAGCAGTAAAAATAATGTCTTCGTATTTAAGCCTGCATTTTTATACTTAAACATAGCCCATAATTAGCACGAATATACAGGTAATTCAGAAGGATATAATGTTAACATATTAACATGGATTGGAAATCCTATTATTAGTCCTATTATTAATATAAACCCCTGTCAGCAGGAAAACCCCACAAATACATAAATACTATACATGGAATATGTGTTGCTTCAGTTTGTTGCACAAGTTTCTTGATATTATAGATTAAGTGTCAGAGAGATCAGGACATAAGTGGTGGCATGATCCCAAAGGGAAGAGTTTATCAGTTCTAATGTATTGAACACTGCATTGAATGTTGCACATTTTAAATACTATCTCAAGAATATACTACAAAGTGTAAGAGATAAAAATGCACAGTTTTACAGAGTATTGTGACAATTCACCAGATAATAATCTCTAACTATTTTCACTCAGTATTAGGCAGCCACCAATTAGAAGACTGAGTTCTGAGTCTCTAAGGGCAGTTCCACACTTCACATTTTCAGTGGCAAATTATATTTGACATTCAATTTAAAATCCAAGACACCATAACATAAAATCCTCAAAGCCCTTAATGATACAGCATTAGGGTATTCTCCCCTTTCCCTATTGCCTGAGGTGCCCTATGGTATTTCCCAGAAGGCTGTGTCCTTACTGCAGCATTATGTCCATCATGTACGGTATTCCTAATGCACATCTATCATTTGAATACCGGGCATGGTTCTTAGATGCTTAGGTACAAACCTCATATAGCAGCTTGTAAGTAGAAAACTTAGGACAACCTGAGCGCTGTCGGCAATAAGCTATCAATTGAATTTTTGTTATTGTGATGAAGGTAGTAGTTATAGTGATAATGTTTTATATCTAAAGAGAATGAAAAGACATAGACAATTTAAAAAAATAATACAATAATGCTTGATTATAAGGACACCCTGTTTTGTTTATAATTACCATCCATTATACCCATTGGGAGACTGATTTTCCTATATATTCCTTCTTCAGTGAATCTAGTTTTTTATAGTTGTGATATGGTTTGAAATATGGGATTTGAAACTAGATGTGGGTTCAATACCTACTATATTATTTACTAATTGTGACATCTTCAGAATTTTATGTATCCTCTTTAAGACAATTTTTCTTTTGTAAATAAAGATACATATAATTCTTAGAATGTCTTTGAAAATCTTGTGTTAATAAAACCATTTCAGGTTAGATTTATGAATCTAGGATCATATCTTCCTTGCAGCACAGGACAGTATTTAAGAGCTCATGCTGTGGGTTTGGATTTCAGCTCTACTCTTTTTGAGTAACTAAATCTTGGGCAATTTATTTAAAATATCTAAGGATGAGCTGGGGTAGCCTCTAACCTTATGTGGCTATTAAGCATTTGGAATGTGGTTAGTATATATTGAGATACTTCAGTGTTGAAAATATTATATCTTAGGTTACATATTTGGGATTTTATTATATATTTCACTTGTTTCACTTTTTCAAAAATAATGTGACTACTAGAAAATTTAAAATTCAATTTTTGCTTGATTTTGTAGCCTACTTTTCATTTCCATTGGACAATGCTTATTTTACTGTTATTTTTATTTTTCTCATATACAAAACAAAATTCACAATAGTATTTTCAAATAGTTTCTATAATTATTAAAAATATCATGTATAAAAATAAATTTTTTTCCAATTCTTAGAACACAGTAGGTATTAGTGTCACATCCTGTAGTTCTTTTTTCCTTCATGTGGGGTGGAAAGCAAATTTCCCTGAATTGTGAGGTCCTGTTTGCAGCATTTTTCTGGCTTACATGCTTAGAATAGGAAGCACAACACTGTGCTGGTTATCCACAGATTTTCCATGTTACATGCCACTACATAAATTTAATATTTTATTGAGTTTATTTATTAATCAGTCTTTCATTATTTTTAAGATTCCTAAGAGTGGAGAGGATCCTTGGGTGGCTCAGCGGTTTAGCGCCTGCCTTTGGCCCAGGGCGCGGTCCTGGAGACCCGGGATCGAATCCCATGTCGGGCTCCCGGTGCATGGAGCCTGCTTCTCCCTCTGCCTATGTCTCTGCCTCTCTCTCTCTCTCTCTGTCTATCATAAATAAATAAATATTTTTTAAAAAGAATGCAATTTAAGATTCCTAAGAGTGGAGATGTGACTTATGCATCTTAACGTATCCAGGACATGGCTTTGTATTTTTAGCTGTTATGAGATAATGAATATATATATATATATATTATATATATATAATATATATATTATATATATAAGTTGTTCCAGATTTTATAATTCCTAAATATTTACTAACCATAACTGGTTGATAATTTCAGTGAAAAGATTATTTATGGGGCAGCCCAGAAGGCTCAGTGGTTTAGCACCACCTTCAGCACAGGGCCTGATCCTAGAGACCTGGGATTGAGTCCCACGTCAGACTGCCTGCATGGAGCCTGCTTCTCCCTCTGCCTGTCTCTCTCTTTCTCTCTCTCTCTCTCTCTCTCCCTCTCTCTCTCTCTCGAATAAATAAATAAATTCTTAAAAAAAAGATTGTTTATGATTTGAAGGCTGATAGTCTATTTTATCTATAAAGATAATGCCCCCAACGATAGAGAATAAATTGACCAATGTCCTCATTGCCTGAATAAATGTCACTTTTAAATACTACTTCGTGTCTGAGACTGAAAGACCTTACAGTCATCCTAGTTAAATTGTTATCAATACAAAGATTTGTTTAGATTGTCTCTCTCTGTGTCACACACACACACACACACATTTCCCCCTGTTCCCTACATACCATCTGATCTATAACTTAGCTTAGAATATGGCTAATAATACTATTTTTTTCAATTAGATTTCATCTAATCTTTTACACTCTAAATTTTAAAAAAAAGAAGGAAAAAAGAAGGAATCAAATAAGAAACATAATTTTAGTACATTAAAGACAATCCTAAAATGCATGCTATACTCAGTGGGTTTAATTCAGTCTACTATACCTGGAAATATTTTTATTCCAAAGAAAAACTGAATATAATCTAGAGATATTGGTGGTTGGGAGAGGGAGAAAGGGTTACAAAGACATTGTAACATTTCTCATCACCTATAAAATATCTCTAATTTACTGGCTATTCCATATCCATGACAACTTCCTAGCTCAGCCAAACTTCATTTCTCACTGTATCAGTGATTCTTCATCTAGCTGTACATGAAAATCATCTGGGGGAACTCTTAAGACATTCCCATGCTCAGCTCTGTGCCAGACTATTTGGATCAGAAACTCAGATTGGAGCTCCCTGGGTGATTATAATTGGATCCACATTAGATTTGGGCAATATTTTGAGGATCTCATCTTTTTTCTTATATAGCACCAAAGGGGAAGGGGATGAAGTTAATATGAAGGTCAGTAGTAGTAGCAGCTCAAATTCAACAAAACTAAGAGTGAACTTGAATTTTTCTACACTATCTCCTTCTTTCTTACCATCTATATCCAATACATTCACACATTCTACAGAGTTTTCCTTATATTAGTCCATCACTCTCTTGCCTTCTCTTAGCTATCATCCTCTTTTGCCTGAACCACTGAAACTTCCTAATATCTGGTCTTCCATATTGCCACCTGCATCCCTCCAGTTTGTCATCCATATCACAGAGTCATGTCTTTAAAATATATTCAAACATATTCATATCACCAAACTCATAAAATGCCTTCTGCATTGATGTAGACTATATTCACCATCATGATCCATGATGTTCTGCATGGTATGGTCTCTGACTACTTCCCAAGACTCAACACATAACTCTTTTTTTTTTTTTTCACTCCATTCCCGTATGCTAACCCTGAACACAACAGACTCTCTTTCAATGCTACCTTTTGCATGCCTTGCTTAAATATGGAATACTCTTATTTCTACTCATCTTTATAATACAGTTGGATTATCATTGTTCAAAGAAGTCCTTCCAGACTACCCCAATATGGGGGGGGAAATCACTTTATTATATATATGCTCATTGAACTGTATTCTTCCCTGTATAATGGGATCCAAATCTGCTATTGCTTATTATATAGCAGTGTGATTTCTGGAGTGATACTCCAGTTATGTAGCAAGCTGGATAGCAGTATAAAATAATATATAATTAGCACCCACCGAAATTAAAAATGTACATATATTCTCCATTCTCTAAATAAATGAATATGCATATATCTGTATATGTGTTAATTTGTTTGTAAATTATCATTTACCAAGTGGTCATATGTAGCACATATTTTTCATTGAATTATTCTAACCATGCCCAAATTATTTGCTGACTTTTAGAAAGCATGTTTGTGATCTTTTGTTTAAATATTTTCACATGAGCATAGTAAAATTTTTTCTTAAGTCATATTTTGACTTAGGAATCATATGAAACTTTTTGAATGGCAAGTTTACTAAAATGATAGTCAATAGGTGACAATATTAAAAAGCAGATAATTTCTCTTTATTTCAAAAGTTGTATACATGGTACTAAGTCAACTACTGCCAAATTAATAGAAATTACATTTAATTTGTTTTTTAAAAAAATAAAATAAAAAATAATTTGTTTTTAACCTCTATAATCCTATGTAAGATGTTTTAATACATTCAATATTCATATTATTAACTAAATTACAAAATCATTTTTTGGAACACCATATTTAATTAAGTTCAACCTAATGCCTTTAAGCCAAATATGTGAGGTAGAGCAGTGTGGGAGTTAGCTTTCATTTATGTTTGCACTTTTATTTTGTTATTGGCCAAAAAAGCAGGCGATGGCAGGTTTTAACAAGGTAGAAATTAATTAAAGGTAGAAATTAATAGTGATGGTGAAAAGGACATCTTCTCAATATTCCCAATCTAATGTCCCCTAAAACAAACCCTAGGGAACTCTGTCAATGTGCACAGAGCCTAAAGCGCTTTCTAGATCCTCAGCTGTTCCATTAACATCAAACCCCTGCTCCCTTCATGTCTCTCCAGGCCTTTGAAAGCTGGTATTCCATGGTTTCTCTGAAAGGAAGGGAGTTGGTGAGAGTGCTGGGTAGAATGACTGCACATAGACCTTTAGGGCTACATGTCTTTGGCTTTGGGACACTGGATTTTCAGTGCCCCTAGCAGTACCCAAGGTTATCTTTCTTGCTGTGCTCTCCAAAATTGGCCCAGGTATAATTTTATGGGTGGAAGAGTGTTAGCTTTTAGATAGTCACCATCCTGCTCCCGGGTGACCCACCCTCCACTCGGGTCCTGGACGCATGCACACCCGCCATTCCTTGGAGCAAGGCTGGAGGCTAGAAAATAGGATGTCTGCCTTCCTTTACCTCTCTTAGATCCAATGATAGAACCTCAGAGGGAGAATCTTGGGGTGCTGGGTGGTATTTACACTGAACAATCAAAACAGAAGTGGGTCAAACTGGAGCCTGTTACCAAAAACCTGATTATATGCCTGCTGTTAATACTTTAGCTGCTGTGCAGCAGAAAGGCAGAGCTGTACCCTTGGGACAGCAGCTATTTAAACACGTTAACAATTGATATCCTTATCTGTGTATCCCAGCTATAATCAAACTTGTTGTAATTATTCTTTTGATTTCAACCTCCTGCCAGAGCCTAGTTTCCATGAAGTTCAAGGCCAGGCGAGTTTGGCTCCTCTCCTCTTACGCATTCCCTAGTTAATAGCAGTCCTTTAATAAATGTCATTACTATGTGAATCAATAAAAGAAAATCATTCTCATTTTCATAAAATCTGGACTTCCTTCTTGGTTTCATGCCAAAACAACAAAATTATTTCACCTTGTGAAATTAGACTGTTACTAACCTGCAGGTTTTCATTACTAACTGATTTCAAAGGGATGTTTAGAAATGATGAAACATAGGACTTTTTAAAAATATTTTTCTAAGGCAGGGAAGTATAACTCTATAGGAACATGTCATGAAGCTGGAGGGCCTTGAGTTTTTTTTTTTTTTTTTTTTTTGAGGGCCTTGAGTTTACACAATTTCAAGGCCATTAAGAAAAAGAATGTACAATTTTGAAAACCTAATTAGGTTCAAAGTAAATGTTTATATAAAGAAAAATGAAAAAAAAAACTAAAGAAAAATGCCACACACATTGCAAATACATAAACACTGACAAATACCAAAAACATGAAATCCAGAAAAGCTTTTATTTAATGTCTGATACTCCTCTGTATGTGTATATGTGTATGTACATTGTTCTTCTAATCCCATCTATCTATTTCATCCATTCCCTCCACCAACCTTCCCTTTGGCAACCACCAGTTTGTCCTCTGTATTTAAGAGTCTGTTTTTTGGTTTTTCTCTTTTTTTCTTTCTTTATGTTTTTGTTTCTTAAATTCCACATATGAGTGAAATTATATGGCATTTATCTTTCTCTCACTGACTCATTTCACTTATCGTTATACTCTCTAGCTCCATCCATGTTGTGGTAAGTGGCAAGATTTCACTCTTTTTATGGTTGAGTAATATTACTATACGTGCAGTAATATCATATATATATTATATATATTATATATATATATATGTGTGTATATCTTCTTTCTTATCCATTCTTCTACTGATGGCCTCTGCTACTTCCATAGTTTGGCTATTGTAACCAATGCTACAATATACATAGTGGTGCATATATCCCTTTAACTAGTGTTTTTGTATTCTCTGGGAAAACAGTAATGGAATTACTGGAAAATATCCTATTTCTTTTTTCAGTTTTTTTTTTTGAGGAAACTCCATACTGTTTTCTAGAGTGACTGCACCAATTTGCATTCCTACAACAGTGCATGAGGGTTTCTGCTTCATGTCCTCACCAACACTTGTCATTTTTGTTTGTTGTTTGTTTCTGATTGTTGCTATTCTGATAGGTCTACAATGACATCTCATTATGGTTTCGATTAAGTGTATGCCTTTGGCTCAGGTCATGAGCCTATTATATATCAAGCCCTGTATTGGGCTCCCTGCTCTGCAGGGAGTCTGCTTCTCCCTCTGCCGCCACATCCTGCTTGTGCTCTCTCTCTGTGTCAAATAAACAAAATCTTTTAAAAAATTACATTTCCCTGGTGATTAGCAATGTTAAGCATTTTCTATATGTCTTTTGGTCATCTATATGTCTTCTTTGGAAAAATGTCTATTTAGGCCCTCTGCCCATTTTTAATCAAATTATTGGTTTTGTGTTTTTGTGTGTGTGTGCTTGTGTGTGTGTTGGGTTGTGTAAGTTCTTTATAATTTTTTGGATATTAACCCTTTATCAGACATTATTTGCAGATATATTCTTGCATTCCGTAGGTTGCCTTTTCGTCTTGTTCATAGTTTCCCTCCCTCTGCAGAAGGTTTTTATTTAGGTGTAGATTCAATAGTTTAATTTTGCTTTTGTTTTGCTTGCCAGAGGACACATATCTAGAAAAATGTTTTATAGCCTATGTCAAAGAAATTACTGCCTACGTTCATTTCTAGGAATTTTATGGCTTCACAGCTCACATTTAGATCTTTAATCCATTTTGAATTTATTCCTCTAGTAAGTTTTTTTAAAGATTTTGTTTATTTATTCATAGAGACACAGAGAGAGAGAGAGAGAGAGAGAGGCAGAGGGAGAAGCAGGCTCCATGCAGGAAGCCTGACATGGGACCCCATCCGGGTCTTCAGGATCACACCCCAGGCTGCAAGCAGCGCTAAACCACTGTGCCATCGGGGACTGCCCTCCTTTAGTAATTTTTAAATATATTTAAATATTTTGTCTTCATCTTTATAGGAAACACAAATATGTTAATATTAAATGCTACGTGTTTAACATTTTCTAATCCTATTACTTTTTCTTTTCATTTGTATTTTCCTTTCTGTTTCTATACTCCATGGTAGTTATGGTGTTTTCCATATTGTCCATTCTGCCTTGGTCTTTTGCATTCTTTAAAATTTTTCTCTGTACTGAATTTATAAGTCCATTTTAATAAACCACTATTGCCTCACCATCTTTTTTTAGTTGACATTTCAAGTTTTTTGATATTTCTTCATTGAAACAAATTTTTTTTGTTACTTTTTCTAGGTTTGGTAAAATGTTTGACCTAAATTTTCTGTTTCATGGCATCACTGTTTCAGCAAAGCTTCCTTTAGTAATTCTATATTGATTCTTTTTCAACTTCTTCTAATATTATTCATCAGAGAATGAGTTGGATTTCCTGGCCCAGTTAGTTGTACAAGTTTCCTATAAGGAGTGCCTGTTTTGTTTCCTATTCTGCAGCCTGCACCTCAAGACTGTGGGTTATTTTTTGCACCTTCTTTCTATACAGCTTCTGCTTGACCTCTACATGTTTCCTCTAGAACCTACAGATCTTGTTAGATGCAAATTATGGCATTTTTCAATTCTGGGTTTGCATTATACAGTCAAGAAAATTCATTTTTACTGGCATTTTCTAGGCAGTTATATGGGCATTCTGTTCACTTCCCCTTACAAGGCTTCTGTTGCACTTCACTCCACAAAGATAGCTTTTGTGAGAGTCATACTTGCTTTTGATGGGCCAGTCTATGAATGGGACATACATCATACATTTAAGCTTCAGCAAAATGGAGACATTTTGTTTGTTTGCCTATTTACTTTGTTGTTTTTGTGTGATATTTAGAAAAAAAAAGAGGAAAATTACTATGTGTCTCTGCCACATTCAGACTGGAAGTTTTGGGACGAAGTTTTCCTCTACATTGTATTGTGTTGTTAAATTTGTCACAACTGCTCAAAATTATTTTATAATTAAAAAAAATATTTTAAAGACATAATGTCACTTATTATCTAATAGGTCATTTATTTTAAGACAGAAGCTGCACAAAGGGATTGGAAGGATATTTAGACTAGGGATAGTATTCATATCCCCTGTACATACACTCTGGTAGTTTCTTAAAAGGTCATTCAGTAGCCATTCAGGAAACCCTAAGGATTAGGGGCATTGGTTCTGCTGAATAAATGTTAGATAGGTTATAATCCTTGGGGGAAATCTCAAGGCAAAGCAGTCATAAGCTAAAGTACAATCAATAGATTAAGCCGTGAACAGAAGAGGCATTTAGATCAAAAGCAAACAATCAACTATTTCAGACATGCCAGCCTTCCCAGGGGAGACAGGTGGTTTTATTCTTAGTTAAAAGGGCAATGGATCTCAGGAGACATATGAGATGTTAACAGGCTTACAATGAGCGTGTAGGTAATTGGGTACTTCGTGTTTTCTGTGCACATGCTTAATTACAAATGCAGCCTATGTATTTAATCAGGCCCAATTGTGGAAATGGTATAAAGGTTTCTCTCTGTGACTAAAATATCAGAGCAGTTTTATGATCTTGAAAATAGAAATTGCGACAGCAGTGTGTTTCTCTGTATGTTGGCTAAATTTTATAGACTATAGATTCATGTAGTGTCAGGTTCATTTTGAAATGAGAATAATGCAACCATGATGAATATGTAGGTATCTGTTGTAAAGAAACAAGAGTAAACACAGATTTACACTTTACCATGTATGATGTCATGCCTTGTGTGTAGTAGGTGCTAAATAAATGTTCATCAACTATCTTAATAAAATATCATCATATCTCAAAGGCCAGTGATCATGAATTGGGTCAATTTGCTGAAGAATCTCACTTGTTGATCAACTCTAATCTAGGAAGATATGCCCCCAAACTATCTATGCATCACTGTTACTGAAGCCACAAGCAATCCAGAAACCTCTGCATTCCTTTTGAACTATTCTTGCATAAACCATTTCATTTCTTTGTAAAGCCAGTTCCGGACCTCTCTGCTTTCAGATTTCAGTAAAAAGCATGATTTCTGAAATGAAGTCATCTAATGAATTGAATGAGGTATTTTGAGCAGTTCTAAGTATCAAAGGAGACCACACAGCACCTGGCAGGTTTGGTCCGCACAGTCTGATATATAAGTTAGTAGGAAGAGCTCTATTTTGAAGCCTTTGAGAGGAAACCACACTATCTATTTATTTTCTTCTTTTACCACATTTCTTTCATTCTATATATTTTTGTTTTTTTAAATTTTTTTTTAATTTATTTATGATAGTCACACACACACACACACAGAGAGGCCGAGACACAGGCAGAGGGAGAAGCAGGCTCCATGCACCGGGAGCCCAACATGGGATTCGATCCCGGGTCTCCAGGATCGCGCCCTGGGCCAAAGGCAGGCGCCAAACCGCTGTGCCACCCAGGGATCCCTGTTTTTTATTATTAAGTCAAATTATTGGCATAGCAGAAGCAGATGCCATACTAAGTATTAGTAGACCAACAAGCTCTAATGCAGCCTTACAATTAATTGCTTAAAGAAAATCTGAGGGTAGCTTTCTTTTACTTGCAAATCTAATGAGCCGAACTAAGTCTTTACCTCAAAGGAAAAAATATTATTTATTTAAAAAATACAAATAAAAGTATGCGGGTTTTGGGGCACCTGGGTGGCTCAGTCAGTTAACTCTTAAGTCATGACCTCCAGGTCATAAGATCAAGTCCCTTGTAGGGCTCCTTGCTGGGTGTGGAGCCTGTTTAGGATTCTTTTTGTCCTTCTTCTGCCACTCCCCTACCACTCCTACAGGCATGAGAGTTCTGTCTCTCTAAAAGGAAGGAGTGGGGCACCTAGTAGCTCAGTTAGTCACGCATCTGCCTTAGAATCAGGCTTGGAGTTCTGGGATTGAGCCCTGCATTGGGCTCCCCTGCTGAGCCAGGAGTCTGCTACTTTCTCTTCCTCTGCCCCTCCCCCTGATTGTGTGCATGCTCTCTCTTTCTGTCTGTCAAATAAATAAATAAATAAAAAGTTTAGAAAACAATAAATAAATAAATAAATAAATAAATAATTTAATTAAATACCCTTTAAAGATAGTCTAGTTTTAATATAATTAAAGTAGATTTGTTCTTTTGTTTTTCTAATGCCAGTGTTTCTTTGTGCTTTTCAGAACAACCAGATTAATAATCACCCTCTTTGTTTTCTAGTTTGGGGGTATCTTGGGAAAAAGATACCAGGTCAGTCATTGTGTTTCTGATCAGAAATTCATACTCAAATCTCTGTTGACTTCACTTATCTTTTCCTGGCTACTAAAATCACATTGTTCCTTTTGCTTTTTTTTTTTTTTTTAAGACTTTATTTATTCATGAGAGACACAGAAAGAGGCAGAGACACAGACAGAGAGAGAAGCAGGCTCCATGCACCGGGAGCCCAACATGGGATTCGATCCCGTGTCTCCAGGATCTCGCCCTGAGCCAAAGGCAGAAGCTCAACCACTGAGCCACCCAGGCGTCCCTTTCCTCTTGCTTTCTTAATGTGGACCTACTGTGGGACCCAGGAACTTTAACAAAAATCCCCTACCCCTGGACAAGCAGAGCAGGACTGATTCCATTTTGTGCTGCACCTGCCTTGGGCACTGCCCCACCCTAGCCAAGCCCAGGGCACACCCTAATCGGATATCGGCTCAGTGACGGGCCAGCTCAAGTGGATCCTATAGGGTAAGGTGTAATTCAATCGGCACCTGCGTGTGGACCGACCTGACTGTGCAACTTTCCGCGCATCCCATGGGCCACGGGCCCCTATAAAGCTGCTGCCTCTTAGCCTCGGGTCCAAGTCCCTGCTCCGCTGCGTCGTGCACTTGGACCCAGGCTCGAGCTTGTAAATCAACCCTCGTGTGTTTGCATCGGGGTCGGCTCCTCGGTGGTTTCTCGGATTCGCGATCTTGGGCACAGCACTACTACTCCCGCGATCTAACAGGTCTTGGCTTTCTCTCAAACAGTTGTACCTTGTAGCTCTCACCTTAGTTCTCCTTATTCCAATTCAAGAATACTGTCACTTCCCTTTTTGTCACCTTACTCAAATCTATTCACCCTTTAAATGGTTCCAGATCATCCTAATGCAAAGTAAATTCTGCTTCTTTAAAATTCCTATACTACTTATCTCTACCATGTATTCAGCACATCAATTACATACAGCTTTGTCTCTTTAGTTATCTTTTTATATGGGCATTAAAAACTCCTTGGGAATAGTAACTATTATACTTAGTAAGCATTTTAAAAATAATAAAACTTCTAAAGATATAGCAGCGTTTGGAAGTCTTCCTAAACAAAATGTGAGGTTTTCTTAAATTATAAGTTGAGCTGTGAAGTCACATTTGGCTTTCATTTTTTGATTCTTAGCTAGTGTTCTCACTTTTGTTTTCATCTTGCCATATGTTTATAACTGCTTTTTAATAAACAAACAAGGTCTTCCTGATGCAAAAAAATAAATAAGTAAAAAAGTATAAACTTCCTTTATAAATCAGGTTTATGTGATAAATGAAAACACAGGAAAAAATGCCTTTATCTCTTTTATGTAATACTTCATTATATATAATTTTGATGAAGACTGAGACATATCAACTAATATTTCTTTCATGTCTGCCTTATATTTTAAATGATTCAAATAACAGTATTTCTTTGGAAGATTTTACTTTTCTTTAAAGAGGTCTGATTCATACATTCTTGAAAGCTATCTGATCATAGAAATTTAACAATTAAAATTAGTATAAGAAGATGGAAGTGTTTTAGTGTTCTTATAGCTTACTATATTTCTTATGGGAAGTAAATGCACTGATGGAGGCATTATGTCCTGATTTATCTGCATACTTCAAAGGCTTTGCTAATGTCTCACTGATTAGTACTTTTTGAGATTTGGTTTTAATTGGACAAACTCAATGAAAACAATATGAAAAACAAATATATGCAAATTATTTATCTTCCTACCTATTAACCTAAATAAGAAATAAAGATTCCATTGTAACTTTAATTTCAAATGATCGTCTTATGGAAATATAAAACAAACTTGCATAATCAGAAGCGATAACAACCTAGTTAGGGAAATTTCCCAGATAGCCACCTGGTTAAAGAACAGTCACAAATGATCCAAACCAAAGGATGTAACTCACCATTTTCCACTTGTTATGATATGTAGGATCATCAAATGTCTATTATCAAAGGATTTTTTCTTTTTTTTTTTTTTAAAAAGGAGTTTTTGGAGAATTATTTTTATTCAGTATTTTCAATTTTGAAATTATAGAGCAGGAACACTGATTGCATTCTTTTTTTTTTTTCTTTTTCCTGTTTCTTGTAATTTCTTTCATTACTAAAAAAAAAGAAAAAGAAAAAGAAAAACCAACCAACCAAACAAAAAAACCATGCCTTTATCTTTGGCTCAGCAGGGTTCTGGAGACAAGGAGTTATAGCAAAAGCCAAGGCTATTTAGAGAATATTGGCCTTTGTAAATTAATAATAGTCTGTCCTTATCTAACTTCCTAACTAAACTCTGGCAAACAATAGCATAATTCAGCAGCAACAACAAATTAACATTTGTTAAGTCCATCTCACCCCACATCTATTCTGTTCTTCTAAACAAAGCTTCCTAAATATATGCTAAGAAGTGTGTTAGGTAGTACTGGGGATGCAAAAACAAAGCATTCTGTTTTCAAAGGCTGAAAATGTAGACAAAAATTTACCAATATGTTCAAGTACAGTGTAATAAGAGCAATTATGTGAGTAAGGCCAAAGTGTATATGTAAAAATGCAGACAGGAGGGGTGTCAATAGCTGACTATTGTAGGCTTTGAAAGACAAGAAAAATTATCTGAGACAAAGGATAGAAAGTAATTTCAGGTATTGAAAAAGAAAACAAAAATATGAAAGTATAGAGGAATGTAGGCAATTGCATGTGGTTTGCTATTGATGGAACATAGTATGAACAAAAAAGAAATTTTGAGATCTAGATCATAAATAAGTGTTTTGGATTTCATTTGAATTTATTGTGTAAGCAGGAAGAAGTCATTGAATGGTGTTAAGTGGGATTATGATTTAGATTGATGTAGAAGGGTGATTTTTATAGCCTATAAATGATGAAGTAGAAAGGACAAAGGTTACCAACAGTAGAGCAGGTTAAGAGACTATTACATTAGTACTCAAGTATTTTAAAGATTATCAATA
Source organism: Canis lupus familiaris (assembly GCF_011100685.1). NCBI lineage: Eukaryota > Metazoa > Chordata > Mammalia > Carnivora > Canidae > Canis > Canis lupus. Next base: position 1,999,420 of record NC_049242.1, read on the forward strand.
AAAAAAAATATATGTCAGTTTTATAATATGAAGTGTCCCTTAAAATTAGCAGCTGAAAAGCATGACTTTAAAAACCTTTGCATTATTTCTATATTAATTTTTTTAAAGATTTTATTTATTTATTCATGAGAGACACAGAGAGAGAGAGGCAGAGACACAGGCAGAGGGAGAAGCAGGCTCTACGCAGGGAGCACGATGTGAGACTGGATCCCGGGGCTCCAGGATCATGCCCTGGGCCAAAGGCAGGCACTAACCCTCTGAGCCACCCAGAGATCCCCATCTATATTAATTATATGATCCTTTGACTATGATAAAAGCAGAAGCCCAAGCTATTTGAGAAAACAGGTGATATCATTATAAAGTTTTAATAATTCACTTACATCTTTCAAATACTGTGGGTTTTTTTTAGCGAATTTCTCAGAGAATTCCTTTCTTACAAGAAGTATCTTTGTCTTCCTTTTTCAAACACTCTTCATGTAAATGATAATAAAACTTAAAGTATTTTTGCTTGTCCCAGGGATGTACTAACCCTTAACATATTTGTAAACAATATTTGACATTTTATTCTCCAGTCTTGTTCTTAAAAGGGAGAAAGATTTATATGATCTGAAAAGAAACCAGAGTATATCCAGTCTTGTTCTTAAATAACTACTTAGTTTCTGATATTTCAAACTGGATTGGGTAACCTCAATTAATAATGAAAATTCAGTAATTTGGTAAAAATAATCCCCTTTTAATATCTGTTAATTCATGATTATATCTATAACTTAGAAGATATGATGTTTTGAGTATAGACATTCTCTCCTCAAGAAATTTCTATTATATTTAATTCAGAAAGTTCTTTGTATACTTTAAGGAAAGCCTAACCAGCGACTAATGATAGATTTACTCTACTTAAAATTCGGCAATGAGAGGTATATAGATGTTTTCTACACATGTCTACTTCACAGTGAACAATTGATCTTATTTGTTGTTTTAGCAGGCAAAATTCTTTCTCTATGCTATATGCTATGATTTTATCTTCTCTTTCTGCTGCCTCTAATTCTTAAAATAAAACAAGAAACAAACTTCTCCACTATGTGTCACTTTCCCCAAGGTGATTTCTCAGGATGTGACTTGGGCCTCTATAGCTTAAGTCTTGGTTGATAGTCTCATCAAAGAATGTTTTCTATTCTTTATCTTCATTATAGAAGCTCCAAATACTCATATCCTAATTATCAAGAGGGTACTCACAGAGGAAAACTTATTACAAAAGTACAGAGGTAGCAAATGTTTCTACATGTTGCTTATTCTTCTTCCTAGTGACAAACTCATCCCAAGCTAATTCATAAGAAAATGTATTTTAAAGAATTTTCTTTTCTTTTCTTTTCTTTTTTTTTTTTTTAAAGAATTTTCTAAAGCAACTGTTAAGTAACATCTATAGCATGGAAAACAATAGGCACACTCTGGATTCAGTGCTTAATGAGCAAGAAGAAGGATTTTTTTTTTTTAAGTTTTTTTTTTTTTTTTTTTATTCATGAGAGACACTCAGAGAAAGGCAGAGACATAGGCAGAGGGAGAAGCAGGCTCCCTATGGGGAGCCTGATACGGGACTTGATCCCAGGACCCCGGGATCACACCCTGAGCCAAAGGCAGATGCTCAACCATTTAGCAACCCAGGGGTCCCAAGAAGGAGTATTATGGTGATGATGGGAATATTAAGTTACCTTAAACTTCATTCATGAACAGTACTCTTCTTTGCTAGCTTATTTCTCTCCTAAAGAAAAAGTGAACTCATTTTTATTCATTACTTGGACTTTTTTTACATATGGAATAGGATTAATATTACAATGGTTTTCTTTTTAATGATAAATAAGATCAGAATAAATCCCCTGAAATATATGCATTTTTAGGGTTTGCAAAGTATTTTCACATAAATTATTTTGTATCAAGCTTAAAATGAAGATTGTGAGTTAGATATGAGAGGTGATCACTCTGCCTTTTACATGTAGAAACTTAATCTCAGAAAAGCTGGAGACACACATCTAGCAAGTTAAGTGAAAAGTGCAATGTCAGGAAGCCAAGTGGGATTTCAAAGAACAGTGTTGTCCACTGTCAACCACATCTTTTCCCCAGCTTCCCTCATGCTATCAATTCTAAATATAAATGATATACTTGTAGGGAGGAGGAAGAGAAGAATAGGAGTAGGAGAAAAAAAAAAAAGATTGTGCATAAAGCATGTAAGATCACTTTAGCATGATTGACAGTAGTTAGAAGGGATGAAAAGGGAATAAAGATGAGAAATATTTATTGAAAGCAGTCATCCAGAAGAGACCCAAAGCATTAGTATTATTGCTTCCACTGTGTTTAGATATTTTCTGTTACTTAGAAGCTTAAAGGACTCTCACTTTACATTTATGTTATTTTAATATCTTTAAGTAAGTCCTCAGAAAAGAATCAAAGGTAAATGCTTTGATATTCAATTCACCAAATATTTTTCTAGTTGTACTGAGTTCTCATATGCTTTAAGAACCAGGGTAAGCATAAACTACACACTGCATGGAAACATTTAAATATTCTGGTTCAGTGAACTGTCCCAAAAGGTTGCTGCAGAAATGGCAGATAAGTAATCTAAAGCAGCTAAGGGAGCATGAATGTGGGAAGAAAAATAGAGTAAATTATATATTGGCTATCTACTCAGAGTCTAGAATTCTCCAAGTTCCTTGGGGGTAAAATATATTAAATGCATGATCTTTAACAGAGAAACCTGCCATCCAGTTAGGGTGAGAATTAGGGCATATCAACTCTATTGGCAATAGGAAGTGCTATTTTTGTTGTTTGTTTGTTTTTAAAGATCTTTTATTTATTTATTCATGAGAGATACATAGAGAGGCAGAGACATAGGCAGAGGGAGAAGCAGGCTTCCCACAGGGAGCCTGATGCGGGACTTGATCCCAGGACCCTGGGATCATGCCCTGAGGCAGAGGCAGAAGCTCAGCCAGTGAGCCACCCAGGCATCCCTTGTTGTTACTTTGAACTATAGGAGTGTGTTCCTAGGCCAGTCTGAATAATCACTGAATAAGAAATTTATATTTTTAATCAGTTAATCAAGCAGAAGTTTGTGAATGAAATCCAGAACTTGACATTATCAATTGATAACTGTTTTTAATATATATAAGAATAGGTATATTACCTTAAACATATAAACAAGAATATAAATGGATAGATAATGAGTCATTCAAATTATCTTAAAAATAACTTTTTTGTTTTTATTTAAAAATTCCAAAAATAAAAGAATTATTTAAAAATCCATGAACCATAAAAAAGTAACATCCTACAATTCAAAGATCTCTAACATTTCAGTGAAAAGTCCTTCATTTATACATGTATTCAATACATACCTATTGTTGTCATGCAGTAGACACCTTAGGAATAGAAAAATGCATTTCCTTGCCTTCATAGACCTTAAAATACTGTGTAACATAGAGATGGCAATCCATTAATCATATTTAAAACAAATAAAACTGGTTCTGTGACAGATTCTTGGGAAAGAGCATAAGCTAAAAATACGGGTCATGTAAGAATAAGTATTGTATCAGAATTGGATGTAGCTGAGAGATCAAGAAAGTCTTCTCTAAGAAAATTAGCTTGAACACAGAACATAAAGATGAACTGAAATTAATTAAGTGAAATAGTAGTGAATGAGAATTTTAGATGAAGAGAGCAATACCTACAATGATGAGAGGTGTCTAAGTACACAGGACAAGCAACAAGACTGGTTTGATTAGAAAGAGCCAGGTGCTAGATGAAGTTGGAGATAAATTACTAGCAAACCAAATTATGGGATCCTGTTTTTATTCTAGGAGCTATGAAACTCCTCTGAAATATTTCAGATGGGATAGGAATATGCTTAAACTTGTATTTTCAAAGGTTCTACTTCATTCTAGATGAAGTATGAAAAACGAATTGAAAAGATGAAGATTGGCAGAGTGGATACATTTAAAGGAGCTAGTTATATGTTAGGAGGCTACTTCACTATTAATGTGGATGAAAGACAACAGCAAATTGAAGTAGGCAAAGCAGACATTTTTAGAGATATTATATAGGCATACATATTAGAATTGGGTGAAGAATTAAATATGTGGTTGAGGGAGAGAGAAGATACCAAGTTTGACTTCAAACTGTCTGAATTATAAACAAAATGGAAAGCTATGCCATTCACTTCAATAAAAAACAACAAACAAACAAAAACAAAGGGTCGTTGGAGGGATGGGTGACATAGGTGATGGAGATGAAGGAAGGCACTTGTGATGAGCACTGGGTAATGTATGGAAGTGCTGAGTCACTAAATTCTACACCTGAAACTATTATTACACCGTATGTTAACAAACTGGAATTAAATAAAATCTTAAAGAAAAGAAAAGAAAAAAACAAAGAAGACCAGAAGTCCATACTAACTTTGAGCATATACTTGATGTATCTATTTTTGCCATATCGCCTTTGAGAAAGATTATTTTTCATAAAAGTAATAACCTTATTGATACTATTTTCCTTTGAAAGAAAACATTTTCCATAATTCTAATTACTATAGTTATAGGCATAATTTAAGATCAAGGAGTTTTGAAAAATTTTAAAGAACTTGCTGATGATTTGTCTCTAGTGGTTTTGACTGTTAAAGTCTCAGAAGTTTTAGTGGTTTTATACTTCTGGATTTACTGTTTTTCAGCTGATACACATTTTATATATGTGCCTGCTCTTTTTTCCTGTTAACCACTACCTCGTCAGCTAAAATTCACTGGATGCTTTAGTGAATACCTCATAAGGTCGTGGCCTGGCTCTCAACAATCCTCCTTTCCTGTGCATGGCATCTATTGGTTATATTTCACTAGAAGAACCAAAATTATTGTTACTGATTCAGTTGTACATGCCTGACTCAACTGATGCAAATCTGATTTAGTCTATTGGAAACTTGAAACCCATAACACTCACACACACACACACACACACACACACACACACTCATATAGATATGGAACAATAAAGTTGAGTCACATTAATTACTAACCTCTGAACGAAGGTCCATAATTGATAACTGTTGGAATAGCCTGAATCGACTCTTAGTTCATTTCTTTGTAAGTTGTTGGTGACCATTCCACCCTTCCCTTGACCTAATGTAGTACTGCCCTTATCCTCCAACAATATTCACTTATAGCCAAAACAGTATTGCCTGCTATGTCAAAAGAATGTGCTGGTTATCACTAAATACAAAATATAACATAGTTTCTGCCCTCAGGAAATCACAGTATAATCATCAGGGAAAATCATGTAAGTTAATGCTTATACAAAGTTAGGTGGCCTTAATGGAAATAGGTTGTCAATTTACTTGTAAGAGAGGTTGGAGAATGGGGGAAATCAGGTGAAAGTATGCTTTCTGTAGGTGATAACATTATCACTAGCCTACAGAAGACTATTAGAAATTAGGTTGTGGGGGGGTAGAGAGCTCAAGTTAGAGGGAGACAGGTGGGAAATACTCATGTAAAGCAGCAAAAAATAGATTTGGAGCAGCAATTATCTTGGAATGGCTGAGAAGTCTAGGAGAAAAATAGAATGAGAGTCTGTAAAAATAAACCTTGAGTGATGAGCAGAGACCAGAAAGCAGACAATCTCGTAGAGCTTGCCAAGAGCTTCAGACTACATCCTATGAAAAATGGTGACACACTGAAGGGTATTAAGCAAGGATTCGTGTGATTCATTTTACATCGCAGGAGTAGAGAGGCAGTGGGGGAAGATCTATTGCATTTCCTGGGAACTATTGCAGGGATTCAGGCAGGAGGTGATGAAGGTCAAAGGCATTAACAGGAAATACAAAAAAAGAGGTTTGATATGAAAGATGCTAAGAAGGAAAATTTAATAGTGCTTGGTGACTATATTTGTGGGTTACAAAAGAATGTAGGATACCTCTCATATTTTTGCCTTTATACTTAACTTTATACATTTAATTACTTTATTTTCAAAATGGAGATTGAAATAACTTATAAGGTGTTGTAAGGAATAAAATTTGTTGTAACGTAGCATTTGCAGAGAATCTAACACTGTTTAAGCATGTAGGAGAAATTCAGATCTAACTTCCTTCCTCCTTTTCCTCTATTTATCAAATGTAAAATAATCAGAAAAACTCCTAATGTCAATTACAATTAGTGCCAATTCATTTTTCATATTATAAACTACTAACCATATTGTTTGTTGGATTAAATCAAATCCGTAACAAAATGCTACCTAACGTGAGTATCTCACAGACTAATTTTTATGTGCATTCCAAATGAAATAAGGAAAAATGCACATTCTTACATCTTTTAATATCAAAAATTTTGCACATGAAATTAAATTATATGAAAAAGTAAGATAAACTGCCAGAATTTTTTTAAAATCCAAGATTAAGTTAAAACTGGAATGTTTACTGTATTCTATTTCTTTTTAAAGGATGTTTTCAAAATTCTCGTATCAATAGCAAAGAAAGAAATTCTCATTTCTGAGTCACTGTCTTATTGATGTCATTGGCCTGATGTTATCAACATGCATGAAAGATGTGTGTTGAGTGTGTGTGATTTTTATTCTTCATTTTCTTGACCATTCAAATTTCAAAAAGAGACAAAACTTAAAAGTATATATTATTTACTACAGAGATTAGAGTATTTGTATGAAATTGATGTATTCTTGGCATAAAATTTGAGCCAAATATTAATTTTATTGTCCAAGGTTATAAGGAAAGTTTTCACCAATATAAAATAGGCTATGTTAATTTGAGAGAATTCTATAGTTTAGAATAGTGATAATAGAAAGACCATGCAAATGGTAAAAAATGATTTTTCACTGCTGTGTCTTGTTTACATATCTCATTTTAACTTATTAATAAAAGACAACTTGGGATAATAACTTGTATATTGTTAAATCAACCATTTTCTCATCAATTGGTGTTCTTTTCATTCTGTCACTTATGGTATCTCATATTGCACGGTAACTGCTCAGTTAATACCATAATCAGTAATATGTAAATCATTTTCTTTTATAAGAAAATTTCCAGAAAAATCTAGCTAACCAGAAAATATTCAGTTTAGCAAAATATATTGATATGGTCTTTTCTACCGTTCTTTAAAAAAACAAACATTACAAAGATATACAGCTGTGTTCACCTAAGCCTTTGACTCTCTAAAATGTAATTAAAAATAAATATCTTCTAAATCATAGTTAGCAATTATCCTTTTTTGTACGGATAATAGTAATTAATATAAAAATATTAACTATATGACAAGCTAATTTTAAGATTCCATATTTTGTTTATAGATCTTTTATTTATTTTTTATTTTTTTAATTTAAAATATTTTATTTATTTATTCATGAGAGACACAGAAAGAGAGAGAGAGAGGGGCAGAGACACAGGCAGAGGGAGAAGCAGGCTCCATGCAGGGAGCCCAATGTGGGACTCAATCCTGAGTCTCCAGGATCACACCCTGACCGAAGGCAGGCGCCAAAACACTAAGCCACCAGCGCTGCCCAAAGATCTTTTAATACAGCATCATTTACATATAGAAAATGTGTGCCATTTATGGCTTAATGCTGATCCCCAATTTGCAAATCAGAATCTTAATAGACTGATTACTGAAGGTGAAGATTAAGCTTTCTATTAGCTTTCTATTTTTTTTTTTTTAATTTATAGTTATACAGAGAGAGAGAGAGGCAGAGACACAGGCAGAGGGAGAAGCAGGCTCCATGCACCGGGAGCCCGATGTGGGATTCGATCCCCGGTCTCCAGGATCGCGCCCTGGGCCAAAGGCAGGCGCCAAACCGCTGCGCCACCCAGGGATCCCTAGCTTTCTATTTTTAAAAAGGTCCCCAGTTTGAACTTTATAAAATGCATCAACTTTCTCTGAGTCAATTTATGACATATGAATTGTAAACTATTGTAAATAAAATCTTAATGTAAATATAGGCAAGAGATACAATGATGAAAAACAAAGGCAATGTCTTGATCAGTTGAGCAAGTATTTACCCAACACTACAAAAATACATTTTTCTCTGATCCTAGAGCTATGTGGGATTTCTAGACCACAACTTTGTTTTTCTCTAATAGTAATTCAACTAAATCCATTCAGGTTACAAATATGAATTATAATTTTGTGTATATTTACCAAAGATTATCTAAACCTCAAGAATTTTGACTGCTGCTAATTTTTGATAAAATTTATGTGAGATGGACACACATTTAGCAGTGTTATCCTCTCCTCATTGCTTTTTTAATGAAAAATATAAAAGAATGTGTTCTGCAAATATGTATAAGCATAAGATTTGAAACAAAAGGAAGTTTAAAATAAGCAGATCTTTCTAAATGTCCTTTTTGTTAAATTATTTACTTTCTATTCTGCTTAGTCAGTGTGATGATACTTTATGTATCGTTGAAATGTTTTTTTTGTTTTGTTTTTGTTTTTGTTTTTATTTAAATGTAAATAGTTTTGCTGTGAAAACTACGCATGTTCATGTCTCCTTTTAAAAGATGTAAAATGAAAATGAAGTGTCTTCCTTCCTGTCACCACAACTGGTTCCATCCTCCATAGTCTTACTTTTTCTAAGGAACCATTACCTAAAATGTTCTTTGTTTCCAGTAAGTTTCATTGCATATATAAACATAAACATATATATATGTACCTATATATACATATTATGCATGAGTGTCTGTATACACTCTTTAAGGCATATGCAACTCATTCTGTAACTAAAATATTACATCTATTAATGTTTCCATTATCAATATAGTAGACATGTTTTAAATATTAGTAATTTTAGAATTAGAATTTCTATATAAAAAGATATGTGCACTTTTAGTTTGATGGTTGTTTCTAAATTGCCTTCAAAAAACATTAGATCAGGGCAGCCTAGGTGGCTCAGCGGTTTGGCGCAGTCTTCGGCCCAGGGCATGGTCCTGAGGACCCGGGATCAAGTCCCATGTCGGGCTTCCCTGCGTGGAGCCTGCTTCTCCCTCTGCTTGTATCTCTGCCCCCCCCCACATGAATAAATAAATAAAATCTTTAAAAAAATTAGATCAATTTACTCTTTCCAAGACTGTGAGTCCCTTTTTTCTCCCATACTTATATCAACAGAGAAAGTTTTTAAGTCCAATACGCCAAAGAGGATATTTTATTGTTACATTTATTGGTTTATAAGCATGATTGGCTAGAGTTCACATACTTATTGCCTATTTATATTTTTGTGAGCACTTATTGCTCATCTTCTATTTTCCTCCAATGATTGTAACAGCTAAAATGTCTTGAGAACTTTGATGTAATATATAGATATTGACTGGTTTAAATCTCACAAAAGAAATGTTATTTTAATCTCCATTTTAAAAAATATTGAATTATTGAAGCAGAGATTTTCTTTCTTAAAATTTTCTTTAAATTCTAGTTAGTTAACACACAGTGCAATTTTGGTTTCAGGAGTAGAATTCAGTGATTCTTCACTTACATAGATCACCCACTGCTCATCATGCATGACAAGTGCCCTCCTAAATCCCCATCACCCATCTAGCCCATTCCCCACCCATCTCCCTTCAAAAACCCTCTTTAACAAAAAGAGTCTCTTATGGTTTGTTTCACCCTCTCTCTCTGTCTCTCTTCCCTTATGTTTATCTGTTTTGATTTTTAAATTCAACAAATGAGTGAAATTATATGGTATTTGTCTTTATGTGACAGACTTGTTTCACTTAGCACTATGCTCTCTAGATCCATCCACATCACTGCAAATGACAAGATTTCATTCTTTTTTATGGCTGAGTAATATCCCACTGTATCTATGTGATATATATATATATATATATATATATATATATATATTTATTTATTTATATATATATATAAAATGTAAAATGAAAATTATATATATATATCACTTCTTATTTTAGGCTTAATTTAGGCTCTCTCCATAGTTTGGCTATTCTTGATAATACTTCTATAAACATCACAGTACATATATCCCTTCAAATCTGTATTTTGTATCATCTGCATAAATACCTAGTAGTGCATTTTCTGGCTTATAGGGTATAGTTCTTCAAAAAAACTTTTTGAGGGGATCCCTGGGTGGCACAGCGGTTTGGCGCCTGCCTTTGGCCCAGGGCGCGATCCTGGAGACCCGGGATCGAATCCTACGTCGGGCTCCCTGCAAGGAGCCTGCTTCTCCCTCTGCCTGTGTCTCTGCCTCTCTCTCTCTCTGTATGACTATCATGAATAAATAAATAAAAAAAAGAAAAAAAAGACTTTTTAAAGAAAAAAAAAAGAAAAAAAAAACTTTTTGAGGAAACTGCCATACAGTTTTCCAGAGTGACTGTACCAGTTTTATTTCCATCAATAGTTTAAGAGGGTTTCCCTTTCTCTGCATCTTCACCAACACTTGTTTCCTATGTTGTTAATGTTAGCCATTCTGACAGGTGTGAGGTGATATCTCATTGTGGTTATGATTTGCATTTCCTTGATGATGAGTGATGTTGAGCATCTTTTCATGTGTCTGTTGGCCATCTGGATATCTTCTTTGGACAAATGTCTATTCATGTCTTCTGTCCATGTCTTAACTGGATTGTTAATTGGGTGTTAAGTTTGATAAGTTCTTTATAGATTTCAGACCTGACATTTGCAAAATATCTTCTCCCATTCTGTAGGCTGCCTTTTAGTTTTGTTGACTGTTTCCTTCACTGTTCAGAAACGTTTTATCTTGATGAAGTCCCAGTAGTTCATTTTTGCATTTGTTTCTTGCCTCCAGTGACCTGTCTAGTAAGAAGTTGCTAAGGCTGACGTCAAAGAAACTGCTGCCAAAGTCCTCTGGGATCTTTATGGTTTCCTATCTCACATTTAGGTCTTTTATCCATTTTGAATTGTGTGTGTGTGTGTGTGTGTGTGTGTGTATGGTATAAGAAAGTGGTCATTCTGCATGCTGCTGTCCAGTTTTCCCAAAGCCATTTGTTGAAAAGAGGCAAAAAGATTTTACACAAAATTGAATATAGGGTTTGAGACTCATAACAGATGGAACAGCACTTGAACCCATGCCCTGTGTTTCTGAGTTTACATGCTGGGCAGTATTGACTCTCATAATTAAGTTATTTAAATTTTGTATATTATTTTGGGAATATTTTCTCTACATTAAGACATTAATTCACAAAATTAACATGTAAGCAAATATATTAAGGAAATTAGCTCCAAATTAAATGATGTATAATGATGTTTTTAAATTTTAAATTGATTTCTTGACTTTTTTGTTTATATTTAAGTATTTGTGGGTTTTTTGGGTTTTTATATATTTATTTGTGTAAAAAGGTATAATTCAAGAGAAAATCAAAACCTCTGGGATATTATTTTTATTAATTTATGATATTTCAAAAATTTCAACCAAATATTTTTTATCAGAATAAAAATTATTTTGTTCAGTTCTGCTTTAAAATGAACCCAATAGCCCTTCTTATTTTTTTTTTTTTTTTTTTTTTGCTAAAATGACTGATCTTTACTTTTATTAGTTAACACAAGGGACTATTCCCCATTCTCATTTCAGATATGCATATAAATCTGTATTAAATTAACCTTAACTTTTTCTTTTATTAATGCTATATCTTTAATATTTATTTACAAAATTTTGAATATTTTTCATAGAGTCTGGTAAACTGGCTTCAGTTTCTTATGAAACTCTGAAAATAAACAAAATAATAAACAAAAACTATAATGAAAACAATCTTGCTTTCAAATTTTAGGGAATATTAGGGATTTTTTTTAATATTAGGGAATTTAGGGAATATAGGACAACTCAGGAAACACTGTCTATTCTTATTAGCCAAAATTTCTGAGATATATGTGAGCATTATTTTTGTAAGTGTAAGAGTGTATGATGATTTATATTCAACTTACTGCTTTTAGTTCTAAGACACTTTTTACACTACATCATATAACTATAAACATCTCCCACATGTTTTCATAGTGTGTATGTGTGTGTTTTTGCCACCTTATTTTTACACTTCATGTTTTCATACTTAAAATTTTACCTTGTGTATTGCTAAAACTAAGTCATGGGTTGACAAAAAAAAAACCTACATTAAAAAATATATGGTTGTATATATTTTAAAATTGGTTGTCAGCTTTTCTGTTTATTTGTTTTAATTAGAAAATGTTTTTAAAGTCTATCCAAGTAGTTGGGAAAGAGGAAAAGAAGTCACTTAACATATATGTCAGCCATAATCCTACGCATTTTGTACATAGTGATTCCATTAATTATTCAAAAAGATCATGAGGTAAATTTTATTTTCATTCTACAACAGAGGAAGCACAATCTCATTGAAATCAATAAACTTTCCAGTAACATATATAGAAGGTCATGTAGCCAAGATCCACACTACAGTTTGCCTTGGCTTCAGCACCCACATTCTTTGGTAAGAATATTGCATTTTATACAGTACAACAGAACATAACTCTGTCTTAACACTGAACAAATATTTTGGGCAACAGTGCACTTTGAACATGAAAATGTCAAGGTTTTTTTACTATCTTAACTTCCATTTTAGAAGAGTTTATGGTTCTCTATAATGAAGTAAATTAGAGAAAAAAATATTTACATCATAAAAGGACATTTAAATTGTTATACAAGTCATTAATATACCTCTTCATCCACTCATTCATTTATGTAATAATTACTTACCTTGAATTATTACCAAGAAAACACTATAGAAATTAGTAGACCCCTGCCCTATTGAAAACTGGACAAAGGGATCCCTGGGTGGCTCAGCAGTTTAACATCTGCCTTTGGTCCAGGGTGTGATCCTGGAGTCCTGGGATCAAGTTTCACATCAGGCTCCCTGCATGGAGCCTGCTTCTCCCTCTGCCTGTGTCTCTGCCTCTCTCTCTCTGTATCTCTCATGAATAAATATTAAAAAAAAGAAAGAAAACTGGACAGAAACTGAAGGAAATGAAACTCAAAAATGTAAAACATAGTTACACTTGGTGAAAAAATATGGTAAGGAAAAAATGAATCATGATTGTATAATTAATATTTTGTATTGTCAATATTTTTGGCATATTTATTTTATTATTAATTTTTGTTCAAGTATAGTTGACACAAATGTTACATTAGTTTCAGGTATACAAACAGTAATTCAACAACAGTGTGCATTACATTATGTTCACCAGTGTTGTCAATATTTTTAAAATTCAAAATAGAATAAGGTAAAAATTAAAATATACCAAATCCAAGTGCTCAGATATAAAAATATGAATATTATAACTCATTTCCTTATAGAACAGTCTCATAATATGTTAGTTATGTAGGTCAGATCAGTATTGGGTTAACTACAGATCATAACTCATTTGCTGGTTAAGAAATCACTCTAATAGGTCACAGGTTAAATTCTTCATGCATTATATATAATAGCCTATTGTTTTGGGATTTTTAAAAATTTTTATGATTATATATATATGAAGGTCATATGCACTATATATTTCCTGCTGAATGTGGGATAAAAATATTTGAATAACTTTAATTTAGATCATTTCACCTGCTTTTCTACATAAATATTATATTTTTATCTCCTTAGATATTTTTACTAAACACTATTTTCCATGACCATAGAATATTTCCTCAGGTTTCTCAGATGTTAAGAATTGTTTCATCTTGGAGCATTTTTAAAAATAAAATTTATCATACTAAATAATTGAATGATTTTGCTGGATTTTCTCTTTATTTTATTCCTGTAGATTCCTAGAATTACTATTATGAAGTGAACGAATAATAACTTTAAAATGGAATTTATAACTATTCTTAATATCATCACATTTATTTATTCACTGCATTAAAATTCATATTTTTACAAATAAAATATGGTTTATTAAAGAAGTTTAGATGAGAAAACAACACTTTTAATATTCCTACACAAAGACTATTTTATTTTTGATGTATTTACTTACAATTTCAGTAACTATTATTTAAAATACAAAGTATCAGAGTGCTTGGGTGGCTCAGTCAGTTGAATATCCAACTCTTGATTTTGGCTCAGGTCATGATCTCAGGGTCATGAGATTGAGCCCTGCATTAGGCTTCATGATATTGAGCCCTTCATCAGGCTTCATGCTTAGTGAGGAGTCTGCTTGAGATTCTCTCACACTCCCTTTGCCTCTCTCCCTGCTCTCTCTCACTCTCTCTCTCTCAAAATAAATAAATCTTTTTAAAAATTAAAAAAATACAATTTATCTATGTAAAATGAATAGCAGCAGAGAATGCTAAGAATAAATAGGCAGTGGTATTTGGAAAGGTAGATGCAAGAGAGGACTGTGAACCAGCCCCCACTTCAAAGAGATGAAGATTTTAGGTAAAAATATGTATAACATTCCCATTTTAAAGGGAGGACAAGATGGTTACAACATTGAAGAATAACTATCTTGTGCCACCACCTCCAAAGAGAGCATTCAAATGTTGAACACAATCATTCACAAACATTAAATACTTATTTGGGGGGGATGTTCATTCTTGCACCAGCTCCTGAATAAGGCCCCCAGACTACTTTGCTGACCAAGGAAAGATGAGCATGAGAGTAAGCCAAGACACTCAGATTCATGGATCAAAAAATCCAAGCTCAACCATCAGTAACAAATGTTAAAGCTGTCAAAAATACTCAGAGCAACAAGCTGGAATGCATTATGCAATAGCCTAAGGTGAGGAGGGATTACCTCCTGTTTAGTCAAGCAGCTCAAATGTGGAAGCAGAAGCCACTGTACTTGATATGTTATGACTTTGAAAAGTAAAAAGAACACACAGTAAACTCACACAGCATTCAGACGTAGCGATTAGCTAGCCCTTAGCCTGAGAGTGTCATTCATTTATGGGCCAATGACCATGAGCCTGGCAAAAGGCTCCTTGATGATTAGGTTCAGAAAATTTTAAGTGGGAAGAAGAGAAAGTTTCTTCACAGCGAAATGAGGCCTGTACTTTCACTGACTTAAAGAAATGCAAAGGTTTTATAATATATATAAATTTATATATATATATAAAACCCAAACTGAGAAATATGTATTATATCTGTATTATTTAGGGAAAAAGGGAGCATATAATCGTGTTATCTTTCAGACTTCAAGACTTGAATACATAAACAGGCAGCTAGGAGACCCATAAAATCTCCCCAAATCTGGATTTATCCAGCATAGCAAAGTTTCTGCCAGCTTTCTAACTGCCTGGGCCTAGTGCTTAAATGACCAAAGTAAATTAATCAAGTTACGCTGAAAAAAATTCCTTAACCTCTCAAAACTCTATTCTCTCCACATAATAGTAACTTCTAAAATTAGTTAGCACAGTCTTTCTCCCTTCTGAAAATATTAATCAGAGCAAGACAGTCAGAGCCTTTTATCCCAAAATTGCATAGCTAATTTCTACAGAAATTAGTATGCTCTGAATATGTGTTCCATTATACTCCCTAAATTCAATATTGAAATCCTGAACCCTAAGGTGATATAGTATCAGGAGGTGTGGCCTTTAGGAGGAGGTCAAGAAAGCAAACAGACTTCATGATAAGGATAAATGTCCTTATACAGATCTCCCTAGCCCCTTCTGTACCATGTAGGATACAATAAGAAGTTGACAATCTGCAACCCAAAAGAGGGTCCCCATCAGAACTGGACCATATTGTTACCTTGATCCTGGACTTCTGCCTCCAGAACTGCAAGTAACATGTTTCTGTTGTTTATAAGCTACCCAGTCTATAGTATTCTGTTACAGCAGCCTGAATGGACTAAGATAGAGATTCATTGGTTTGTATCAGCATGTCTTTCTTTTAAAAATTAAAACTTTAATGGGATACCATGTAAAAACAACTAATAGCTATCCAGGCTTTAATGTGAATTAATCAAATCAAATGCTTCCTTACAAACAGTTCACAGAGCTGCTTTAGGGAAATGGGAGATAAAGTGGGTGTGAAGATAGGAAAAACCCTGGAATACAAATAAGTACGGATAGGATGCTATCCTGGTAGATACAGAACCAATCAGAAGGCAGTAAAGGAGAAACAGGATTTGAGATAAAAATCTATCAAGTGGTTGCAAAAATATTGAGACTATGTTATTGTTGTTGCCGCGTTCCTTGCTTCCTGCATTCTTTGCATCTTTCCTTTCTTAGAAGTTTGAGCAATAAACTGTATTCCCTGCACTTAAGGATTTCATGGTTGATTAAGAAAAGCAGCATCAAAGGCAACTAACTATAATCCAATCTCAATGTCAAGGAAACCCCTAGCAATAAGTGGTTAAATTCATAGAGTCAGCAAAGAAAAGTATCAGAAAGCAGAGAATCTTTCATTTGGAGCTTGAATAATGCCTTCCCAACAATTTATTTGATCTCACAGTAATTTCCTGCTTAAAATTCAAAGTTCAATTCAAAATATAACTTCCAGGGGATCTTGGGTAGCTCAGCGGTTTAGCGCCTGCCTTTGGCCCAGGGCTCGATCCTGGAGTCTTGGGATTGAGTCCCGCATCTGGCTCCCAGCATGGAGCCTGCATCTCCCTCTGCCTGTGTCTCTGCCTCTCTCTCTCTCTCTATGTCTATCATGTATAAATAATAAAATCTTTAAAAAATATATAGACTTCCATACAAAAGAGTAGAAGTATTGAAGCAGGCTTCTGAATTGTTAATTGGTCCCCAATTATGTAATCATCTTTTAATTTCTTTTGAGCCACATGAGAGAAGAAACACTTTTCTAAACATATAAGTGCTAGGAATTTTCATCAAAATATTAGGTTATGACAAAAATATATTTAAAAACTGTTAGTTGCTTGCTTATGTTAAAATTATTTTAAACCTGATCAGTCCCTGTTTGATGCAGATTAATAATCAAACCCGTTAGCTTGAATATGAGTGAAGAAAAACTTGTGAGCCAAACAATCAATAGAGAAATTAACGCATAAATATTAAGAATAAGTATAGAAAAGGAACATACAAATCATCCTATTAAACTAAGCCTTTTGTTATAAATGCATTACAATTCAAACCATATTTATTATTTAACTTAATTCATTTCATATTTATTAAAGTTATTAACTAAAATGGATTATACCAAGTAGAAATTATATAAGTATATCAATTATCCATTATATGTCAGGCACCGTATTAGTAGAGGCTGAGGAAAACAAAATAGAAAGTCTAGTTTCTGTCCTTTAGTAGCTTGCAGTTTAGCAAAGACAAAAGACAAATCAACCATTGTGCTATAACTGATATCAAGAAAGAGTCTTATTTCAAACTCCCAGAATCTTAGAAAGTTTCCTGAATGTGATTAGATTATGTATGAACTGAAGTTTAGAGGATGAATAGCTGTTAGGTGTGTAAGACAAGAATGAGCTTTGGAGGCTGAGGATCATAGCATACCCTTAACAGAAAAATTGCCCCCTTTTACCTGGGTAAATCATTGCATTTTTGGGGAATAAATACTCATGCTTGTGTAGCAATTAATAAAAATGAATTAGCCAGTTTTGGCAAACCAAAGACATTCAGGTTTTCCTCATGGTCTAGGGTCTTGGCCCAGGGCGTGATCCTGGAGTCCCGGGATCGAGTCCTACGTCGGGCTCCCGGCATGGAGCCTGCTTCTGTCTCTGCCTCTCTCTCTCTCTCTCTCTCTCTCTGTCTCTCTCTCTATGTCTCAAATAAATAAGTAAATCTTTTAAAAAATATATGAATAAAGCAACTTCAGAATAGCGATCAGTTATATATGGATACTTCTAAAGCAGCGATCCCTGGCTAAAGAGTAAATTATTGGGACAATCATTTACACTGATTAGTGATGTAAAGGAGGAGTGATGTAAAGGAGGATAATTACTAAGTGCCTATTCATCAAGCCTATTACATGTTTTCTTGTTATACACTGAGAGTAGTACTACAAGGGGAGAGGAGATTTGTCTCCACTTTATAGATGAGGATCTTATCTCTGAGAACTTGAATAAGATATACAAAGTCAAAGAGCCAGAGATACCTGGACCCTATTGCAAAAGAAGGATGATAAGACTCTCCTAGAAAAAACACACTAAAAATACTTGCCAAATGGATTATTCAATGAGTGATTGAATTACTGATTCTCTTGGTACTAAGAATACATTTTACCAGCCTTATAAAATTCAGGTTTTTGTTGATCTAAGAATGGGTCCCCTTGCTGTTGAAGATGCAAATCAGTTATTTTGCAACTACAGTGTTTTTGTTAGATGCCAGGAGAAAGTATTGCTGTGTCAGCGGTTCCTGGAAGGCTGTATCTACATTTTAGGTTTGCTTAGTTGGAAAAGGACTCATTCAGGATTTAAGATTTCAAGGATTTTTAAATTAAGTGTTAGTTAAACAAATTTAGGGTTATCTAAACTTATTCTGAATGATTTTCATTAATTTCAATGTTTTCACCCTTCATAATGGACTTGACCTGGACCTCATTCATTTCATGAAGGAACAGGAGAACAATCATTACTCAAAAAACAAATTGCTGGGGAGAAGCTTGTCACTGAGTACTCCAATTATAATCCAGCTGAATAATAGATTCAAGAGGGAACTTTTACTTTCAAATCTATGAACACCATAGGAAAACAGTGTGTATGTGTGTGCATGCATATGTATATATGTGTGTGTGTGTGTGTGTGTATATATGTGTGTGTGTATGTATGCATAATATATGTATTCTCCACATTTGTGTGCCTGTGTGTGCACACGTTTGTGTGTATGTATACATGTGTGTACTAAGGAAGTTAATGCATATGTGTGTATGCTTCAATTTCCTACATGTGAGCAAACAGTCAGGCTTGTGATATAAGATGAAAAAAATATTTTGTGTGTGTAACGATTGACCTAGAAATTTTTTTATTGTTTTGTGACAAGTTGGCCTTCAGAAACATTAATAAGTTTTTACCCAGTACTGCCATGTTCACCTCTGAATTTGACACACACACACACACACACACTCAGAGTACTATTCTTCAACTCAGTGAGGACATTAGGTCACAAAGCCTTTTTTAAAAAAATCTTAATAGATATTACATTTAATCTACAGATGATGTTGGATATTATGGGCTATTTTAATAATATTATTTCAATCCATGATCATCAGATAATTTTCCATTTATTTGTGTCTTCTTTAATTTTTGTCATCAAAATTTTATAGTATCTATATACAGATATTTTGCCTTCCTGCTTAATTTTTTTAAGACTTTATTCATTTATTCATGAGAGACACAGGGAGAGAGGCAAAGACATGGGCAGAGGGAGAAGACAGCTCCATGCAGGAGCCCAATGTGGGACTTGATCCCGGGACACCAGGATCATACCCTGAGCCAAAGGCAGACGCTCAACCTCTGAGACACCTAGACATCCCAAATTTATTCATAAATATTTTATTGTTTTTGATACTAGTAAATGGCATTATTCTATTTATTCCTTTTCAGATAATTTATTGTAATATATAGAAATGCTACTGCTACTTAGAAGAGAGCAAAGAGACAAAATCCTTGACACTGGTGTTGGCAATGATATTTTGGATACAGTACTGAAACCAAAGCTGTGAGAACCAGCACAGCATGTACCTACCTGGCTTATACAAAGCCCGCCCCCCCACACTTAGGTGGAACTTCCCTCTCTAGTTACACTTGCATCAGTCCCAGCATGTCAGGCTCCATTCCCCAGAAGACCAGCCCAAACTTGTCCACACCATGTCTCCCAACACAGGAGTTTTGCAGAGCCTCAGTTCTGGCACCAATGGTGACGGGTCTCATTTCACCAATAGACTAGAGCATACTTAGATAAAAGGTGTACATTCTGACTGGGGACCAAATGCTGCCCACAAAAGGCAAAGAGACCCTCTTTAGATGACCATCCTGAAGGACAAAGTGACCAGGACCAAACAGTTGAGCACATGTAGCACACATAAGAGATACTCCCAGAAATGTCAGGCCCTAGGGAACAGGGAACACTATAGGCAGAGCAGTATAGGACCTCTTTTTCATAAGGTCATTACCCTCAAGAACAGGAGACATAGATGACTTCCTTAACATGCAAAAACAGGGACAGAGACTTAGACACAATGAGAAAACAGAAATTTATCCCAAATGAAAGAACAGGACAAGGCCACAGCCAGAGATCTAAATGAAACAGATATAAGTAACATGCCTGATGGAGAATTTAAGGTAATGATCATAAATATACTAAGTGGACTTGAGCAAAGAGTGGAATACATGAATAAGACCCTTACACACAGATAAGGAATAAGATGGCAGAGCTCAATAAATGAAATGAGAAACACATCTGATGGAATGAACAGTAGGCTGGAAGAAGCAAAGAAATGAATTAATGACCTAGAAGACAGAGTAATGGAAAGCAATCTGAACAAAAGAGAAACAGGCATTATGCAAAACTAGAGTAGACATAGGGACCTAGTGATGCTATCAAATGTAATAACATTTACATAATCGAGTCCCAGAAGAAGAAGAGAGAAAAGGGGGAAGAAAATTCACTTGAAGAAATAATAGATGAAAATTTCCCTAATCTAGGAGGAAACAGATATTCAGATAGAGGAGGCACCAAGAACTCCCATAAAAATTAACAAAAGCAAATTCTTGCCGAAACATGTCATAATTAAATTGGCAAAATATAGTGATAAGAAAAAATTTAAAAGTAGCAAGACAAAAGAAGACAGCAACGTACAAGGGAAAACCCATAAGATTAGCAGGAGATTTTTCTCCAGAAACCTTCTAAGCCAGAAATGATATATTCAAAGTGATATATTCAATTTGCAAGATACAAAATTGGTGTAGAATTATCTACACCAATTGAGGCAGTAGAAAGAGAAATCAAGGAATCAACCCTATTAACAAATGCATCAAATATAATAATATACCTAGGAATAAACCTAACCAATGTGGTGAAAGACCTATACTCTGAAAACTCTATAGTTTTATAACATAGTTGAAAGAAATTAATGATGACACAAAGAAATGAAAAGACATTCCATGGTTATGGATTTGAAGAGTAAATATTGTTAAAATATGTGTACTTCCAAAATAATCTACACATGTAATGCAGTTCCTGTTGAAACACCAATAGCATTTTCCATAGAACCGAAAACAAATGTGTATGGAACTACAAAAGACCTCAAATAGTGAAAGCAATCTTTGAAAACCAAAGCAAAGCTGGACATATCACAATCCCAGTGTTCAAATCGTATTACAAACGTGTAGTGATCAAGACAATATGGTACTGGTACCAAAAATAACACATAGATCAATAGAACCAAATAGAAAACTCAGAAAAAAACAGTAATATATGGCCAATTAATCTTTGACAAAGCAGGAAAGACTATCCAATGGGAAAAAGACAGTAAACTGGACAACTACATGCAAAAAAAAAAAAAAAAGGAACTGGACCATTTTCTTAGACCATACACAAAAATAAATTAAAAATGGATTAAAAACCTAAATGTGATATTGAAACCATAAAAACACTAGAAGAAAGCACAGGTAGTAACTTCTCTGTTCAGCCCTAGCAAATTTTTTCTAGATAGATTGCCTGTGGCAAGGGAAACCAAAACAAAAATAAGCTATTGTAACTACATCAAAATGAAAAGCTTCTGCACAGTAAAGGAAACAATTAACAAAACTAAAAGTTAACCCATGGAATGGGAGAAGATATTTGCAAATGACATATCTGATAAAAAGTTAGTGTCCAAAATATATAAAGAAGTTTATAAAATTCAATACCCAAAAACAAATAATCCAGCTAAAAATTAGACAGAAGACACAAATAGACTTTTCTCTAAAGAAGATGTCCATCTGTCCAGATGGTCAGATTCATGAAAAGTTGTTTATCATCAGCTACCATCAGGAAATTGCAAATCAAAATTACAATGCGATATCACCTCACACCTGTCAGAATGGCTAAAATCAATAACACAAGAAACAACATGTGTTAACAAGAATGTGAAGAAAAAGGAACCCTCGTGCACTGATGTGGCAACGCAAACAGGTACAGCCACTCTAGAAAACAGTATGGAGTTTTTTCCAGAAGTTTAAAATAGAACAATTCCAAGAACTAGCAATTGCACTACTGGGTATTTGCCCAAAGTATAAAAAACAGTAATTCAAAGAGATACATGCACCCCAATGTTTACTGCAGTCAAGATGTGGAAGCAGCCAAAGTGTTCACTGTTTGCTGAATGGATAAAGAAGTGTGTGTGTGTGTGTGTGTGTGTGTGTGTGTATTAGAATGTTATTCATCCATAAAAAGAATGAAATCTTGCCATTTGCAAAGACATGTATGAAGCTAGATGGTATAATGCTCAGCAAAATAAGTCTGTTATAGTAAGCAAATAGCATATGATTTCATTCATAGGTGGAATTTAAGAAACATAACAACCAAGAAAAGGGGAATGAGGGGGGTGAGGAGATGAGGCAAATCAAGAAACAGACTCTATTAGAGTTTAAAAAACTGCTTATTGCCAGAGGGGAATGGGGTGAGATTATGGGTTAAATAGGTGATGGGAATTAAGGAACGTGCTTGTTGTGGTGAGCAGCCAGCGATCTATGGAATTGTTGAATCGCTATATTGTACACCTGAAATTAAGACAACACTGTATGTTAACTAATTGAAACTATTATAAAAACTTAAAAAGTTAAAAAAATGGACAAAGAGCCTACATAACATTTTCCCAAAGAACACATATAGGTAAGCAATATATACATGAGAAAATACTCAACATCACTAATCATCAAGGAAATACAAATCATAACCACAATGAAGTATCATCTCATACCAGTTAGAATGACTATTATAGAAAAGACAAGAAATAAAAAGTACTGTTGAGGATGTGGAGGAAGGGGAACACTTGTACACTGTTGGTGGGAATGTAAATGGATGCAGCCACTGTGGAAAATAGTGTGGAGATTCCTCAAAAATTAAAAATTGACCTATCATATGATCCGGCAATTCCACTTATGCATATATATTATAAGGAAACAAAATCAATACCTTGAAGAGATACAAGTACTCCTGTGTTCATTACCACATTATTTACAACAGCTGAGACATGCAAACAACTGAAGTATCCATAAATGGGTAAATGGAACAGGAAAATTTGCTCTCACCTTTTACTCTCTCTCTCCCATTTGTGACAAAACGAATGAACCGTGAGAGCACTATACTAAGTGAAATAAATCTGAAAGAGAAAGACAAATACTTCATGACTTCATTTATAAATAGAATCTAAAAAACCCTGAACTACAGAAATAGAGAGTAGATTGGTTGTTGCTAGAGGTGAGGAAGGTAGATACAGGCAATCAGAAGTTACGAAATTCTGGTTATAAGGTAAATAAATTCTGGGGACTCAATGTACAGCATGGTGAGCACAGCTAAGCATACTCCATTGGATATTTGAAAGTTTCTAAGGCAGTAACTCTAAAAAGTTCTCATCACTTAAAAAAATGTAACCCTGTGAGGTGATGGATGTTAAATAAACATGGTAGTAATCATTCCACAATATATACATATATCAAATCTTTACGCAATGTACCCTAAACTGATACAATGTTATATATCAAGTATATCTCAATAAAACAGAGAAAAGGTCATTGCCAACAAAAAGAAGTATGAAAAATATGTCAAATAAATATCAGGACTGATATTGACTTAACTTTTTCATCAGGGATTATTAATTTATTGCTAGAATAAAAATCTTTATGTCAACATCTGTAAGGATTTGATATGACAATATTCATACTAAGTAGGTTTACAATTTTTTTTTTAAATTCAAGAGAGACAAGAATCACTAGGTAGTAGTCCAAGTTCAAATTTTGGAATATTGAGTGTTACTATCTTAGTAGAAACAGAATTCAAAGCAGAATTGGAAATTTTTAGATGTCATATTATTGACCAAAAATATCTTCTATCTGATAAAATGCTTTTGATAGGGAAGGAAGGCAATACTGCTATAAACCAACAAGGGAATTTATTGGCGTGTATGATTGCAAAGATCAGAAGTAGGATTGGCTTTAACCATGGCACCATCGGAAGTTTGGTATACCAGCCAAAGCTCCACCCTTGGCTCTACTCACTTTAACATGTCAGTTTCATCCTAAAATTAGTTCCCCTGATAACAACAAAAAAATATGGCTGCAATGGTTTCTCATCTCATACACTATAATGTCTACAGTAAGAAAAATCATATTTCTTTCACCTCCCTGCAAGGAGAAAAGAAACTTTTTTTTTTCTCCAGAATCCCTAAAAACTCCTGAAACTTCATTGTTTCCTACTGTATTATGGTATTCATTCTTAAGCCCATTATTGGAGACAGGGTATGAAGTACAGTAGGTAGCTTCAGAAATCAGCCTACATTTATATCTTTGGAAAAAGAGTCAAGCTTACACAGATCTCACATCTGACTACTGTGGAGGGGAAGTTTTCTAAAGGAAAATCTGAAAAGTGGATAATGTTGCTAGCTAGAAGGAGAGCCATAGAAGTGAACATAAAGAGACTTGTTTAAGAAAAATTACTTGAGAGTAGGGGTAATTAGAATAAAGAAAATTAAGAAACAACTGCCATAACTGAGACTCAAGATTATAAAAGTTTTGACCAAGATTATAAAAGCTGGAGTAATCAAGAGATAAACAGATACAGGAGGCCTAAAACTATAACAACAAATGGGAGACTGACTCTACCCTGAATTGCAATAATATTCTAAGAGTTATGAAAAGCAAAGGCAGCATATTTTTTATGTATTATACCTCATTATAGAAATTGATCCTGTTTAGAGGGCACAGTCTTAAGAAGAACTAGAGAAAAGGAACAAAAATATCAAAATGGCATGGAAAACGCGACCTACTGTTTCTTCATTCTAAATCTAGTATGGCTGTGTTGAGGACCTATTAGGTAAAAATAGCCAGGTTGATGAACCTGAATGCACAGTAGCTAGCAATGTAGAAAATGAAATCTTTGGTCAAAATCAACTCTAGGAAAATTTTTCAGATGACTAGAGTTCAATTGCCTTTGAAACAATTTGGAACACACTCTGAACTTGCCTCACCTTTTCACTATAGTTATAACGTAACAGGCAGGTGCATCCCACTTTTTACAGCTGTGTGAAGAAATCTCCAATTTCAAACAATGAGTATTTAGTTGATTTACTTCCAAGTTCACAATCTCAAGGTTATATGGCATGTTGGGTTATATGCATGTTATTCTAACTCTTCTAGGATATTTTAGGTTTTGGTTATTTGTTCTCTCCTTCTTCATTGGCTAGTTTTGTATTCACACACTGGCTCATGTCATTATGTTTTCTTTGAGTGCTAAGGTTAAACTCTTTCTGAGTTTTGCTACTACTACATTCCCGGAGAAAAAGAGTAATTTTCTATTGGTATTCACTATTTTTTTCCTTGCATCCAACTACAATCATGTTTCCTCTTAACAGCTAGAATTTCCATGACAGTGTTCCCTTGTATCTTTTCAGAAATGGATTCTGACCCATCTTCCCTGAATATCTAACTCAGTTTCTTTTTTACCTCCATGTTTTCTAACTCCAGTTATTTTGATTAAATGAATTAATGTAACAAAGCATTTTTAAAATTTTTTTATCAAAATTTTTTAATCCCTCCTAGTTTTCTCTATTCTATTTTTAGAAAATGTATAGGTTCATTAAAGATAACCAATTTCCATAAAATTTACTTGACCACATCAAGTTGATACCGTCCTATCTGAAATTGTTATACTTCTCTCTAGTGAGTTTCCAATTATTGGTATTCTTACTTTTTTTTGAGTGCTTATATGTGCCATGCTCTGTGTAAAGTATTTTATAACTGTTTTCTTTTTCATTTTTATGTTTGTGAGGTCGATACCACTAATGTTCACATTTACACATGAGTAAATTGAACTCCATGAAGGTGAAATACCTAAAATCAATTAGGAAGTGTTGGAATCTATCTTTGAATTCTAGCCTACAAACCTGATATATTTAATCACTGTATTTTGCTTCTTCTCTGTTTTCTTCTTTTACTTGTGATTAGCAGGGTCTAAATTTAGGGCTCTTGTTTTGAGTTCAGACAAGATAAATATGCATTAAACTCCATATTGATAAACTCCATTGATAAGCAAGATGTATTTTCAATACATCTAGTCTCAGTTATCTGTGATATTTTTCTAACAACTTCATAGAGAGTTTTGCAAATCCATCAGTCAAATATCTCATCTGGAATATCCTGTATTCATGCACATGAGGATGCAGAATGTGTTTAATGCTTGCATTTTAATTCCTCTGACTCTTATTAGTCAGCC
The DNA here is from genome assembly GCF_011100685.1 of Canis lupus familiaris. NCBI lineage: Eukaryota > Metazoa > Chordata > Mammalia > Carnivora > Canidae > Canis > Canis lupus. The sequence goes on from NC_049242.1 coordinate 2,025,733, forward strand.
ATTAGTTGAATCTGTAGAACTATCTTTATGTTTCTGCAAATGCTAACTCATTCCCTGTCCCCGTATACCTCATAGGGAACCTCCATTGAGTAAGACATGATTGTTGAAGCTGGATTTCTTCTTTAAAGACATATAATGAACTTTTAATGTGTAAAGTAAAATAATAATTATTAGGAATGAGAAGTTGAAAAGAATGACTCTTCTCCTTTGATTTATTGGAAGCCAAATCCCACCTTTTATACACTTGTGACCACTTCTTAAAAATCATTTCTATGAATTCCTAGTCTATTATACATTCCTTAAATGTTAATCCTCATGGAATTTGGCCTTAGTCATCTTTTTTTTTATCTCAAAAAATAGTTGTGTGTACATTTCTGTTGTGATTTAATAAGCATATACAAGTAATACCTGGCAATGAAATCTCTATCTCAGTCTATTTGTAGTCTAATATACCAAATAGTTTACAAAACATTTATGCTTAAACATACTACAGACATTTCAAGCTAATATATTTAAAGGAAAATTCTTGTTCTCTCTCACATTATTCTTCCTCCTCATGCATTCTCCATCTCAGTAAATGGAGATTTAGTCCACAGTATCCCTCAATCCAGTAAAACTAAACAACTTCCTCCTCCTCTTCTAAGACTTTATTTATTTAACACTAACCACTTACTGACCACCCAGGTGCCCCTAAACTCATTCTCCTTTTTCATTCTCCTAATCCAGTAACCAAATCCTTTCTGTTTTATCTTCTTATTCTCTCTCATCTCTCCCTTCACACTTCTTACTACTAAAGATCAAGCCTGTGTTACTTCTTTCCTACATTGGTACATTATCTTTTTCATCATTTTCCGGAATAAAAATACTATCCCTTCTCCAAATCATCCTTCACCGTCAGAATGCTGTTTCTAAGGATTAATTGAGTAGCTCTACTGCTTGAAATCCTTCGTTTTCTTCAGGACAAAACATAAACTTCAGAGCATAATATAACACGGTCTTTATGTCCTGGCTATTATCTCTTTTCTCTAATGTGCTGCTAGGGGAATGAGACATACAGAATGTTTGCTAATTCCAGAAAACATCATATGTCATGAGGCAAGAACATGGCAAATGGTTTTTTATAACATATATGGAACATACAAAGACATGATTCCAATAAATGATTTTTATATTATATCACATGTATAATCATTTTAATATATAAGAATATGAATCAATCATTATATATTTTATTATCTCTATAATATTTCAAGTTGCAAAGTGTTTATATTTATACTAATTAGAATTAATTATAATCATACAATACAAGCAGTATCTGACATCTTTTTTAAATGTATGAAAAAATTATTAGGTATTTATTCTTTCACTCTTAAAAATAGGCTTTTATTTACACTTCATATTCTCTAAGGTTGAGATGAATGTCATGGGAGAAGAAAAGACAAGTATAAAACTCTGGAAAATTAAGTAACACCTTTACCTGGTGATGGAGGTGGAAACAGGCCCATCAACTCTGTTAGTCTGCATTAGTTCAGCCATAAAAGAAAGTATATGACTTCACCATAGTCTTCTGTGGTAACCTAATTCTCACAAGCTATCTCAGGATAACAGATTGGAAACATTTGTATAAAACTTTAATTTTCCACAGACCTTTTTTTTTTTTTTCCCCAGAATCCCAGAAGTGCTTTTCTTTAAGTTATTAAGTTACATCAGCTTTTTGGATTCTATTACCAGAAAGTAACAAGCTTTTCTTCATCTTTTAAAGTCAAGATCTAAAGAATGTTAGCGTATTGTGAAGCAATTATTTATTCCAATTAAGATAAAAGGTATACAGTTCAAGGGATTTAGTATTACCATTAAAAATGATAGACAAATGGATATATTTTAGGATTAAATCTTTTTAAGTTCTATTAGTGTGATATAGCCTGGTGGGAGAGCAAGGGTTACTACAATTCCATTATTTTGGAGTTAAACCTTAAATAGTGAGCACACACATTCCTCTAAAGATTAAGAAGCATTTCCTTTCATACTTGATTTGCCACATGGAGTTGATTACTTCTAAATTTGATTCGACTCTTATAGAGTAAGCCTCATCAGTTCCAGGGGAGAACTCTAAAGCTTTGACTTTAATGCCTCAGAATGGTGCTACATGTAAATTAAGTTAATGTGTAGTCATCTCTATAGATTTGAATTCTCAGGAAAATAACGTCTTACAATATTTCTTTTTCCTGTAATAAATGACCTGTAATAAATTTCCTATAAGGAATCCATAACCAGCAATATCAGAATGAGTACAAAATTTAATGTTGTCATATACATTGTTTTTGAACTTCAGTATAGTTAGTAAATGCTATTGAAATCTTATGGAACTTAAATATTGCATTATAATCCATGATTACAATAACAAGAGGTTTAAGTCATATATAAGAAAAGTGAATCTTTTATCTCCATATTTGTTAAAACATATATAGGCCAGACATTTCTTCAGACTTCATTTCCTCAGAGAGAACTTCTCTGAATATCCCAATTACCCTCGTTTGTCATTTACCCTGCCTTAATTTTTTTGTCAGCGCTTAGTTTTACTGATGATATATTATATATTAATCATTTTATTTTTAATCTCACTAGAATAAGATTTTGAGTTACTACGGTATGTCTAGTACTTTTCTCAATTGATATTTGTTAACTGAATGTATAAATGCATGATAATATATGCCAATGAAGGGCCCTTTATTTGGAGTTAGACAACATTGGTTGGCATGACTATTAATAATGGCAAAAGGTGAAGGACTATTGATAATAACCTTGTCTATAAAATAAAATATGAATGATGTCATTTACTAGGATTGTTGGTTGAACATATCAAATGAGCCCCAATGAAAGTACTGTATACAATGTTCGAGTTTACTGATTGTTAGCATTGTCATTGCTTTGACTTCTTTTTTTGAACCAGTTAAACTATCTTTAAATTTGATCACATTCTTTAAATTATTTTGTTTTCCAAAAGGAGGAGACAAATTTAACTGCCTTAGGTATATTTATTTAATTCATATATCATCTACTATTTGACTAAACATATAAACAAAAAATAGACTGGGCAAGATTTAAAAATTGGACTCTGTCACATCTCTATAGCACTAATCACTTTCTTTAGAGGCATATATTTTCTAAAGATTTATAATATATGCATATATGTTATATTAAGTATCAAAAGAAAACAGAAAAAATAGATTGTCGAGGTAGGTATAAACATAGATTCCTGAGTAATGAAGAATGCTCTATCTATTTAGATACCTAAAAAATACAAGAATGGAGGATTGGGGGTTAATGAGATATATAGAAGAGAAAATTTATGTACTTATGAGTGTGATCATAAAACAGGTAGATCTTTGCTTTTTATAATAATGCTTATGAGAGAGAATTATTCAGAGAGTAGACTTTCCACAATGAATGAATATGACCTATCTCATACGCGTCAGCCAACTTAAATATGTAGTCACCTTACCCCTATTTTTGCATGAAGTGACCAAAAACAAAGTGACCATGGTGGTAGAGATTACCTGAGCCCAATAAGAATGAATGAGCCTCTCAACAAAGATGGTAGAGCTACTGTCACTGCTGTATGTAAGATTTGCCAACAAAAGAGACCAAAAATGGGCCTTCAATATGGCACAATTCTTTGAAGAGAGTAGGTCTCATGTTGGTTACATAGGACTTCTACCCTGGAAGGTACAAATATTCATCTTTAGCAGATTTAGTATTTATTCAGAATATAGATTTACCTTTTCTGCCTAGGGTGCCTCTACCTGAACCACCACCCAAAGGCTTACAAAGTACTTAACCTACTGATATGTAATTCTGTATGACATTGCCTTAGACCAAAGGGCCTATTTTCTAAGAAAGTAGTTATTATCACAAGCATATGAATACAGAATACACTGATAATTGTATGTTCTTTATTAATGAGTTCACTGGGGGCAACTCTGCATGCTCTGTCTGGACCACTGAACCAGTATATGGGATGGCAGAAACCATGGCCTGGCAAAAGCAAGGCTACTGAAGTTTTAGACCCCTCAAGAATAAAGGTCTGGGTTCACTCCAGTAGGAAAGCATAAAGACTAGCCAAAGTACTGGCTAAGAGTGAGGGAAATGTGGAAAAGCAATAGAATAGAGAGACAATGAATACTGATAGTGGTGTCAGGACAGAGCAGATAAAACAGCAGGGGCCGTAGCTTGCTTCACAGATTCTTATTCCTTAAGTATTTCAGATATTGAGGCAAGATAACACCTTGAAGTAGACCACAAATAACTGGATTTTACCTCTGCCCTCCCCTGCTCTGTTCAGAAAAGAAATGAGGGTATTGTCCTCATAATTATGGAGACTCCATATTATAGTATGAAAGCTAGATATGAAGAGCAATAGTGTATCTCTATGGTTCTAGAGTTGGAATATATCATTCTTCCCACATTCACCACTTCAGATCTTCCAGGCCTAATAAATAGCTTGTTGTAGCTGCCACTATAGTGATTTGATCTGTGTGGGATCTCACATACTTCATTCAGAGAGTACAACTCCTTGACTCCTGCATTTTCTACCCAAGGGATTTCCTAAAGCGGACTCCATGGGACTCTGCTTGGTTTTCACATATGCATATCTTAAAAGTAGTTTTGGCTAATACCCAATGGAGCAATGCTTTTATTAATGGGAGATGGGGAACCATGGTTAAATTCTTCTGCCTTTCTCACCCCAACATAGTCAGGTCTCTATAAACTGAGAAGCAGTATATTTGAATTTTATAGGGGCATCCTAAGGGATTAAAAAAAACTATTTAGCAGTAACCAGCTCAAAATAATCTCTAAACTATTTTATTTTCCTGTCTCTCACTTCTGTTCCCTGGGATTGCACTACCAAAAAAACAAACAAACAAACAAAAAAAAAAACAAAAACAAACAAAAATACAATAGCAATTAAACACTCTGCCAGAGACTGCTTTCTGGGGAACCCAGGCTAAGATAAAGATCTTTTCTGGATTGCAAGATATTTCTCAAGTAAGAGGAGAGCAATGAAAGTTAAAGATGTAAAAAACAGTGAACAGAAATAGCACTGGGATTCTCTACTAAATGATTATGTATGGGCTTTATATTCAGAACAGCATTCTGCCTTTAAATAGATTATTGCTATTTTTCTTTTTTTTCATTTTATTTTTTTATTTTTATTTTTTTAATAATAAATTTATTTTTTTATGGATGTTCAATTTGCCAACATACAGAATAACACCCAGTGCTCATACCGTCAAGTGCCCTCTCAGTGCCCGTCACCCATTCACCCCCACCCCTTGCCCTGGTTTATGTATACAATGGAATATTTGCCATTAGAAATGACAAATACCCACCATTTGCTTCAACGTGGATGGAACTGGAGGGTATTATGCTGAGTGAAATAAGTCAATCGGAGAAGGACAAACATTATATGGTCTCATTCATTTGGGGAATATAAATAATAGTGAAAGGGAATAGAAGGGAAGGGAGAAGAAATGGATAGGAAATATCAGAAAGGGAGACAGAACATGAAGATTATTGCTATTTTTCTAATTTTGTTAATTTATGTCATAATTTAAGACCCAAATAGTAGGCATCTACACTATGCTTCTTCTGTTGACCAAAATCTGTGAATGATTGTCAAATTTAGCAACTATTTTTATAATAGTTTTGAAAAATAATTACCATAATTGGGTAACTTGTTATTTTTAAAAAACTATGAACATACTGAATATAATTTCCCAATACATTTTTTAAAAGAAAGCCTTAGGAATTCTTTTCTTGTGCAATCAATTATATTACTAAGTAAGAAATCTAAGTGAAAAAAATATGTCTGAACTCTGGGAGTGGATATGTACCGATATAACTAAAGATATAAATGCAGGGTAAATTTTGAAATGTAAGAGCAGGACAGTTATTTCAAGTCCCTCATGCCATAAAAAAATGTCTATCTTATTTTAATTTCCATTTTAAATTTTAAAATTTTAATTATTTTAAATTTTTTATTTATTTTAATAATAAATAATTTATTTTAATGTATTTTAAATTTTTAAATTTTAAATTTTAAAATTAATCCCTCTTTCCTCTCTCACTTGCTCTGGCTCTTGCTCTTTGATCCCTTGTACTACCATGTTCCTTCAGGTAAAGGGTCTGCAATAGAAATATGACAACACCAGAATTTTCCTGAATCCCTTCTGTGGTGGTATTATCTCTTGGCAGACTCCATGTTACAGAATGGATGTCTTGCGGCATAATTCATGAAAATATTACCTTAGTCGAATCTTCCTGTTAGAATAATACATGTCATAAAGTACGTATAGGTTCTACAATATTGTAGGAAATTCAAGTGGGAGCAAACTATCTCAGATGATAAATTTTCATTAGTCATAGGTGTCACTATTAGTAAATAAAGGAACATTGTGGTTCCCTAAAGCAGAAACCACGAGAGAGGAGGAAAAGTCAAAAGATATATATGACAAAATCAGATACTCTTAAGAGTAAGTCTGATGCTCTAAGATATTAGATTGTTCTCAAAATCGTTAGAGGGATACTATTTCATTGTTTTAACAGCTTCATTTTGTCATGTTTACATGCTTACACACCAGAATAAACAATGTTCTATTACATTGGAGAGTTGGTTTTTATTCAGTTACATGAGTCTCTCGAGTAATGAAAACTCACCTAAGCAACATTTAACCTATTTCTTGGCTGAGTTTCCTGTAGTTTAGCAACTAGCATACAATGAATAGCTATTTGATTGGCACCCATGTGCTCCAACAAGAATATCTCTAAATTCAGAGAAATCCAAACAAAAAGAAAGTAGTTGGTTGTACCAATACATTAAAAAAAGAAAAAGGATAATAAAATATATTTAGACAAAAGAGCAAATAAAATATTTTTTATCCTTGTCAAGTCATACAGTAGGCTTTTATGACTTTCTGCTCTTATATCATAAAGGCTATATCACAGGTATTCTGTTGAGATTTGCTTTATGACTTTCCGCTCTTATATCATAAAAGCTATATCACATGGTATTCTTTTGAGATTTGCAAATGATGTTCTAACATTTTAAATTAATTTCTATAATAAAGCATTTTAGACTTTGAGTCTTCAGAAAAATGCTCATTTTCCCATTTTTTCAATATCTGTCAACTAATTCCCACACATCTATTTTGCTCATTACATTACTGATCATCCAGAGGAAAAAAAAATCTTTCCAGCACAGCATTTAGCAATAATCAGGAGGTGTGGAGTTTTGGTAACATACTGTAGAGTTTCTCACCAATCTTGTTTCTTAGTTTTGTGCACACAGAGGGACTATATTTTCCACAATTTTATGTAATTAAATTGATACCCTATGACTAGTTCTGAACAGTAGAATGTAGAGAGTAGAGTATACCCTATTTTGCCCAGGTCCCTAAAATTTCCTTAAGAACTTTGGCTAGGAAACTAATCTCTTCTTTATGACCACAAGTAAAGGATTTCAGATGCCAAAGGCGCACAGTAGAAAGATGATGGAGTCCAGAATGACTACTAGATGAAAGGTTCTCAGGAAAGATTCCTCATTAGCATCAGATAGTCAAATTAGGAGCAAAAATTAAGAAATAACTTTTCATTTGATTAATCCACTAAAACTTGAAAACTGTTCATTTTAGCAGCTCATGGTAAACGCCTTCATGATTTTAGAGTTAAATACAGTGATCCTGAGGTCAAATATAGTTATCAGATCTATACTACAGAGCAAGCTGATATGTATAAATCCTCATTTAATTTCAGTCATCTCAGATACATTCACCTAATGAAGCTCTATTGAACAGAAATGGGATATTAGACTCTGATAGATGAGTTCCACAAAAATCTGAACATGCAAACTATGGAAAATCATAATCCTTACTGAGACCTGAAACCCAGTTTCTTCTCTCATTTCCAACCAATCCAATAAATTACTTCTGTCTTCCACTGCCCCAGCTATTTGGAAAGTAGAGATACTGATTATTGTGAGAAAATTTACTTAAAAAATATATTTTATTTATTTGACAAAGAGAACCAGAGAACACAAGTGGAGGGAGCAACGGAGGGGGAGGGAGAAGCAGGCTCCCCACAGATGCAAGGCTGGATCCCAGGATCCCGGGATCATGGCCTGAGCAGAAGGCATCTGCTTACCCAACTGAGCCACCCAGGTGCCCCAAGTGCTATTTTTAACAGTCAGTATGAGGATACACTAAAAATATTGGTGATATACTTAAAACAAGCTATATTTTTTTGCATTTAAAAAAGGAAAGCAATCAGGTATTCTGGAGAAAGTGTAGAAATAGCATACAAGAAAGTTACAAAAACATATTTGAAGAAGGTAAAATACGTAATGATTACAAAAATTGATGGAGTTTAGAAAGAATATATTTAACTGAAATGCTGTGAATATCATACATAGAATGATAGGAATAGAAACATTGGGTGTATAAGAAAAAATCTTAGTACACACTTGTTCAGCAGTAAAGTTAATAAATACATACATACATACAAATAAATATCTCCTGTAAATATTCTTTTTCACTTATTAGAATTAACCTATAACACTCGGAAAACTAAAATATTACCAGAGCATAGGTGTTTTTAACCTGGATGATGTGGAAGTAAAGATATAACTGCAAAGGCTGGGAAGTAAAAGGGAGGAGTAGAAATAGAGATAAGAATAGTATTGCTACTATCTTCATACTTATATAAAGATGAATCAAATGATTCTGGATAATTAACAAGCTAATAGTTGTAAGGAGAAGTTGATAGGTTATTGGAAATAATGTAAGGGGTTCATAGCTTCATCTTAATTGCTAAGAGTCAATAGACAATGTCTAGAATTAATGCAAGAAATACTAGCATAGGTATGCTATTAAACATTATTTAAGTAGCCAAGAAGAGAAAACAAATGGTTATATATGTTTATTTCCCAGTATAGGGAAATTTGACAACAGATTTCTGTTGTATATTATTGTATTTGGTACTTATTTTTTTAATTGCATGTTTTACTTCTTTCTTTTTTAAACAAGACTTAGTAATGACAAGAGAAGAGAAAAAAGAAGACTTAAAGAAAACTGTAGTTATAAGAAAGTACTGACTTATAAGCAGGTGCCAGGCAAGACAAAACATGGCACATGTAGAAATCTCCAACTAACCTCTGAGTGTAGAAGGAAACACAGGTGGATAGGTAATCTGTGTGGGGAGATCCTCTCCCACTTTTGCATGACATTTGAGTGAGCTCTGGTGGTTGATGGATAAATAGAAGAGCAAACTTCTTTAAACTCTAATTCACTAAAAGTTGCCTATTCTTTAAGAAGCTAGTCTTGGAGAGGCAGTAGGCAAATTTTCATAAGAGCCAAGGAATATCCTGGTTAGAAAGAGATTAGACATTCTGGAAGCTTCATGTTATAGATTTTGTTTTCATGAAGTTTGGAGATTATCCAAGTAATGTCTACCAGAAAGAAGTCATTAAAGACCTCAAAGGACACAACAACAATATAAGGGAAGAAAAAGAAATCTTCAGGAGGATGCTTTTCACAAAGAATCACATTCCTTTTTCGAAAGCATAGACACTTATTTTATGAATTCGTCTACAGGGACACTTAGCTTCTCAAATTTTGGTGAATATTCACCTTATCCTTATAGTAATCCAACAATTATTGACTGATAAGATCTTGGCATCTGATAATGAACATCTTCTCTGCGGTATTTTTTTTTGCAAGTGTATGTTACATGAAATAACTTCTCACTATGTAGAGACCATGAATAGAGATGGCTCCTTGGAGTTCTGTAATTTCTCTTTGTTGAATAAGTTACCATACTGGATATTTTTTTCCCTCTGATGGTCTTCATGTTCTCACTTACATCCCACTCTTTCATTAATCCATCAATATTTGCTATATAGACACTTCACCTTAGTACATAGTGGATATACAGCAGGAACATTCAACTTTCCATTTGAGCATGCAGAACCAAAATAAGTGTTTTTCTATATGCCAGACCTAAGAAGAAATGAAGTACTTTCTTGATTTTCTTGCTGTCAATATCTCCTCTGCTACTATTTTCACTTTAATGTGGCCACCTCATGTTGTTGTTGTGTGTTTATTAAGGCTGACTCTTCCAAGAATTCCAGATTGAAAAACCAATTTGCCTTTGATTTCTCTGAACTTATTCAAGGATTCTCTAATGTATCCCCAGTCTATAAGACTTTCTTCACATCACTTTACAGCCAATGAAGAATTGTTTTTAAGTATATTCTCTGTAGAGTAAAAACACAGTTCTGTGTATCCTATTCTTTCTCCATTCTATAATTTTTAAATTCTGCACTCTGAGTTTCAAAGATCTCTACTAATGATCAAAGTAATGGTTTTGAAATGAAAGTAACTCAAAAAATAAATCAACTGCCCAGTTTTTGCATTGGAAAGTCAGTTTTTAAGACTTGTTTTGAAAATCAGTTTTTTTAACTTTTTATTATGAATGAGTTATTTTGTGTTCATATATTCCAATTTTACACATAGTTAACAGAATAAAAGCAACATCATTTCAGTTTAGAGTAAATAACAAAAAAGACAAAAATGTGATATAGTTTCAATATAAGACAAATCATTGGTCTAGACTTCTGAAATGGTGACAATGGTAATTTTTAAAAATACTATTAACTGAATTGGGCTCATGCAAACCAGAAAGTCCAAATGAACTCAAAGTAAAACGCTCCCTAAAAATATGATGCAATAACAATAAACTTTTGGGGAAACACTAGACAGTAGTTGCAATCAGCAATGGGATAAAAGAACACAAAATACTTATATTAATTACAAGACTACGATATAAGAATTGGGGGTAAAACAATTTGTGTAAGTATTAGCTTATTATTACAAGGGAAAAAGAATATTTGTAGTTTTCTTCAAATAAGTAAATGAAAAATGATTGTGATTGTCTACTATGGATAGGTACAGTCAATTTTCGATTGATTAAAACTCCATAGTTTTAAAGTACAAAGAGAGAATACAGTGAGGAATTTCATGGCTATATAATTGTCCAAAGCATAATTTAGGACAGGATCTCATTTTGGGGGTGGTGGTGGGATTATTTCTTTTTCAAATTTATTTCAATCATTATGATTACACAAAGAAAAAAATCTCAGTTATTGCTAATTTTTTCTCAATTGAATAGGTTTTTTAAAAAGCTAACAAATTGGGGGATCCCTGGGTGTTTCAGCGGTTTAGCGCCTGCCTATGGCCCAGGGCGCGATCCTGGAGTCCCGGGATCGAGTACCGCATCGGGCTCCCGGCATGGAGCCTGCTTCTCCCTCTGCCTGTGTCTCTGCCTCTCTCTCTCTCTCTCTCTCTCTCTCTCTGTCTATCATAAATAAACAAAGACAAGGAAACTGTAAGAAGATATATGTTAACTAACTTGACTGTAGTAATCATTTTGTTACAACCATGTGTATATACCCATGTCATGTTGTATACCTTAAATATATACAAGTTTTTTATTGGAAAAGAAAGTAACTCTTATGGCTTTCTGAAACATACATTTACATACATCAGTTAATAGTTATTACAAAGTCACACAATAGATAGATTCTAAATTATGTTGAGGGTTGAAAAGATAACGTTAAAGGGCTACTTATAATTTCTTTATCATTTAAAATAATAGAATTGTTTCGTTTCTCTTTGTGACTTTAAAATGTGTAGCTTTGTGAGAAACTAAGAAACTTTTTATTAAAAGTGGTATTTCTATTAATATGCTTATTTATATATTTAATAGGCATAATTTCCTTTCATATAATTTTCCTTAGGATCTAAAAGAAAGGGAAAGCTACAGTGTAATGCTTCATGTTTAAATTGAATTTTACATAATTAATTTTCATAACAATAATTCATATTTGAATTAAATTTTACTAAATTTTCAGTTCACATGGAAATTAACAGTACTTTTATTGGCTTTTTATTCCTCTTAAAATCTTCCAAATTTGCCTTGTATCTTACATGTAATCACCTAGAATTTTAGCAGCATACCAATTTATTCATTTATTCCTGATTTACTCACATAACATTTATTAAGTGCTGGTTATATTTTCTATACATAAGATTTAAGGAAATTAAATATCTTTATTATATAAATTATCACTTGAGGGGAAGCACAGATATATAATAATGGCAGTATAGAGAACTATGATTATAACAGGGTTAGCTGCAGGTTATACTTATAGCACAGAGAAAATAATTAGCTCTTGGATGAATTAAGAAGTTAAGTATTTGAGTGGAGTCTTGAAATCCAAATATAGTCATCCCAGTTGAGAAGAGGTGAGATAGGTTGTCAACACTTGGAGGAGGAAATCACTGGGGAGCTTGGAGCAATAATCAGGTCCAGCTCATGAAGTCTTTTATGCCAACATAATGAATTTGTAGGCAACACTAACTGATTAAATTGTTTTAACATTTTACACAGTGGAATAACAACATTATATAATAATCTAAATTAATTCATTTAAGTTCAATGTATTTTATTGTTCTCCAGTGTCAGGTACTAGGACAACAATGCTGAAAAACAGAAAAGGCTTATAATTAGATGAAAAAAAAAAACAGAATTTGAACAGAAAGATTAGAAATGTCAGAAAATATCAATCTAAGAAAAAACAGTCTAAGATAGCTTATAAGTCTTGGTCATCTAACAAAGATGACCATGACAAAAAGAGACAAATATTTAGAAATTAATGGTGGCAGGGTTTGCTTAGCATGAGAGGATGTTGATAATTGTGATATAATATATAAGAATAGAGAAAAGCAATGTTTTCCAAAGGGCACAAGATGATAGCAATGACAGCAAGATGGTGAAATAGAAAGTTTCAGCTCTTATCTCCACAGAAACACTGATTTTGCAACCATCCATGGATGAAAATACCTTCATGAGGGTTCTGGAACCCAGGAGAGAAGTTACAGTATCCCAGTAGAGGACAGAAATGAGAAAAGAAGCATTGAAAAAAATAAGAATAGTTTCAATTTACCTATGTCACCCCTCACCCAGGCTGGCATAGTGCAGCCCCAAGAAAGATCGTCTCAGTCTTTCAGTTCTCCTGTGGAGGAAAGAGACAGTGAAATGACATTTGACTTTTCTACCAGAGAAACCTACTTTTGTCATGCCATATCCATTGAGGAATTATTAGCTATATTGTCTAGGAGTAGCTAAGAACAAAGAAATTTCCTTGTAAAAGAAGAAAGAAAAGGAGTAGGAGGCTCATTTAAAGGCAAAATGGCTGAAAACTTCCTAGATCTGGAGAGAGAAATAGATGTCCAGACTCATGAAGCACGAAACATCTCAAATAGGTTGAACCTAATGAGGTCTACATTGACACATGTTATAATTAAATTGTCAAAAGTCTAAGATAAAGAGAATTTTGAAAGCAG